>NC_090654.1:149567697-150235197 GCF_040937935.1 Hyperolius riggenbachi
CTCCAGGAAATCCCGTTCTTTGAACGGGATTTCCTGATCGGTGATCGCCGAAGGCGATCGAAGCGGGCGGGGGGATGCCGCTGAGCAGCGGCTATCATGTAGCGAGCCCTCGGCTCGCTACATGATAAAAAAAAAAAAAAATTTAAAAAATATTGACTTTGACAGGGAAAATGTATAAATTGCTGCCACTCTTACAATTTTGAAGCTACACTCTCCAAACTCGGACTACATATTGTTGGTGTCACCCCGAATGAAAAGTGGGTGGAACTACCAAGAGCAAATGCACTTTTAGCAATTTTCTATACGCTACTCCTCCCAGAGATTTGAGTATAATTATGAAACTTTGCACACTTGTTCAGCTCATACCCAAATAGGTTGCTTGTGCTCTGTTAAGCAATCCCACCCTCCCTGTGGCGGCCCCCCGAAGACACCTTTTTTCCCATTGACTTTCATTGGAAAATTTCAAACTTTTGCCACTCGTGCAGCTTTAAAGTTACACTCACCAAACTTGGGTCACTTTAGTCATGGGGTGAAGCTGAAAAATTCTGTGTCACGTTTGGGATCCAAAAAAGTGGGCGGAGCCACAAACAACCAATCAGATTTCCCCTATTAACTTTAATGAGCAAATGTAAACAGCTGAAAATCTCACAGTATTAAGGCCAGAGTTCCCAAACTTGGGTCACTGGGGGACTGCAGCTAAAATTTACAAAAAGTGGGTGGAGTCTACAACAGGCAATCCAATTTCAGCCATTCATTTAAATGGGAAAATTTCAAATTGCTGCCGCTCTTAAATGGTTAATGGCAGGATCCTCAAACTTGGCACAGTTGTTGTCTGGGGGGCTGGGATTAAAATTCTGAAAAGTGGGTGTGGCCAAAACCAACCAATCAGATTTCTTTGATTTGAATGGGAAAAATTAAAAAGGCTGCCATTCTCACATTTTTTTTTTTCCAATAAGTTTTTCATTAAAATATTTAACGACAATATAACAAAGATAAGTTGAATAACAACTTCGTTACAATGTATTGGTTTGTATCAAATACAACAAACAAGGGAGATATATATATATATATATATATATATATATATATATATATATATATATATATATATATATATATATATATATATATATATATATATAATATATATATATATATATATATATATATAATATATATATATATATATAATATATATATATATATATACATATATACATATATACATATACACACACACATACAGTGGTGTGAAAAACTATTTGCCCCCTTCCTGATTTCTTAATCTTTTGCATGTTTGTCACACTTAAATGTTTCTGCTCATCAAAAACCGTTAACTATTACAACAACAACAACAACAAATAACATTTGTAAAGCGCTTTTCTCCCGTGGGACTCAAAGCGCATAAGCATGGCTCCGACCATCGTGGTACAGAGGAAGAATTTTATAAGACTGGATATGCCAGTTGGCTTTTCAGTCTGGATTTAAATAGCTCCAGGGATGGTGCTGTCTTTACTGGGTGTGGTAGGGAGTTCCAAAGAGTAGGGGCAGCATGACAGAAGGCTCTGTCTCCAGATTTTTTGAGGTGCACTCTGGGAGTGACCAAGTTTATAGAACTTGCTGATCTGAGGTTGTGAGAGGTGTGGTGCAGCTTCAGCAAGTCCTTCATGTATCCAGGGCCCAGATTGTGCAGGGATTTGAATGTCAGCAGTCCAATCTTGAAGAGTATTCTCCATTCTACTGGTAGCCAGTGCAGTGAGCGAAGGATCGGTGTAATGTGACAGTGGCGAGGCTGGTTTGTTAGCAATCTGGCAGCAGCATTCTGCACTAATTGCAGGCGACGCAGGTCCTTTTTGGGGAGGCCAGCATAAAGGGCATTGCAGTAGTCCAGCCGTGAAGTGATGAAGGCGTGGACTAGGGTTGGAAGATCCTCTGGGGGAATCAGATGTTTAATCTTTGCAATGTTCTTCAGATGAAAGAAGGAAGATTTAACTACAGATGAAATTTGGTTTCTGAAACTCAATTCCCCATCGATTAGTACACCAAGGCTGCGCACAAGGTTGGAGCTGTTTATGTCTGAATTCCCAATCCTGATTGGTGTTGCTTTAGGATAGAGCTGTTTTGATGGCAAGCATTGGCTTTGGACAAACAGGACCTCAGTTTTGTCAGCATTCAGTTTCAACCAGTTATCATTCATCCATGCCTGAAGCTCAGCTAAGCAAGAGTTTATTTTTGGGGTAGGGTCTGTTCCACCAGGTTTGAAGGACAGGTATAGCTGTGTGTCATCGGCGTAGCAGTGGTACGTCAGGCCATGTCGTTGGATAAGTGTACCGAGTGGCAACATGTAGATTGCAAACAGCAGAGGGGATAGGATTTATCCTTGTGGCACTCCGAATTGTAGAGGTGCAGGTTTGGACATTATGGGTCCTAGGGATACTCTCTGTGTTCTGTCAGTCAGGAATGATCTGAACCACTGGAGGACTGATCCACTGATGCCACAGTACTCCTGCAGTCTGTTAAGCAGGATTTCATGGTCAACTGTATCAAAAGCTGCTGAGAGATCCAACAGGATTAGGATGGAGCATTGCCCTCTGTCCCTTGCCATGAGCAGATCGTTGCAGACTTGGATGAGGGCTGTTTCACAGCTGTGGTGTTTCTTAAAGCCAGACTGTAGAGGGTCCAGGATGTTGTTTACTGACAGCCTGGTTTCAAGTTGCAGATAGACAGCCTTTTCAATAACTTTACCTAAGAAGGGGAGGTTGGAGACAGGTCTGTAGCTGCTCATAGCATCTGGATCCAAGGAAGGTTTTTTAAGAAGGGGCTTGATGATTCCTTCTTTTAGAGAGGTAGGAAACCTCCCTGCTTGCAGAGAGCAATTTACTATTTTGTGAAATGCTGGACCAAGCAGGTCAGGGCATTTCAGCATATGTTTAGTTGGTCCAGGGTCCAGGTCGCAGGTTGTCTGGCGGAGATGACAGAGGATGTCTGAGATCTCTTCCTCACTAATACTTTTGAAGTCAGTCCAGGGTGTTAGGTTGTTTTTGCAGCTATTTCCATTAGTTGCATGAGTCTTGGGTGCTGTGGACTGAATGAGAGACCGAATAGAAGATACTTTGTCAGCAAAGTAGCAAGCAAATTTCTCACATAGCTCCTTTGAGGGAGTTATAGTAGGTTTTAGACAGGATTGGTTACATAGTCTATCAACTGTGCGGAATAGTTGGGCTGGCCTGTTGGTGGCCTTTGCGATTTCCTGTGATAGGTAGGAGGATTTTTTCTTGGTGATCGCATTTTGGTAGCTTTCCAGGTGAGAGACAAGGGTGTGTTTATCTTTTGAATTCTGAGATTTTCGCCACTTCCTTTCTAGTCTGCGCACTTCTTTCTTTATGTCCTTTAGTGAGCTGTCAAACCACCGTGCATGGTGAAGTGGTGTAGATCGTTTGATGCGAACTGGAGCGAGGGCGTCATAGGCAGATGACACTGCATGGTTGTATGTCAGGACCATGGAGTCTGGGTCTGCGCAATGATTAGTTAATGCGTCAAAGTTGAGGATGTTCTGAACGTGCTGGGGTGAGACATCTTTCAGTGAACGGTATTTTATGAGTTCTTTCCCTCTGTGTTTTATCGCTGGTGTTGTCAGAGAGAAGTGGATGGTGTGGTGGTCTGACCATACCACTGGGTTTATATCCATGTGTGATATTAAAAGTCCGGAATGAAATATAAGATCCAGGGTGTGCCCTTGCGTGTGGGTGGGGAGGTTGACAGCCTGAGAGAGACCCAGTTCACTCATTATGAGAAGTAGTTCACTTCCTAGCTGGGAGTCGTGATCATCCACCCATGCATTGAAGTCTCCCAGGATGATCCATCTAGGGTGTTCCACTGTTACGCAGGATAAGAGTTCAGATATTTCCTTAAGAAAGGCTGGACCATTTTTTGGGGGGCGGTATATGAGCAATATGTTGATGTTTACTTCTGCTGACAGTTGAGCTGCAATACATTCAAAGGTTTCAGTGGGGCCTATGGGCAGGGGCCTTATGTTCAAAGAGGATCTGAAGCATATGGCAACCCCCCCACCCTTGCGGACTTGTCTCTCACAGTGCAAGACTGAATAATTGGTCGGCAAGGTTGCTTCAAGAGTGGGGCCTGCATGCTTCCCAAGCCAGGTCTCTGTCAAAAAGGTCAAATCAGAGAGCTCTATTAGGTCATGTATAGTTGCAGTCTTATTATTTATCGATCTGGCATTGCAGAGTGTGGCTGTGATTGAGCTTTGCTGGGGATGTTTTTTAGGCTTCACTGTCAAACTTGTTATCCTTTGCCTGGTGTTGCTTCCCTGGTGTTTATTTTTGGATGCACTACCTCTCCGCCCCCTTCTGCATTTCCTGAGTATCCCAAAGGATTTTAAGAGGAGAGCTAGTGAGGTGTTAATTTGTAATTGTTCCTTGGGAGGGCAGGCAGAGACAAGGTCCTTTGATGAGTATTTGTATGTTGACATTAGAGACAATAGACTTGTTCAGATAGCTTGTACTTCTGGAGTCCTGCTGAGATCAAAGGGGATCTGTGCAAACTCCTTTCATTCCTACACAGAGTTGGATCATAGATTTATTTTAAGTAAAGTTAAGTATTAGTCAAAGATAACATAATTGAACACAGAATGCAGTTTTAAATGATGGTTTTTATTATTTAGTGAGAAAAAAACCCTCAAAGCCTACATGGCCCTGTGTGAAAAAGAAATTGCCCCCTGAACCTAATAACTGGTTGGGCCACCCTTAGCAGCAATAACTGCAATCAAGTGTTTGCGATAACTTGCAACGAGTCTTTTACAGCGCTCTGGAGGAATTTTGGCCCACTCATCTTTGCAGAATTGTTGTAATTCAGCTTTATTTGAGGGTTTTCTAGCATGAACCACCTTTTTAAGGTCATTCCACAACATCTCAATAGGATTCAGGTCAGGACTTTGACTAGGCCACTCCAAAGTCTTCTTTTTGTTTCTCTTCAGCCATTCAGAGGTGGATTTGCTGGTGTGTTTTGGGTCATTGTCCAGCTGCAGCACCCAAGATCGCTTCAGCTTGAGTTGACGAACAGATGGCCGGACATTCTCCTTCAGTATTTTTTGGTAGACAGTAGAATTCATGGTTCCATCTATCACAGAAAGCCTTCCAGGTCCTGAAGCAGCAAAACAACCCCAGACCATCACACTACCACCACCATATTTTACTGTTGGTATGATGTTCTTTTGCTGAAATGCTGTTACTTCTACGCCAGATGTAACAGGACACACACCTTCCAAAAAGTTCAACTTTTGTCTCGTCGATCCACAAGGTATTTTCCCAAAAGTCTTGACAATCATTGAGATGTTTTTTAGCAAAATTGAGACAAGCCTTAATGTTCTTTTTGCTTAAAAGTGGTTTGTGCCTTGGATATCTGCCATGCAGGCCGTTTTTGCCCAGTCTCTTTCTTATGGTGGAGTCGTGAACACTGACCTTAATTGAGGCAAGTGAGGCCTGCAGTTCTTTAGATGTTGTCCTGGGGTCTTTTGTGGCCTCTCGGATGAGTTTTTTTCTCTGCGCTCTTGGGGTAATTTTGGTCGACCGGCCACTCCTGGGAAGGTTCATCACTGTTCCATGTTTTTGCCATTTGTGGATAACGGCTCTCACTGTGGTTCGCTGGAGTCCCAAAGCTTTAGAAATGGCTTTATAACCTTTACCAGACTGATAGATCTCATTTACAGTACTTGTGTTCTCATTTGTTCTTGAATTTCTTTGGATCTTGGCATGATGTCTAGCTTTTGAGGTGCTTTTGGTCTACTTCTCTGTGTCAGATAGCTCCTATTTACGTGATTTCTTGATTGAAACAGGTGTGGCAGTAATCAGGCCTGGGGGTGACTACAGAAATTGAACTCAGGTGTGATAAACCACAGTTAAGTTATGTTTTAACAATGGGGCAATCACTTTTTCACACAGGGCCATGTAGATTTGGCGTTTTCTTTCTCACTAAATAATAATAACCATCATTTAAAACTGCATTTTGTGTTCAATGATGTTATCTTTGACTAATAGTTAACGGTTTTTGATGAGGAGAAACATTTAAGTGTGGCAAACATGCAAAAGAATAAGAAATCAGGAAGGGGGCAAATAGTTTTTCACACCACTGTATGTGTGTGTGTATATACACACACACACACACACACACACACACACACACACACACACACACACACACGTGTATGTATGTATGTATATATGTATATGTATATATATATATATATATATATATATATATATATATATATATATATATATATGATGTGTATATATATATATATATATATATATATATATGTATGTATGTATGTGTGTGTGTGTATATGTATATGTGTGTGTATGTATATTTGTATGTGTATATATATATATATATATATATATATATATATATATATATTATATATATATATATATATATAATATATATATATATATTCCAAAAAAAAAACATACAGAGAAGTTAATTGGCTCCCTCTAAAAATTGGCCCTAGACTACAGTACTTACACTACATAATATAGACATATGGCAATGGTAGGGATTAGATTGTGAGCTCCTTTGAGGGACAGTTAGTGACAAGATATATATATATATATATATATATATATATATATATATATATATATATATATATATATATATATATATATATATATATATATATATATATATATATATATATATATACGGTATACACTGTACAGCGCTGCGTAATATGTCGGCGCTATATAAATACTAAATAATAATAATAATATGTGTGTGTGTGTGTGTGTGTGTGTGTGTGTGTGTATATATATATATATATATATATATATATATATATATATATACACATTTGCTCAGTTATTACACATAAATAGTATTAATCTAAATATTAATAATCAATACAGTCCTTCCAAAGAAAGAAATAATTATTGTTAAACCCTATAAAATAGAATCTATTACTTTGAAATACATTTAAATGGGGGATTTTGCAGTGAAAGTTTCAAAACCTATTAGAAGCGTTCCACATGAATGTTAGGGTTAGGAGATCTTATCAAAAATTCTGGAATGTCAATAGGTTTTTTTCTATTGTCCAGTATTTAGGACAATTATGTCACCTGGCGGTTTCATAGTCTTGTAATTAGTATTATTAATACTGCTTATTACATGATAAAAAATACTGACATCTGCCGGTTAAAAATATTATATTTATATCTTCTTAAGAAAGGCAAATATATAGAACATGATTTTATATTACTACATTTTAATGTGCAATTATATCTTATATGATTAATTGTTTTAAGAAGAATTATATAATAAGCTTTATATTTAAATAAGTATATTAGAAGCCCTGTATGTTTTCAATAAACCTTAAATTGCTGAAGACTATTACTGGTCTGTGTTATTGTCAACCTGGCCAATCTTATTTCTGGGAAAGAGACACATTCAAAACTAATTAGCAGAAATGCATCATAAATGACATTGTTTAATGTTTTTGGAAGTCCAATGTCTGGGACAAAAAAGTCAACCATCAGACAAGATGGCTGGTGACGTCCATTTTTAATCAACTGTGTCAGAAATGACCTAATCAGAATTTATAAACGATATTATGATTTAGGTATTCAAAACATGATAAAGCATTGACGCACGAAGGCTTTAGCCAATCAGAACCTGGGATTTAGGGAAATTTCAGATTAGGCAGCCATATTGCATCCAATCACTATAAAAGTAGGAGCCGAACGTCAATCCCCACACGGCATCTCTGCCTGCACGCCAGTCGACTGCCTGCCAGAAGACGTAAGTCAGTCTCCACACAGCATCTCTGCCTGCAGCCGACTTGAATGCCTTCTCCGCCACCACCAACCGGGTCCAGGACTTCAGGCGGATTCCTGAATTTTTAAGGCCGCTGCTAGCAGTGGGCGCTACCAAAAATATTTTTTCTGGTGTGTGTACATGCCTGATTTTTCTGACTGCACTGTGGCTGCAACAACCACAAAACAAAAGTCATGTACATGTGTCCATTCCCCTTCGTGATTGTTACCTTGCCACGCTGAAGGGGCTTGCATTTCACAATGTAGCAATGACTTACCTGAGTGTGTTGGGGGCCCACACAAAGATAATAAGGTTGTTGCTTTATTGTGGACAGACCAAATTCGATCAGCTGGACAGTCCCTGTTGTTCTGTCTTTGAGCTACCTCAGCCCGACCATATGGGCTGGAAAACCGCCATTGCCTGCACTCTCGCCAACGTGCACACCAGCACGGCCATCACTACACAAACGGCTGTTTGTGGTGTATTAAACAGTGAGTTTGGTCTGTCAATGTGAAGCAGTACACTAATTACACTACCTGATTGATGTATACACACACAAGATGTTTTAAAGCACTTTATGCCTCCAATTTAGGAATGTAATGTAATTCCTGCCTTTTAGGGATTGTAACCCTACTCTGTGTCAAATACGTAATTTTCCGAGGGACTTTTGGCATGTATCCAACTCCAGCATGCCCCCCTCCAGGTGTTTGACCCCTTGAAACAACTTTTCCATCACTTTTGTGGTCAGAAATAGTCCCCGTGGGCTTGATTCACTAAGACAAATAGCATGCCTTATCAAAAATTAGCATGCCTTATCAAAGTTAACATGCCTTATCAGAGTAGCATAACCAGCACTACGAACCTGCAGAGGCTCAGGGCAGGACAAGTGGAGCTCGTCATTGCCAATTAGCAGGCATAAGTTCGCTATGTTACTCTCATAAGGTGTGTTAACTTTGATAAGGCATGCTAACTTTGAGAAGGCATGCTATTTGTCTTGGTGAATCAAGCCCTGTATGTTTTAAAATTTGCCTGCCCATTGAAGTCTATGGCAGTTCTGGCGTTTTGTGCAAACTCAAACGTTTGAGGAAGTTCACGTTCGCTGTTCGAGAACACAAAATCTAATGTTCTGGCCATCTCTACTTGCAAGCAATGGAATCGCTTCTTGGCCTTTGGCTAAGACCAAGTGTAGTATCTCTTTTTAGCAGTTTCAGGGGAAGTTAGCTCTGACACCACGGAGCGATTGGGGGGGGGGGGGTTGACACCGAGTGATCAGGGGGGTAGAGATGCCTGCACCAAAGGCAAAGGGGGAACTCTGAGGGAACAACAGAAAGGGGCCCGGGGCCGCCCATGCACGTTTTGTGGTGGTGGACCACACTGTCATGTCATCAACCGCAAACGGGCGGCTTTCTTCCTGCTCTCCCACCATCTCAGGCAAGGATGTGGCATTCCCAATCACTATATATGTGTAATGAACACTGCAAACCTCAGCCCTGACCATCTACAAAGGTTGACTTTCAAATTGGGCCACATGTACTGGAACTGACCTGGGCTGGGACCAGCCGAGTGCCAGCACCCTGCAAATATGCCCACAAGCTGGCTTTCCTGTCCAGGCAGTTCCTTCACCGTGAGGCTTCCATTCAGCTATGTGATAAGCTCATCTTTCTTTAAGTGTTGGGAACAACGGGCATCGTTTTTTGCCCATCGCCCACAAAATTACCTTGCTTTGATTAGCCTTCCCTTTTGCTTTTATTGTTCTTCCCAAGGCAGGGCCGGATTTACATCTTAGGAGCCTATAGGCACAGAAGTTCTGGTGCCCTTAACTCCGCCCCTTATCACAGACCACACCCCCTTTTTGACATGCAGATTTTACCAAATTTGGTGCACGCCCTAGACAAGATCCCCCTCCATTAAGCCTATCTCTTATGGGCTACCCCCTTCCCCCCAAGGGAGCTTCTACCAAGCAGCCCCTGGCCTGGGCAATACCCTCTCCCCCAACAACATTCCCCCCTTCCCCAAAAATTCTGCCTTTAAAATAAAAAAATAAAAAACACACACACTCTTTGATACACACTGTACACACACACATACACTATACACGCACAGTCTGACACAATCTGGCACACACATTGTGGACACACACAATTTGACAGACACATACACACACTGTGGACAAACACACAAACAGGGCCAGTTCAAGCTCTAATGTGGCCCTGGGCCAAAAGTCACTTGGGAGCACATCCCAGGTGTCCCTTTGACTTGTGCTCCTTGGGGGCCCCTGCACCATTTTTGACAGCCTACCATCTGACCTGTCCCAGTGCACTGCTCTATTAGTCTATACACTCATTTTCATCTTTGCTAGTTATTACATAATGACATGGGCCAGGTTACTGAAAAGATACGGCTAGCAAGAATGAAGATGGGAAGCGGGTGCACCAGGGCAGATGAGTTGCTAGACTGGCAGAAGCGGTGCAAGGGCCCCAGGGAGCACAAGTAGGGAGAGACCTGGGATGGCCTGGCAGCAGGGTGAGCCCTTACAAAGATTACTCACAGAACATTAAAGTATTTTAACCACTTGAGGACTACAGTCTTTCTAACCTTTAAAGGGATACTGTAGGGGGGTCGGGGGAAAATGAGTTGAACTTACCCGGGGCTTCTAATGGTCCCCCACAGACATCTTGTGCCCGCACAGCCACTCACCGATGCTCCGGCCCCGCCTCCGGTTCACTTCTGGAATTTCTGACTTTAAAGTCAGAAAACCACTGCGCCTGCGTTGCCATGTCCTCGCTCCCGCTGATGTCACCAGGAGTGTACTGCGCAGACACAGACCATACTGGGCCTGCGCTGTTTGCTCTTGGTGACATCAGCGGGAGCGAGGACACAGCAATGCAGGCGCAGTCATTTTCAGACTTTAAAGTCTGAAATTCCAGAAGTAAACCGGAGGCGGGGCCGGAGCATCGGTAAGTGGCTGCGCCAACACAGGATGTCTGTGGGGGACCATTAGAAGCCCCGGGTAAGTTCAACTCATTTTCCCCTGACCCCCCTACAGTATCCCTTTAAGGACCAGGCACTTTTTTTCCACTCAGACCACTGCAGCTTTCACGGTTTATTGCTCGCTCATACAACCTACCACCTAAATGAATTTTGGCTCCTTTTCTTGTCACTAATAAAGCTTTCTTTTGGTGCTATTTGATTGCTCCTGTGATTTTTACTTTTTATTATATTCAGCAAAAAAGACATGAATTTTGGCAAAAAAATGATTTTTTTAACTTTCTGTGCTGACAATTTTCAAATAAAGTAAAATTTCTGTATACATGCAGCGCGAAAAATGTGGACAAACATGTTTTTGATAAAAAAAAAACCCATTCAGTGTATATTTATTGGTTTGGGTAAAAGTTATAGCGTTTACAAACTATGGTGCAAAAAGTGAATTTTCCCATTTTCAAGCATCTCTGACTTTTCTGACCCCCTGTCATGTTTCATGAGGGGCTAGAATTCCAGGATAGTATAAATACCCCCCAAATGACCCCATTTTGGAAAGAAGACATCCCAAAGTATTCACTGAGAGGCATAGTGAGTTCATAGAAGATATTATTTTTTGTCACAAGTAAGCGGAAAATAACACTTTGTGACAAAAAAAAAAGAAAAAAAAAAAAGAATCCATTTCTTCTAACTTGCGACAAAAAAAAATGAAATCTGCCACGGACTCACCATGCCCCTCTCTGAATACCTTGAAGTGTCTACTTTCCAAAATGGGGTCATTTGTGGGGTGTGTTTACTGTCCTCGCATTTTGGGGGGTGCTAATTTGTAAGCACCCCTGTAAAGCCTAAAAGTGCTCATTGGACTTTGGGCCCCTTAGCGCAGTTAGGCTGCAAAAAAGTGCCACACATGTGGTATTGCCGTTCTCAGGAGAAGTAGTATAATGCGTTTTGGGGTGTATTTTTACACATACCCATGCTGGGTGGGAGAAATATCTCTGTAAATGACAATTTTTTAATTTTTTTTACACACAATTGTCCATTTACAGAGTTATTTCTCCCACCCAGCATGGGTATGTGTAAAAATACACCCCAAAACACATTGTACTACTTCTCCCGAGTACGGCGATACCACATGTGTGGCACTTTTTTGCACCCTAACTGCGCTAAAGGGCCCAAAGTCCAATGAGTACCTTTAGGATTTCACAAGTCATTTTGCGGAATTTGATTTCCAGACTACTCCTCACGGTTTAGGGCCCCTAAAATGCCAGGGCAGTATAGGAACCCCACAAATGACCCCATTTTAGAAAGAAGACACCCCAAGGTATTCCGTTAGGAGTATGGTGAGTTCATAGAAGATTTTATTTTTTGTCAAAAGTTAACGGAAAATTGATTTTTATTGTTTTTTTCACAAAGTGTCATTTTCCACTAACTTGTGACAAAAAATAAAATCTTCTATGAACTCACCATACTCCTAACGGAATACCTTGAGGTGTCTTCTTTCTAAAATGGGGTCATTTGTGGGGTTCCTATACTGCCCTGGCATTTTAGGGGCCCTAAACCGTGAGGAGTAGTCTGGAAATCAAATTCCGCAAAATGACCTGTGAAATCCTAAAGGTACTCATTGGACTTTGGGCCCTTTAGCGCAGTTAGGGTGCAAAAAAGTGCCACACATGTGGTATCGCCGTACTCGGGAGAAGTAGTACAATGTGTTTTGGGGTGTATTTTTACACATACCCATGCTGGGTGGGAGAAATAACTCTGTAATTGGACAATTGTGTGTAAAAAAATCAAAAGATTGTCATTTACAGAGGTATTTCTCCCACCCAGCATGGGTATGTGTAAAAATACACCCCAAAACACATTGTACTACTTCTCCCGAGTATGGCAATACCACATGTGTGGCACTTTTTTGCACCCTAACTGCGCTAAAGGGCCCAAAGTCCAATGAGTACCTTTAGGATTTCACAGGTCATTTTGCGAAATTTGATTTCCAGACTACTCCTCACGGTTTAGGGCCCCTAAAATGCCAGTTCAGTATAGGAACCCCACAAATGACCCCATTTTAGAAAGAAGACACCCCAAGGTATTCCGTTAGGAGTATGGTGAGTTCATAGAAGATTTTATTTTTTGTCACAAGTTAGTGGAAAATGACACTTTGTGAAAAAAACAATAAAAATCAATTTTCCGCTAACTTTTGACAAAAAATAAAATCTTCTATGAACTCACCATACTCCTAACGGAATACCTTTGGGTGTCTTCTTTCTAGAATGGGGTCATTTGTGGGGTTACTATACTGCCCTGGCATTTTAGGGGCCCTAAACCGTGAGGAGTAGTCTTGAAACCAAATGTCGCAAAATGACCTGTGAAATCCTAAAGGTACTCATTGGACTTTGGGCCCCTTAGCGTACTTAGGGTGTAAAAAAGTGCCACACATGTGGTACCGCCGTACTCAGGAGAAGTAGTATAATGTGTTTTGGGGTGTATTTTTACACATACCCATGCTAAGTGGGAGAAATATCTCTGTAAATGACAATTGTTTGATTTGTTTTACACACAATTGACCATTTACATAGAAATTTCTCCCACCCAGCATGGGTATGTGTAAAAATACACCCCAAAACACATTATACTACTTTTCCTGAGTACGGCGGTACCACATGTGTGACACTTTTTTGCAGCCTAGGTGCGCTAAGGGGCCCAACGTCCTATTCACGGGTCATTTTGAGGCATTTGTTTTCTAGACTACTCCTCGCGGTTTAGGGCCCCTAAAATGCCAGGGCAGTATAGGAACCCCACAAGTGATCCCATTTTAGAAAGAAGACACCCCAAGGTATTCCGTTAGGTGTATGGCGAGTTCATAGAAGATTTTATTTTTTGTCACAAGTTAGTGAAAAATGACACTTTGTGAAAAAAAACCAATAAAAATCAATTTCCGCTAACTTTTGACAAGAAATAAAATCTTCTATGAACTCGTCATACATCTAACAGAATACCTTGGGGTGTCTTTTTTTCTAAAATGGGGTCACTTGTGGGGTTCCTATACCGCCCTGGCATTTTACGGGCCCAAAACCGTGAGTAGTCTGGAAACCAAATGTCTCAAAATGACTGTTCAGGGGTATAAGCATCTGCAAATTTTGATGACAGGTGGTCTATGAGGGGGCGAATTTTGTGGAACCGGTCATAAGCAGGGTGGCCTTTTAGATGACAGGTTGTATTGGGCCTGATCTGATGGATAGGAGTGCTAGGGGGGTGACAGGAGGTGATTGATGGGTGTCTCAGGGGGTGATTAGAGGGGAAAATAGATGCAATCAATGCACTGGGGAGGTGATCGGAAGGGGGTCTGAGGGGGATCTGAGGGTTTGGCCGAGTGATCAGGAGCCCACACGGGGCAAATTAGGGCCTGATCTGATGGGTAGGTGTGCTAGGGGGTGACAGGAGGTGATTGATGGGTGTCTCAAGGTGTGATTAGAGGGGGGAATAGATGCAAGCAATGCACTGGCGAGGTGATCAGGGCTGGGGTCTGAGGGCATTCTGAGGGTGTGGGCGGGTGATTGAGTGCCCTAGGGGCAGATAGGGGTCTAATCTGATAGGTAGCAGTGACAGGGGGTGATTGATGGGTAATTAGTGGGTGTTTAGGGTAGAGAACAGATGTGAACACTGCACTTGGGAGGTGATCGGACGTCGGATCTGCGGGCGATCTATTGGTGTGGGTGGGTGATCAGTTTGCCCGCAAGGGGCAGGTTAGGGGCTGATTGATGGGTGGCAGTGACAGCGGGTGATTGATGGGTGGCAGTGACAGGGGGTGATTGATGGGTGATTGACAGGTGATTGACAGGTGATCAGTGGGTTATTACAGGGAAGGACAGATGTAAATAATGCCCTGGCGAATTGATAAGGGGGGGTCTGAGGGCAATCTGAGCGTGTAGGCGGGTGATTGGGTGCCCGCAAGGGGCAGATTAGGGTCTGATCTGATGGGTAACAGTGACAGGTGGTGATAGGGGGTGATTGATGGGTAATTAGTGAGTGTTTAGAGGAGAGAATAGATGGAAACACTGCGCTTGGGTGGTGATCTGATGTCGGATCTGCGGGCGATTTATTGGTGTGGGTGGGTGATCAGTTTGCCCGCAAGGGGCAGGTTAGGGGCTGATTGTTGGGTGGCAGTGACAGGGGGTGATTGATGGGTGATAGGTGATTGGCAGGTGATTGACAGGTGATCAGTGGGTTATTACATGGAAGGACAGATGTAATTAATGCACTGGTGAATTGATAAGGGGAAGGGGGTCTGAGGGCAATCTGAGCGTGTGGGCGGGTGATTGGGTGCCCGCAAGGGGCAGCTTAGGGTCTGATCTGATAGGTAACAGTGACAGGTGGTGATAGGGGGTGATTGATGGGTGATTGATGGGTAATTAGTGGGTGTTTAGAGAAGATAACAGATGTAAACAATACATTTGGGAGGTAATCTGACGGCGGGTTTGCGGGCGATCTAATGGTGTGGGTGGGAGATCAGATTGCCCGCAAGGGGCAGGTTAGGGGCTGATTGATGGGTGGCAGTGACAGGGGGTGATTGATGGGTGATAGGTGATTGGCAGGTGATTGACAGGTGATCAGTGGGTTATTACAGGGAAGAACAGATGTAATTAATGCACTGGCGAATTGATAAGGGGGGGTCAGAGGGCAATCTGAGCGTGTTGGCGGGTGATTGGGTGCCCGCAAGGGGCAGATTAGGGTCTGATCTGATAGGTAAAAGTGACAGGTGGTGATAGGGGGTGATTGATGGGTGATTGATGGGTAATTAGTGGGTGTTTAGAGGAGAGAATAGATGTAAACAATGGATTTGGGAGGTGATCTGATGTCGGATCTGCGGGCGATCTATTGGTGTGGGTGGGTGATCAGATTGCCCGCAAGGGGCAGGTTAGGGGCTGATTGTTGGGTGGCAGTGACAGGGGGTGATTGATGGGTGATTGATGGGTGATTGACGGGTGATTGACAGGTTATCAGGGAAGATAGATGCATACAGTACACAGGGGGGGGGGGGGGTCTGGGGAGAATCTGAGGGGTGGGGGGGTGATCAGGAGGGGGCAGGGGGCAGGGGGGGATATAAAAAAAAAAATAGCGTTGACAGATAGTGACAGGGAGTGATTGATGGGTTATTAGGGGGGTGATTGGGTGCAAACAGGGGTCTGGGGGGTGGGCAGGGGGGGGTCTGAGGGGTGCTGTGGGCGATCAGTGGGCGGGGGGGGCAGATCAGTGTGTTTGGGTGCAGACTAGGGTGGCTGCAGCCTGCCCTGGTGGTCCCTCGGACACTGGGACCACCAGGGCAGGAGGCAGCCTGTATAATACACTTTGTATACATTACAAAGTGTATTATACACTTTGTATGCGGCGATCGCGGGGTTAACATCCCGCCGGCGCTTCCGTATGGCCGGCGGGATGTTACGGCGGGTGGGCGGAGCCAGTTGCCGGGGGAAGCGCGCGTCATCAATGACGCGATCGCTCCCCCGGCATGCCTAAAGGACGCGCCGCCTGAAGGCGTATTGCGGTCCTTTAGGCGTCCACTTTGCCGCCGCCCATGGGCTGTGGGCGGTCGGCAAGTGGTTAATAAGCTATATTGAAAATGAGAACACCAGTTACTGCAGATCTAAAAAGCCACAGCACTTTTCTGCAGACATGTAAGATATTAATGGCTGCAAGGTCTGTGTCTCTTCCCTCCCTTGTAGCAAGCACTATGACTTTATGGCTACAGCAGGATACCTTTTTGGTGCTGTGCTCGCAGGACCACGGCCTCAGCTTGTGTAATCGTGTGCTGTGGAAGGTGGTGGGCACAACTGTGCGGTGTGGAAGGTGGTGGGCACAACTGTGCGGTGTGGATGGTGGTGGGCACAACTGTGCGGTGTGGATGGTGGTGGGCACAACTGTGCGGTGTGGATGGTGGTGGGCACAACTGTGCGGTGTGGATGGTGGTGGGCACAACTGTGCGGTGTGGACGGTGGTGGGCACAACTGTGCGGTGTGGACGGTGGTGGGCACAACTGTGCGGTGTGGACGGTGGTGGGCACAACTGTGCGGTGTGGACGGTGGTGGGCACAACTGTGCGGTGTGGACGGTGGTGGGCACAACTGTGCGGTGTGGACGGTGGTGGGCACAACTGTGCGGTGTGGACGGTGGTGGGCACAACTGTGCGGTGTGGACGGTGGTGGGCACAACTGTGCGGTGTGGACGGTGGTGGGCACAACTGTGCGGTGTGGACGGTGGTGGGCACAACTGTGCGGTGTGGACGGTGGTGGGCACAACTGTGCGGTGTGGACGGTGGTGGGCACAACTGTGCGGTGTGGACGGTGGTGGGCACAACTGTGCGGTGTGGACGTGCGGTGTGGATGGTGGTGGGCACAACTGTGCGGTGTGGAAGGTGGTGGGCACAACTGTGCGGTGTGGATGTGCGGTGTGGACGGTGGTGGGCACAACTGTGCGGTGTGGACGGTGGTGGGCACAACTGTGCGGTGTGGACGGTGGTGGGCACAACTGTGCGGTGTGGACGGTGGTGGGCACAACTGTGCGGTGTGGACGGTGGTGGGCACAACTGTGCGGTGTGGATGGTGGTGGGCACAACTGTGCGGTGTGGATGGTGGTGGGCACAACTGTGCGGTGTGGATGGTGGTGGGCACAACTGTGCGGTGTGGATGGTGGTGGGCACAACTGTGCGGTGTGGATGGTGGTGGGCACAACTGTGCCGTGTGGATGGTGGTGGGCACAACTGTGCGGTGTGGATGGTGGTGGGCACAACTGTGCGGAGTGGATAATGGTATGCACAACCATGTGGTGTGGATGGTGGTGGGCACAACTATGTGGTGTGGATGGTGGTGGACTTTTATGGTGGTGGTCAGCTCAGCAGTCAGGGGAGGGAGGCATGTATGTACATACTTTACCTGATTCAGAGTCCATAGAGGCCCCCCAAGCATCTCCCATTTTGCTCCTTTAAAAATTCAGTTTGCTCCGCCGCGGCTTCCCACGGCTTGTGTAACTGTGTTGTGCGGATGGTGGTGGGGTGAGTCGGGAGCTCAGCAGGCACAGGAGGGAGGCATCATGGTTTCCATTCCTGCCTGTGGACAGCAGCGGCACTCTCGCCAGCGTGACGCTGGAATGTCACGTCGGGGAGAGCGCCACTGCGGTCCACCAAGCAGGAAGGGAACTATGGAAACCTTGATGTGAAATAGGTAACGTGGTGGTAATGGGTGGCCGTGACGGGGCAAACAATTTTAAAGGGGCAAAATGGGAGAAACTTGGTGGGGCCCTATGGACTCTGGGGCCTGGGGGCAATTGCCCCCTTGCCTGTATTGTAGTGCTGGCCTTGGACACAAACACACACTCTCTGGTACACACATACACACCCTGTGGACTCACACACACACTGTGGACACACACACACACACTGTGGACACACACACACACACACACACACACACACACACACACACACTGTGGACACACACACACACACACACACACTGTGGACACACACACACACACACACACACACACACACACACACACTGTGGACACACACACACACACACACACACACACACACACACAGTGGACACACACACACACTGTGGACACACACACACACACTGTGGACACACACACACACACACACACACACACACACACACTGTGGACACACACACACTGTGGACACACACACACACACTGGCAAACATATACACACACTGTGGATGCGCACACACACAAACACACACTATGCTACACACTCTAATACACACAGAGACTCTCTCTCTCTTTTCTCTTGTACACACATGCTGTGGACACACACAGACACTGGCTCACTCATACTTACACACCAAATCCAAATCCACACTATGTGGAGCCCCCCCCCCTCCATCCCCCGTAGCCTCCGGACAATCAAACTGCTCAAAGGGAAAAAAAAAAACTTTACCAGCACAGGCAGCCTTTGAACTCTCCTCGAGGAGGGGGAGGAGGATCCCACTATCTCTCACCGTCTGGAGCTGTAGCTGCGTGAAGCCTGTTCAAACTTCCATGACATGCCTCTCCGGGGAGAAAGCTCTGCTTGAGCGGCATCACCCTCCGAGAGAGTCCCGAAGGAAGTTTGCCCCCTGTCGCAGGAGCTCTGTCAGAAGATACACACTAGATTCAGTGTAGACTGTGGGGCGGTACTGCAGTCAGAGATTAGCGGTGCGATGCAGCGCCCGATGCTCAGAAGGGCCGATGCAGAGTGGGGCAGCGCAATCATGGCGAGTGGGAACAGATTATGAGGTTTGTGCGCTGCTGCTTCCCCGCCTCTGTAGCACATGGCGCCTGTAGGCACGTGCCTACAGTGCCTAGCGGTAAATCCGGCCCTGTCCCAAGGATAGTGCTCTAGATCTCTTCCAAAACTGATTCAGTTAGAAATAATCTTTTATTTTAATTAATTTGTTGAGTGGGAGTATCCCACTCAACCGGGCTTGGGCACCACAGTGTCCTTACTAAGAGGGGCATACAAACATCAGGAGGAACTAAAGGTTTAAAAGTGGTGAGACCTCCGTAACAGTTCCGCCACTTTGTGCTTATAGCGAGGGTCCAGTAGCGTTGACACCCAGTACAGGTCATTCTCCTTTAACCATTTTTATACGGGGGTCCCTCCCTCAACAGACAGGACAGCATGAAAGACCCATTTGAACAAGGATGGATGCACTGAGGTCACAAAGGGTCTCCTCCTCCCCCAGCCCCTCAGTGACAGTGTTCTGTCTGTGGAGTATCACACGGACACAGAGCTATGCAATAGGACAAACACAACACAGTGGTAACAGAGGCCCTGCTGCAGTGGTAGTAGTCTGCTACTTGTGTAATGTGGGCTGTGGCACAAAATTCTATCACACTACAAGGGGCTACACCTGTGCGTCGGTGACGGTGTTCTGTCTGTGGTGTATCACACAGACACAGAGCTGTGCAATAGTGCAAACATAATACAGTGATAACAGAAGCCCTGGAGCTCCACCATGCTAACTAGTTATGCAACCATGCGAGATTGGGAGGTAACAGGTCTGTAAGGCCCTTAGGTGTGTCGGTGCTGCATGCGCGCTCAACTAAACGGACCAGCTTGGATGTTGTTGTTTATAAAAATCCTTCTGAAGAGGACCGACGTTAATCGGTCGAAACGCGTTAAAGAGAATCTGTATTGTTAAAATCGCACAAAAGTAAACATACCAGTGCGTTAGGGGACATCTCCTATTACCCTCTGTCACAATTTCGCTGCTCCCCGCCGCATTAAAAGTGGTTAAAAACAGTTTTAAAAAGTTTGTTTATAAACAAACAAAATGGCCACCAAAACAGGAAGTAGGTTGATGTACTGTATGTCCACACATAGAATATACAACCATACACAAGCAGGCTGTATACAGCCTTCCTTTTGAATCTCAAGAGATCATTTGTGTGTTTCTTTCTCCCTGCAGTTCTCATGCACTGAAGTTTCAGGCTGCTCTTTTTTCTCCTGCAAACAGCTTTGCCCTTGTCTGTAATTCTTCAGTATGTGAAAGCCCAGCCAGCTCAGAGGACGATTTATCCAGCTTGTGAAAGATAAGAGAGAAGAGAGAAGCTGCTCTAATCTAAATAATACACAGGCAGTGTGCATAGAGGGGTCTGGAAGGTGGAATTCATAGCAGAACCACGACACTGAAGAACTTGGCAGCCTTCCGGACACAGGCTGACAAGTCTGACAAGGGAAAGATACATTGATTTATTACAGAGACTGTGATAGCAGAAAGTGCTGCAGTAAGCTAGAACACATTAGAATAGCTTTTGGAACTTGTAGGATGATAAAAAAACAGGATGCAATTTTTGTTACGGAGTCTCTTTAAGGTTAATTTGATTCACTATTGCGATCAGTTAATGGCAAGGATCCGGCTGACTTACAGCGCGCAGCAGCCGTTCTGAATAACAAAGATCCAAGAGACCTGAACCTTGTCACTTTGAGACAACATAAGTAGGATCTGTTTGTAATTTTCCTCAATGAAAACGGGACAATTTAAATTGGATCCCCTTCGTGCACAGATATGAGCATTTCTGCATAATAAATGTTATCTATAAACATAAGAACTATCTATTCACAAGTTTAAGCACAAATTGGATCCCTTCTGTGCATTGATAAGTGATTCCTATCAAACTTATTATAGTTAGTTGGCAATTAGAGCACTGCTGATTTAAAGGGCCCTATACCGATATTGAGTGGTTGTGGTGTGTATGAGTGTGGATTGTGGATTTTAGGAATTTTATACATTATATTTTAATAAAATTTATTCTATAGAATACAGAATTAGCGCGAGTTGTGATTACATTATAGTTTATAAAAATATTTTTTTTGTTTTTTAAATCTCATTTACAAAAAAAATTAAGTTAGTGAGTTATGCTCAAGTAAATGGACCAGCGTGGTACCGTGTCATGTCACGTGTACCAGAGGCCTGGATGGGATGTTAATTATAGAACTTTATGATGGTAGCAAGCAGACTGACTCACTGTACAACCTATTTTCTTTGTTTTTCCTAAAGCATGTTTGTCAAATTTAACAAATTATTTCTAACATTATATTTGTGTGCTGTTTTTAGTAATGTGTGCATACCATTGGTGTTTGTGTTTTGTGATCAGGTGCCTTCGCACAACAGTTGTCCCTAGTTGGGTGTTGGGCTTCCCACGACTCAGTTTCCTTTGGCAGAGGTTACAGATGGCATTGCTGGTATCGGAGGCATACAAACCAAAAAAATGCCACACTGGTGAGCTTTGGAATTTAGGCATTCCGGTGGTGGCAAGTGTATCACTAAATGCATCGTGTGACTAACTCCTGACACATCAAGTGGAGCAGCTTTGTTGCTAGTGGTGGTGTTAAGTTTTTGTGGGGTACCAGAAGCAGAGCAGGAGTAGGACGGTGCGTCGAGGTTCTGTGCGGAAGTTGTAAAAGATGTGGTGCTCTGTGTAATCCAGTAAACCATGTCCTCAGAATTTTGGGGGTTGAGGGTATGTGCCCTGTGAATACTGTGCATTCTTCCAGGGCCACAGGAAATCACAGCAGCGCACGACCTTGAGAACACTTGCGGGTTGGCCTGCCTCTGCCTGGCATTTTTTTTATTGGGGTACTGTGCCTTTAACGAGATAAAAGTAATGCAGTGGAGGTGCCTGCAACTGAATATGGCAGCAACAATAGCACTAGTGTACACGGCTCTGGTTGTCAATCAGCTGTGTAGTGTCACACCAAAATATGCAACAGTTCAAACACAATACAATGATAACAAAGGCCCTGGAGCACTAGTGTTAAAACTGCGTTTGTGCTTTTTTTTTATATGGCACACAATTTGATATTACTGTAAGTGGGCACGTATGCGGCTCTGTGCCAGTGTGCTGTCTGTGCACTAACACACAGACACTGAGAAATGCAGCAACACTTCAAACACAATTTAGTGATAATAACAGAGGCCCTGCAGCAGTAGTGGAAAAATGTGCTTTTATATGGCACACAATTCGATATCACTGGGCGTGTGTGTGGCTTTTTGCCAGTGTGCTGTCTGTGCACTGCACTAACACAAAAGAGAAAAGAGAGGGAGCGCTCTGAGATTTCCGGTATTAAGAAGGAAGATTGCAATAGGACAGGTCTCACCTGGTATTTGTATGGCTGGCACAGCGTACTCAGCCACGGTGAGCTTGTGTCCCACTTTTGCCTAGCCGGGGACCGGGCTTCCTGTCTCGGCAAGGCGGATGTGACGTCACTTTGTCCCAGGGCTCCTCGCAGCTGTTACTACGGAGATCAGGACGCTGGCTCTAACACACGCTATGACTAGATACACAGTGGTGTTTCTGTATTTCGGATCTTTTATTTGTTCACTGGGTGTGTGATCCCTATTTTTCAGAATTCTGATAACTGCGTGATCTTTGGAAGCTCTGTTTCCCCTCTACTAAGGGTGATAAGGTAATTTTATCTCTATTAGGATCACTACGATCCACCTGAGCCCTCCTCTGGAACATGGTGATTGGCCATATTCAAATGATAGATGATGATGTATGCTATATAAGAAGTTGTTGTTTTAAATGTGAACATATGACTTGAAAAAGCGGAGGGTGCCCCTCCGCGAAACGCGTTGTCTTTTATGCCCCTTATTAAAAATTCCTTTCATTTTAAAGTTCCTAAGTGTTTGAGCTATTGCACCTTTTTATTTTTTATTATTATTTCCGCATACTATCTACCTCTGTGCGGAGAATCTGACGCCGCTCACCACGCCATCTAGCGTGTGTTAGAGCCAGCGTCCTGATCTCCGTAGTAACAGCTGCGAGGAGCCCTGGGACAAAGTGACGTCACATCCGCCTTGCCGAGACAGGAAGCCCGGTCCCCGGCTAGGAAAAAGTGGGACACAAGCTCACCGTGGCTGAGTACGCTGTGCCAGCCATACAAATACCAGGTGAGACCTGTCCTATTGCAATCTTCCTTCTTAATACCGTAAATCTCAGAGCGCTCCCTCTCTTTTCTTTTTTGTATACTTATCCAGTGGATTCCAATGGGAGCAGCCGAGTGACTGTTGGGTGGCCAGATCGCACCTATAGGGGCTCACTACCCCAGAACGCTTACTGCACTAACACAGACACTGAGAAATGCAGCAACACTTCAAACATAATTTAGTGATAACAGAGGCCCTGCAGCAGTTGTGGGAAAAAAGGTGCTTTTATATGGCACACAATTGGCTATCAGAGTAAGTGGGCACATGTGTGGCTCTGTGCCATTATGCTATCTGGAGATTGCTGCAACAGTCATTCAAACGCAATACAGTGAAAATAACATAGGCCCTGGAGCACTATTCAATCTCAATAAATTTCTTCGCGCTCGCACACTGAATACAACTGTTTCCCACAACTTGCAAAGTGCTGGAATTGCATGCACGGCTCTGCTCCTGGTTTTTGGGGGTGTGTAGCAATCTAAGTGGAAAAGGAGCGCTCCATAGTGCATTACTGTATAAAAGTTTTTATTTGCAAAAACAAGTTCTACTTACAAGATAGAAGAAATAATGCGCATTTCAGCGGGCAGAACTCCGCTCTAACTCCCCTTGGCGACTGTCCTTCCGCTTCTGTGGCCAGCAGTGCGTACTCCGTTGAACTGATGCTCGTCTCGCTAGAGGGTGGGCGGGGTCAGGTTTCTGGCGTGCCTACAGCGTCATTACGCGTTTCGGCGCTCTGCGCCTTCGTCAGATGACGCTGGAGGCATTGGCACGCCCTATGTATCCACAGCCGTCGCCTTGGTAACAGCGGCGGCTGCATACAGAGGATTCTATTATGTACGCTTAGCGCACATCTTAAAATTCATGCAGATAAATTTATTATGCACGCTTAATGTGCATCTGGGGGTCATGCAGTATAGCTGGTGGGAGAATTTTGCAACTTAAATATTTAGATACGCAATGCTCGCCAGCGTGCTTCAGACACCCCGCACATAAGAACAATATACTATAATTAATGAAAATGGTTAAAATTATACGTAAACTTTCGGAACATGATTCAATTAAGAGCATTTGGCTTACAACCACACAAATAGATCAAATTTAAACACTTCAATAAAATCAATTTTGGATCAAAATGATCACATCATTGCATAAATAGATTAGATCACATAAAAATGATTTCAATTATAAACAATAACATGATTACATAAGCATAAGTTAAATAAAACCACTGCAAATTCAGGTACACAAACCCAATTTTCAATAAAACGTTTGAAAATCTTGCACTGATGCGAGCTATATGAAGACTTTCGGTGGGCAAAAAATTCCCTGAAGGACCACTGGTATGGGTTAGATCACACCTACAGGGGCTGAGAGCTGTTCATACTCCTAAACCAAGAAAATGAAAACAACTGTATAGCTCCCATTTCATCCAACAAATGAACCAGTGCATGATTGGCATTCATGGTACACTCTATCTGATCTTATTGTTGTCCTATACAGTTGTAATCATATCAGACAAGAATACATGTATATACACACATACATGTATATTTTTGGCGGAACATTTGCTCTATATATATATATATATATAGAGAGAGAGAGAGAGAGAGAGAGAGAGAGAGAGTCTCCGTGGGTAGTAGCCCAAACTGAAGCGTACACACGAGATTCACTTCATGTCCTGGATATCTTACAAAATTACAAGTGGGAAGAGGGATACATTTGGGCGTCTCTGGACGTATCCTCCCTTTATACATGTATCCCACACGAAAAAGGGCTGGAAGCCATACAATATTTTTTGATTCAGGATGGTTCTGTGCCTATTACACAGGCCCAGTTAATTCTGGACCTGCTACAATTTGCCCTGTCTCACAACTATTTTACCTATATGGGACAACTCTATCTGCAGATTTGCGGGACATCTATGGGTGCCGGATTCGCCCCTAGTTTCGCGAATCTGTACATGGCATATTGGGAAAGCCAGCATATCTGGTCGTCCAATCCCTTTGCAAAGAATCTGGTACTATACACAAGGTATATCGAAACGCCAGAAACCCACCCTCTAGCGAGACGAGCATCAGTTCAACGGAGTACGCACTGCTGGCCACAGAAGCGGAAGGACAGATCGCCAAGGGGAGTTAGAGCGGAGTTCTGCCCGCTGAAATGCGCATTATTTCTTCTATCTTGTAAGTAGAACTTGTTTTTGCGAATAAAAACTTTTATACAGTAATGCACTATGGAGCGCTCCTTTTCCACTTAGATTCCTGGAGCACTATTGTGCTTGTAGTGGGGACTGGGCCTTTGGGCTGTGGATTGTCGCACAAAAAAAAAAAAAAAAGCAGAAGGATGAAGTAACCCTCAGAAGGGCTGTTTGGGATTAATAAACTGCTATCAGCCAGTGAGGATCAAAATAAATAAGCCTAACTTCCGTTTTCGCTATCTCCAGCAATGTCTCTCCCTTCCTCTTTTTATTGTAGCCAAAGACAGACTGGAAAATGGCAGGCTCTGCAGCATTTTTATAGGGGCTGGGGGGTCTGTGAGGGAGTGCAGGCTGATTGGCTGCCATGTGCCTGCTGACTGTGATGTAAGGGGTCAAAGTTTAGCCCAATGATGATGTATGCGGGCGGGTCGAATTGAGCCAAGTGCTCGCCGCTCGTGGCAAGCGTGGATACCTGATCTTCGCAGAATACTGCTCACCGGCAAACTATTCGGGCCATCTTTAACTGTGATGTATCTTCCTCCTGCTCTGATTTGTGCATCCCACAACTACTTTCCACTCAGTTCGGCTACCACCACCACCACTACTACTAGTACTACAGCCGGTACACTTGAGATGTTGGAGGAGTTATTCACACATTCCTGTGATGAATTTACTGATGCACAACCATTATTGGTAGAAGCTGAAGGCACTAAGGATGTTACACCACCTCATGTCTCAGTTAGGCGGCCGGGAAGTGGACCCCGCAAGGACCGCCGCATGCACAGAGGCGGCGGTCCTTGTACGGGCATGGGCGGCACGATCGCGTCATTCGTGACGCGATCGGCCGCCGGGGACTGGCTCCGCCCACCTCGCGCTGTAACCCGCCGGCCGTTCGGAAGCGCCGGCGGGTTACTAGCACCCGGATCGCCGCATACAAAGTGTATAATACACTTTGTAATGTATACAAAGTGCTAGTGTCCGAGAGACCACCAGGGCAGGCTGCAGCCACCCTAGTCTGCACCCAAGCACACTGATCCCCGCCCCCTGATCGCCCACAGCACCCCTCAGACCCCCCCACCCTGCCCACCCCCCAGACCCCTGTTTGCACCCAATCACCCCCCTAATCACCCATCAATCACTCCCTGTCACTATCTGTCAATGCTATTTTTTTTTATGCCCTAAACTCCCCCCTGCTCCCTCCTGATCACCCCCCCCACCCCTCAGATTCTCCCCAGCCCCCCCCCCCCCCCCTGTGTACTGTATGCATCTATCCTCCTGATCACCTGTCAATCACCCATCAATCACCCCCTGTCACTGCCACCCATCACGCAGCCCCTAACCTGCCCCTTGCGGGCAATCTGATCACCCACCCACACCAATAGATCGCCCGGAGATCCGACGTCAGATCACCTCCCAAGTGCAGTGTTTACATCTGTTCTCTACCCTAAACACCCACTAATTACCCATCAATCACCCCCTATCACCACCTGTCACTGTTACCCATCAGATCAGACCCTAATCTGCCCCTTGCGGGCACCCAATCACCCGCCTACACGCTCAGATTGCCCTCAGACCCCCCTTATCAATTTGCCAGTGCAATATTTACATCTGTTCTTCCCTGTAATAACCCACTGATCACCTGTCAATCACCCATCAAGCACCCATCAATCACCCCGTCACTGCCACCCATCAATCACCCCCTGTCACTGCCACCCATCAATCAGCCCCTAACCTGCCCCTTGCGGGCAATCTGATCACCCACCCACACCAATAGATCGCCCGCAGATCCGACGTCCGATCACCTCCCAAGTGCAGTGTTTACATCTGTTCTCTACCCTAAACACCCACTAATTACCCATCAATCACCCCCTGTCACTGCTACCTATCAGATTAGACCCCTATCTGCCCCTAGGGCACTCAATCACCCGCCCACACCCTCAGAACGCCCTCAGACCCCAGCCCTGATCACCTCGCCAGTGCATTGCTTGCATCTATTCCCCCCTCTAATCACACCTTGAGACACCCATCAATCACCTCCTGTCACCCCCTAGCACACCTACCCATCAGATCAGGCCCTAATTTTCCCCGTGTGGGCTCCTGATCACTCGGCCAAACTGTCAGATCCCCCTCAGACCCCCTTCCGATCACCTCCCCAGTGCATTGATTGCATCTATTTTCCCCTCAAACCACCCCCTGAGACACCCATCAATCACCTCCTGTCACCCCCCTAGCACTCCTATCCATCAGATCAGGCCCAATACAACCTGTCATCTAAAAGGCCACCCTGCTTATGACCGGTTCCACAAAATTCGCCCCCTCATAGACCACCTGTCATCAAAATTTGCAGATGCTTATACCCCTGAACAGTCATTTTGAGACATTTGGTTTCCAGACTACTCACGGTTTTGGGCCCGTAAAATGCCGGGGCGTTATAGGAACCCCACAAGTGACCCCATTTTAGAAAAAAGACACCCCAAGGTATTCTGTTAGGTGTATGACGAGTTCATAGAGGATTTTATTTTTTGTCAAAAGTTAGCGGAAATTGATTTGGTTTTTTTTTTCACAAAGTGTCATTTTTCACTAACTTGTGACAAAAAATAAAATCTTCTATGAACTCGCCATACACCTAACTGAATACCTTGGGGTGTCTTCTTTCTAAAATGGGGTCACTTGTGGGGTTCCTATACTGCCCTGGCATTTTAGGGGCCCTAAACCGTTAGGAGTAGTCTAGAAAACAAATGCCTCAAAATGACCTGTGAATAGGACGTTGGGCCCCTTAGCGCACCTAGGCTGCAAAAAAGTGTCACACGTGGTACCGCCGTACTCAGAAAAAGTAGTATGTGTTTTGGGGTGTATTTTTACACAAACCCATGCTGGGTGGGAGAAATCGCTCTGTAAATGGACAATTGTGTGTAAAAAAAAAATCAAACAATTGTCATTTACAGAGATATTTCTCCCACCCAGCATGGGTATGTGTAAAAATACACCCCAAAACACATACTACTTCTCCTGAGTACGGCGGTACCACATGTGTGGCACTTTTTTACACCCTAAGTGCGCTAAGGGGCCCAAAGTCCAATGAGTACCTTTAGGATTTCACAGGTCATTTTGCGACATTTGGTTTCAAGACTACTCCTCACGGTTTAGGGCCCCTAAATTGCGAGGCCAGTATAGGAACCCCACAAATGACCGCATTCTAGAAAGAAGACACCCAAAGGTATTCCGTACGGAGTATGGTGAGTTCGAAGATTTTAGTTTTTGTCACAAGTTAGCGGAAAATGACACTTTGTGAAAAAAAACTATTAAAATCAATTTCCGCTAACTTGTGACAAAAAAATAAAAACTTCTATGAACTCATCATACTCCTAACGGAATACCTTGGGGTGTCTTCTTTCTAAAATGGGGTCATTAGTGGGGTTCCTATACTGCCCTGGCATTTTAGGGGCCCTAAACCGTGAGGAGTAGTCTTGAAACAAAAATGACCTGTGAAATCCTAAAGGTACTCATTGGACTTTGGGCCCCTTAGCGCAGTTTGGGTGCAAAAAAGTGCCACACGTGGTATCGCCGTACTCAGGAGAAGTAGTATGTGTTTTGGGGTGTATTTTTACACATACCCATGCTGAGTGGGAGAAATATCTCTGTAAATGGACAATTGTGTGTAAAAAAAAAATCAAACAATTGTCATTTACAGAGATATTTCTCCCACCCAGCATGGGTATGCGTAAAAATACACCCCAAAACACATACTACTTCTCCTGAGTATGGCAATACCACATGTGTGGCACTTTTTTGCAGCCTAAGTGCGCTAAGGGGCCCAAAGTCCAATGAGCACCTTTAGGCTTTACAGGGGTGCTTACAATTTAGCACCCCCCAAAATGTCAGGACAGTAAACACACCCCACAAATGACCCCATTTTGGAAAGTAGACACTTCAAGGTAGTCAGAGAGGGGCATGGTGAGTCCGTGGCAGATTTCATTTTTTTTTGTCGCAAGTTAAAAGAAATGAAAACTTTTTTTTTTTTTTTTTTTGTCACAAAGTGTCATTTTCCGCATACTTGTGACAGAAAATATCTTCTATAAACTCACTATGCCTCTCAGTGAACACTTTGGGATGTCTTCTTTCCAAAATGGGGTCATTTGGGGGGTATTTATACTATCCTGGAATTCTAGCCCCTCATGAAACATGACAGGGGGTCAGAAAAGTCATAGATGCTTGAAAATGGGAAAATTCACTTTTTGCACCATAGTTTGTAAACGCTATAACTTTTACCCAAACCAATAAATATAGGCTGAATGGGTTTTTTTTATCAAAAACATGTTTGTCCACATTTTTCGCGCTGCATGTATACAGAAATTTTACTTTATTTGAAAAATGTCAGCACAGAAAGTTAAAAAAATCATTTTTTTGCCAAAATTCATGTCTTTTTTGATGAATATAATAAAAAGTAAAAATCGCAGCAGCAATCAAATAGCACCAAAAGAAAGCTTTATTAGTGACAAGAAAAGGAGCCAAAATTCATTTAGGTGGTAGGTTGTATGAGCGAGCAATAAACCGTGAAAACTGCAGTGGTCTGAATGGAAAAAAAGTGCCTGGTCCTTAAGGGGGGTAAAGCCCACGGTCCTCAAGTGGTAAACTGCGGACAGTCGCAACTTACCTGGTGTGTCATCTCCTAGATAATACCACTAGGTGTCGGACTCTCCGTGACACGTATCTGACCACCTGGGCATTGGGGCATACCCACCCTGTGAACTCTGATCACCCTGGATCTCAAATTGGGTTATGGATTGTTAACTATGTGATTACTTCATACATTTTGAGCTGATTTCATCATATATGGATTGCTGGGTGCTGTCCTGCACCATCTTTGCATTGATTTGCGACTGCGATCACACGGTTTACTTCATGAACTTTATTTTTGCTTTGCCATAATTACGTTGTTGAGGAATTCTGTCTTCATCATTTTTTTTTTTTTTTTATGCTTTTTATTGAAAATTTTCAGTGATACAACAATAACAAACCAACAACCCCGAACCCACCACCCTCACAAAGATTCCCCAAGGCCTGGCACATTAACTTATATCACAGAGATAATCAGCAGCATACAGCGAATATAAGACTGTTATGTTAACCTAATCTCGAGCACGTTATCCGATACAAATATGAGGAGAGACTGGTAGCAATAATACAATAACTTAAGATATTGAACTTATAAATGTATATCAGAAACACTGATCGTAATATCAAGATTAGGAATGACAGACTCCACTCCCTCAACCCAAGGATCCTATATTTTGTTGAATTTTTTAGGATGACCTCTCACTTGGTAAGTTAAGCAGTACAGTGGAAGATTATGATTAACTAGTGTAATGAAATAGTCTAACGTAGGGGCCTTTTTCAATTTCCACTTAAGCAGAAGACATTTCCTGGCATAGAAAAAGGCAATTCGTAAGAATAGTTTTTTATATTTATTGCAAGGCATGAATTCAACCATTCCCAGCATAGAAGCTTTAAATGCCACATCAATGTGTTGGCTCATGATTTTGGCTAGAAAGTCAGTAATAGATAACCAGTATGCTTGTATACAAACAAACACAGAACACTTATATCGCGCTTTTCTCCTGGCGGACTCAAAGCGCCAGAGCTGCAGCCACTGGGACGCACTCTATAGGCAGTAGCAGTGTTAGGGAGACTTGCCTAAGGTCTCCTACTGAATAGGTGTTGGCTTACTGAACAGGCAGAGCCGAGATTCGAACCCTGGTCTCCTGTGTCAGAGGCAGAGCCCTTAACCATTACTCCATTCAGCCAGTAGAAGGACAATCCCAAGCGCAGTGGTAGAAATCGGCCTCAAGATATCCGCATTTAAAACATTCAGGGCCTACACCCTTGCCCATTTTAGCCATTCTAACATGAGTATAATATACCTGGTGAAACCATTTTATTTAAATAAGTTTTTCATTGACACTAATAACTGTAGGCATAAATGAAGATTCAAAATCCGCCCAGTCTGAGAGTTCTATTTCCAAGGAACACCTTTGCCATTTTAGCTTGCTTTCATCATATCTGCTAAATCCTACTTTTTGTAGTAAGATAGCGTAGAATCTAGAGACTTCCTTGGTTTTGTCCTTGTTCAAGATCAACAACTCCAGCTCAGATGGTTTAACGTGGATACCTGTAAGGCCCCATTGAACTCTGACTGCGTCTCTCAGTTGAAAATACCTAAATAATGAGTGTCTAGGTATTCCACATTCCTCACGGAGTTGTGCAAAACTCTTGAAATTACCATCAACAAAGATGTGGTTCACATATTTAATCCCGTGATCCACCCAAAACCTAGCATCCTCCATCTTTAAAAGCTCCGGCAACCGGATTCGACCATAAAGGAATACTAAGCGACACCGAATCAGTTGGCTGTGGAAACAATTTGGATGTTTTCTGATATATCTTAATGGAAGAATTAAGGACGAGCCCTCCTTATAAGGGAGTCTTGCCCCTGTATACAACATTGCACAATGCTTCAAACGAGAACGCTACATCTGATTCTAGGTTTAGAGAAATATCTGATGTATCTGATCCCATCCATCTATGAACATAGGTAAGTTGCGATGCCAGATAATAAAGATAAAAATCTGGTAAAGCAAGACCACCAAATGCAACAGGCAGTATTAAAGTTTCTAAGGGCCAGTCTAGGTTGAGACCCCCCCCCCCCCCCCAATAAAGCAAGATAAGAGAGTCCATAAACCTAAAAAAAAAGGGGATAAGACCGGGGGCCATTTGTAACAGATATAGAAGTTTAGGAGCAAAAATCATCTTAATCGCTGTAACCTTGCTCACTATGTTGATTGGGAGCTTACCCCATAATTTTAAACGTGTCTCCAATCCATCTACTAAGGGTATAAGGTTTTTAGACATATAGGGCTTGATTCACAAAGCGGTGCTAACCTACTTAGCACGTCTAAAGTCTTTAGACGCGCTAACCAGGGTGCTAAGTAGGTTAGCACCGGATTTCTCAATCAGATCGTGCGCTAACTTTGCGCGCGTAAAACAAAGTTTTACGCGCGCTAAGTCCCATAGGCTTTAATGGGCACTTCGCGCGGTGCGCCCTGTGCTCTGTGCAGTACGCGCGTAAAGTTTTACGCGCATAAAGTTTTGCGCGCGTAAAGTTTTATGCGCGAAAAGCTTGTTTAGACGTGCTAAGGGGGTTTTCACAGGCGTGCTAACAGTTAGCACCGCTTTGTGAATCAAGCCCATAGTCTCTATCATCTCTTCTGATAGTGACCCCAAGGAATTTAAATGACTCTACAATTTCTAATGTTGAGGATGGGTGAGTAAGGTGCCTAGCGTCATCATCCAGAGGGAACAAAGCAGACTTAGTCCAATTCACCTTTAAACCGGAGACCTTACTGAAAGCTTCATAAATTTTGAACACCTCTTTCGGGGATGGGCCCGGATCGGCTAGGTGAAGTAAAACGTCATTGGCGTACAATGAGATGCGTTCCTCCATACATCTAACTTTTAACCCTTGAGAATATTAGAAGACCTGATAAGTTCTTCCAGTGGTTCCATGGCTAGGGAGAACAAGAAGGGAGAGAGAGGACAGCCCTGCCTTATTCCTCTCTGGATTACAAATAAGTCTGAAACAGATGAATCTGTGCCCTAGGATTAGCATATAGGATTTGAAACCACTTTTTAAAATTATCCCCAAAACCCATCTTAGACAGTACTGCTAATATAAATGTCCACTCTACCGAATCAAAGGCCTTGTGCATGTCTAGGGATAAGATGACCCGGGTACCTGCATTTGAGTGGGGGTGTTGAATGTTTGTGAGAAGCCTCCTAACATTTAATTTAGATGACCTACCAGGCATGAAGCCTGTCTGATCCCCATGCACCAGTGATGTAATGTGCATAATCAACCTGTTTGCCAGAACTTTTGCTTATTTGGTTTAGGTAGTAGAATTATCAGGGTTTCGTACATCGACTCTGGCAGTGCTCCCCTCTCAAAGGAGTGAGCAAAAACTTTGGTCAGTAAAGAACTAGATAGGTATTTACTTTTTAAGGTACCATTCGATGGGAATCCCATTGGGCCCTGGTGTTTTGCCTTTTTTGAAAGAAGATATTGTGGAGTCAATCTCCTGAACCGAGATGGGAGCATCCAGAGCCAACCTCAGCTGTTCATCCAAACATGGCAACTCTAAACTTTCTAAAAAGGCTCTGGCAGAGTCTTGATATGGGCCTAATCAACTAGTATATAAATCAGAGTAAAATTCGTAGAAGGCCTGGGCAATTTCAATAGATGTTGTACATTCCCTACCAGACCCAGATAAAATCCTAGGTATGGCAGTGGAAGCATCGTTCGAACGCAACATATAAGCTAGAATTTTACTGTACTTGTTACCCAATTCAAATTTCTTTTGTTTAAAGATTGATGCTTTCCGTTTAGTACGCTGGATAAGCTTTAGCTCATGAGCACGTCTAGCCTTAGCCCATTCCCCATATGACTCTTGGCTTGGATTCGTCATTAGGTGTATTTTACTTTCATTAGCCTTAGATTCTGATAAGTCAAGCGAAGCTCTGTCATTTTGCCTAATAATGGCCATAGAGGCACTAAATGCACCTCGTAACACTGCCTTGCCCGCATCCCAACAGATACCCAAATCCGTAGATCCCAAGTTTTCATCCCAATAATACTTCATAGCCTCATTACATGCAAAGTGTGCCGTTTGATCCTCCAGCCACCACGGACCCATTCTCCATATTTGATTACATGCAGGGCCCAGAAAACACAGTTCACACAGCATAGGGGAGTGATCAGAAATCCTGTGTGGTAAATATTTTACTTCTTTAACTAGGGGCAATATGTCTTTTGTCCCCAAACACATATCTATTCTGGACATTGATTTAAAGTAATCTGAGAAGCATGAATAATCCACTCAGGGTAACGCCATCTCCAAATGTCTGTTAAATCATATCTTGAAAGCCAATTCAAAAAAAGATGGGAACGAACGAGAACTTTGAGTCTATCTCTATTGGGGTCAATAACTGCATTAAAGTCACCAGTTATCAGAATAGGACCATCAAGACTATCCCGCATTTTGCTCGCTAGATTTTCTAATACTGAGATGTTAAAAGGTGGTGGAACATATGAGATTATAGTTCATTTTCAACTATGAGATTTACTATAGTATATCTACCTGCAGTATCCACCTGTACTGTAGACACTGAACCAGGAAATGATTTATTTATTAATACTGCAGTACCTCTGGAGAAGTATGAAAAATGGGCCACGTGATAGCTAGAAATTCACGGCTTTTTGAGAGACAGAACCCTCTCCCCAGTAAGATGTGTCTCCTGCAGACAGATGACCTGAGGCGCTGCCTTCTTTAAGTAATCGAACACTAGTCTATGTTTAATGGGATTATTAAGGCCCCTGATGTTCCATGATGATGATTTTGAGATTAGCCATTCTTTGCTATCAGAATTATAATCAATGTATCTGCTATTTGAAATAGAACTGTGAAGCTGTCTGCTCGTCTAATGATAACATATTGATAGACCAATGAGAAACTACCCCCAAATAAACCCCCAACCCCTAGCCCAACCACACTCCCTGTCCCAAACTACAGGAAGCTTCATCCCAAACTTACAGAAAATAGGTAGCTAGCCCTTCCTTTACCTCCTCGGTAAAAGGATACCTAAACATAACCAATAAACTTACATGACGTGAACCCCCATATAGAAACCTGAGACCATAATACTTGAGAGCCCCCTTGCAGAAAAAGAACTATATAAGCATTATACATGAACATTGGCATGCATGCAAACCAAATAAGCCTTATGAAAATAGTAGATAACAAGTGGTGTATCACTCCAAGCGGAGGTAAGAGTTCAGTGTTAAATTATCCATACATGAGTTCCTATAAAGAAACCCTGACTTGCATATACTGCAGAAACGGTTTTCCACCATAACACATGCTTAATGCACAGAGTAAGTCCCATTGAGCAGGACTGTTCAGGACAGATGAATCCTATGTAAAGGGCAGATTAAGACTTCTGAGAGCCCTGCTGGAAGTAAGAGTGTATATATGTGTATGTATGTATGTACGTACGTACATATGTGTATGTATGTATGTATGTATGTACGTACGTACATATGTACATGTATGTGTATGTGTACGTACGTACGTACATATACACATATACACATATACACACATACATACATACACACACACACACACACACACACACACATACACATACACACATACACATACATACACACACACATACATACACACACATACACACACATACACATACATACACACACATACACATACATACACACACATACACACACACACATACACACACACACACATACACACACATACACACACACATACACACACATACACACACATATACACACATACACATATACACATATACACATACACACATATACACATACACACACATACATACACACACATACACACACATACACATATACATACATACACACACACACACACATACATACACACATACATACATACACACACACACACATACACACACATACATACACTCTCCAGAGACCATGAATATCATCGCATTGATATAGGGGGTTGGTTCTAGAGTCAACCAAGCTGATGCAAATGTGACTTGCTAGTCAAGATGAACAATATATGACCTACAAGCGAAATGTTAGTCACAGCATCGACCTTGAGCAAAACCTTGTGCATCCATCCATTGAGAGACTACTGTAGGAGTAGTAAAAAACACTGTTTTGCTATTATGAACAATTTTAAATTTTGCTGGAAATAGCATGTAGTATTGTATATCGTTCTCACGCAACCGTTTAACAGCTATGAATGTGGCGCGCTTCTTTTGAACCTCCAAAGAGAAGTCTTGATATATAGAAACTTTGGTTCCATTAATTACAAGATCTGGGTGATTACGAGCTGCCTTCAGGATTTCAGCTTTATCTCTAGCTTCATTACAATGGGACGTGGCGCAGCACCTTGCTTTGATGGGCCCCCTGGCACATATGTTATAGAAATTTGGAAGCCGGGGAGAGCTTCTTGGAACCATTACTCAAAGAAAATTTCAGGCTGTAAGACCTCTGCCCTCTCAGGTACCCCTACCAGACATAGGTTACACCGCCTGGCCCTGTTCTCCAGGTCATCTAGTTTACCAGCGTTCATATTAGATGTGTTGGTCACCCTCTGGAGGCCTTGCTGCATAGGGCCTATCGAGTCTTCACCAACGCTGATCCTGCGCTCTGTTTCTGCTGTCCGCCCTTTTAATTTTGACATGTCATGTTTCACGAACGATATTTCAGTCTGAATAGAGTCTAACTTGGCTGTCGCTAGGATTTGGAAAGCTTTAATTGCTGCCATTAGCTCCGCTCTGGAGGGCTCCTCTGTTTCTTCCCCAGCATCCACTTGACTAACTGATTCTGTTAGCTGCGTGTCAGAACCACCCTCTGCAGACTGCCCAGGAGATGGTTGAGCGTCAGTATTAGGTATTTGAATGGTCTTACCGCGGTCTTGTTTCTGTCCCTCCTTGCAAGATTGTTTTCTGCATGCATCCGAAGCAGCCTCCGCCGCTGCAGTGGCTGGTGTGTGAGGAGCATCCGTGCGGTTGGTGCCATCTTGGGAATCATCGTGGGCAAACCTTGCTCGTTTTTACGCTGGCCCCATAGCTCTCTGGTCACCGTATTTGGTCATCTGTGCGGTGCAGGTTGACCCCCGAGTCTTGGGGAGCTGAACCGGGGGATCACGGAGCAATTTAGAAAGCAGGATTCCGCAGGAGAGTAGGATCAGGAGAGCAGCCCGCGTGCACGTCTTCACTGCTCCAAGGCAAGCCACACCCGGGGCTTCATCTTTGCATGCAGACTGCACTGTAATTGAATTCATGAGTGCTGCATTGCATTATTCTTATATTGGTCTGCGACTTGGACCACACCGCTCATTGTATGGACTTACTGATGTTTTGCCATCTTGAGTTGTTGAGGAGGAGTGCTTTCATCTTTGCATTGCATTTTAATTAGTGAGCACTGCACCGATGTTGATTTATGTCTGGGATCACTTTGCTCATTATGTGAACTTAACTGTTGCTGTGCCAACTTGAGTTATTGAGAAAGCATGCTGCCTGGACTGCATTTCTTGTATTTAGGAGTGCTACATTGCACCATTTTCATACTGATCAGCGACTGGGATCACACTACTAAATTTTATGTACTATTTTTGTGCTCTGCTGCATCCAGCTACTTGGCAACCTCAATATGAATACATTGCACAGGCACTGCTAAAGACCTCGTTACATCACTATTGCATCGAATTGAAACTAGGATCACACTACGTACCTCCATTATATTGTGATTTCCAGGGTCATTGAACTGTGGGTACCAGTGGGGACTGCAGCCCCCTTTGCCACCAGTGTCCTTTGGTGTTTTTTTTATGATTTGTGGTTACAAATAGTGGTTTTTTTTTTTACGATTTGTGGTTACAAATAATTAAAAAAAAGCTACAATGCTTTTTTTTTAAATTTGTATGGTATTTAGGCCCTGTTCACATCTAAAATCGCGTTTTGCGGGAGTGATTTTCCTGCGATTAACGCGGAAAAATCACTGGACACGCAGCAGTTTTGGTGCGATCGCGATTAGCGGTGCTATGCATGCTAATCGCGATCGCTAAACGTGAAACGCCGGCAAACCGCTGCATGTAACATGTTTGCGGTTATCGCTAACCGCAAACACGGCAGTGAGAACACTGCCATGTGTTACATGCTGCAGCGTTTTTTAAAAAAACCCACTAGCGGTTTGCCTTGAGCGGGAATTACGCGATTCCCGCTCAAGTGTGAATGGGCCCTTAACCACTTAACGTCAATCTGACCTATAAATCGGGAGTGTTCACTAGCGCCATCTAGTGGTCAAAAAGTAAAATTACACATACAGGCAAATACATACATACACTTATTAAATACCACCCCCACCCCAAAAAAAAAAAAACTTGTAAAAAAACAAAAAAGTTAAAAAAAAATTACATAAATAGTTGCCTTAGGGACTTTTAGCTATATTTTGTGAGGGAAAATTACTTTTACTTTACTACATAGGGGCTTGTAATTATGGACTGGACAAAAAAAAAAAAGAAAAATAACACCTACCGGTATATTTCCAATTAATATATTGTCGTCATACATTGTGATAGGGACATAATTTAAACGGTTTAATAATCGGGACAACTAGGCAAATAACTTCAGAATCAGAATCAGAATTTATTTCGCCAAGTACAACGGTGAATTGTACCCGGAATTGGTTTTGGCGCATACAGGGTCGTTGGTGAAAAACATGAAATAGCATGGTACATACGTAGACGTGGGACAAGCATACATCGGGCAACATTACAGTTTGTGCGTACATTTAAGCAGAGCGTCGTATACAATTAAGCATAGGTACATACGTATAAACAAAAGCAAAAGCAAAATCAAAGCAAAAACAGGGCATTACAGCATACACGTACAGTAACATAATACAAACAGAGCATTACAGCATACACGTACAGTAACATAATACAAACAGAGCATTACAGCATACACGTACAATTTACGTAATACACACATAGCATAGCAAGACATACACTGATAGCGGGAACAGAAAAAGAGTGGGACTGGAGGAGCAGCCTGAGAGCTGATATGAGCGCTGCCATTTTCGGCACTGGACGCTACACAGCTACATAGTTACATAGTTATTTTGGTTGAAAAAAGACATACGTCCATCGAGTTCAACCAGTATAAAGTACAACACCAGCCTGCTCCCTCACATATCCCTGTTGATCCAGAGGAAGGCGAAAAAACCCTTACAAGGCATGGTCCAATTAGCCCCTAAAGGGAAAAATTCCTTCCCGACTCCAGATGGCAATCAGATAAAATCCCTGGATCAACATCATTAGGCATTACCTAGTAATTGTAGCCATGGATGTCTTTCAACGCAAGGAAAGCATCTAAGCCCCCTTTAAATGCAGGTATAGAGTTTGCCATAACGACTTCCTGTGGCAATGCATTCCACATCTTAATCACTCTTACTGTAAAGAACCCTTTCCTAAATAAATGGCTAAAACGTTTTTCCTCCATGCGCAGATCATGTCCTCTAGTCCTTTGAGAAGGCCTAGGGACAAAAAGCTCATCCGCCAAGGTATTATATTGCCCTCTGATGTATTTATACATGTTAATTAGATCCCCTCTAAGGCGTCTTTTCTCTAGACTAAATAAACCCAGTTTATCTAACCTTTCTTGATAAGTGAGACCTTCCATCCCACGCATCCATTTTGTTGCTCGTCTCTGCACCTGCTCTAAAACTGCAATATCTTTTTTGTAATGTGGTGCCCAGAACTGAATTCCATATTCCAGATGTGGCCTTACTAGAGAGTTAAACAGGGGCAATATTATGCTAGCATCTCGAGTTTTTATTTCCCTTTTAATGCATCCCAAAATTTTGTTAGCTTTAGCTGCAGCTGCTTGGCATTGAGTACGATTATTTAACTTGTTGTCAATGAGTACTCCTAAGTCCTTCTCCAAGTTTGATGTCCCCAACTGTATCCCATTTATTTTGTATGGTGCTAGACCATTAGTACGTCCAAAATGCATGACCTTACATTTGTCAACATTGAATTTCATCTGCCATGTATGTGCCCATATAGCCATCCTATCCAGATCCTGTTGCAATATGACACTATCTTCCTGAGAGTTAATGATTCTGCACAATTTTGTATCATCTGCAAAAATAGCAACATTGCTCACTACTGCATCTACTAGGTCATTAATAAATAAATTGAAGAGCACTGGACCCAGAACAGACCCCTGTGGGACCCCACTGCTAACAGTCTCCCATTTTGAGTATGATCCATTGACCACAACTCTTTGTTTTCTGTCCATTAGCCAGTTCCCTATCCATGAACACAGACTCTTCCCCAGTCCTTGCATCCTCAACTTTTGCACCAGAGTTTTGTGGGGAACAGTGTCGAAGGCCTTTGCAAAGTCCAAGTATATCACATCTACAGCATTCCCAATATCCATATTAGCATTCACTACCTCATAAAAGCTGAGCATGTTAGTCAAACAGGACCTGTCTTTAGTAAACCCATGTTGATGCTGAGAAATAAGATTATTTTCTACTATGAAGTCATGTATAGTATCTCTTAGTAACCCCTCAAATAGTTTGCATACAACTGATGTTAAACTTACAGGTCTATAATTTCCTGGATCAGATTTTTTGCCCTTCTTAAATAATGGGAAAACGTGGGCTGTACGCCAATCCACTGGGACTCTGCCAGTTGCAAGAGAGTCACAAAAGATAAGATAAAGGGGTTTATCTATAACTGAACTTAATTCCCTTAGGACCCGAGGATGCATGCCATCCGGGCCAGGTGCCTTGTCTATTTTTAATTTATTTAGTCTTGCCTTCACTTCTTCCTGCGTTAAGTATTTAATATTACAGTTAGAAGATTGAGACTCTTCCGCCTCTGTAGTTTGCAACAGTGCTGTTTCTTTTGTGAAGACAGAAGCAAAGAAAGCATTTAATAACTCTGCCTTACCTTGGTCATCCACCATTGAGTTCCCATCCTCATCCTTTAGGAGTCCTATACAGTCAACCTTTCTTTTTTTAGAGTTAATGTACTTGTAAAACTTTTTTGGGTTAGATTTGATATCCTTAGCGATTTGTTCTTCAGCTTCAATCTTTGCCTGCCTAATTTCTTTTTTACAATTTTTATTGCACTCCTTATAATTGCTTAGTGCAGCCTCGGTCCCCTCCTGTTTTAAGACCTTATAGGCATTCTTTTTCCTCTTCATTTTATCTTTAACCTTTCTATTCATCCATAGAGGCCTTTTTTTATTCCTAGACATTTTGTTTCCATATGGGATATACATACTACAGTATTGATTGAGTATAAGTTTAAAAGCTTGCCATTTCCCTTCAGTGTCTTCCCCTTGTAGTACATTATCCCAGTTCACCAAACTTAGTGCCTGCCTAATTTGAGTGAACTTTGCTTTTCTAAAGTTCATAGTTTTAGTGGTCCCGCTGCCCCTTGGCCTATCAGTCACCAGCTCAAACGTTATCATGTTGTGATCACTATTTCCCAAATGTTCTTGAACCTGCACATTTGATACATTATCTGGTCTATTAGAAATGATCAGATCCAGTAACGCATTCCCCCTAGTTGGTTCAGTTACCATTTGAGTCAAGTAATTGTCCTGTAGTGCTGCCAGAAATCTGCTGCTTTTACCAGAATGGGTAGCCTCAATACTCCAGTCAATGTCTGGAAAGTTGAAGTCGCCCATAATTATGACCTCATTTTTACCTGCAGCTTTTTCAATCTGCTGTAGTAATCGCAGTTCTGCAGCTTCATTAATAAGAGGTGGCCTGTAGCATACACCAATAAGCAATTGGCAACTTTTATTTCCACCATGAATATTTACCCAAACGGACTCCACATCTTCGCAATCTTCCTCCATCTCATCGTTGAGGACAGCTGTAAGAGAATTCTTAACAAAGAGACAAACCCCTCCACCTTTTTTCCCTGTTCTATCCCTCCTAAACACATTGTATCCTTTTAAATTAGCTATCCAGTCATGGCTTTCATCCATCCATGTCTCGGTTATTCCCACAATGTCATAGCCTTTGTCATTCAGAATGAACTCTAGTTCGTCTATTTTATTTGCAAGGCTCCGAGCATTGGTTACCATGCACTTTATATTTTTACCACCACATTTACCAATTTTGTTTACATGAAATTGGCTACTTGAATTTTTACCAACCTCCTTAATCTTTACACTGTCCCCACCCCCCTCTCCACCCTCCATAATGATAGGTTCCCACTGTCTTTTTACCTGATCTTGTCTATGTATTGAGACTTTATCCTCCCGCCTCCCCCCAGATCCTAGTTTAAAATCTCCTCCAACCGTTTAGCCATCTTCTCCCCCAATGCAGCTGCACCCTCCCCATTAAGGTGCAGCCCATCCCTGCTGTAGAACCTGCAGCCGACTGCAAAGTCTGCCCAGTTCTCCAGGAACCCAAACCCTTCCTTCCTACACCAATTTCTCAGCCACTTATTTAACTCCCTAAGCTCCCTCTGTCTCTCAGATGTAGCACGTGGCACTGGCAGTATTTCAGAAAACACCACCTTGGAGGTCCTTGCTTTAAGTTTATCTCAGCGACACGCTCCCAACTAGACAGGTGCTCCGATTGTCCGCGGAAAGTAGAGAGGATGCTGGGGGGGGGGGGGGGGATCGTGATGGAGGCGGCCAGCAGGGATCACTTGAGCCAGGTTGCTCGAGGAGAATCGCTCCTAATTTCAGGGTCCGCATGGCTGGTTGATGAGGGTGCAGACCCAGTGGGGCCCTGTGGTGCCAGGGGGTACCTTTGCTGGGCAGCAGTGGTGGACAGCAGTGGTGGACGTGGGGCCTGGGGCCACCCAGGCTGGGCAGCAGTGGTGGACATGAGGCGGGGGGCACCTCGGCTGGGCCCCATTAGTGGACATAGGGCCGGGAAGGGGGCACCCTGGCTAGGCAGCAGAGGTGGACAGGCCAGGGTCAGCATACCTTCTCTGTGGCTGCGAGGAGCAGCCACAGGCCCTCCATCAGCACGGTGGCAGCCTGGTCATGGTCGTTTCCTGGTGACTGGGGAGCCGCTGCAGACAGGCCTCCTCCGCACGTGGCGGGTGACCCATGTGCCCTTGCTGGTTCCTGGGCGACCCGTGGTGGAGGGGGACCGGCAGCCCCAGCAGTCCTGTGATGGGGAGGTCTCCGGGGGAGGTCTCCGGCGGCGGCCCTGGTCGGCAAGTGGTGGCGGCGGGAGCACGTGTTGGCGGCGGGGGCATATTGCGGCTTCTTCCCAGGCGGCAGCAACGGACAGTCATGAGCGACCGAGGGCAGTGTGGAGCCGCCGCTGCCCCTCTCTGTGTGGTCCCCGGCAGGAGAGGCGGAAGCTATGCAGCGTGGAGGCGGCATGGTGCTGCGCAGCGCTGCATGGTGCGTGCGAGGTCCCCTGGCTCCAGAGCGGCGTCCCGGCTCCCCTGGCAGCAGTGATGGATTCCCCGGGCAAGCAGTCCTCACCCCGCAGCACGCTCCCTCCCGATCCTCCAGCAGCCTGCGAGGCACCATCGTGGCCCCTGCATCATCCTCATGTGTCGGTTTTATCCACAGGAGAACATTTTATTTTAAAACTATAATGGCCGAAATCTGAGAAATTATTTTTTTTTCCATTATTTTATGTTTCCCGTTAAAATACATTTAGAATAAAAACATTCTTAGCAAAATGTACTACACAACAGAAAACCTAATAAAGCTTTCTAATTCTTGTGCACCCAAGAGCCAATTCTTGTTTTTGTTCATTTCCTATTCTATTTTGTTGGCATGGTGCATGGGAATTATCTATTCATTTGACACATTTATATTGATTGGTGGTATTTAGTTGATAGACTTCAACATTATTGCACTCCCTCTGCGTGTCTCATACCTCACAAGGTTTCTTGTTAAGATGTTTTAAAGGAGTTGTCGGGAAATAAAGTAAAATGAATGGTACTTACCGGGGGCTTCCTCCAGCCCCAAGCTCCCAGGACCTCCCTCGCCGCAGCTCTGCCTGCAGCCGTTTGCTGGAGCTCCGACCCGGTCCCCGGCAATGACGTCAGAGCGACCTGGAGGTCGCTCTGTACTCCGCCTGCGCAATCAGCGCTGTCAATCACCGCCACGTGGGCCGGAGCGGACTGCGCAGGCGCAGTCCGCTCCGGCGGTGACTGACAGCGTCGGTCGCGCAGGCACAGTACAGAGCGACCTCGAGGTCTCTCTGTACTGCGCCTGCGCGACCGACGCTGTCAGTCACCGCCGGAGCGGACTGCGCCTGCGCAGTCCGCTCCGGCCCACGTGGCGGTGATTGACAGCGCTGATTGCGCAGGCGCAGTACAGAGCGACCTCCAGGTCGCTCTGACGTCATTGCCGGGGACTGGGTCGGAGCTCCAGCAAACGGCTGCAGGCAGAGCTGCGGCGAGGGAGGTCCTGGGAGCTTGGGGCTGGAGGAAGCCCCCGGTAAGTACCATTCATTTTACTTTATTTCCCCTGACAACTCCTTTAAAGCACTTTATGCCTCCAACTTAGGAATGTAATGTGATTTCTGGCCTTTAGGGATTTTAACCCAACTCTGCATCAAATACGTAATTTTCCCAGGGACTTTTGACATGTATCCCATTCCGGCATGCCCCCCTCCAGGTGTTAGACCCCTGGAAACAACTTTTCCATCACTTTTGTGCCCAAAAATAGTCCCTGTATGTTTTAAAATTCACCTGCCCATTGAAGTCTATGTCAGTTCGCCCGTTTCACACGACCTCAAACTTTTACGGAAGTTCGCGAACCCAAAATCTGATGTTCGGCCCATCTCTATGCAAGTACAGTACTTATACACATTTCTGTGCAGCCTAAACGATACTGTAATGTTGCAGCCATGCACAAGCAAGTCACAGATGACCTGCAATTCCCTCAGTAATCAAGCAGCAGCTTACACAGGAAGCATAGGTGTCACCGGCTGGTGCTTTTTAGATAATCCACGCAAGCTCAGAGTATCGTGCAGGTAGCAAGCAGGCTTACAACCGCTTTCCACTATAGACGGATACAGAATACCACAGGGGCCGAAAAACAGGTTTACTATAACAGAAATTCTATTATATCCGGGTTTACTATACCAGGCATTACTTCCATATACTTACTGTATAATGGTGCTTGGTGCCTGGACTTAAATATTTACTATCCCAGAAGGTTTCCTGTATCAGTTTATACTGTTTATGTAATTTTATAAAGCGACTATGATGCAGTCACCAATATTGATGGTTGTAATAATAGATGCTTGGAAACTGTACCTGCAAAATGCAGAATATCTGAGACAATGTAATGCACTGTTTGTTTTCGATACTTACCTTGTACAATTTCAAGAACATCTTAGAAATATAAATAATCTGTTAAACAAAAAAGTTATGCAATACAAAATGTAATTAATTGGTACTTTTTCTCATTAGGTGGTCGATCCAGGTACCGCACCATTCCCACAAATAACAACCCAAACATGATGTACCAAGAAGAATGTGAAAGAAGGATGCGTGGTAAAGATGCCAACAGACGTGATGGACGTAACAACAGAGACAGCGGTGTTGCTAGCAATGGGTCCGGAAGAGACATGAGTCGACAAAATTATGGATATGGAGGGCAAAATTCAAATTTTCAACCTAGCCAGTATGGCTATGGGCAGGGCGCATTTACAGCAGGGGCACCTGGAAGCTATGGTGCTGCAACATATGGTCAAGCACCACAGCCACTGATGTCCCAGCAGTTCGCCCCGCCTGGAACCTCTTTACTAAATTATATGAATCAAGCAGCAAGTTATCAGTACCCTCCCCCACCCCCACCTCCTCCACGAAAGTGAACCTTTATTTTATTTCCGTCTTTTTTTGGGGGGGGGGGGGGGGGCTCCCCCTGTCACCCCGTCTCCCCCTTTCTCTCTTTAACAGGTTTCAGGTTGTACTTTTGTCCTCATCACCTTAGTGAAAGGACCTTAATCTGAGAAAGCATGTTATCAGTAGGAATCTACACATTGAGGACTAATCATTTATACTTTACTTTATTAGTATTTAAGGATATTCTTGGGTTATGGAAAAATCCAGGTGTTTATATACACCACCTTGCCTTCATCCACCCCCTGTATAACATTTTCCAAAATGGGCATTGGATAGAATGGTTTTCATCATTTATGTTTTCACAGGTAGATAAAGGCTTCAGAATTTTCACTATTTTGGCTTTCCCCTCCTTCAGGCTGTTTTCCTCATTCTGTTTTTAGTATTCATATCTTATTATATACAGTACATGTTATATACATTGACCATCATCACATCCCCTTGTACCATCAGAAATGTTTCAGACAGCTGACTAGACAGTCTGTTGTGAAATAACATAGCCACATTATGCTCTCCATATCTCAGATTGCAGCAGGGTGTGGGACATTTAAAAAAAAAAACTGAAAAAAAGTTGTGTGCCCCTTAAAGAGAATCTGTATTGTTAAAATCGCACAAAAGTAAACATACCAGTGCGTTAGGGGACATCTCCTATTACCCTCTGTCACAATTTCGCCGCTCCTCGCCGCATTAAAAGTGGTTAAAAACAGTTTTTAAAAGTTTGTTTGTTTATAAACAAACAAAATGGCCACCAAAACAGGAAGTAGGTTGATGTACAGTATGTCCACACATAGAAAATACATCCATACACAAGCAGGCTGTATACAGCCTTCCTTTTGAATCTCAAGAGATCATTGTGTGTTTCTTTCCCCCTGCATCTCTCATGCACTGAAGTTTCAGGTTGCTCGTTTCTTCATGCAAACAGCTTTGCCTTTGTCTGTAATTCCTCAGTATGTGAAAGCCCAGCCAGCTCAGAGGACGATTTATCCAGCTTGTAAAAGATAAGAGAGAAGAGAGAAGCTGCCATAATCTAAATAATACACAAGCAGTGTGCAGAGAGGGGCCTGGAAAGGGGAATTCATAGCAGAACCACAACACTGAAGAACTTGGCAGCCTTCCAGACACAGCCTGACAAGTCTGACAGGGTAAAGATACATTGATTTATTACAGAGACTGTGATAGTACAAAGTGCTGCAGTAAGCTAGAACACATTAGAATAGATTTTGGAACTTGTAGGATGATAAAAAACAGGATGCAATTTTTGTTACGGAGTCTCTTTAAGCAAGCACTTTCATTTATTATGGTGTAATTCATTTCCTTGACCATTTATTTTGTGATCATCATGATAGGGTTACTAATTAAGTGTTTAATAAATCCTATTTTCTAACTGGGGCGGGCTGCTTTACCCTTCAGTTCGGCATTATTGTTGCCTATTTGGTTTTGTTAATAAAGATGTTTAAAACATAGTTTGTTTACATTTTTTTCCAGTTTAATTATTTGATAATTCTGTATCCTTTTCAGTACCGTCATATAGAGCCGTCTTAAAACGGTATTAAACTCTGACATAATATTCAATAAAAATGTGTTTTCCTACTTTTTATAACCCACACACTTATCATATTTGCTTTTGTGCACAAGTATTATTATTCATTTAGAATCCACTTCAATCCACCAAAGCTCTGAATTGGTGATTAAGCATCACTTGTTCACTATGTCTGATATTGATGAAAAACAGAGGTCTTTTTTTATTTCCCTCCTAAACTTGATCCTCAGAGAAAATTATTTTACGTTTGATGGACGTACAGCTATGGGGTCGAACGTGGCCCCCTCCTATGCAAATCTCTATATGGGAAGAGGCGTTTGTGTATAATAACCACCTCTTTCGATTATATGCGAAGGGGTGGCGGCGCTTTATTGATGATGAATTTTGCTTGTGGACGGGGCCACGTTTGACCCTTTTAGCTTTCATCGAGGAATTGCACCGGAAGAACCCCAATATCAGGCTTAGTGTAATGGCTGACTTGCAGACAATGTCCTTTTTGGACACTAGGATCTATAAATCTGGGAATACTGACCTTTTTTGTTAAGGCGACTGATCGCAATTCTGTTTTGCATTATAATTCCTTTCACCCCAAACTTCAGACCACTTAATATCCCTACTAGCCAATATAATATGGTTACTCAAATTGTAGATAACCCTAATGTTAAAGAACAATGACTAAGTGAGATGAGGAACAAGTTTTGAGCCGGAGGGTATCCAAATAACACTTTGGCCAGGTATAGGCAGCGACACAGACATGGCAAGTGTCAATAGTGGTTGTGCAGTTTTTGTAAGCACGTATAACATCATTAGTGATGATGTACAACGCATTGTTACTAAACATTGGCGTGTGTTAAGACTCATTGCCAGCTGTGCCAGAGTTTGCCAGGCCCCCTTTGTTTGCTTTTAGGTCCAAACTTCTTCACTCAGATGTGTGACGTACTTGCCGCACACAGGCACCATGGATTTGTGGTTCCTTTCCATTTCTCAGCTGTCACATTTGTCACAGCATTATTAAAGGTAATTAATTTAGACACCTGAGTACGGGTAAACATTATACAATTCGTGATAGATATTCGTGTGATTCACTTTTGTTGTTTATATGCTCAAGTGCCCCTGAGGCAGCTGCTACATTGGAAAGACCACACAGGAATTGAGGGACTGATTTTCATCCCATAAGACAGCAATCAGGGGGAAGAATCTTGATCAAGCAGTTTCAGAACATTTCACTCAATTTAGACACCATGTGTACCAATTACGTGTCCAAGTTATTGATGGGGTATCTAGATCATTTCGGGGAGATAGGAATAAAGAACTTTTAAAGCGGGAATCCCGCTGGATTAGAGAATTGGGAACTATTGGGGTGAGTGGATTAACTACCTGGGAACCGACTAACGCCGGTAGCCCCAGGACCGCCAATTGGCATCAAGTCCTGGTGCTGCAGTTTCCCAGGGAACGGCCGCACGCATGCACGATCGCTCCCTGCCACTTCACGGAACGGAGTTCCGTGATTAACCTGCTAGCTGACGATCGCGGTTAGCAGGCTGTTTGTAAACGAAAGGGAAAATAAATCCCCTTTGTTTACATCTGTACAGCACTGCGGTCCCCGGCAGCGCTGTACGAGATCGGTGATTTCCGGCCTCTGATTGGCCGGGGATCCCCGTCCTCTCATAGGCTGATGCCTATGAGAGGAGGAACAGGACGGATCGCCGTCCTGTTCCATAAAGATCTTGGTGGGGAGGAAGGAGGGAAGGAGAGTGAGCCTCATAGAGGCTTAGAAAGCTAAAAAACAAACTGCTACAGCGATGAGACACCTCAGGTGGCATGTCCCCTTAGGGACAAAAAAAGGCAAGTCCGATCACTGGGCTCCATAGCTGGGCTGTGCAGGAGGCTGAAAAGCCAGGTTTCTGCCGAACGATAAGGTAAGTGCCCGAAACTCACCAGCCCCGAGCCCCCTTAAACACCGTGCAAAGCCTGAAAATTTTGACCGCTCAGCCATACCGTTTGGCAGAAACCTGCGCTTTTGTACCCTCAAAGCCTATGGGAGATTTTAGCACTTTTGCACCCCTATAAACTCTGGTTTGCAGAGATGTAGTTAACCCAACGTTGGAGTACAACAATATATCTTCTACCTGCATGCGGCATGTTGTGAGCTTCAGACTTTGCTAACGGCCATGGCGGGGATTTACAGTGATGTGTAAAACTATTTGCCCCTTCCTGATTTCTTATTCTTTTGCATGTTTGTCACACTTAAATGTTTCTGTTCATCAAAAAACGTTCACTATTAGTCAAAGATAACATAATTGAACACAAAATGCAGTTTTAAATGGTGGTTTTTATTATTTAGTGAGAAAACAAAAAAAACTCAAAAACTACATGGTCCTGTGTGAAAAAGAAATTGCGCCCTGAACCTAATAACTGGTTGGGCCACCCTTAGCAGCAATAACTGCAATCAAGCGTTTGCGATAACTTGCAACGAGTCTTTTACAGCACTCTGGAGGAATTTTGGCCCACTCATCTTTGCAGAATTGTTGTAATTGAGCAGAATTGTTGTAATTCAGCTTTATTTGAGGGTTTTCTAGCATGAGCCGCCTTTTTAAGGTCATGCCACAACATCTCAATAGGATTCAGGTCAGGACTTTGACTAGGCCACTCCAAAGTCTTCTTTTTGTTTTTCTTCAGCCATTGAGAGGTGGATTTGCTGGTGTTTTGGGTCCTTGTCCTGCTGCAGCACCCAAGATCGCTTCAGCTTGAGTTGACGAACAGATGGCCGGAGATTCTCCTTCGGGATTTTTTGGTAGACAGTAGAGTTCATGGTTCCATCTATCACAGCAAGCCTTCCAGGTCCTGAAGCAGCAAAACAACCCCAGACCCTCACACTACCACCACCATATTTTACTGCTGGTATGATGTTCTTTTGCTGAAATGCTGTGTTACTTCTACGCCAGATGTAACGGGACACGCACCTTCCAAAAAGTTCAACTTTTGTCTCGTCGGTCCACAAGGTATTTTCCCAAAAGTCTTGGCAATCATTGAGATGTTTTTTAGCAAAATTGAGACGAGCCTTAATGTTCTTTTTGCTTAAAAGTGGTTTGCGCCTTGGATATCTGCCATGCAGGCCGTTTTTGCCCACTCTCTTTCTTATGGTGGAGTCGTGAACACTGACCTTAATTGAGGCAAGTGAGGCCTGCAGTTCTTTAGATGTTGTCCTGGGATCTTTTGTGGCCTCTCGGATGAGTTTTCTCTGCGCTCTTGGGGTAATTTTGGTCGGACGGCCACTTCTGGGAAGGTTCATCACTGTTCCATGTTTTTGTCATTTGTGGATAATGGCTCTCACTGTAGTTCGCTGGAGTCCCAAAGCTTTAGAAATGGCTTTATAACCTTTACCAGACTGATAGATCTCAATTACTTTTGTTCTCATTTGTTCCTGAATTTCTTTGGATCTTGGCATGATGTCTAGCTTTTGAGGTGCTTTTGGTCTACTTCTCTGTGTCAGCTCCTATTTAAGTGATTTCTTGATTGAAACAGGTGTGGCAGTAATCAGGCCTGGGGGTGACTACAGAAATTGAACTCGGGTGTGATAAACCACAGTTAAGTTATTTTTTAACAAGGGGGGCAATCGCTTTTTCACACAGGGCCATGTAGATTTGGAGTTTTTTTTCTCACTAAATAATAAAAACCATCATTTAAAACTGCATTTTGTGTTCAATTATGTTATCTTTGACTAATAGTTAACGGTTTTTGATGAGCAGAAACATTTAAGTGTGACAAACATGCAAAAGAATAAGAAATCAGGAAGGGGGCAAATAGTTTTTCACATCACTGTACATTCGTCACCAGTACCATTGCAAAAATAAACCGGTTTTTGTGACCCTAGGGTATGATCTCTTTGGGTTAGGGGCCCGAAACTCACCAGCCCTGAGCCCCCTTAAACTCCGTACAAAGCCTGAAAATTTGGAGTCGCTCAGCCGTACCGTTCGGCAGAAACCTGCGCTTTTGTACCCTCAAAACCTAGGCCCCAATGAAAGCCTATGGGAGATTGTAGCACTTTTGCAGCCCCATAACTCTGGTTTGCAGAGATGTAGGGAACCCAACGTTGGAGTGCAAGTACAACAATATGCCTTCTACCTGCATGCGACGTGTTCAGACTTTGCTAACGGACATGGCGGCGATTTACGTTCGTCACCGGCATCATTGCCAAAAAAACAAGCTTTTTTGACCCTAGGCTATGACCTCTTTGGCCTAGGGGCTCCAAACTTACCAGTCCTGAACCCCCTAAAAGTCCCTACAATGCTAGTAAATGTGCCACTGCTGAACCATCGTCCTTGGAAAAGATTTGAGATTTTTGAAAGTGAAATAGGAAGCCCAATGAAAGCCAATGGCAAAATTCAGCACTTTTGCACCCCTATAACTCTGTTTGGTTATCACCCGCCGACTTTAGCAGTTAATAGCAAAGGCGCCTTACATCCTAGCAACACCAGATTTGCAGGATATGTTAAAAAGATAGCAGGAAACAATATTTTAAAAAAAATATTTAATTTTTTAAAATTAAATGTACTGAGTGTGGGAAATCTGAAAAAAAAGACGTGGGGTCCCCCCTACCAAGCTCTCTGTAGCCCCTTGTCCCACATGCAGGCTGGGATAGCCAGAAGGCGGCGCCCCGAACCCTGAGCTATACCAGCCCACATGGTCCATGGTATGGGGGGCTCCAAGGGAGAGGGGCGGCCAAGCCTTCCCCTCTCCCCCCGAGCCCTTGTCCAATCCATGGACAAGGGGCTCTTCCCCACCTCCGGTGCCCCAGGAGGAGGTGGGGGTTCGACTCCCTGGGGGGGTTCATGGTGGCATCTGGGAGTCCCCTTTAAGAAGGGGACCCCAGATGCCCACCCCCCTCCCAGGAGAAATGAGTATAGGGGTACAAAGTACCCCTTACCCATTTCCACAAATGGTTAAATGAAATAAAAACACAACAACAAAAATCCTTTAATGTTCTTAATTAACCAGAAATACTTACCTGTACCTTTAAAAAAAAATTCCCACGTCAATATCCTCGGTAAATGATCCCACGAATACAGTATCCTCTTATCTTGCGATCTTCAATTAAGTTGATTGAAGATCTTCGTCGCCCCCCTGATAGCAGAGAATGCGTCCTTTGGGACGCATAGCTGCCAGCTCCCGCTGTCCTCCCCGCCTCCTCACCCTCACCTAGGCTGGCACTGGGTGCCAGCCTAGGTGAGGGTGGCAGGTGGGGAGAGACAGCGGGAGCCGGCAGCTATACATCCTGCACAGGACGCATTCTAAGCTATACTAACAGTTCATGAATGATCCGGTTCTTTTTAATGAATTGGCTCTTTTTTTCTTTGAAACTTTAAAATCGATTTTCTCAAAAAGTATAAGGTCTTTTTGAAAAAAAAAAATTTCGTCTTGTTCCCCACTGTTCTTAACATTCCCAGCAATTTTGGTGTTTCTAGCTTTTAAAGGGGCTTTGCTATTAACCGCTAAATTCGATTTTCTCAAAAACTATAAGGTCTTTTTGAAAAAAATGTTTTTCCTCTTGTAGTCACTGCCCTCCTCTATATACCCTTTTTTGGTGTTTTTACTATGTAAGGGGCCTTTGCTATTAACCGCTGAAGTCGGCGGGCATTAAAGTCTATGAGAGCAATGCGAACACAAACTTTTTTTGAAAAAAAATTGTGGTTCACCACGTACGCGAACCACCGCAATTCGCGTGAATAAGTTCGCCGGCGAACCGTTCGGGCCATATCTAGTCGTTAGGGGGGTTAACACTGCGGTCGTCAAGTGGTTAAATCGAGACTTTGGCTATCATTCATAAAGCATTTCCGCATGCGGAAATGCTTGAAAACAGCTCACTTTACCGACCTCTTAGCAAAGTCTCCATTCATAAAGGCTCTTTCCGCATGCAAAGCTGACATTTCCGAGCAGAGCGATAAATCACCGCCTTGTGCGGTGATTATCATAAAAAAATTTAACAAACTGTCAATTCATAAAGATTACCGCAAGCGGTATGAGGATGGGGAATACCGCCCCCTCTGATGTGGCGATAACAATGTTAAGTTAATGGAGACACAGACCTCCCAGGCAGCTGCAGTAGAGCGGAACACGGAGAAATGTATCAACTCCGCAGCTTCTCCTGTTTCTGCAAGCCCTACCGCCAGCCTAGTTCGGGAAATCTCGGCACTCCTATCGCAACTGTATCCTTTTCTATGAATGCCCACACAGAAGTCTAAAATACCAGCAGCGGTGTTTTTCCGCACTGAGTTTCATTACCGACAACACCTTTATGAATGATACCCTATGACTTGAATTTTATATGGTAACTGTGCTGGTGGGTTTTCACTTTATTGTATTCATTTCTTCAACAATATGTTCATTGGGATTACATTTTATATGTTTATTTCCTTATAAGGTGGTCCTCTTTAAGGTGAAGCGTTTCTCTGTTTTCGGTGTATAACTTTGCATTCATCTGCTGCTGAACGTTTTTCCGCCGCCTGGGACGCTTTTCTGCATTTTTCTCGGTTTTCCTCTACGGATTTGGATTTCCGCATTTACATGCGGATTTCCACGTATATTTCCGTATTGTATACATAAATTTGCCCTATGACGACGAAATATCAGATTTTCACAGTTTTTGCAGCGTTTTTCGCTTTTTCAGCGGTTTTTGAATATTTGTTGCAGTTTTCACCTGGACAGACGTCATGCTTCTCCTAATTATGATTTTTTAATCTGGGTCTAGCCTGGTTTTTTTTTTTTCATGAACTTTATTATATTGGTACCTGATTGGTTGGGTTCTGTTTTCAAATTGAAAAGTGACCAATGAGAACATGGGGTGTGGCCAAACTGGCCATTTTTTGTGCAGTTCCCCATCAGGTCCTCTCATTTGCATGCCTTGTACTGATTGGCTTATTGCAGGTTCATAACACCCTATATAAGGCTTGTGTTGTGCATTGTTTGTTGTGCTGCGTGGTGTGAATAAGAGGCGTAGTGGCTCGAAACAGCGGGCTGTAGCCACTCATGCAGCATTTTAATGGAACTTTGTACTCCTATTTTCATAAAATAAAGTGGATTTGTAAAAGAGCTGTGCTGGATTGAAGTGGATTCTGTCTGATGACCTGCCGATACATGTGTGAATCCCTGCACACTTCTACACCCTGGCCATTTGAGTGCTGCTCCTGTCTTTTGTTTGGAGTGCTGTTATTATTCATTTAGAAATTACAAGTTCCCAAAGTACAGGTTTTTTTTTTTCTGAAAGCTGCCATTGCATTTCATTCATCGCTACAGTATTTATATATTGTAATGTACCAAATGGTTATTTGTGAGATGTCTGCTGAGCTAGACATTAAGCCTCATCTCACGGCACACGTTTCCATCAGATCGACCAGTGATCTGATAAGAAATTGCATAGTGTAGACATCCAAATGGTTTCCGATCAATTGTGCGTTGAGTACCCAAAATATTTTGCAAAATCGATTGGAATCCGATAGGACTCGTCATAAATTATCTAATAGGCCCGTCGATCTGACAGAAAATTGTTCTGTGTGGATTAAGGTACTTTTTTGAACAACTTGTCGTCCAACTTTTCGTTTGAACGACAAGTTGGACATGTGTACGCACTTTCGAGTGACTGATAACAGCCGGTTTGCCCGATCCACTAAGCCAGTGATACGTAGCTGTAAAGGAACTACAAGTCCCACAATGCAATCCAACTAATACACGTTTAAACAACAAGTCGTTTGATCAGTCATTTAAACTAGTACATTGTTCTATCCAGCCCATTGTCCTTTATCTAGTTGGTTAAATGACATGTAAATTAGCATATCAGCCACTTTGTTGGTCAGTGTGTACATGATGTCTGAATAACTTGTTGTTTGCACTTCCAAGTTGTTCAAACGACCAGTTTAAATGACTATCAGACGTAAAGTTGGACATGTGTACGCACCTCAAAGGCTGCCATACACTGGTCGATTGCCACCAGATCAACCAACAGATAGATCCCTCTCTGATCAGAGAGGGATCTAATGGCTGCCCATACACTGCACACAGATTTTGAATTGATTTCGTCATGAAATCGATTCACAACCTGTGGAACTGCCACTGCCTCTGCTACCCCTGCAAGCAGTAAGTGCCCGGCATGAGTCCCTGGGTCCCGTCTCTCATTTCTTCCAGCGTACTCGTCCATCTTCGCTTCACTTCCTGTTCTGTCCTGTGACAAGCAAAAAGATCAAACAGTAGAGTGCTCTCTACTGTTTGAACTTCGCTTTCTCACAGGACAGAACATGAAGTGAGGAGAAGATGCCGACAGAAGTGAGAGACAGCGGGATCCGGGGACTTTGGGCGGTTGGATAGGTGATGTATTGCTCCGTCGGCCGTCGCGGGATCGAATACCGCTAACGACACATTCCTGACCTACCGGCGATCAAGTAACATTTTCCATCTGGACAGATCGACTGAATTAAATGATTTTAGGCGGAAATCGATTGGTCAACATTTGCGTTAACTAATTCACAGCAGATGCGATCACAGTGATCGAATCTGCTGTATTTCGACGGGAAATTGTTGCAATGTATGGGTACCTTAAGGCTTAAGTAGTTCCACAACTGCCAGGGAATGTTTACATTCTTCACTAGCTACAATTAATTAATTAAACGCAAGATAATGTTATCACCAGTTCGAATGCAACTCTCACTGTAGGGAGCTTTCTATTGAAAAAGTAAGTCCTGTTTTTAACTGCTTGAATGCTGTTCTGGTAAAAAAAATTGTGGTAGTATATTCTATGCTGTAAATAATCTTTTAGAGCAAACAAGAAATGCTGGGTTTCATACTGCTGTAAGGACCAGAGCAGTTTTGACATTTAAGCTAGGTCATCAGAGTACAGTACAGAGTACAGTATTGGAAGTAAGTACGCTGTAAGTAAGCTTTTCACAATAATGTTGTATTACTTCCTTTTGTAATTTGTGGCAAATACAGGTAAATCGGGTCTGTTGCCGATACGCTCCATGGTGCAACATACTGTCCCGGACACCAAAACCCCTTGTTCCATCTAACATCCACTTGCCATATCCTCTCCCTGACTACCTCTGATCCAATATGGCAAATTCACATAGCAGGGACACCTGTGGAGCAATTGTGGTGTGCCCATTTGTACTCAACCGGTACCTTGATAGTGTGTATGGGATGACTCATCCAACTCCTAATGGGGTTGATTCACTAAACTGCGTTATTTTTTTTTCACGGACGTAACTTTTCTGCGCTCGTATTGCGTTGCGCTACACGCGTGCAGAAAAGTTATGTCCGTAAAAAAACAACACAAGGCATGTGTAATAGAAGCATTACGCTATACCACATGTATGCTACTTAGCATGTGGCAATATTGCGTAACTGATGGTTATAGCCCATGATTGTGCATGTAATTCGTAACGGGCCATGTGTAATTACATTTGTTTCTATATAACCAGCAATTAGTGGTGGGTTTTTTTTTTGTGGTGTAACAATGGAACAAGAACCGAAGCGTAGTCCACGTACTGTAGCCAGAGGCTGTAATACAATTAATACAATTTTAACAAAACAATTGTTTACAATCACCACAGGTAACTATCAGATAGGATTGGCCAGGTCCATTCACAATGAAAATTAAAAAATAAATACATATTTCAACAAAAATCAAAGTATACATTCACAGCACACACATTGCACAACACTAAAAAACAATAAAATGGTGTTGGGGCCCACAGCTCCAAAGGGGTCCCAATACCATTTAATTGGCACACAAACAGAAAGGAAATATACAAAAAAAGTTACGCGCACAGACTTGCTCCCGTAAAGTAAATGCCGCGCAGTACCGACCACACGCCAGCACTAGCACACGTAACAAACACGCACATACGTAATGCACGTAATAGTGCGTGTGTAAAGTGTATAGCGCTCACGAGCTACGCACTAACACAGTTTAGTGAATCAACCCCAATGTGAGCAATTGAATGTTTCTGGAGGTAATCCCCCCCCCCCCCCATACATAGTTACATGGTTATTTGGGTTGAAAAAAGACATCGGTCCATCGAGTTCAACCAGAGAACAAGTACAACACCAGCCTGCTCCCTCACATATCCCTGTTGATCCAGGGGAAGGCGAAAAACCCTTACAAGGCATGGTCCCGTTAGCCCCAAAAGGGAAAAAATTCCTTCCCGACTCCAGATGGCAATCAAATAAAATCCCTGGATCAACATCCTTGGCATTACCTAGTAATTGTAGCCATGGATGTCTTTCAACGCAAGGAAAGCATCTAAGCCCCCTTTAAATGCAGGTATAGAATTTGCCATAACTACTTCCTTTGGCAATGCATTCCACATCTTAATCACTCTTACTGTAAAGAACCCTTTCCTAAATAAATGGCTAAAACGTTTTTCCTCCATGCGCAGATCATGTCCTCAAGTCCTTTGAGAAGGCCCAAGGACAAAAAGCTCATCCGCCAAGCTTTTATATTGCCCTCTGATGTATTTCTACATGTTAATTAGATCCCCTCTAAGGCGTCTTTTCTCTAGACTAAATAAACCCAGTTTATCTAGCTTTTCTTGGCCTTTCTAGCCTTTCTTCTAGACCTTCCATCCCACGTATCAATGTTGTTGCTCGTCTCTGCACCTGCTCTAAAACTGCAATATCTTTCCTGTAATGTGGTGCCCAGAACTAAATTCCATATTCCAGGTATGACCTTACTAGAGAGTTAAAAAGGGGCAATATTATGCTAGCATCTCGAGTTTTTATTTCCCTTTTAATGCATCCCAAAATTTTATTAGCTTTAGCTGCAGCGGCTTGGCATTGAATACGATTATTTAACTTGTCGATGAGTACTCCTAAGTATTTCTCCAAGTTTGATGTCCCCCAACTGTATCCCGTTTATTTTGTATGGTGCTAGACCATTGGTACGACCAAAATGCTTGACTTTACATTTTTCAACATTGAATTTCAGCTGCCATGTATGTGCCCATATAGCCATCCTATCCAGATCCTGTTGCAATATGACACTATCTTCCTGAGAGTTGATGATTCTGCACAATTTTGCATCATCCGCAAAAATAGCAACATTGCTTTCTACTGCATCTACTAGGTCATTAATAAATAAATTGAAGAGCACTGGACCCAGTACAGAACCCTGTGGGCGGAGCAGTGCTTTTCAGCGCTGCTAGATTTGGGCGCAGCCGGCGCCTCCATAGACTTCTATAGGAATCATTCCTATTGAAGTGTTCAGTGAGTAACGTCGGCTCCGTCAGAAGACTGAGCCGACGTTGCTTAAAAACATAATAATTCGGCCTCCAGCAATCGCTGGAAGCCGAATTATTTCATTCCCCCACTATCCATGTCGGCCTGGAGGGGGAATAGTAATTAAATCTGCCCGGACTTGTGCAGAAGCAGGATCAGCTATATACCGCTGTATCCTGCGCCCAAGTCTACCGGCGCCGATTTCAAATGTACTCCCCTGTGGGACCCCACTGCTGACAGTCACCCATTTTGAGTATGATCCATTGACCACAACTCTTTGTTTTCTGTCCATTAGCCAGTTCCCTATCCATGCACACAGACTCTTCCCCAGTCCTTGCATCCTCAACTTTTGCACCAGACTTTTGTGGGGAACAGTGTCGAAGGCCTTTCCAAAGTCCAAGTATATCACATCTACAGCATTCCCAATATCCACATTAGCGGTCAATACCTCATAAAAGCTGAGCATGTTAGTCAAACAGGACTTGTCTTTAGTAAACCCATGCTGATGCTGAGAAATAAGATTATTTTCTACTATGAAGTCATGTATAGTATCTCTTAGTAACCCCTCAAATAGTTTGCATACAACTGATGTTAAGCTTACAGGTCTATAATTTCCTGGATCTGATTTTTTGCCCTTCTTAACCACTTGAGGACCTAGGGCTTTCTACCCCTTAAGGACCGGCCACTTTTTTTCCATTCAGACCACTGCAGCTTTCACGGTTTATTGCTCGCTCATACAACCTACCACCTAAATGAATTTTGGCTCCTTTTCTTGTCACTAATAAAGCTTTCTTTTGGTGCTATTTGATTGCTCCTGCGATTTTTACTTTTTATTATATTCAGCAAAAAAGACATGAATTTTGGCAAAAAAATGATTTTTTTAACTTTCTGTGCTGACAGTTTTCAAATAAAGTAAAATTTCTGTATACATGCAGCGCGAAAAATGTGGACAAACATGTTTTTGATAAAAAAAAAACCCATTCAGTGTATATTTATTGGTTTGGGTAAAAGTTATAGCGTTTACAAACTATGGTGCAAAAAGTGAATTTTCCCATTTTCAAGCATCTCTGACTTTTCTGACCCTCTGTCATGTTTTATGAGGGGCTAGAATTCCAGGATAGTATAAATACCCCCCAAATGACCCCATTTTGGAAAGAAGACATCCCAAAGTATTCACTGAGAGGCATAGTGAGTTCATAGAAGATATTATTTTTTGTCACAAGTAAGCGGAAAATGACACTTTGTGAAAAAAAAAAAGAAAAAAAAAGTTTCCATTTCTTCTAACTTGCGACAAAAAAAAATGAAATCTGCCACGGACTCACCATGCCCCTCTCTGAATACCTTGAAGGGTCTACTTTCCAAAATGGGGTCATTTGTGGGGTGTGTTTACTGTCCTGACATTTTGGGGGGTGCTAAATTGTAAGCACCCCTGTAAAGCCTAAAGGTGCTCATTGGACTTTGGACCCCTTAGCGCAGTTAGGCTGCAAAAAAGTGCCACACATGTGGTATTGCCGTACTCAGGAGAAGTAGTATAATGTGTTTTGGGGTGTATTTTTACACATACCCATGCTGGGTGGGAGAAATATCTCTGTAAATGACAATTTGTTAATTTTTTTTACACACAATTGTCCATTTACAGAGATCTTTCTCCCACTCAGCATGGGTATGTGTAAAAATACACCACAAAACACATTATACTACTTCTCCTGAGTACGGCGATACCACATGTGTGGCACTTTTTTGCACCCTAACTGCGCTAAAGGGCCCAAAGTCCAATGAGTACCTTTAGAATTTCACAGGTCATTTTGAGAAATTTCGTTTCAAGACTACTCCTCACGGTTTAGGGCCCCTAAAATGCCAGGGCAGTATAGGAACCCCACAAATGACCCCATTTTAGAAAGAAGACACCCCAAGGTATTCCGTTAGGAGTATGGTGAGTTCATAGAAGATTTTATTTTTTGTCAAAAGTTAGCGGAAAATGACACTTTGTGAAAAAACACAATTAAAATCAATTTCCGCTAACTTTTGACAAAAAATAAAATCTTCTATGAACTCACCATACTCCTAACGGAATACCTTGGGGTGTCTTCTTTCTAAAATGGGGTCATTTGTGGGGTTCCTATACTGCCCTGGCATTTTAGGGGCCCTAAACCGTGAGGAGTAGTCTTGAAACGAAATTTCTCAAAATGACCTGTGAAATTCTAAAGGTACTCATTGGACTTTGGGCCCTTTAGCGCAGTTAGGGTGCAAAAAAGTGCCACACATGTGGTATCGCCATACTCGGGAGAAGTAGTACAATGTGTTTTGGGGTGTATTTTTACACATACCCATGCTGGGTGGGAGAAATACCTCTGTAAATGGACAATTGTGTGTAAAAAAATCAAAAGATTGTCATTTACAGAGGTATTTCTCCCACCCAGCATGGGTATGTGTAAAAATACACCCCAAAACACATTATACTACTTCTCCCGAGTACGGCGATACCACATGTGTGGCACTTTTTTGCACCCTAACTGCACTAAGGGGCCCAAAGTCCAATGAGTACCTTTAGGATTTCACAGGTCATTTTTGTTTCAAGACTACTCCTCACGGTTTAGGGCCCCTAAAATGCCAGGGCAGTATAGGAACCCCACTAATGACCCCATTTTAGAAAGAAGACACCCCAAGGTATTCCGTTAGGAGTATGGTGAGTTCATAGAAGTTTTTATTTTTTTGTCACAAGTTAGCGGAAATTGATTTTAATAGTTTTTTTTCACAAAGTGTCATTTTCCGCTAACTTGTGACAAAAAATAAAATCTTCTATAAACTCACCATACTCCGTACGGAATACCTTTGGGTGTCTTCTTTCTAGAATGGGGTCATTTGTGGGGTTCCTATACTGCCCTGGCATTTTAGGGGCCCTAAACCGTGAGGAGTAGTCTTGAAACCAAATGTCGCAAAATGACCTGTGAAATCCTAAAGGTACTCATTGGACTTTGGGCCCCTTAGCGTACTTAGGGTGTAAAAAAGTGCCACACATGTGGTACCGCCGTACTCAGGAGAAGTAGTATAATGCGTTTTGGGGTGTATTTTTACACATACCCATGCTAAGTGGGAGAAATATCTCTGTAAATGACAATTGTTTGATTTTTTTACACACAATTGTCCATTTACATAGAAATTTCTCCCATCCAGCATGGGTATGTGTAAAAATACACCCCAAAACACATTATACTACTTTTCCTGAGTACGGCGGTACCACATGTGTGACAATTTTTTGCAGCCTAGGTGCGCTAAGGGGCCCAACGTCCTATTCACAGGTCATTTTGAAGCATTTGTTTTCTAGACTACTCCTCGCGGTTTAGGGCCCCTAAAATGCCAGGGCAGTATAGGAACCCCACAAGTGACCCCATTTTAGAAAGAAGACACCCCAAGGTATTCCGTTAGGTGTATGGCGAGTTCATAGAAGATTTTATTTTTTGTCACAAGTTAGTGAAAAATGACACTTTGTGAAAAAAACCCAATAAAAATTAATTTCCGCTAACTTTTGACAAAAAATAAAATCTTCTATGAACTCGTCATACACCTAACAGAATACCTTGGGGTGTCTTTTTTTCTAAAATGGGGTCACTTGTGGGGTTCCTATACCGCCCTGGCATTTTACAGGCCCAAAACCGTGAGTAGTCTGGAAACCAAATGTCTCAAAATGACTGTTCAGGGGTATAAGCATCTGCAAATTTTGATGACAGGTGGTCTATGAGGGGGCGAATTTTGTGGAACCGGTCATAAGCAGGGTGGCCTTTTAGATGACAGGTTGTATTGGGCCTGATCTGATGGATAGGAGTGCTAGGGGGGTGACAGGAGGTGATTGATGGGTGTCTCAGGGGGTGGTTAGAGGGGAAAATAGATGCAATCAATGCACTGGGGAGGTGATCGGAAGGGGGTCTGAGGGGGATCTGAGGGATTGGCCGAGTGATCAGGAGCCCACACGGGGCAAATTGGGGCCTGATCTGATGGGTAGGTGTGCTAGGGGGTGACAGGAGGTGATTGATGGGTGTCTCAAGGTGTGATTAGAGGGGGGAATAGATGCAAGCAATGCACTGGCGAGGTGATCAGGGCTGGGGTCTGAGGGCATTCTGAGGGTGTGGGCGGGTGATTGAGTGCCCTAGGGGCAGATAGGGGTCTAATCTGATAGGTAGCAGTGACAGGGGGTGATTGATGGGTAATTAGTGGGTGTTTAGGGTAGAGAATAGATGGAAACACTGCGCTTGGGTGGTGATCTGATGTCGGATCTGCGGGCGATCTATTGGTGTGGGTGGGTGATCAGTTTGCCCGCAAGGGGCAGGTTAGGGGCTGATTGATGGGTGGCAGTGACAGCGGGTGATTGATGGGTGGCAGTGACAGGGGGTGATTGATGGGTGGCAGTGACAGGGGGTGATTGATGGGTGATTGATAGGTGATTGACAGGTAATCAGTGGGTTATTACAGGGGAGAACAGATGTAAATATTGCACTGGCGAATTGATAAGGGGGGGTCTGAGGGCAATCTGAGCGTGTAGGCGGGCGATTGGGTGCCCGCAAGGGGCAGATTAGGGTCTGATCTGATGGGTAACAGTGACAGGTGGTGATAGGGGGTGATTGATGGGTAATTAGTGGGTGTTTAGAGGAGAGAATAGATGTAAATGCTGCGCTTGGGTGGTGATCTGATGTCGGATCTGCGGGCGATCTATTGGTGTGGGTGGGTGATCAGATTGCCCGCAAGGGGCAGGTTAGGGGCTGATTGTTGGGTGGCAGTGGCAGGGGGTGATTGATGGGTGATAGGTGATTGGCAGGTGATTGACAGGTGATCAGTGGGTTATTACAGGGAAGGACAGATGTAATTAATGCACTGGCGAATTGATAAGGGGGGGGGGGGTCTGAGGGCAATCTGAGCGTGTGGGCGGGTGATTGGGTGCCCGCAAGGGGCAGATTAGGGTCTGATCTGATAGGTAACAGTGACAGGTGGTGATAGGGGGTGATTGATGGGTGATTGATGGGTAATTAGTGGGTGTTTAGAGAAGATAACAGATGTAAACAATACATTTGGGAGGTAATCTGACGGCGGGTTTGCGGGCGATCTAATGGTGTGGGTGGGTGATCAGATTGCCCGCAAGGGGCAGGTTAGGGGCTGATTGATGGGTGGCAGTGACAGGGGGTGATTGATGGGTGATAGGTGATTGGCAGGTGATTGACAGGTGATCAGTGGGTTATTACAGGGAAGAACAGATGTAATTAATGCACTGGTGAATTGATAAGGGGGGGGTCAGAGGGCAATCTGAGCGTGTGGGCGGGTGATTGGGTGCCCGCAAGGGGCAGATTAGGGTCTGATCTGATAGGTAAAAGTGACAGGTGGTGATAGGGGGTGATTGATGGGTAATTAGTGGGTGTTTAGAGGAGAGAATAGATGTAAACAATGGATTTGGGAGGTGATCTGATGTCGGATCTGCGGGCGATCTATTGGTTTGGGGGGGTGATCAGATTGCCCGCAAGGGGCAGGTTAGGGGCTGGCTGATGGGTGGCAGTGACAGGGGGTGATTGACGGGTGATTGACAGGTGATTGACAGGTGATCAGGGGGATAGATGCATACAGTAAACAGGGGGGGTGGTCTGGGGAGAATCTGAGGGGTGGGGGGTGATCAGGAGGGGGCAGGGAGCAGGGTGGGGGATAAAAAAAAAAATAGCGTTGACAGATAGTGACAGGGAGTGATTGATGGGTGATTAGGGCGGTGATTGGGTGCAAACAGGGGTCTGGGGGGTGGGCAGGGGGGGGTCTGATGGGTGCTGTGGGCGATCTGGGGCAGGGGGGGGGGAAATCAGTGTGCTTGGTGCAGACTAGGGTGGCTGCAGCCTGCCCTGGTGGTCCCTCGGACACTGGGACCACCAGGGCAGGAGGCAGCCTGTATAATACACTTTGTAAACATTACAAAGTGTATTATACACTTTGTATGCGGCGATCGCGGGGTTAACATCCCGCCGGCGCTTCCGTATAGCCGGCGGGATGTTGCGGCGGGTGAGCGGCGCCAGGCGGAGGCGGAGGATCGCGTCACTGATGACGCGATCGCTCCGCCCATGCCCCTACAAGGACCGCCGCCAATTGTCAATACGGCGGTCCTTGCGGGGTGCACTTCCCGGCCGCCAATTGTACATACGGCGGTCGGGAAGTGGTTAAAGAGACATTGAAGCGGAAAACAAAATGATATAGTGAATTGGTTGTGTACTATGAATAATTACTAGAAGATTAGCAGCAAAGAAAATATTCTCATATTTTTATTTTCAGGTATATAGTGTTTTTTCTAACATTGCATCATTCTATAATATGTGCAGATTACACAACACTCAGCATTCAAAATGATTCTTTCAGAGCAGTCTGTGAACTAATGACCTCTCCTCTGGCAGAGAAAAAGTAAATAGTCCAGGAACAGTTGAGATAATAAAAGTCAGATAACAGCCCTCTCCACGACTTTGAAAGTCGTAGACAGGCCCGGATTTACATCACAGGAGCCTATGGGCACAGATGTCCTGGCACCCTACACTTCGCCCTCCATGAACCTACAAACACAAGTCGAACCATCATAGGTATCTACAGGTGCCCCTTAGTATTAGGTAGCCAGAGCTATCCTCAGTATTAAGTCACTAGAGGTGCTCCCAAGTATTAGGTACAGTAACTAGAGATGCCACCAGCTGAAGGGATAATTTGTCAGTGGAATGCCAAGAGCAGGCTGAGTAACCCCACTCTCACCAGGAGAGTGAGGTAGGAGGGGACAGGTAAGGTAGGAGGGAGGCGCTCTAGGAGGGGAGTAAGCCGCCTTTCCATCACCAGGTGCCTGTAGGCACGTGCCTTATGGTAAATCCGGCCCTGGTTGTAGAGCTTAATGGCTTTTTTGCATAGAGATAACAACTGGAGTTTCTTAACTCTTCCTGTACTGGAAACAATTAGACTGATGTATCTGATCTTAATGTTTTATTTATTAGCTGTACTACACATACAAATCATAATATCATGATTTTTTTTTGCTTCAGTGTCTCTTTAAAGAGTAACTGTTAGCCCCCAAAGTGAAATTTAAATCTCTACAGCAATGTTTTATTTAGTATTAAAGTGATCCAAAAAGCCAATGCAGAACTTAAAAATCAATATAATTTTGTTACTATGTAGCCTTTTGCCTAAGCTAATGACGCAAAGCCGCATATCTGATACTGATGAGCATGCAGAGCATGCCTATGTCTGCCCGACCCCCCTCTCCCCCCCAGGACCAGGTGCCGATCTATTCGCACAACAAACAGCTGACCGCTCTGACAGGGAGAGAGAGCGACAGCACTTCCAGCGCAGCCACGGCAGAGCAGCCGCCACCGAGTCACATGTGAGACGTGAGAGAGATGCACGGTGGCGGCTGCTCTGCCGTGGCTGCGCTGGAAGTGCTGCCGCTCTCTCTCCCTGTCAGAGCGGTCAGCTGTTTGTGGTGCGAATAGATCGGCACCTGGTCCTGGGGGGGAGAGGGGGGTCGGGCAGACATAGGCATGCTCTGCATGCTCATCAGTATCAGATATGCGGCTTTGCGTCATTAGCTTGGGCAAAAGGCTACATAGTAACAAAATTATATTGATTTTTAAGTTCTGCATTGGCTTTTTGGATCACTTTAATACTAAATAAAACATTGCTGTAGAGATTTAAATTTCACTTTGGGGGCTAACAGTTACTCTTTAAATAATGGGAAAACGTGGGCTGTACGCCAATCCACTGGGACTCTGACAGTTGAAAGAGAGTCACAAAAGATAAGATAAAGGGGTTTATCTATAACTGAACTTAATTCCCTTAGGACCCGAAGATGCATGCCATCCGGGCCAGGTGCCTTGTCTATTTTTAATTTATTTAGTCTTGCCTTCACTTCTTCCTGCGTTAAGTATATTTAATATTAGAATTGGAAGATTGAGACTCTTCTACATCTGTAATTTGCAACGGTGATGTTGCTCTTGTGAAGACAGAAGCAAAGAAAGCATTTAATAACTCTGCCTTACCTTGGTCATCCACCATTGAGTTTCCATCCTCATCCTTTAGGAGTCCAATACAGTCAACCTTTCTTCTTTTTTTTTTTTTTTTTTTTTTTTTTTTTTTTTGAAGTTGATGTACTTGTAAAACTTCTTTGTGTTAGATTTGATATCCCTAGCGATTTGATTTTCAGCTTCAATCTTTGCCAGCCTAATTTCTTTTTTACAACTTTTATTGCACTCCTTATAATTGCTTAATGCAGCCTCAGTCCCCTCCTGTTTGAGGACCTTATAGGCATTCTTTTTCATTTTATCTCTAAACTTTCTATTCATCCATAGAGGCCTTTTTTTATTCCTAGACGTTTTGTTTCCATATGGGATATACCTACTACAATATTGATTGAGAATAAGTTTAAACGCTTGCCATTTCCCTTCAGTGTCCTCCCCTTGTAATACATTATCCCAGTTCACCAAACTTAGTACCTGCCTGCAGGGCTGTGGAGTCGGTACAAAAATCCACCGACTCCTCAGTTTAGGATTTGCATATTACAATCTTGTTGATTGACTGCCAATGCTTAGGAATTTTAAAAGACAACTGAAGTGAGAAGGATCTGTAGACTGCCATATTTATTCCCTTTAGTCATAGACTAAAACTAGTCCTTGGTAAGAGTACTTGAAAAAGGTACAGACCGGAACAAAGAACATCTATCAGGCCCTAGGCAATGTAACTGTGGGTACATGAAAGAATGATATGCAGGTAGTCTGCAGGGGAATGAGGAGATTCTTCCTCTATTACACATTCTTCATGCACAATCTGAACCAGGTTTATGGGTGATAGACAGCACCTCTGTGTGTGCACAACTTTCTCAGTGGATTCCCTGCAGCTCTGTGGGGAGTGCATATGTAGAGTATAGCAGTGGTGCTCGGATACCCCTTTTTATTATTCGAGTTTGGTCTAATTCGAATAGTAAATTATTCGCGTTTGGTCGAATATTCGAGTCGAATATTTTTTACTATTCGATTCGACCTCGGACTTCGAGCTCACTATTCGAGTCAGTATTCGAGCTCATTATTCGAGCTGACTATTCGAATTGGCCTTAAATAGCTTCCAACACTTGTTTTGAGGGTGAATGATGCAAGAAACATCTTTTTTTTCCAAGTAACAACAGCAAGTGATTATGTGGGGATGTTCCTTTAAAAAAAAAGGTGGAAAGAGAAGTTGTGTCCAAAATTCTGTTCAGTACAGTGTATATACTTCTTCTTCTTCATCATCTTCTATATCTTCTTCTTCTATATCTTCTTCTTCTTCTTCTATATCTTCTTCTTCTTCTATATCTTCTTCTTCTTCTATATCGTCTTCTTCTTCTTCTTCTTCATCTTCTTCATCTTCTTCATCTTCTTCACCTTCATCTTCACCTTCATCTTCTTCATCTTCACCTTCATCTTCTTCTTCATCTTCTTCATCTTCATCTTCATCATCTTCACCTTCTTCTTCATCTTCACCTTCATCTTCACCTCCATCTTCACCTTCATCTTCTTCTTCTTCTTCATCTTCTTCACCTTCATCTTCTTCTTCGTCTTCTTCTTCATCTTCTTCATCTTCTTCATCATCTTCACCTTCATTATCATCTTCATCATCTTCATCATCACCTTCATCTTTTTCTATATCTTATTTTTCTATATCTTCTTCTTATTATTATTTTTCTATTTCGTCTTCTTCTTTTTCTATATAATAATAATAATAATCCGAACATTTGTATAGCGCTTTTCTCCTGTCGGACTCAAAGCGCTCAAGAGCTGCAGCCACTGGGACGCGCTCAAGAGGCCACCCTGCAGTGTTAGGGAGTATTGCCTTGAACTCCTTACTGAATAGGTACTTGACCTAGCCAGGATTCGAACCCTGGTCTCCCATGTCAAAGGCAGAGCCCTTAACCAGTACACTATCCAGCCACTACTATCTTCTCCTTCTTCTTCTTCTTCTCCTCCTTCTTCTTCTTTATCTATATCTTCTTCTTCTTCTATATCGTCTTCTTCTTCACTTATTTCTCTTTTTTTTTTCTTTTCTTTTTTTAAAGAAATGCAGCTATTTTTGAGCGTAATAAATAGCTGGTGGCGCACGCATGTTGGAAGTGCCATTGTATGTGCTCCCTGGCAGTGGAAACACACAGACAGCAGGAGGTAAATTCAGGAGGAGGAGGATGATTGTGTGGCAGCAGGCAGTCAATGAGGCAGGCAGCGAGACATAATAGGCGGTGGTACGAGGCCGTAAATACACAGCATGAGGTTCCAGACAGCGGTCGTGAAGCCCACATCATGTCCAATACACAACTGGGACAACACAGTTTTCAACCCGGACACCTCTAAAAATAATATCACAAAGTATTAATAAAAGTATATATATTTTTATCGTTTTTTTAAAGAAATGCAGCTATTTTTGAGCGTAACAAATAGCTGGTGGTGCATGGTGGAAGCGCCATTGTATGTGCTCCCTGGCAGTGGAAACACACAGACAGCAGGAGGTAAATTCAGCAGGAGGATGAGTGTGTGGCAGCAGGCAGTCAATGAGGCAGGCAGCGTGACTTAATGGCCCTGGTACCTAGTGGTGATACCAGGGCGTAAATAAACACAGCAGGAGGTCCCAGACAGCGGTCGTGCAGCCCACATCGTGTCCAATACACAACTGGGACAACACAGTTTTCAACCCGGGCACCTCAGAAAAATTAAACCTTTTTTTTTTAAATGTTTTGTTTTTATAACAAATTACACAGATATAGCTATTGTTTGACGTAATAGCTGGTGGCAGAGTGGCAGCAGAAGGTAAATCTGTGTACCCTGGCAGTGGGAAACACAGACAGACAGACAGCAGCAGCAGGAGGAATGGAGGAGTAGTGTGAGTGTGGCAGCAGGCAGGCAGCGTGACATAATAGCCCTGGTACCTAGCGGTGATACCAGGGCGTAAATAAACAGAACAGGAGGTCCCAGACAGCGGTCGTGCAGCCCACATCGTGTCTAATACACAACTGGGACAACACAGTTTTCAACCCGGGCACCTCAGAAAAAATAAACCTTTTTTTTTTTAAGGTAAATACAGGCAGCAGGGGCAGCTATTGTTTGACGTAATAGCTGGTGGCAGAGCGGCAGCAGAAGGTAAATCTGTGTACCCTGGCAGTGGGAAACACAGACAGACAGCAGAAGGGCAGTACACTACACAGCAGCCCACTGTGTGGCTGCAGGCGACGTAATAGTGAAAGTGAACCAGGCTGCCTTAGTGAGCAGGAGCCAGGAGGTGGTAAAGGGTGGTAAGGCACATTAACGATGGTTCATCCGGCAGCCAGTTCATGTCCCCCTCTCGCCGACAACAGGGGCCAGGAACTCGCCTTCCACCCACGCCTGGTTCATCTTGAGAAACGTCAGTCTGTCCACAAACTTGTGAGACAGACGTGAGCGTTTCTCGGTGACCACGCCACCAGCTGCACTGAAGCAGCGCTCGGACAGCACGCTGGAAGGGGGACAGGACAGCACTTCCAGGGCGTACTGCGCCAGCTCGCTCCAGATCTCCAGGCGCTTGACCCAATACTCCATGGGATCAACAGGGGCATCGCTGTCAAGCCCGCTGTAGGACCCCATGTAGTCAGCCACCATGCGGGTCAGGCGCTGGCTGTGACCAGAGGAGGATGCTGCTGCATGCACCTCCTCTCTAGTCACTGCTGCCGGAGCCTCTACAGTCCTGTAGAGCTCGTTGCTGAGAGACAGCAGGTCTGTGGGGCGCTTGCTGCTAGATGCAGGCACCTGCTGCTGCCTCTGTGCTGGCTGGACAGTGGGGGTGGAAGGCTGGGGGAAGGCTTCCTCCAAGCGCTCAACAAGGGCCTGCTGCAAGCTCCTTATTTGTTGCGCTGGCTCTCCTCCTGCAGGCGGCAGGAACTGGCTCAACTTCCCCTTGAGGCGCGGGTCCAACAACATGCTGATCCAGATGTCCCCCCTCTGCTTCATCTGGCTCACCCTGGGGTCCCTGCGCAGGCACGTCAGCATGTGCGCTGCCATTGGGAAGAGGCGGGCCACGTGTGCTGGCACATCGACGGCAGTGCTGTCCTCATCCTCCTCCTCTGCCTCCTCAGCCTCATCCTCTCTCCACCTCCGCACCAACTCAGCTGCGCTGTGCTGTTCCCCCTCATCAGCAGCAAGGTCAGGGACCTCCACCAATTCCTCCTCCCCCTCAGAGGTGGACTGTGCAGCTGCATGCCGCTCCTGCTGGGCCAAGGCTGCCGCTCCCTGTTCCAGCAAAGCATCGAGGGCCCTGTTCAGCAGACAAACCAGGGGCACCCACTCGCAGACCATAGCATGGTCCCTGCTCACCATGTTAGTGGCCTTCAGAAAGGGAGCCAGCCAGTCATTGGGGATGCTGGACGGGATGTTGCTGGTCTTGTCCCTTTTCTGAGCGGCGGAAACAGTGGCCAGCGCAAGGTACTGGTTGACAGCGTGCTTCTGTTCAACCAGACGCTCCAACATCGCCAGGGTGGAGTTCCAGCAAGTTGGAACGTCAAGGATCAGCCGATGGCGTGGCAGCTCCAGCTCCTTTTGCACGTCTTCCAGGCTCGCACAGGCTGCAGCCGAGCGCCGGAAGTGATGCACAACATTCCTTGCCGTTTCCAGCAGTTCGCCCATCCCCTGGTAGGTGCGCAAGAACTTCTGCACCACCAGGTTCAGCACGTGGGCAAGACAGGGGATGTGGGTCAGGTTTCCCCTGTCAATTGCGGCAACCAGATTGGCCCCATTGTCGGCCACCACCTCTCCGACTCGGAGGCCTCTGGGGGTCACTGCTCCTGGAGTTTGGACAACACATGGGTTGCCGTCAGTTTGGTCTTCCCAAGGCTGACCAAGTGCAGCAGCGCTTGGCAGTGGCGGGCCTTCACGCTGCTGCTGAGGCGGGGGGTTTGGCCAGGTGTGCCGGAGGATGGCAGAGGATCGGAGGAACCTGCTGCAGTTCCCCTGACCCTGCGGGGTGGCACCACCCACTGTGTTGCTGCTGTGCCCGCTGCTGCTCTCCCATCCTCACCCCCTTCCACCAAGCTGACCCAGTGGACAGTGAAGGACAGGTAGCGGCCTGTCCCGAAGCGGCTGCTCCAGGAGTCCATGGTGACGTGGACCCTTTCACCAACCGCGTGCTCCAGCCCTCGCTCCACATTGGCCATCACAAAGCGGTGCAGTGCAGGCATGGCCTTGCGGGCAAAGTAGTGTCTGCTGGGGAGCTGCCAGTCTGGGGCTGCACAAGCAAGCAGCGCACGCATGTCACTCCCCTCCTGCATGAGCGTGTACGGCAGGAGTTGGGAGCACATGGCCCGTGCCAGCAAGCCGTTCAGCTGACGCACGCGACGGCTGCTGGGAGGCAGAGCCCTAACCACCCCCTGGAAGTACTCGCTCAAAAGGCTCTGGCGTGGCCTTTTGCTAGCACGGGAATCAGCGGACACAGCAGAGGAGGCCACTGAGGACTGGCTGCCAGAACAGACCTCAGTGTCGGCGGCAGGAGTTGCAGAGGGGGGAGGAGCAGTGCGTTTCCGCACTCCTGCTGGTGCTGCTGGAGGAGCAGGAGGGCGGGTGGCTGCTGTTGCTGCTGCTGCTGCTGAAGGCTGTGCAGTGATGGGTGTGGTGCCACTGCCAGCACCAGATGCCTTCAGCCTCTGGAACTCCTCATGCTGGTGGAAATGTTTAGCAGCAAGGTGGTTGATGAGCGAGCTGGTGCTGAACTTTAAGGGGTCTGCACCTCTGCTCAACTTCCGCTGACAGTGGTTGCAAGTGGCGTACTTGCTGAAAACTGTGGGCATGGTGAAAAATCGCCAGATTGGTGACAAGAACAACCCCCTACGGCCTGGAGCCGCTGCTGCCTGTCTCCCTGTGGTGGTTGGGGGGGGGGCTTGGGTGCGGCTGGTGGTGGTACTGGCAGATGCTGCTGCTGCTGAGCCTGAGACACCAGCAGGCTGTGGGACCTGCCTACTGCTGCCAATGCTTGCAATGATGCGCCTCCTTGCAAGGCCCACAAGCGCATCCTCCTCCTCAGAGCTGCTGATGATGACATCCCCAGGTGCTGGTGGTGGCGGCACCCAGTCTTTGTCTGTCACCAAGTCATCATCATCATCCTCCCCCTCCTGAAACATGTCCTGCTGGGATGATGACCCCCCCCAAACTCCTCTCCTGATGCATGGATGGGCTGCTTGACTGTCGCCACAGTCTTGCTGTCCAATCCCTCATCCCCCAAAGTGCCCATCAGCATCTCCTCCTCCAAATCGCCAACAACAGCAGACAATACGCTGATGGTGCCTGGGGTAAAAATACTGCTGAGTGACAGGTCGCCAACTTGTGACGGTGAACTGGCCTCCTCCCCAGGCCCTGCTGGGCGGCTGCTGCAAACAGGGGTGGTGGTGGTGGTGAGGGTGGAGGCCTCGGATGCAGAGCTGATGGCGGGCTGCTCATCCTCCGTCATCAGTTGCACCACAGTGGCTGCATCCTTTTCCTCAATGGGACGTTTCCGACCCGGCTGGAGGAAAATAGGAGCAGGTACTACACGCTGCTGCTGCTGTGTCTCTGCAGCGTGAGTTGCTCCTGCTGGGCGGCGCCCAAGGCGTCCACGGCCAGTGGCTATAGGCGGAATGTTAGCCACTGACGCAGCTGCTGCTGCTGCGGAACTGTGCATGGTGGCGCGGCCGCGGCTTGCCACAATGCTGCTCCCTCTCCTCTTTGCTGCCCTTCCCCTTGCCCAAACCGCTCTGGCTGCCACTTCCAGACATCTTAGATGTTTTGGGCGTAAACAAAAAAGTTTTTTAAAAGGGCGGGTGAAAAAGTGGGGTACTTTAATGGAGTGGGTTGATGGGTGAGGTGACACTAATCACTAAGTGATTAGATTGCTAAGTGATTACTAGTACAGTACTAATACAAAATACAATAATCGGTAATCAGTAAGTGTGAACAGTGAGTGTGTCCCCTAGTACACTAACTAGAAATTACAATAATCAGTAGTAATCAGAAGGAAATAGAGTGTGTGTACACTACAGACAGTGCACGCACGCACACACACACGCAGGAGCTAGCCTATGAACAGTGACTGAGTGTCCCTAGTACAGTAAGTAGTAACAGTAAGTACAACTAGAAAATACAATAATCAGTAGTAATCAGAAGGAAATAGAGTGTGTGTACTGTACAGACAGTGCACGCACACACACACGCAGGAGCTAGCCTATGAACAGTGACTAAGTGTCCCTAGTACAGTAAGTAGTAACAGTAAGTACAACTAGAAATTACAATAATCAGTAGTAATCAGAAGGAAATAGAGTGTGTGTACTGTACAGATAGTGCACGCACGCACACACACGCAGGAGCTAGCCTATGAACAGTGACTGAGTGTCCCTAGTAGTAAGTAGTAACAGTAAGTACAACTAGAAATTACAATAATCAGTAGTAATCAGAAGGAAATAGTGTGTACTGTGCACGCACACACGCAAGAGCTATGAACAAACAGTGACAGTGAGTGTCCTAGTACAGTTACAGTATAACTACAAAATACAATCACTCAGTAGTAAAGGACAGCAGAAACACTGGTATAGATAAGATGAGAAATAAACCAACGGAGGACAGCTGCCCACACAGGCAAGGCCCTGAGGCCTAAAGCTGTTTAACCACTACGAATTTCTCCGTCCCTTTTTTCCCCCCTAAAAAACCAGGGACGGAGAAATCCGTACCTTCCGCGCTACCGCCGCTGTCCGCGCTCCCGCCGCTCGTGCGCGCGCACCCGCCGCTCGTGCACGCCGCCGCCTGCTTGCACGGAGATCAATGAACGGGAAAATCCATTCCCGTTCGTTGATCTAAGCCCCCACAATGATCGTGCTGCTTCTATTAGAAACAGCGCGATCATTGTGATCTTCCCAGCCTCTTACTGCTTCCTGTAAGCGTCCGGAAGGACGCTTACAGGTCGCATGTAAACAAACACACTGTGGCCATCTTGTGGCCAAATAGTAAACTACACCCTAAAAGCATTTTACATAAACCAACATTACATTTACACAATAAATTAACTCATTACCTCCCACACTCCCCAATTTTTTTTTTATTTTTTTTGTAATTAAAAAAAAAAAAAATACAATAAAAAAAAACACATAAATAGTTACCTTAGGGACTGAACTTTTTAAATATTTATGTCAAGAGGGTATAACACTGTTACTTTATAAACTATGGGCTTGTAATTAGGGATGGATGCAAAACTGAAAAAAATGCACCTTTATTTCCAAATAAAATATTGTCGCCAAACATGGTGATAGGGACATAATTTAAATGGTTTTATAACCGGGACAAATGGTTACATACATTTCATGGGTTTTAATTACAGTGGCATGCTTTATTTAAAAACTATAATGGCCGAAAACTGAAAAGTAATAATTTTTTCCCACATTTTTTCCTATTTTTCCATTAAAACACATTTAGAATAAAATAATTCTTGGCATAATGTCCCACCTAAAGAAAGCCTAATTGGTGGCGAAAAAAACAAGATATAGTTCATTTCATTGGGATAAGTAATAATAAAGTTATAGACGAATTAATGGAAGGAGCGCTGAAAGGTGAAAATTGCTCTGGTGTTAAAGGGGTAAAACCCCTCAGTGGTGAAGTGGTTAAGCTTGCCTGCAGCAGCTGCCTGTCTCTATGTAACACACAAGCTACTAACTAAAATACAATGTCTATCTAACTAACAACAATATAGGTGTGTATAGGAGGTGTATGTGAGCAAAAACGCTAGGTAATTGACCACTATAGAGCTCTTGCTAAGCCAAAGCACAGAGGAGCAGATCTCTCTCTGCACAAAGTCAGGCAAGGACGGAAAAACGGAACATGGCGGCCGCTATTTATAGGGTAGGGGCTGGCCAGGGTCCCCCTCTGCGATTGGCTGCCGTCAGAGGGCCTGGGAGCCCTCTGATTGGCTCTAAGGACATCAATCTGGGCTATGACGCTATTCGAGCTCGAATAGCGCTGTTTGCTCGAATAGTGAGTGGGCTATTCGATTTCACTCGAATAGCCCATTCGAATAGTTGCAGCTATTCAAGCTCGGTATTCAAGCTCGAATAGCTGAAAAAGAGCTCGAATATTCGAGCTCTGCTGAGCACCACTGGAGTATAAGTACTACTGTGTAACAAAGTAAACCTGAGACAGATGAAATTAAAGTTTTAATCATACCTGGGGCTTCCTCCAGCCCCCTTCAGGCTAATCAGTTCCTCGCTGTCCTCCTCCGCCACCTGGATCTTCTGCTATGAGTCCAGGTACTTGAGCCAGTCTGGCGTAATGTGCATGCACACACTTCGCCGCCTGGAGCGTACTACACCTGCGCAGCACTATTGCGCAAGTGCAGAATGCTCCTGGCTGGAGGAGCGGCATGCGGCCGGACCGCGCTGACTGGCTGAATTACCGGGACTGATAGCAGAAGATCCTGGTGGCGGAGGAGGACAGCGAGGGACTGATTGGCTTGAAGGGGGCTGGAGGAAGCCCCAGGTATTTATAAAACTTTTCTTTTCATCCGTCTCAGGTACCCTTTAATTTGTAGTCACCAAACCAAATTTTAACAACATATTAAATGTTGATTTCATGAGCAAAGGGAGTGCATACATTTGCATAAATCAGCATCAATGCAGAATGATTTCCATCTTATCAACCATCTCGATTAGTGACAGCTGCACTTCAGGCTTTATTCTTACAGCATAGATGTTATTTAGTATATACTGTATAAGAGATTCCTTTGTACACATATATACTGTACAGTCACAATCAGATATGTATATCTGACTTTAAAAATACGGAGACTGCTTTATTGAAGCAGCACAAGTAACTAATTTTGATTGGTTTATTTCCTTTTTGTTGACTAAGCACAGCTATTACTGTATCTATGAATTATTTATGACTATTATCTGAGAAATAGAACATTTTATCATATTTTCTATTTTAATTACAATTTAAATTCATTAGGAGTCATTTTTTCCCGACTCCAACTCCAGGCACCACGACTCCGACTCCACAGCCCTGCCTGCCTGAGTTGATTGAACTTTGCTTTTCTAGAATTCATAGTTTTAGTGGTCCCGCTGCCCCGTGGCCTATCAGTCAGCAGATCAGACGTTATCATGTTGTAATCACTATTTCCCAAATGTTTTTGAACCTGCACATTTAATACATTATCTGGTCTATTTGAAATGATGAAATCCAGTAACGCATTCTCCCTACTTGGTTCCGTTACCATTTGAGTCAGGTAACTGGCCTGTAGTGATGCCAGAAATCTGCTGCTTTTACCAGAATGGGTAGCCTCAATACTCCAGTCAATGTCTGGAAAGTTGAAGTCACCCATAACCTAATTTTTACTTAGAGCTTTTTCAATCTGCTGTAGTAATTGTAGTTATGCAGCTTCATGAGTATGTTGTGGCCTGTATCATACCTCAATAAGCAATTGGCAACCTTTATTTCCACCATTATTATTTACCCAAACGAACTCCACATCTTCGCAATCTTCATCCAACTCTTCGTTTAGGACAGCTGTAAAAGAGTTCTTAACAAAGAGACAAACCCCTCCACCTTTTTTCCCTGTTCTATCCTTCCTAAACACATTGTATCCCTCTAAACTTGCAATCCAGTCATGGCTTTCATCCATCCATGTCTCAGTTATTCCCACAATGTCATAGCCTTTGTCAATCAGAATGAACTCTAGTTCGTCCATTTGATTTGCAAGGCTCCTAGCATTGGTTACTATGCACATTTTCCAATTTTGTTTATATGAAATAGGCTACTTGAAGTTTTATCAACCTCCTTACTCTTTACACTTACCCCACTCCTCCCCCCATGTTAGGCTCCCACTGTCTTTTTACCTTCTCTTGTCTACATATTGAGACTTTACCCTCCCGTCTCCCCCTAGAACCGTTTAGCCATCTTCTCCCCCAGTGCAGCCGCACCCTCCCCATTAAGGTGCAGCCCAACAACTCATCAGCACTTTGGGGTATTTAACCACCCGCCATCCCAAGGGTTAGAATGACAGTTGGCGAAGAGGAGAATAAGATGTGCTAGTCGAAACATGAACAGTATAGTGTAACTCCTCTCATCGCCCTCCAGGACGGCTTCCCCCTGAGAGACTTAAGTGCCCACCACTATGGAGCACATGGAAATTCAGTGAAACTAATTAGTTAACCTACAAGACTCTCCTCTTCTCATACATCAGTTTTTTTATGTTCTCCCCCAACACCCATGTTTGCATGAGGACAACAGAGTGTAGGGGAAGCCTGTTAGCACCTACTTATGAAGATAGGCAGGGAAAAGGTGTGGAATAGTAGCGATCCGCAGCTCGAGAGTCAGGGGAGGGGTGGGGGTTGGGGAAGGATAGGGGTGTCCTGCTGCTGGAGAATGTCCTATCGGGGGTTAATAGCTCTGGGCAGGTCCTCTGTTTCCTCTGCCACGGCTAGTGGGAAAGAAAAAATGTGCATGCATGAAGGGACCTCTCCAGTAAGTAGATTGACAAGCCTTAATTGGTGGAAGGCATAGACACAGTCCTGCGGGCATCCATTGGTGGGAAGGCTGGCCAGTATGTTGGCTGAGGGAGGGCACCTTCTGCTAGTGGCAGCATATTTCAAAGCATGCTAGAGCATCATGGACACCATTTTGAGCAGAGATGGAGCAGCCAGAGAACATGAGCTCACAGGTGCTGACTATCTTCACAGCAGGTAGGACAACTAATGCTGATGTGTATGAAGAGTTATGTGTTTGTTTTTCTGCAGAAACCTCAGAGAAAATGCACTTCTAAAATATGTTCTGAGTATAACATGAACTGCATATATCATATATAAAATCTGATTGTAGTAAATACAGCCCTGTCTTATGCTTGCTTTCACTACCCGCAACCCGACTTGCAGCCTGCTACCTGCAACCCATTTAGAATCAATTCGGGTACCCGGACATGACCTGCATTTCAGGTAACCCGTGAGTACCTGACCCAATACTGGCCTCTAACCTGTATTACATTTTTTTTACATTTTCCAGGATTACACACTTGGGGTTGATTCACTAAACCGTTCTAAGTCATAGCACAGCCGCGCTAGCGTTTTGTGTGCATTATAACGCGTGTAACTGTTTTCGCGTGCAAACGTGAATTTTCACACGTAAACACACATTTTGTGCGCAAAAAATTCCGTTAGCGCACAAAAATTCCCGATTGCGAAAACCGTTATGCGTAAAACATTAGCACGGCCGTGCTATGACATAGCACAGTTTATAATGGATCAACCCACAAGTCTTTTTACAACGTTTGTTAGTTAAAGCGGATCCGAGATGAAAAACTAACTATAACAAGTAACTTGCTTATATATCTTATCTAAAGTTTAGATAAGTTTACACAGCAAATCTAGCTGCAAACAGCTTCAACAGTATATGATTACCGTATTTTCCGGACCATAAGACGCACTTTTTTTCCCCCCAAAATGGGGGGAAAAAGTCAGTGCGTCTTATGGTCCAAATGCTAAAATTTGGGCTAGCTCTAGATGTCCCCCTGCTAATGATGCCTGATGAGCCCTTCTGCAACAGGTGCCCGATAGTCTCGGAGGCGGGACCACAGTTCCCTCACTGAGCCAATCACTGTACTTGCTGAGTGTGAGTGACCTATCAGAAGTGAGTAGGAGGCTTTCCTTTGCTTGTTAAGGAACTACTCCCACTGACTTCTGATAGGTCACTGACACTCAGCAAGTGCAGTGATTGGCTTCAATGAGGGAGCTGTGGTCTCGCCTCCAAGACCATCGGGATCTGAGCAGTGGCTGGGCAGCCTCGTGTGTGCGTGTGTGCAGATCACCCGGAGAGCTGTGAGTCTTTATGAGCTGCTGTCATTTCTCACTTCAGATCGGAGAGCTGTGAGTTTTTATGAGCTGCTGTTACTTCTCACTTCAGACACAGGCAGATCAGCGTTGTAGTGTGTGTGAGCATGGGCGTCCGCAGAAAATTTTCCAGGGGGGGGCAAAAAGTGGGGAGTTAAAAATTTGGGCTGGTGTTGTGTGGCGCGCGTAGCGCGCCAAAAAATGGAGCTACGTCATGCGGCGCGCGTAGCGCGCCGCGCCGAAAAATGGGTGTGGTCATGAACCAGAATGTGGGTGTGGTCGTGGGTGGAGACAAGTTTACATGAACTAAGCAATGGTGGGACATTAGATTAGGACAATGGTGGCGAACCTTTTGGAGGTCGAGTGTCCAAACTGCAAAGTCACTTTACTATCACAAAGTGCCAACAGCAATTTAAACTAAATACAAACGTTTTAACTCATACATGAACATTATGGAAAATTAAGTTGAAAATAAACTGTGAAGATAAACAATTTCATCCATCGTACTCCTGAAAAAAATTATTCATTTTTTTTAGAACCTCCCAGTTTCATTTTCTGTTTTAAAAAGCAGAAAAAGTAGGTTTAATGCTATTGTCTCATATGATGATGATTCAGCTTTTTCCATAGTCTCGCAGTTAGCAATCATGTGACCCCCAACAAGACAAATTCAGCAATCATGAGGCCCCCCCCATCAAGACAAATTCAGCAATCATGAGGCCCCCAACATGACCAACTCAGCAATCATGAGGCCCCCAACAAGACAAATTCAGCAATCATGAGGCCCCCAACAAGACAAATTCAGCAATCATGAGGCCCCCAACAAGACAAATTCAGCAATCTTGAGGCCCCCAACAAATCATGAGGCCCCCAACAAGACAAAGTCAGTAACCATGAGGCCCGCAACAAGACAAATTCAGCAGTCATGAGGCACATAAATAGACAGCTTTTCACATAAATAGGCAGAATGCCCCCTTAATATGTAGACACCTCTCACCTGGCAGCAGTTCCCCAAAATACACTCAATCTGACAGCAGTGGTTCCCCAAAAATAGGTAGCCCCAGGTCTATAGGTGTCCCCAGAATAGGTGGCCAGCGGTATAGATGTCCCCAGAACTGGTAGCCAGGGGTAGAGATGTCCCCAGAACAGGTAGCCAGGGGTATATGTGCCCAGTATATGTAGGCACGGGTATATGTCCCAGTATATGTAGGCAGGGGGTATATGTCCCAGTATATGTAGGCAGGGGTATATGTCCCAGACAGTATATGTAGGCAGGGGTATATGTAGGCAGGGGTATATGTCCCAGACAGTATATGTAGGCAGGGGTATATGTCCCAGACAGTATATGTAGGCAGGGGTATATGTCCCAGACAGTATATGTAGGCAGGGGTATATGTCCCAGACAGTATATGTAGGCAGGGGTATATGTCCCAGACAGTATATGTAGGCAGGGGTATATGTCCCAGTATATGTAGGCAGGGGTATATGTCCCAGACAGTATATGTAGGCAGGGGTATATGTCCCAGACAGTATATGTAGGCAGGGGTATATGTAGGCAGGGGTATATGTCCCAGTATATGTAGGCAGGGGTATATGTCCCAGACAGTATATGTAGGCAGGGGTATATGTCCCAGACAGTATATGTAGGCAGGGGTATATGTCCCAGACAGTATATGTAGGCAGGGGTATATGTCCCAGTATATGTAGGCAGGGGTATATGTCCCGGTATATGTAGCCAGGGGGATATGTCCCCAGAAAAAGTGGCCATGTGTGCAGGAGGAGGGGAGCAGCGGAGAGAAGAGGGAGAGCTATGGGCACTCACCTTAGGGGGCTCTCCCTCCCTCTCTCGCTCTCCCCTCCGGAGTCCGGAATGAAGTGTGCAGCGGCTGGCAGCGGTGGGCGGAACTTACCTCCTCTCGTCGCACGCGCCGGATGGATTAGCCGCTACTCTGGCCTGATCCAGACCAGAGTGCGGCACCAGAACTTCCGGCGCAGGAGCGAGAGGAGGTAAGTTCCGCCCACCGCTGCCAGCCGCTGCACACTTCATTCCGGAGGGGACAGCGAGGGAGAGAGAGACCCCTAAGGTGAGGGAAGGGGGGGGAGACGTCCGCCCTTCCCCACTGTGCCCATAGCGCTCTCTCTCTTCTCTGCGTGTTCCCCTCCTGCTGGCTGCACGGGCACGCGGCCAGGGGGGGGCAGCGGGCGGCCAGGCTCGGGCAGATGCCCGGTTTTGCCATATGTGCGGACGCCCATGTGTGTGAGTAACCTGATCCTGGCTCACAGCTGGACGTCTCTTGTCTCTGATCTGTGTTTAGAAGCCCTGCGATCCTGCTGTGTGTCGTTTCTCAGCCCCAGTCTTCCTACATGTCGGGTGAGCTCACGTGACATGCAGGAAGTAAGAGGGGGCTGAAAGACGACACACTGCAGGATCGCAGGGCTTCTAAACACAGATCAGAGACAAGAGACGTCCAGCTGTGAGCCAGGATCAGGATACTCACACACACTACAACGCTGATCTGCCTGTGTCTGAAGTGAGAAATAACAGCAGCTTATAAAGACGGACTCTTTCCTCCTGCTTGTGAATCGTTTTAAGTGGCTTATGTGCCTGATAAAAGGTGAAAAGGTTAATGAACCAGGAGGAACTATGCCTGCTGCCCTACTCCTGTAATGAAATGCAAATAATCCCTACAAGCTACAGAGTGTAAAGGGAATCAGAGACACATATTTTGATGTCCCTATGGCACTCAATAGTTAAATGATTAACTATCATTTTGGATGACAGAACACACTGCTGCAGCCAAGCATTCTGCTCTGTAGAGAGGGGAGGGGGACGGTTATGAGGTAACAGTGCTAACTTGTCATTTCACAATCTGTCCTAACAAATCAAAGAACTGCGTAGAAGACAGAAAGTGCTAATGGTAGATGTCTGAAAATCATGTGCATGGGGCTTTTTATTTATAACTTACAATTAGCTATGTAGAATGTGCATGTGGCTCAGAAATGGCTTTTGGCATTAACACTGCAGTGCACATGTCCCTAGATCTCAAAACTGGCGAAAAACCAATGATACAAGCACCGTTTGATTTTGAGCCCCAATTTTAGTTTATTTAACACAAGTTAGGTGATGGTACAACACTACATTAACATCATGAAAGGAATGTGCAAGGAAAGGAGAAACACCAATACACTTGGCACTGCTGTAATGGAATCTTCTTTATTGTTAAACCTCAAGTTGTCACTAAATGAACATGAATATATACCTATCCTATTTGGGCTCATGATTGCTGTAACCACCACATATTGTCCAGGAACCACATAAATGTTCAATCAGCCATTGCTGTAACAGGGGAAGCTCCACAAGACACCCCTGTACCTTGGACACACCAAGTTTAGTATATATCTTTTTCCTTGTTTTTTGTCCACTAAACTTAGGTGCGTCTTATGGTCCGGAGCGTCTTATGGTCCGAAAAATACGGTATTTCTTCATGTGATACAATGAGAGCAGCCATACTCTGCTTGTCATCTCCTCCCCTCAGCCTGTGAAAACTCCACTCCCCTCTCCGCTTCCTTGCTTTTGAAATCGTTGGCTGGCAATGCTCCCTCCTCTTCCCCAGACTGCGCTCCCATCTTGCTACATGGGACACAGAATGCCTAGGCGCTGGAGGAGCTGTGAGTGAGGCTGGTTTAGTTTATAGGGAATTAGGGCATTAAAACAAAAAAAAAATATTTGGCTCGAGGAATGCCCTATAAACTATATCCAGGTAAAAGATGTTGTGGAGGCTGCAGTTTGATTAGGACTTATTTCCTCTAAATGAATAAAAAGAGGTATCTTGCCTAAAATGAAGACTCACGGGTGGAAAAACTGGGAGTCTTAATTATAAAAACGGTTATGCTGTAGACAATGTGTTTCACGGGACACAGTCCAATTCCTCAGGTCAATGCAAACCGATAACTTTTCAATGATTTGTGTGGTGCACGGGCGCCTTTGTAAAAGCTTGGTTTTACAAAGGCGCCCGCGCACCACACGGCTCATATCCATCCAGAGGACTGCGCTGTCATTCACAAAAGCCAATGTCTACATGTCCACGCATTACTTCCTGTTTGCATTGTAATACTACGCATAGGGAAGTTATGCATGAGGACATCATGTGGCCAAATAGTAAAACTACATCTAAAACTTTTTTCTTTCTTTTTTTTACTAACACTTTTTTTTTTTTTGCATAAAAAAAAAAGACACATTTAAAAAAATGACCTTATTTTTTAATATGTATGTCAAGAGGATATATTACTGTTACTTTATAAAATAAAGGCTTCAAGAAGCCAAGATCAGCAGCACCACTCTTGAAGAAATAGCTCTTTATTCAGACACGTATGACCCTTGGGCATCAGGGTCATATCAGCTTTAGCACACTCCTATCTCTATTGGAGTGCTTGGTCTAACACTGTGTGAATCTAAAGTAAACGCTTGTAATTAGTGATGGAAGCAAAACTGAAAAAATGCACCTTTATTTCCAAGTAAAATATTGGTGCCATACATGTACTAGGGAAAAAAATTTAAACATTGCAATATCCGGGATAAATGGGTAAAATGTGTGGGTTTTGATTATGGTAGCATTAATTATTTTAAAACTATAATGGCCGAAAACTGAGACATAATGATTTTTTCTTCAATTTTTTTTCTTATTTTTCCTGTTAACCTCCTGAGTGGTATGCCCGACACAGTGTCAGGCACGCCACTCGGGGGGTTTCCCTCGGTACAAGAGCCCCACAGTATAAGTAATTTAGGTGTAGGGGCTCCTGTGTAATATGGCCATCAATTAGAATGCTACACATAGTGGTCTGATACCCCCCGCAATCTGCTGATGCAGCCGCTATATACATACCCAGCCTTGTTTCAGTGATGGCTGCAGATCCCCTACACAGCCACGGTATTCTCTGCGATGTGGATGATCGGGACTGACGACTATGTCATGACATCAGTTGCGATCATCCACATCGTAGAGAATACTGAGTGATGCCTGTTACTGCCTAACCTATCCTGGGGAACACCTACCAGCCTATCCTAGAAGACACCTGCACCTAACTAGCCTATCCAGGGGGACACATGTACCTACCTAGCCTATCCTGGGCAACACCTTCACCTACCTAGCCTATCCTGGGGGACACCTGCACCCACCTAGCCTAACTTGGGGACACCTGCACCTATCTAGCCTACCCTGGGGGACACCATCACCTACCTAGCCTATTCTGGGGACACCTTCACCTAACTAGCCTATCCTGGGGACACATTCACCTACCTAGCCTATCCTGGGGGACACCTGCACCTAACTAGCCTATACTGAGCAACGCCTGGACACCTGTACCTACCTAGTCTATACTGGGGGACACCTGTACCTAGCTAGCCTATACTGGGGGCACCTAGACCTGGCTACCTACCTACAATAATCTTTGGGAGATTCCGAAGACAGATGGGCACCACGAGGCTGGCGACACAGGACAGGTAATGTATAAATGCACAGACGGGAGTACACTTTTACACGGGGAGGCAGTGGTAAGGCAAAGGGTACAGCCGATTCCCGAATTATTTCATGTTTAAATTTATCCGGAATCAGCCTGCGGAGTATGGGCAGCTGACCGATCTCTCTCTAATCAGATTTGATTGGAGAAAGATTTGTCTCTTAGTCGAATCTTCCCATCAACTCTAGATGTATGGCTACCTTTACCTTTGTATTAGAACAGGTTGAGCAGCTGCAGCTTGGAATTATGAATGATCAGAGATTATGAAAGTAATTTTGAAATTTAGTTTAGATTTTGTGTTTCAAGCTTTTATTGAACTCAAAATGTACACTAGACCCCTGCTTGACACATTTTGTTAAGTGACAGGAAAAAAGGTTATGAAAATTAATTGGGTCACTTTTTGCACAGAAATCCAGCAGAAACTGAACGCCGAGGTTAAAACACATTTAGAATAAAATAATTCTTAGCAAAAAGTACCCTCCAAAGACAACCTAATTGGTGGCAAAAAAAAACAAGATATAGATTGTTGAGTTGTGATAAGTAGTAATTAAAGTTATAGGCAAATGAATGGAAGGGACGCTGACAGGTGAAAATTGCTCTACTGTACACCACTGCAGTAATTGCAACTAGATGGTGTCATTTCTGAAGAAACCACATGATGTTGGCTTGAAGTCTAATTGGCTTTATGTGGCTCCACCGACTTTTTTTTGGTCCCCAAAATGTGACAGAATTTTTCAGCTTCACCCACCAAGTGACCTAAGTTTGGTAAGTCTAACTTTAAAGCTGTATGAGTGGCAAAGGTTTTAAATTTTCCAATGAAAGTCTATGGGAAAAAATGGGGTGTTAGGGGGGCCACCACAGGGACACGGAGGGTTGGATTACTTAACAGAGCACAAGCAACCTACTTGGGTATGAGGAACAAGTGTGAAAAGTAGCCTATAGAAATTAGCTAAATTTTCATTGGCTGTTAGCAGCCCTGCCCATTTTGGGGTGCCCCCTCCTCCCAAATATACATATTTTTATTTGGGGAGACACCAGCAATTTGTGGTCTGAGAATATGGAGTGTAGCTTCAAAACTGTACGAGTGGCAGTGTTTTGAAAATTTTCCCTGTCAAAGTCAATACGAAAATAGGGGTCTTCTGGGGTCTGCCACAGGGGCCCGGAAGGTGGGATTAAAGCACAACCAACGTACTTCGCTATAAGATGAATAAGTGTCGAAAGTTTGGCGCTCGTACCCCTAAAACTGTAGGAAGAGTAGCGTATAGAAAATTCTAGGGCGCTAATAATAACTAGATGGTGTCGTTTCTGAAGAAACCACATGATGTTGGCTCGGAAACGCTAGCGATGTCATGCCCAGTCACCCCTGGTGCATAGAAAGTACACAGACTGGTGCTGCTGCTCTCTAAGGCTGCTCCAGACATTACATCTCATTTCTGCTACTTTAAACCTCTTAAAGGAAAGACTGGACCGAAATTTCAGTGGATTCTAATGTATCACTTCTCCAGCAACACCTATAACCTTTCAGAACACCTGGATTACTTGGGATGGCAAAGATTTAAGCTGGATTGGATCTTCCTTGGGATCACACACTGCTGGACACTGCACACCCTCCTTGAAATTGACCTGAGACCTTAAAGACTTTCTGCCTCTTTGTGTCCGCCCTCTCCCACCCTGTGAGTAACTTTCATCGATTATCTACAGCATCTATGCTCAATAGACTATATTTTTCTACATATATTATATCTTCAAACTCCTAAACAAAGGACTGTGTTTTCAAATCCATGCTTTCCATCCATACATCTCTGTGTAAGGACAATTCAGTCTATAGAGGCCCTTTGATCTCTGCAGGATACCAGCCACAGCTGAGAAAGTTCACACCTTGACTCTAAATAGGGCCTTTCTCAGCAGGAGCCCTGAGCTGTCTCTTGTCCATCCTAATGTGTAAACATCAATATTCAGCAGAGAGACTTCTAGCTGTATACCAACCAAGAAATATTTATCCAATTGACAAATCAACAATAATTCTACTTAAGTCTGTTGGAATCTTCAGAAAGACAACAAGAGGATCCAGAGGACGTGGGACGTTCTTTACTGCAGAACCAAAATAACTCTGTGACAAAATCTACAGAGTACACCCAGGCAACAACCCTAATAGCTCCAGCACAATCCAGCAGAGATGACAGCCACACATCTGGAGACTGTTCTATCCTGGAGCCCTCAATCTCAGACCCTAGCTCCCAGGGTAGCCCCATCAAGGCTGTCCTCTGCAAGGTCAGATCAATAAACAACAAAACAGCAATCATACATGATCTAATAGAGTCTTCTGATCTGGCCTGCCTGACTGAAACCTGGCTTTCTGAACCAGTTGGCCCCACCCTGGAGGCCACCGTGCCAACAAACTATTCCGTGATATACTGCAACAGGAAAGAACGCAGGGGTGGAGGAGTTTCACTTTGCTTTAGATCAGCTTTGAAAATCAGACCACTTACTGTAGGACCTACCAACTCGTTTGAATGCTTGGGGGTGCAACTCTCAGCTGAGAAAAACATTAACATATTGCTGATCTACCAGAAAAATACTCAGACTTCCTTAAGGAACTTGTAGACCTCCTATGCAACCTAACACTGGAACACCCCAGATGGATTGTTCTTGGAGATTTCAATACATGGGTGGATGACTCCTCTTCACAATTTGGAATAGAGCTACCTCGTACCTTACATGAACTGGGCTTCCTCCAATCAATCAGCTCTGCTACTCACAGGAAAGGTCACACTCTGGACCTTATATTCCATACTGGGCTGTCAATAGCCAATGTGGAAATTAATCCTGTTGCCTGGTCAGACCATGACACTATCCACTTCTCCCTCTCAATACCAGCTGTCAAACACCAGGTCAAGAATCAAATAAAATACCGCCGCTTAAAAGGGCTAACGCCTCAACATATCCGAGATAACCTTAGCTTTGATGAATTGACTGACTCCAGCTTGGACCCTGATACTCTGGTGTTTAAATACAACAAATGTGTGTCCTCCACCTTTGAGACCATTGCTCCTCTGTGCACCAAATATCTTACTCCACACCATCATGCACAGTGGTTTGATAACGCTATAAAAGAGCTGAAAAGACAAGGCCGAAAACTTGAGAGACTGTGGCGCAAATCTCAGTCCCCAGAAGACAAACATGCCTTAATCCTCCACTTGAAGAGCTACCAAAAGGTGGTGGCATATCTGAACAGGCAGGGTGGAACAAGGAGTGTGACTTTGTGGTCCCAAGCATCTTGGATTCTGTTTTGGGCAGAAAGCAATGTCAGATCCTTGACGGCTGTCCATCCGAACTGTCTGGCAGACCTCTTGAGCAGGAAAAAACTAGATCAGAACGAATGGTCTCTCAACCAGGGCGTATTCCAACAAATAGTGGATTAGTGGGGATATCGAGAGGTGGATTTGTTTGCCAGAAGGATAAATGCAAAATGTCTCAGGTTCTGTTCCCTCTATCCACAGGACAGTCTGTGGAAAGTGGATGCATTATCGATAAACTGGGGATCGCATCTGATGTACGCATTTCCAGCCATACCACTTTTTTACCAAAAGTTCTAAAGAAGATTGTACAGGATCAGGCCCCGGATTATTCTCATTGCCCCTCTATGGCCAAAGAGACCATGGTTTACGTTACTACGGACTATAGCAGTGTCAGATCCAATTATACTTGCACTTCAACCACACCTGTTAAATCAGGGACAAGTTCATCACCCGGACCTGGAACTCCTTCACCTTTCAGCATGGAGCCTGAATAGGGCATCTTGAAAGCTAAGGGTTTTTCCAATGGATTGACAGAAACATTAATTCAAAGCAGGAAAAAAGTCACTCGGCAGATTTACCAAAAGGCCTGGAGAGTGTTTAACACATGCTGTACAGAAAGATCACTGGATATCAGATCATCATCTTCTGTGTTAGAATTCCTTCAGAGTGGATACAAGAAAGGTTTAAGTACAAGTACTCTAAAGATTCAAGTATCTGCATTAAGTATTTTCCTAGAAAGAAAGCTTGCACAAGAGGAATTAATTTATTTTTTTCAGGCACTTAAGAGATTGAAACCAGTGGTCAGATCTAGAGTTCCATCCTGGGACCTGAATACGGTCTTGCAGGGACTATGCGAAGCCCCATTTGAGCCAACTGAAGATATATCGGAGAAATTTCTATCATTAAAAACAGCATTTTTTACAGCTATCACAACAGCTAGGAGAATAGGCGAGATTCAGGCATTATCCATAAAAGAACCATACTGTATAAGGGCCCTTTTCCACTAGCAATCGCAATCACAAATCACAAACGCCAGCGATTGCGATTGCGATTTTTTTACCTTTTTCTGCAAGCGATTGCATGCGATTGCGATTGCGATTTTTTTCTTTTTTTTGCCTTTTGCAGCAGCGTTTGTGATTTGTGATTTTCTGAAAGCTAGCATGTGATTGGTTGGAAATTTGTTATGTAATGTTATTGAAAAATGAATGTGATGTAATTATTCTTAAAATTTAGTGTTTTAAATAATTAAAATAAATTATTATATGATCGTATTGGTTAAAATGAAGAGTTCTGAGAAGAAGATTTTCGCTCCATCCTTTTCAGAAAGACCCGCAGCAGCAAGGTAATTTGTTCTGTTTACAGTACCATTTTTTTTCCTTACCTGTTCTTCTGTTATTATTTACCAGCGAACATGTATTGTGTGATGAGCCCCTCATAAAAAATGGCATGTAAAAACTGAGAAGGATATAGATTTCATCTTTTAAAATAGCACCAGTTGCCTGACTCTCCTGATAATCCTGTGTTTCCAATGCTTTCAACCACAACCCCTTAGCTAGCATGCAGATCTGGTGCTCAGAGCGAAGGCAGACTGGATTACCTGCATGCTTGTTTCAGGTGTGTGATTCAGACAATACTGCAGCCAAACAGATCTGCAGGAGTGCCAGGCAACTGGTATTGTTAAAAAAGAAACATGTATATCACTTCCAGTTGAAGTAGTCTTACCACAATTATTTTCAAAGCCTTTATGTTTGTTAGATAATTTCATCATACTTGACGTTACCTGTGAAATAAATGTGATCATGGTATAAAAAATACTTGTAATATATAAAAAAAAAAAGTATAGTAAAGACTTTTGCTGTATTTTTTAAACAACTTTATTGGTAACCCAACTTTTTTTTTATTTCAAAAAATAAATTTTTTGTTTTTATTTCAAACACACAAACCAAATCCACCTAGAAAGTTTCACAGTGCAAAGTTCTTCTTTAATACTAAGACAGTACTAATGTCAACGATACTTCCATATAAAAATGGCAGAAAATTTTAACAAAATTGTTGTTTGAGCAAAATGCTCTGTGTGATGGTTTGATATCAATGTGAACTATGTAGTGATAGTACATCTAGCGTACAGTCGTTACTTAAGTTTCATGAATCACGAGGTAAGACCATACATAACAAGAGCACGTTAGATACTATTCGTGAGAATAGTTTGCACTGATTTCAAAGTACTATCATGGAGGTAAGAAAAAAAAAAAAGATCCACTTACTGGGGGCTTCCTCCAGCCCGTGGGAGCCGTACAGTACCCTTGCCGCAGCTCCGCTGGCTTCCAGTCTTCAGTTCTGTTCAAACAGATCTCTCCAGGTAGGATCCTTGGTCAGTTTGGACTGCGCAGGTGCATTAAGTACTGTTGTCAGCCTGACCACATGATCAGCAGGGGGAAGTGCAGAGGAAGCCGACCAAGGAGCCTACCTGGAGAGATCAATTTGAACAGAATAGGAGACCGGGAGGCACCGGAGCTTTGGCGAGGGCACAGAATGGCTGCCACGGGCAGGATGAAGCCACTGGTATGTGGATCTTGTATTGTACTAAGTACTGCTATCTATATTTCCAAAATAGTAACATCAAAATTAAACTGCAAACAATTCACTTGTAAAGAAATATTTTCTTGTACCTCACACTCTTGTGTACAACACTATAGTAGTGTAAAATAAGTGCAATTTGTTTTATAGTGCAAAATTACTTACATGTAAAAAACTCTCAAAAACAAACATTGTTTTAATAAACTTTTTTTTCTCTTTCAGGTTTGATAGACTCCTTTTCGTGATAGCTGTTATGAAGATGGACACATATTACAAGTCTGACACCAACAAAACTTGTGCTTATAATTTTGATGTAGGTTTCATTACAATATGTCATGTATTGTAACACAAGATGTAAAGTTTTGTCATCTATCATATAGCAAGTACATTAATAAAACCTGTCATGGTGAAGATTTACAATATCCTAGGGACAACATGTGAAACAAAAGTGAACTACATGTGAAAACAGTGTGCTTGAACTGTTTTCACATGTAGTGCAGTCATGTTTCTCTATGCTGACACCTTGATAATGTTCCTCTTAACCATGACAGCAGATGGGTACACGTTTTATTAATGCATAGCGAATATATTCAAAGTGCTTAAATTGTGGGAACAATGTACTATTGAACAACAAATGTGTACACTTTATACAGAACAATGTATATCTAAATTAACGTTCAAAACTGGAACATATCTGTAATGTGCACACTAATTGGTATTAGTATCAGACAGCATTCCAACAAATGACCGATTTACATTATCAAGTTGTTCTTCGTTTGGGTTTTGGTTCCTCACTATTGGTTGCAAAATGTTGTATGAATTTAAATGTGGACTCTCACTACTTGATTGGATTGGTGGAGGATGAGTACTGACAGGGAGTCTTGGAGTACTGACCATTTGCCTAGTGGGCATGAAACTACTTCTTCCGCAACCATCAAATTGAGATTGATAGTGCATGTTACCTTCATGTAGTTGAGGAATGCTGGAAACAAAGTAGGGATTATATGTTTGATTTGGCATTGGTGGCATGCCCTGAGGAGAATATCCTGCAAACCTATCACTAGAACTGTCAGTGGTAATGAATTTTTCAATTACATCTATGATTGCTTTTCTGCAAGATAGGTTTTTTTCGGTCGGTACCTTCTCCAAATAAGGTTGTAAACTAATTAAAAATTGCAAATTGGCACTGTCTTTTGCCCTTTCCTCTATTGACTGCTGCTGGTTTTTTTTTTTATCCTCAACTTTTTCTTTGTATGTTTCAACAAAATTTTGCACAGAACACAACATTTGCTTTTCATAGTCCTGCTTCAGGATTCTACCTCTTCTTTTTGGGGCACTAGTAGTGGAAGATGTACTCGATCTTGGCCTTACAGTTTCTTGCTGTGAACTTGTTTCAATGCTCACAGAAGATCCAGGAGACTGTGTATCTTGAATTTCGATCATGTCTGTATCCGAAGCTTCCAACTGTGTTTCTTCAATTGTGGAACTCTGCGAAGTATTGTCCACTTCTATCAGGCTACATTCAGTGCTGTAGATAGAGAAAAAAATTATTTAAAAAATAAAAAAAATACATTTTAGCTAATGTATACTGCATTACATTAATTGCTCCAGGATTGTATTTATTTGTGTATGATTTCCGATTTTTGTCTCTATCTACCGTAAACATTTTATATTACGTTGCTACAGTTATGCATTTGAATAAGGGCTCTATTCTCTCAGTTAGATAGGTTACTGTAGAAGCATATTTTGTACAAACTAAATCATATTTTTATTCAAAACTTACGCTCCACATTCAGTTGATGATCTATAGAACTCCATCATTGCGGTGTACTTGTATTTTTGTCTCTTGGATGCACCACGTCCACTTCTTGATTCTTCTTTTTGTTTTTCTAGTTCTCTTTTATAGTTGTCACGTACGGACTTCCACCTCCTCCTTAGATCTGCAACTGTAATAATAAAATGTCATTACTAATTACAAATTATATTTTTACATATCATTAATAAAATTTATATTTCTTACAGGTTCCTGTCCACTGCACAAATTTTGACGTCTCTACACTTTCATTTTGGGAAGGGATAACACACATTGAATTGTACATAAACATTGTAAAGGCCTATGGAATAATCTGTGATAAAACCCCTTTTTTTGAATTTTATGAAAAATATAATAAATATTCCCAATACTGTAATGTCATTTTGTCTTTCATTACAAATAGATGTGGAGTACACAATAGAAGGTCGCACCACTCGGCACTCAGCATGTATGTCTTGGGGGGATAGAATAAAGGAAGCAGTCCGCAATTGCGTCTTCTGATTGTTCCACACTACACCTCAAAAGCACTCCTGTACAATAGCATGTGAACCAGAGCCAAAGGACGTGCAGCCAGTAAAAACAACTTAGAAAGAAGTCATATGCAGCAGGTACATCAAAACAAGCCGGGCAACTGTCACTTTGTTCCACTTTAATTCATCTTCATGCAAGACATGATACATACATAATTGTAGCTCTTCGCGGTGTCAAACCTGTTCCAGGTGTCTGTGCTGGGGTGTGTCAGGGTTCGGTGACCAGGGTGAAGGGACTGCACTACGCCGTTTCGCGCCTGACTGGCGCTTGTTCACGTGCTTGTGTCCGTATTCATGAGTGCGCCGTGCGGGCTTCCTGTGTATACTCTGGAAGCCGCACCCTCCGCGCTCATGGTTGGTGCATGGAGTGATGTCATAAGGGGCGGGGGTGAAGGGGCGGGGCCACACCTTTCTATTGGCGAGCGTGATAGTGCATTGCCTACGCTGGATATAGCCAGCATGTGCGGCGATTCCGGTTGCTATGGCAACATAATATTTATGTGCTAAAAGTGACAAATAATATGAACATACCGTGCTCGTTATCAAAACTGCTTAAAACATGCATGCTGTACCATGACTCTGAATATTATAACATTATACAAAAATAGCTAGTGCCAACTCAAACATAGTGCATTGTTCTGTGCATACAAACATTTTGTGGATTTAGTATGTCTGTCCATAGTAGCATGAAATGATATTGTTTTACTATCCTGCTGCCCAATATAAAAATATCTTTTTATTATTATGATTATAAAATCCCCACGTAAGCCCCAATCCCCTATTAAAAAAGACTGGGGGTAAAACTGCCATTCTTAAAGAAGACCCCAGAGATACATTATCCCCTAATTTTCTGTTGTTCCGGCTGCCATCCACTTGCCAAAATTCCCTGAGGAAACCATTTAATTTGCCTTTTTTCTTGGGGTTTTTAGATCATTTAGCCTACATTACAAAAAAGGGGGGATACAGATAACATATCAGAGGTGAGTATCTGAAAGGAGTCACCATCTGGTACTCTAGCACATTACGATACTTATGGTTGAAGAACCCCTGACCTTTTCCCCTCTTTTTTATGTAACCCCAAAGAAAGGGGGGATGAAAGGGGAAAGAGAAAAAGAGAAACCAGGAGTGGGAATATACCGCAAACTGAGGTCCAGGCTGATTTGCCGGAGAAGCGTACCGGGCATCGTGCGTGCACTCAAAACGTAGGCGGAGGGCAAATCTGCCACCCCATATCCTATCTCCGATACGCTTGTGGGATCCATTTATTAATGGGCCACAGTGCATAATGCACTTATTAATTCTAGACATCTTGCGTTTTTGGGTCCTTTGCACCAGGACCACCATTTGGTCCTGTGCACCAGGATCCCAACACCGTGGATCACAGTGCTTAATGCGCTTTTTGATTCTAGGCATCTTGTATTTTTAGGTCCCTTGCACCAGGACCAATGTTTGGTCCCGTGCACCAGGATCCCAACACATGGGTGCCCCAAGGTCTGCTCCGGCATCATCATCTGGAAACACAGGAGGGAGGGGGGAAGGAGAAGAGGACCCGGGTGTGCGAGTGAATGTCAAAGTTATGTCCAATATGGCCAGAAATCCCTACGTGTCTAGGACCCAGAGCCAAAGGGAGGAGAGACAAGGGGGATGAGGGGGAGGAACATGAACCATAAAGTCTCCATTCAGGGTGTCAAAGCACTAGGATAGGAGAAAAAACAGAAGTGCACACCTCTGCATTACTTTTGGGAAGTATTTCATTCATGGAGGGTGCCCCCACCTGGCATCTCTGGTGCCTTAGGCCCATCGAACCCAGGGAAGCTAGGGATCAAGGAAGCAGGCCAGATCTAACCTGTCGTTGAGACCTATTGGTCCCATTGCTTCCGTGCGTAGAATTACCCGTGACTCTCGTCGGGTCAATTCACGATCGCGGTTGCCGCCTCTCCTAGAGGCACTAACATGCAAAAGGCCTGCAAATTCAAGGCACTCGGCGTTGCCTTCATGTGCCTCCCTTATGTGTTCGATGAGTCGGGGGCAACCTTTGCCCGATCCTATGGATTTGAAATGTTCACCTACTCTTTCCTTTAGGGGCCTGGTAGTCTTGCCGACATAATAAAAATCGCAAGGACAAAACACCACATAAGATACAAACTCTGTTTGGCAGGTAATAAAAGCCCGTACCTCCCACTGTATTCCTCCCAAGCGGTAATTAGTGCCTTCTCGCATATATGGGCAATATTTGCATTTGCCACATTTGTGGTTACCCTTAGGGCGGTTGATACTCAACCAATTCGTGGCCGGGCATGAGCGGTACTCACTTCGAGTCAAAATGTCGCCCAAAGTGGGGGCCCTTCTGTACGCTATCCTGGGGGGATCTGGGAACACTTTCCGAAGTGTGGGGTCCCTTGCTACCAGTGACCAATTTTTCTTAACAACCTGTGTCAATTTCTTGGCCATGGGAGTGTAATCAAATGTCAAAGTGAATGGACTTTTTTCTTTGCTTTTAGGGGTTCTGGAGAGAAGGGAGGACCTATCCCTATCCCTGGCTCTGTCCCTGGCCTTCCCAAGAAGTTCCTTGTCGTATTTTCTTGCCTCCAATCGTGCAGTTAACTCTTGCGATTGTGCCTCAAATGTTTCTAAACTGGTATTGTTTCGTCTTAGGCGTAAATATTGGCCGTATGGCAGGGAGGTCTTGACATGTTCTGGATGGAAACTGTTTCTATGTAGCAGAGAGTTCACAGCTGTCGCCTTCCTGTATCCCTCACACACCAATCTATCTCCATCTGATCTAATCTTTAAATCTAGGAAGTTGATGGACTTATCCCCGATCTCCGAGGTAAATTTCATGTTTACTTGATTGTTGTTTAGGAAGCCCATAAATGCGTCAAATTCCTCTGTGCCTCCCTGCCACACGACCAAAACATCATCCACATACCTGGCCCAGATTTTAATGTTCTGCCTGAACAGATTCTTCGGGGTCATAACGTGATCCTCCTCCCAGGCTCCCAGGAACAAACCCGCATAGGTACATGCCACAGAGGTCCCCATAGCAGTTCCAGAGATCTGATGGCACCACCTTCCATCGAACATGAATGCATTATGCATCAAGATGAATTTCATACACTCGCACAAGAAATCCTTGTACCCATCGTCTTTGTTGGTTCTAACGAGGAACCTGCGGACCGCTCTTAGCCCCTCCCCGTGGGGGATTCTACTGTAAAGGCTCTCTACGTCTATGGTGGCTAACCTGTAGCCTGGTTTCCAAACCGTGTTTTCCACGAGTTTGATCGTATCGAGCGTATCGGCCAAGTAGGCCGGAACTCCCACGAGCAGGGGACGTAACAGATGGTCCAAAAAACGGGACAGACGTTCCGTGAGTGAACCACACCCCGAGACGATGGGTCTTCCCGGAGGAGCCTGTGCGGACTTGTGCAATTTGGGAAGGTGGTACCATACAGGGTACCTCGGGAACTGCGGGAGTAGGTCAAATGCCAGCCTCTGTGGGATGTACCCTCTCTCGACTCCCCGTCTTAACAAAGTGCGGAGTGTCGACTGATACTTGAATGTGGGGTTACTGTCCAGCCTAACATAATACTCAGTGTTGTTCAACTGTCTGTAGGCCTCTCTGGTATAGAATTCGTTCGACATGATTACCACATTCCCCCCTTTGTCCGCCTGTTTCACCACCAGGTCGCGGCGCTGCTTCAGCCATCTTATGGCTGCCTTATCCCCTTTGCTCAAATTGCTTGGGGCCTGATCATAGCACAATGCCTTCATTTCTGCAGCGACCTGGTGGAGAAACTGGTCAATAGGGGAACCGGGGGGAATGGATATGGGTCGTACAGACTTGCAGGCTCGAAAGTTCCCTGGATTGCCCAGGTAGAGTTCACGTGTGAGCATGTCTTCTTCTTCTCCCAAGGAACATGATCCCCCCTCCTCCCACAGCTCCTCCAGTATCCGGAGTGCCTCTATCTCGGCAGTATCCCAGTCCACCGCGGGACTGAACCCCAATGTGGACATGGGACTTGTCGCCAATGTCGGGCCTCCATCACTCTGTCCTTGGAGCCCCCCCGTGGCCTCCCCACCCTGGTATAATTGATTAATCATCATCTTCCTTGTGGTTTTGTATAGATCAACAAAAAAGTCCACATAATCGAAATTCTGTGTCGGCGAGAAACCCAAGCCCTTGCCTAACAGGGAAATGCAACATCCCGGTATGGTTAAGTCTGTCAGGTTGATCACTTGAAGTTCTCCTCCTTGCAGAGGCTGACCCATCCCCACTCCCATCCCTATTCCCTGGTTCTCCTCCTCTTCGTGCTGTTGTTGCCATGTTGGTTTTTGGTTGCTACTGGAGAGTCCCATGTCACGTTTTTCCGAGCGTCTGTTTCTTCCTCCTCTGCGGATTCTCCGCCTAAAGGGGTGGAGGCACATGGCTGTGTAGGGGCTGGTTTAACCTTCGGCTCAGGGACCTTTCCGCGTTTCTTTTTATTTTTAATTGGCTGCCTTGGTCTTGGTTTGTTTTCAGGTCCCTCGCTCTCTGAGTCCGAGCCTGAGTCGGTTGTCCAATAACCTTTGCCCTGCTTGGGTTTACCCCCTCGATTAGGGGTACCGCTTTGGCCCCTTACGTGGGGATTTTATAATCATAATAATAAAAAGATATTTTTTATATTGGGCAGCAGGATAGTAAAACAATATCATTTCATGCTACTATGGACAGACATACTAAATCCACAAAATGTTTGTATGCACAGAACAATGCACTATGTTTGAGTTGGCACTAGCTATTTTTGTATAATGTTATAATATTCAGAGTCATGGTACAGCATGCATGTTTTAAGCAGTTTTGATAACGAGCACGGTATGTTCATATTATTTGTCACTTTTAGCACATAAATATTATGTTGCCATAGCAACCGGAATCGCCGCACATGCTGGCTATATCCAGCGTAGGCAATGCACTATCACGCTCGCCAATAGAAAGGTGTGGCCCCGCCCCTTCACCCCCGCCCCTTATGACATCACTCCATGCACCAACCATGAGCGCGGAGGGTGCGGCTTCCAGAGTATACACAGGAAGCCCGCACGGCGCACTCATGAATACGGACACAAGCACGTGAACAAGCGCCAGTCAGGCGCGAAACGGCGTAGTGCAGTCCCTTCACCCTGGTCACCGAACCCTGACACACCCCAGCACAGACACCTGGAACAGGTTTGACACCGCGAAGAGCTACAATTATGTATGTATCATGTCTTGCATGAAGACAAATAGATGTGGAGCAGGCCGTGTGGCAGCACGGGGGAGCAGGCCGTGTGTGGAGCAGGCCGTGTGTGGAGTAGGCCATGTGTGGAGCAGGCCGTGTGGCAGCACGGGGGAGCAGGCCGTGTGTGGAGTAGGCCGTGTGTGGAGCAGGCCGTGTGGCAGCATGGGGGAGCAGGCCATGTGTGGAGCAGGCCGTGTGGCAGCACAGGGGAGCAGGCCGTGTGTGGAGCAGGCCGTGTGTGGAGCAGACCGTGTGGCAGCACAGGGGAGCAGGCCGTGTGGTAACAAATGCAGATTACAGTATAAAAAAGGAAAGGCATTTAACATAGCATGCTATTTTCACAAAACAACTTGTGTATTCTTACTTTTAGAATCCTTGGCTTTTTTTGTGAGGTCATCCCAGGACCCTTCAAACAATTCGGTGGCAATTGCAATCCAGGCAGTGTGGGCATTCTTGTTGTCCTTGTACTCCTCACTACCCTTTTCATAAAGGCATGGATGGGCCTGGATTTGAGTTAACAGCCCCTCAGTACTAAACCACGCCATCCTTCTTCTTCTATGCCTGTAAACAGGAAGAGGAAGGTACAGGAAGAAGAATTCTGGGAAAAGAAATTGCTTCTGGGTAAAAAACGCATGAAAATCGCTTGCCATTGCGATCAGTGCGGCGATTTGCAAGCGATTTTCATGCGTTCCTATCTTTTTCATTGGATCGCAATCGCGGGAAAAATCGCTCCGCCGTGCGATCGCGCTTGACTAAAAATCGCATCGCGGTAGTGGAAAATACCTACCGCGATTGCTATGTTATTCTGCAAACCCTAGCGATTTTAAAATCGCTAGCGCTTTGCGATTTTGCGATTCAGCTAGCGCAATCGCTCTAGTGGAAAAGGGCCCTCATTGTGGATGACATTACGTCCAGATGTTACTTTTCTGCCTAAGGTGGTATCCAGGTTTCACAGGAGTCAAGATATCTTCATACCTTCTTTTTGTGAAAATCCAACTAATGAAAAATAAAAACTTTTGCACTGCCTGGACATTAGGAGGTGTCTCATTCAATACCTGGAAATGACAAAACCTTGGAGGAAGACAGAGGCAATATTTGTTCTCTTTACTGGTAAATTCAGAGGAAATAAAGCTTCTAGGGGAACATTATCCAGATGGATTAAGCAGACAATTGTTGCTACCTACAGAACTCAGAATAAGCAGCTATCATCTACAATTAAGGCTCATTCTACAAGAGGAATGTCCGCTTCCTGGGCAGAGAGGGCAGGGGCCACTATTGAGCAGATCTGCAGAGCTTGCGACTTGGTCCAGTCACAACAATTTTGTCAAACACTATAGACTTAATATTATGGCCAGTTCAGATTTAAGTTATGGGAGAAAAGTGTTACAAGCTGTAGTCCCTCCCTAAAAGATTTGATCTTGTATATCTTCTCATTAGGGGTGCTGTCCAAATGACGCTCTGGGAAAGATTAACTTACCTTCGGTAACGTCTTTTCCAGAAGTCAAGAGGACAGCACCCCTACAACCCACCCTATTTTTGGGTTTGACTATAAATTAAAATCTATTTTTTTCAGCATCAATGGTTGTCCGTGTCTTTTTTTATGACTGAAGAGTGGAGGTACTTGCTCCCTATTTGTCCTGCTGCCTATTTTGTATGCACATGTTTTATTTTTGTTTCAGCTTCCTGTCCTCAGTCAGGGAGGGAGACAAGTCTCATTAGGGGTGCTGTCCTCTTGACTTCTGGAAAAGACATTACCGAAGGTAAGTTGAGCTTTTGCCGCGGCAGGAAAGAAATATAGCAGGGTCCATATACTTTTCACTTCAGTTGTCCTTTAATGTTCTCAGTCATCTAGGGAGCATATGCAACAACTTCAGACATAGCATGCTGCAGCTCAACACAATAACATACTGGCTGGCTGATGGCTGCAAGTCTGTGACAAACAAATTGCTCACCCTCAGCCAGTCAGCTGTCCTCCATTCCTCCACAGTCAGGACAGCAGTGCCACTTCCTACCTTCTGCTGTGCAAGTAAAATGAAACACTGCTGCTCTCCCCCCTCCTCACTCACTGTCAGACTCCTCACACAGCACAATAAGTTGCTTTTCCCCAATGATGACCTTCCTCACCTGCTCTCCTTTCACTTCTCCACCTACCTTGACTGAATGCTGTAAGTGTAAACACTCAGTACAAAAATGCTGCCCCTGTGATCTATGCGTCTTCACCTTCCTTCATGAGAGAACTGGCACTGCTCTCCATGCTGCTGTTGTGTCCCTTATTCGCTAACTCTGCCTGAGTCTAGTGCGGAGGACTGACCACGCCAAATGCAAGTTCCAGGGATCAGCAATGGCACTCTCCAAGGCATAATATGAGAAAGTGCTGGTTTCTGAAGCCTAGTGTGAGGATCCGCTCGGCTGCCTGAGCAGGCAGGCAGCCTTTTGACCACTGTTCAGATCTGCATTCTGCAGGTCTCTGGAAGATAGACCTTTTGTCAGTTTTGCAGCTTGCTGCTGAGGAATTTGCATACGTTTGTCATGCAGATTGCCTAGCCACATCCTTTGTAGGCTTGTACTATAAATACCATGTGATATCACAGATCTTTGCTGGTCATAAGGGTTAGTCCTGTGGAACACTCCTGGAGTGTCAGCCTTGCTCTTTGTTTGAAGATTAGCTTAGAGTAATTCCTGGGACTGCACTAGGCAGGTTCCCTAGTGCAGTTAGGATTGCATATCTGTTTTGTTTGTCTGTTGCGATTGTCCTGTCCCAGCGGTGGCCGACAGGAAGTCGTTCTGATCTTTCTTCTTGGAGTATAGCTGGAGCAGCGGTTGTTGCCAGCTATCTCATCTGTTCTGTCTTGCCTGGATCGCACTCACCTTGCGCTAGTGCTGTGGATTCGTCTCTCTCTCTTATTCCTGTTTTCGTGTATCTGTCTTGTCTGCTACGAACGCTTGCTGGAGGCTCGGTGAGGTAACCGTTAAGCAAGCGCTCGCGTCCTCTGTTTCATGTTTGTCTGTCGGTGGTTAGTTAGGCGTGCTTGTCTCTGTTGTGCTTATCACGCGGAGACCGCGCATAAACACGTGCACTGTTGCGAATGAGTGCGGTGTTCGCGTTTAGTTAGCGTTTGTTATTTTCTCATTGTATGATTTGCTGTGCCTTTGCTACTCTTGTGTTCTGCCTTGCTGTAGCCTTGTGTCACCTCTGGCAATCGCCTCTCTCGCGATTGCGTTCCTACTTCATATCTGCTGTTGTGTGTGCACCGTCGCGGGTTGGCAACTAGTTTGGTGCACACACATACAATCTGTCCCTTTGCTCAATCTCATTCGCAATCGCTTCTCAGGCGATTGCGTTCTCACTCGGTTTCCTTTGTTGTGTGTCCGCCGTCGCAGGTTGGTGGCTAGATTGGTGGACATACATACATTCCTCATCTGTGCTTATTCAGTCTTGTGTCTCTGTTAGCAATCCCCATCTCTGGCGATTGCCTTCCCACTTTATCTTCCTGGTTGTGTGTCCGCCGTCGCAGGGTGGCGGCTAGATTGGTGAACACACATACCCTCTGTCGCTTTGACCTCTCTCTTTCAGGGCTATCTTGCCCTGCGTTTCTTCGCTTCGTACAATTCCTGTCTGGCGTCGCCTTATACGCTTGTGGAGGATTTCCGCAGTGTCGGCGCACGTCTTGTGCGCTGATCACGGAGAGAATTCCACAATCGTTACAGTATGACCAGCCAAACCGAAATTCCCAGTGTAGAGGGAATTTTCGATTTGTACGATTTGGTCAAATATGGGTCCTGTGTCTTTAAGAGGTTTAAGATACTGGACTCTGAAACCAGAGATGAGTTCATACCAGAATGTTCCAGATTTTTGGCAAATCCTGAATTTCAGGCCACCAATATTTCCACTTGGAGTGGTCAGATTGCTTACAATCTTTTCCAAGGGGATCTGTTCGTGTGGGCTGATGAGTATGCCAGACACAAAAATCTGAGACATAACCCTCGCAGATTTCTGTCTCATGTGTTTTCTTGTAAGCTTGGAACTTGCATGCCAGGTTATTTCTATGAGTTTTTTCTTGCAGTGCATGATGCTGATCAGATTAGGTTATGCAACATTTCTGTGTCATTACCATATGTTAATGAGTTGGTGCTTGTAGGCCAATCTGCTAATTCGGCTTGTCAGCCAAAAGATTTGTTGCCCATAGCAACCACAAATAAAGAGGTTATTTCTGTCAAGTCTGAAATGTGCAAAACCATTCAGTATGATAATCAGTTCAATGTTTCTCACGCCACTTCAGCCTCTAAGCAGATGCAAGAGAACTGCCTGGAAACGTTTCTTGCATTTAAACAGACATGCAAAGTGGCTAAAAAGGGAAAAACTAAAAAGCCCAAGCATCTGACTAAAACACTCCCTAAAGATATGTGCAATAATGTTGCTCAGTCTCCAGGTTTTTTGCCCCAAGCCAAAGCTTATGTGGATCCTATTGTAGGTAGGATCGTACACTATATTAAAGCAGTTAAAAAATCTGTTCTGGTTCCTGATCTCCACCCATATGGAGATTATCTAGATACTGGCTTGTTTGAACCTCCATTTGCCTCATGGGACATTGGGGCCTTGATGGAGGAATTTGATTTTGATTGGAAAGCCTTTTGCGATTTTTACATCGCAAAAAGCGAAGATGTCTTGAATGATTGTCTCGATTCTATGTACCTTTTGATTGATTCCGAATAAATGTGACGAGGGCGATGTGGATCTGGTGATTTATGTATGGCAGACGATTTTGGATGAGTTGCACACACACCAATCAATTGATTCCAATAAAGAGACATCGTTGTCGGATGATTGTTCCTGCCTTTCTGGGGTAAAGCATGTGAGTCGTGACATTGTGCGATCTGAAATGGATGGGTGTACCACCGTGGTTGAGTCCTGTGCGAATCCTGAAAGATTCTCTCCTGACCGTGTGTAGTTTGAATCTATGCGATCTAATGCCTGTTTCTCAGATGTTCCTGCAGATTGTGATCAGCATGAATGTGCCAGTTTTCTCAAGGATGTGTGGTACCCCTTGTCATTTAGAGACAGATCTTTAAGATCTTCCAACTGTGATCCTGCTATGGGGAAAATTAATAAATTATGCAGCATCAAAAGTAAAATTAATGTCTAATAAATTTTCTCCTGTTGTTGTCGCTATTTCTTCTGCAAATGAGTCTTTGTGTCACCCTGTTCACACCTGTAAGGGCCTGTTGCCTGATGACAGTTGCTCCAGTGTTTCTGTCCTGAACGCCTTACAGTCTGCCCCGCAGATCGGAGGTTTGCGCTATGGAAGCGTCAGTTTCACAACCTAAAGCGATTTTTGATTCGCAAGTTTTGCTTTCTGACTCGACAATTTTAGCCGAATCTAAGAGTGAGACAGCGCTTCGGTTTTGCGAATCTGATGCTGAAGCTTTTTTGCTTTGCCCAGAGAAGCTTTCTCTGAGCCTGCCCTGTACCATGAATGAAAACATGATCTCCACTCGCTCTGACATTTGTGAGTCCCTTTCTTGTTCTGAGGAAAATGCTGATTCTGCACCCTGTACTCTGGATGAGTTAATATGGCCTTGTTTAGAGTCTCCTGCAGTGTCCCTAGAGGCTCGTCTAGGTATTGCTGCTATACTCACCTGTTTTTCTGCAGTTTTGGAGTTGCAAGCTAGTTTGATTGCTACACAGAATTCTGGGTGCAGTGAGATTACAGTTAGGGAGTCAGTGTGTGTTCCAGTAAATACTCCTGTACATTCCCCTTATGATGATGAATTTCAGTCTCAGTTTATGGTGGAACCTTCCCTGGGACAGCTGCCCTGTCCACAAAATAAAGTTCCAGTTTTGCCCTGTAACATGGATAGTTCAGAATCCTTCTTAGAAAACTTGGAAAATGATGTTCCTGAGGTCTTGTCTGATGTCCTGGAGACCTCCGAGTTCCTCCCAAAGGGTGTAGAACTTGTAGGAGATGTCTCCTGCCCCCCAAGTCCTTCTGAGGTGTTGCCCACTTCAGTAGGCATTGCTGTTGTGCTAACTTCCTTTGCAGCTCTGGTGGAGCTTCACTCATATGTAGTCAATGATGATATTTTTGTCACAGAGATTTCTAAGTTTGAGTCCAAACCTTCTTTTGAAGGTCCAGTGCTTGAGACCACTGCTCGTGATGATTCTCTGCCTGGTTCTGGTTTTGGTCTTGTTGTAACGGACTCTGAGGTTGGCAGTTCCTCGACGTGTCCTGAGGTTCCCCTTGGGCTAGTGTACCCTGATGTGTTCTGTGACCCAGAAAGCCCAAGTGTGTCTCGGTTGCCAGCCTGCTCAGATGCTTCCTCGGTGGAAACCTGTTCTGATGTGGCCTCTCTGCCTGCATGCCCAGAGGTGGTCCCTTAAGGCCCTGGTCTTCATGCTCGTCCTGGTAATTCTGAATCCGGAATTGTCATTGGTTCCATAGGGGTTCTTGATAGTTCTCCATGTGAGCCTGGTGGTCGTTCTGCCCTCCTGGGATCTCTGCGGAGCTCCAAAGTGTTCTGGGAGGTCCTGGGAGAAATATTTCCTGGTACCTTGGATGAGATCAGCAGTGGGTGCTTTGTGGAAAGGGACACTTCGAATGGGTATTGTTGCAGGTTTGGTATTTTTGGACGGTCCCTGGAAGGTGGTGGGCATGGCTCGGTGGGTGTCGATGGCTTCTTCTCTGGCATTCACAGTCCTGATGGGTGTTACACTGAGACTTGTGGTACTGATAGGCATGTTTCGGTGGCTTCTCCTTCCGATGAGGTTGGTTTCGGGTGGGCTGACTCTGGAATTGGGCCTTGTCGGGCTGTCCTGACCTTCATGAGTCTTCAGTTAGAGTCTTTTGCAAATATCAGGTTAGAGGCTCGTCTGGAATCCGACCCTAGAGGGGGGGGGGGGGTACTGTGAGGATCCGCTCGGCTGCCTGCGCAGGCAGGCAGCCTTTTGACCACTGTTCAGATCTGCATTCTGCAGGTCTCTGGAAGAGAGACCTTTTGTCAGTATTGCAGCTTGCTGCTGAGGAATTTGGATACACTCCCCTACCCCTACCTGCCTCCCCTGGCAGGGCAGAGGAGCGGTTCCTCTGCACTCCACAGCTCCACCTGCCGACAGGAATTTCCCTCTACAGGTGCGTTGCACCTTTTGCTGGGTTCCCTCAAATTACACGCTTGTGGAGGATTTCCGCAGTGTCAGCGCACGTCTTGTGCGCTGATCACGGAGAGAATCCCACAATCGTTACAATATGGTCATATTTTTTACTCATGTGTTTACCAGGAGACCTATATACCCATAGTGTTTGGGGATTCTTTATAGTTTTATTGTGTTTTTAGTTGTTTGAATAAAGCTTGATACTTTTTGGTATACAATAGAATTGTCGTGCAATTTAATTCATCAGTGGTCACCCCTTATACATAGGGTTCTTTTTTCTTCGAATGGCCCATAGCAATGATTGGCGACTTCTATGAGAAGCTGCGATCATTCTGAAAAAAGTTTCCCATCCACCCTTCACTTATACGCTTACAGGACGCATAAAAAAATTACTGAGGACATCTTGTGGCCAAATAGTAAAAGGACATCTACCAACATATTTTTTTTTTTTATTAAAGACTTTTTTACATTTAAAATTCCCTCCCACACTTTCCCCAAGGAACCCAAAAACATTTTGTATACTTAAAAAAAATTACAATAAAAAAAAAATACTTAAATAGTTACCTTAGGGACTGAACTTTTTAATATACAAGTCAAGAGGGTATATTACTGTTATTTTTTAAATTGTGGGCATATAAGTAGTCATGGATGCAAAACTGAAAAAATGCACCTTTATTTTCAAATAAAATATTGGCTCCATATATTGTGATAGGGACATAATTTGAATGGTGTAATAACTGGGACAAATGGGCAAATAAAATATGTGGGTTTTAATTATGGTAGCATGTATTATTTTAAAACTATAATGGCCAAAACCTGAGAAATAATGACTTTTTCCCACTTTTTTATTATTATTCCTGTTAAAATGCATTTCAAATAAAATACTTAGTAAAATATACCACTCAAAGCCTAATTGGCGATGGAAAAACAAGATATAGATCATTTTGTTGTGATAAGTAGTGATTAAGTTATTGGCAAATGAATGGGAGGAGCACTGAAATGTGAAAATTGCTCTGGTCCAGAAGGGGAAAATACACTGAAGGCATAGTTACATAGTTACATAGTGATTTTGGTTGAAAAAAGACATACGTCCATCGAGTTCAACCAGTATAAAGTACAACACCAGCATGCTCCCTCACATATCCCTGTTGATCCAGAGGAAGGTGAAAAAACCCTTACAAGGCATGGTCCATTTAGCCCCTAAAGGGAAAAATTCCTTCCCGACTCCAGATGGCAATCAGATAAAATCCCTGGATCAACATCATTAGGCATTACCTAGTAATTGTAGCGATGGATGTCTTTCAACGCAAGGAAAGCATCTGTCACGATCTGTTCCTGCTGGTGACGTTTGTGAACTGTATGGACTTCCTCTGTTCACCAGCAGATGTCCCCTCTCATTTCAAGAACATTTTACATTCCTCCTGAAGTTTCCTCTGCCCACCAGAAGAGGTCTCTGTATTCAAGAACTGTGTCTCTGCAGCCTTGGAAGAGGTCACATGACCATCCTGCAGAGTATATAAGTCCAGCTACAACAGAACACTGTTAGCTAGTTCATTGGTGATGATAGCCCTAGAGCAGGGCTGCCCAATAGGTCGATCGCGATCTACCGGTAGATCGCGACCGCCTTCTTGGTAGATCGCGGCCTCTCGGCCGCGTCTCGTAAAAGTAAAGTTTGTTGCGGCCAGCAGCTCATCGTTTAGCTGCTGGCCAATAAGGATGCAGGCGAGGAGAGAGGGAGGAGAGAGGCGGCGTGGCTGCTATGTCATGGCTGGGGGCGGCGACGGGCAGCCCGCAACGTGCGTGCTTGTAACGTGCCCGGCGCCGCCCCCAGCCATGACGTAGCGGCTGAGCCGCCTCTCTCTTCGCCGCCGCTTCTCTCCTGCATCCCATTGGCCTGCTAGTCTCTCCTCTGCCTGCTAACCTACGCTGCAGGTAAATACCCCTGGAGGGCCCGTATACCTTGCTAACCTACACTGGGGGCCCATATACCTGGCTAACCTACACTGGGGGCCCATATACCTTGCTAACCTACACTGGGGGCCCATATACCTTGCTAACCTACACTGGGGGCCCATATACCTTGCTAACCTACACTGGGGGCCCATATACCTGGCTAACCTACACTGGGGGCCCATATACCTGGCTAACCTACACTGGGGGCCCATATACCTTGCTAACCTACACTGGGGGCCCATATACCTTGCTAACCTACACTGGGGGCCCATATACCTGGCTAACCTACACTGGGGGCCCATATACCTGGCTAACCTACACTGGGGGCCCATATACCTTGCTAACCTACACTGGGGGCCCATATACCTTGCTAACCTACACTGGGGGCCCATATACCTGGCTAACCTACACTGGGGGCCCATATACCTGGCTAACCTACACTGGGGGCCCATATGCCTGGCTAACCTACACTGGGGGCCCATATGCCTGGCTAACCTACACTGGGGGCCCATATGCCTGGCTAACCTACACTGGGGGCCCATATGCCTGGCTAACCTACACTGAGGGCCCATATACCTGGCTAACTACACTGAGGGCCCATATGCCTGGCTAACCTATACTGAGGGCCCATATACCTGGCTAACCTACACTGGGGGCCCGTATACCTTGCTAACCTACACTGGGGGCCCATATGCCTGGCTAACCTACACTGAGGGCCCATATACCTGGCTAACCTACACTGAGGGCCCATATACCTGGCTAACTACACTGAGGGCCCATATGCCTGGCTAACCTATACTGAGGGCCCATATACCTGGCTAACCTACACTGGGGGCCCGTATACCTTGCTAACCTACACTGGGGGCCCATATGCCTGGCTAACCTACACTGAGGGCCCATATACCTGGCTAATCTACACTGAGGGCCCATATACCTGGCTAATCTACACTGAGGGCCCATATACCTGGCTAATCTACACTGAGGGCCCATATACCTGGCTAATCTACACTGAGGGCCCATATACCTGGCTAATCTACACTGAGGGCACATATACCAGGCTAACCTATACTGAGGCCACGTAACCTATGCTGCAGGCACATATACCTGGCTAACCTACGCCGGGGGGGGGGGGGGGGGCCTAGCATTTGGGACGTTGGTAGATCTCCTGGCCTCGGCAAATTTTAAAGTAGCTTGCGAGCCGAAAAAGTGTGGGCACCCCTGCCCTAGAGCCTGTGTTCTGGTCCTTTTCCTGTTACCTGATTCTTGTTACCTGATTCTTGTTACCTGATTCCTGTCTGCCTTTTACCTGATTGTTTGACTCCCTGGTGTATGATATTGGCTTTGTCTGACTATTCTTCTGCTCACCGATTGTATTGCTTGATGTCCTGGTATCTGATCTCGGCTTGTTGACTAACCTATTGCCTGCTGCATATGTCCTGCGCTTGAATGTATATTATCCTGTGTATATACATATATATATATATTAGTTAGTTAGCTTAGTTAGACAGGGTCCGGGGTTCACTGTGTGCACACTGTATATACTGTAGATTTGGTTTGTGTATGTCTGATCGTAAGACATTTGCCTGCAATCGTATTGCCAGTTTGCAATCATATTGCTACTTGTACAGTTTACTTGTATTTATGTTCATGCACCAATTGCAGAATCACTTGTGTATATATCCTGCCTTTGTAAATAAACCATTACTTTATTTCACCTTTACCCTGGTTTTGGTCTTCAGTATTTCCACATTAAGTGACATTCTGCATTCAGTGCAAATCTGCGTGCACTGCTCGTTACAGAATGAACTAGCCCAAAACAGTCACTAGGAAATACTGAAGGTTCATTCGTTCCAGCCATGGGGTTAAACTGGACTCCGCAGGATATAGATTACTTTGCCATATTTGCAGAGGAGGATAGAAAACACTGTTATAAAGAGTTTTTAGATTACTCTTATGATAAATTGCAGCAATTAATTTCACAAATTAATTATTTTGTGCAGCAAAATATTTTTTCAGTGTCTGATGGTACAAGCCCTGCTGCAGATTCTGCAAAGTCTTTTGGTAGCTAAAAATCCAGCTACAACAACCTATTATCAGCCTAATCAACAGATTAAGCCAATTAACCCTTTAAGCTATGTTCAGAGTAATCTATCTGCTCCCATTAAAAGTGACTGGGACCCTCCGTTTGGAAAATGGGAGATTGAGTGTCTGTTTAATGATTTGAATGATGATTGGAGGTCGTTAATTAGCTATTATGCTCAGAAAGATGAACAATTTGTTTCCGCAAGTATAAAATCTGCAAAAACTTTGGTTGATTTGGGTGTGTGCATGCAAAGGTCTGTTTCTCCTTTAATTGATGCATGGGAGAGAGTTCTGTCCACTTACTTTCCTTCTGCTAATCTTTCTAATGACCAGCTCACACAGTGCTCAGTAGCTAAAGTTAAACTTGCTTCTAATCACAAGTCAGTTCCCCTTCAGACTGCAAAAAGATCTACACCTTGGTTAAAGCAGTATCCAGTTACATACCAAGAGCCTGTTCTCACTTTGAAAACTGTCAAGAAAGCAAAGAATAAACGGAAATACTTTCCAACCTCATCTATTCACCATTCACTACCTGTTGCACCAGATCCAGGTGGAATCACTTTACAGACTTTGACACAAAAGCCTGCAGACTCTTGCACCCAGCTTCCTGCAGACTCTTGCACCCAGCTTCCTGCAGACTCTTGCACCCAGCTTCCTGCAGACTCTTGCACCCAGCTTCCTGCAGACTCTTGCACCCAGCTTCCTGCAGACTCTTGCACCCAGCTTCCTGCAGACTCTTGCACCCAGCTTCCTGCAGACTCTTGCACCCAGCCTCTTGCAGAACCTCTCATCCAGCCGCCTGCAGAACCTCTCATCCAGCCGCCTGCAGAACCTCTCATCCAGCCGCCTGCAGAACCTCTCATCCAGCCTCCTGCAGAACCTCTCATCCAGCCTCCTGCAGAACCTCTCATCCAGCCTCCTGCAGAACCTCTCATCCAGCCTCCTGCAGAACCTCTCATCCAGCCTCCTGCAGAACCTCTCATCCAGCCTCCTGCAGAACCTCTCATCCAGCCTCCTGCAGAACCTCTCATCCAGCCTCCTGTAGAACCTCTCATCCAGCCTCCTGCAGAACCTCTCATCCAGCCTCCTGCAGAACCTCTCATCCAGCCTCCTGCAGAACCTCTCATCCAACCGCCTGCAGAACCGCTCATCCAGCCGCCTGCAGACTCTTGCATCCAGCCTCCTGCAGACTCTTGCATCCAGCCTCCTGCAGACTCTTGCATCCAGCCTCCTGCAGACTCTTGCATCCAGCCTCCTGCAGACTCTTGCATCCAGCCTCCTGCAGACTCTTGCATCCAGCCTCCTGCAGACTCTTGCATCCAGCCTCCTGCAGACTCTTGCATCCAGCCTCCTGCAGACTCTTGCATCCAGCCTCCTGCAGACTCTTGCATCCAGCCTCCTGCAGACTCTTGCACCCAGCCTCCTGCAGACTCTTGCACCCAGCCTCCTGCAGACTTTGCATACAGCTGTCTACAGAACCTTGTCTCCAGCCGCCTGCAGACTCTTGCATCCTGCCAGCAGAACTTTGCATCCAGCTTGCAGAAACCTGTATTCAGCTCACAGTCTTCTTACTTTCGGCACAGCAGTGGTTAACTTCATCTCTTCCTGCCAGATCTTTGCAAACTACAACTTCTGACATGTCTACACAGCCTACAGCTCCTGCCAAGTCTGCAAGGGACAGCACTTCGCTCCAGCCACTGCCAGCTAGTTTGCCAGCCTGTCCAGGTGCATCTTTGCCAACCAGTCCAGCAGTAAATTTGCCATCCTGTTCAGCTGCATCTCTGCCAACAGGTCCAGCGGAAAGTCTGCTTCAGCCCGCACAGACTCTGCTTCAGCCCGCACAGACTCTGCTTCAGCCCGCACAGACTCTGCTTCAGCCCGCACAGACTCTGCTTCAGCCCGCACAGACTTTGCTTCAGCCCGCACAGACTCTGCTTCAGCCCGCACAGACTTTGCTTCAGCCCGCACAGACTTTGCTTCAGCCCGCACAGACTTTGCTTCAGCCCGCACAGACTTTGCTTCAGCCCGCACAGACTTTGCTTCAGCCCGCACAGACTTTGCTTCAGCCCGCACAGATTTTGCTTCAGCCCGCACAGGCTTTGTTCCAGCTCGCACAGACTGTATCGGGGTGTCTACCAACGGCCCAGCCAGGTGCTCAGACAGGTGCTCAGCCAACGGCCCAGCCAGGTGCTCAGCCAACGGCCCAGCCAGGTGCTCAGCCAATGGCCCAGCCAGGCGCTCAGCTAATGCTCCAGACCCCTGAAACTACCCAGCCTGTTGCTACCTTGTCTGAAACTACCCAGCCTGTTGCCACCTTGCCTGAAGCTAGCCAGCCTGTTGCTACCCTGCCTGAAGCTAGCCAGCCTGTTGCCACCCTGCCTGAAGCTAGCCAACCTGTTGCCACCCTGCCTGAAGCTAGCTAACCTGTTGACACCCTGCCTGAAGCTATCCAGTCTGTTGCCACCCTGCCTGAAGCTATCCAGTCTGTTGCCACACTGCCTGGAGCTAGCCAGCCTGTTGCCACCCTGCCTGGAGCTAGCCAGCCTGTTGCCACCCTGCCTGGAGCTAGCCAGCCTGTTGCCACCCTGCCTGAAGCTATCCAGCCTGTTGCCACCGTGCCTGAAGCTATCCAGCCTGTTGCCACCCTGCCTGAAGCTATCCAGTCTGTTGCCACACTGCCTGGAGCTATCCATTCTGTTGCCACCCTGCCTGGAGCTAGCCAGCCTGTTGCCACCCTGCCTGGAGCTAGCCAGCCTGTTGCCACCCTGTCTGAAGCTAGCCAGCCTGTTGCCACCCTCTCTGAAACTACCCAGCCTGCTGCAACCCTGTCTGATGCCCACCCTCTAAAGACTTTTGTTGATGCCCGCCCTCTAAAGACTTGTTGATGCCCGCCGTCTAAAGACTTTTGTTGTTCCTCAGCTCCTACAGACTTCTGACAACAAAGCACAGTTTTGCAGACCTCTGCTAAAGCCGAATCAATTGTCCTGGTGGGGGTATACTATTGAGCTGTTTTGCTGGAGACTTGTTTACATGCTGTCCTTCCTGCTGGTGTCTAGTCCACTGCCCTGCTTGATGACATCTGCTTCCTGGTTCTGCCTGCTGCCTTTCCTGATATCTGGTTCCTGGTCCTGCCTGCTTCCGTTTCTGATGACATCTGGTTCCTGGTCCTGCCTGCTTCCGTTTCTGATGACATCTGGTTCCTGGTCCTGCCTGCTGTCTTTCCTGATGACATCTGGTTCCTGGTTCTACCTGCTGCCTTTCCTGATGACATCCAGTTCCTGGTTCTGCCTGCTGCCCTTCCTGACGAACACGGTAAATCCAGCGCTGCAGACTTGGGCGCAGCAGCGCAGGAGACTTGGGCGCAGCCGGCGCCACCATAGGCCGTAATAGGAACTACGGCTATCGCAGGCACAGGGTGTAACTTCAGCGCCGTCAGAAGACGGACCTGAAGTTGCTTTTAAAACAATAATTCGGCTTCCAGCAATTGCTGGAAGCCGAATTATTTCATTCCCCCACTATCCATGTCGGCCTGGAGGGGGAATAGTAATTAACACGGCCCGGACTTGTGCGGCAGCAGGATCAGTCATATACTGGCTGTGTCCTGCGCCCAAGTCTCCGGCGCCGTTCTCTCTCGTACGCCTTCCTGATGACATCTGCTTCCTGGTTCTGCCTGCTGCCCTTCCTGATGACATCTGGTTCCTGCTCCTGCCTTCTGCCCTTCCTGATGACATCTGGTTCCTGGTTCTGCCTGCTGCCTTTCCTGATATCTGATTCCTGGTCCTTCCTGATGTTCTTCAACCTGCTGTGCATCTTGCCTGACGGCAACACCTGACGGTCTCCAGTCTGCTGTCTGCCTTTTCGCCCAATGTTTCTTGGGACCCAGGTGGATGTGAATTGGTAGTCTGGTGGAGCGTCCTGAGGCCGCTCCTCAAGGGGGGGGGGGGGTACTGTCACAATCTGTTCCTGCTGGTGACGTTTGTGAACTGTATGGACATCCTCTGTTCACCAGCAGATGTCCCCTCTCATTTCAAGAACATTTTACATTCCTCCTGAAGTTTCCTCTGCCCACCAGAAGAGGTCTCTGTATTCAAGAACTGTGTCTCTGCAGCCTTGGAAGAGGTCACATGACCATCCTGCAGAGTAGATAAGTCCAGCTACAACAGAACACTGTTGCTAGTTCATTGGTGATGATAGCCCTAGAGCCTGTGTTCTGGTCCTTTTCCTGTTACCTGATTCTTGTTACCTGATTCCTGTCTGCCTGTTACCTGATTGTTTGACTCCCTGGTGTATGATATTGGCTTTGTCTGACTATTCTTCTGCTCACCGATTGTATTGCTTGATGTCCTGGTATCTGATCTCGGCTTGTTAACTAACCTATTGCCTGCTGCATATGTCCTGCGCTTGAATGTATATTATCCTGTGTATATATATATATACAGTGGTGTGAAAAACTATTTGCCCCCTTCCTGATTTCTTATTCTTTTGCATGTTTGTCACACTTAAATGTTTCTGCTCATCAAAAACCGTTAACTATTAGTAAAAGATAACATAATTGAACACAAAATGTAGTTTTAAATGATGGTTTTTATTATTTAGTGAGGAAAAAAAACTCAAAACCTACATGGCCCTGTGTGAAAAAGAAATTGCCCCCCTTGTTAAAAAAGAACTTAACTGTGGTTTATCACACCTGAGTTCAATTTCTGTAGTCACCCCCAGGCCTGATTACTGCCACACCTGTTTCAATCAAGAAGTCACTTAAATAGGAGCTATCTGACACAGAGAAGTAGACCAAAAGCACCTCAAAAGCTAGACATCATGCCAAGATCCAAAGAAATTCAGGAACAAATGAGAACAAAAGTACTGTAATTGAGATCTATCAGTCTGGTAAAGGTTATAAAGCCATTTCTAAAGCTTTGGGACTCCAGCAAACCACAGTGAGAGCCATTATCCACAAATGGCAAAAACATGGAACAGTGATGAACCTTCCCAGGAGTGGCTGGCCGACCAAAATTACCCCAAGAGCGCAGAGAAAACTCATCCGAGAGGCCACAAAAGACCCCAGGACAACATCTAAAGAACTGCAGGCCTCACTTGCCTCAATTAAGGTCAGTGTTCACAACTCCACCATTAGAAAGAGACTGGGCAAAAACGGCCTGCATGGCAGATATCAAGGCGCAAACCACTTTTAAGCAAAAAGAACATTAAGGCTCATCTCAATTTTGCTAAAAAAACATCTCAATGATTGCCAAGACTTGTGGGAAAATACCTTGTGGACCGCAGAGACAAAAGTTGAACTTTTTGGAAGGTGCGTGTCCTGTTAAATCTGTCGTAGAAGTAAGACAGCATTTCAGCAAAAGAACATCATACCAACAGTAAAATATGGTGGTGGTAGTGTGATGGTCTGGGGTTGTTTTGCTGCTTCAGGACCTGGAAGGCTTGCTGTGATAGATGGAACCATGAATTCTACTGTCTACCCAAAAATCCTGAAGGAGAATGTCCGGCCATCTGTTCGTCAACTCAAGCTGAAGCGATTTTGGGTGCTGCAGCAGGACAATGACCCAAAAGACACCAGCAAATCCACCTCTGAATGGCTGAAGAAAAACAAAATGAAGACTAGAGTGGCCTAGTCAAAGCCCTGACCTGAATCCTATTGAGATGTTGTGGCATGACCTTAAAAAGGCAGTTCATGCTAGAAAACCCTCAAATAAAGCTGAATTACAACAATTCTGCAAAGATGAGTGGGCCAAAATTCCTCCAGAGCGCTGCAAAAGACTTGTTGCAAGTTATCGCAAACGCTTGATTGCAGTTATTGCTGCTAAGGGTGGCCCAACCAGTTATTAGGTTCAGGGGGCAATTTCTTTTTCACACAGGGCCATGTAGGTTTTGAGTTTTTTTTTCTCACTAAATAATAAAAACCATCATTTAAAACTGCATTTTGTGTTCAATTATGTTATCTTTAACTAACGGTTAATGGTTTTTGATGAGCAAAAACATTTAAGTGTGACAAACATGCAAAAGAATAAGAAATCAGGAAGGGGGCAAATAGTTTTTCACACCACTGTATATATTAGTTAGTTAGCTTAGTTAGACAGGGTCCGGGGTTCACTGTGTGCACACTGTATATACTGTAGATTTGGTTTGTGTATGTCTGATCGTAAGACATTTGCCTGCAATCGTATTGCCAGTTTGCAATCATATTGCTACTTGTACAGTTTACTTGTATTTATGTTCATGCACCAATTGCAGCATCACTTGCGTATATATCCTGCCTTTGTAAATAAACCATTACTTTATTTCACCTTTACCCTGGTTTTGGTCTTCAGTATTTCCACATTAAGTGACATTCTGCATTCAGTGCAAATCTGCTTGCACTGCTCGTTACAGCATCTAAGCCCCCTTTAAATGCAGGTCTAGTTTGCCATAACGACTTCCTGTGGCAATGCATTCCACATCTTAATCACTCTTACTGTAAATAACCCTTTCCTAAATAAATGGCTAAAACGTTTTTCCTTCATGCACAGATCATGGCAGAAGTGGTTAAGTGATAAAGATGCTAATCCTGCATTCAAAACTTTTTCTGCTGTTATGGTTTGGAGCAGGCATGCTCAGATGTACCAAAATTCGGTTCGGGTACATTCGAATTCGGGTCCGCATGACATTCGAATTCGCCTTCGACCTCGAAATTCGGTTCGAATTCATATTCGGTTTGGGGTTACACCTCAAAATTCGGTGAAAGTTCGTGTTCGCGAATTCGGGATTTTTTTGTGTTTTTTTTAAAGGGAGTTCACATTGAAATAGGTGTACTTAAAAAAACAAAACTAAAAACGTGACGTGTGGCACTGGCAGCAGGCAATGCATTGTGTGGACTGGACCCTGGCGGTGGGACCACTGACAGCAGGAGGATAAATACAACAGCAGCAGCAGGAGGAGGAGGAGGAGGAGTGGCGCGTGTGTGGCACTGGCAGCAGGCAATGCATTGTGTGGACCCTGGCGGTGGGACCACTGACAACAGGAGGATAAATACAGCAGCAGGAGGATAAATGCAGCAGCAGGAGGAGGAGTGACGTGTGGCACTTGCAGCAGGCAATGTATTGTGTTGACCCTGGCGGTGGGACCACTGACAGCAGGAGGATAAATACAACAGCAGCAGCAGGAGGAGGAGGAGTGACGTGTGTGTGGCACTGGCAGCAGGCAATGCATAGTGTGGACCCTGGCGGTGGGACCAGCAGGTGGTCCAATACAACAGCAGCAGTAGGAGGAGGAGTGATGTGTGGCACTGGCAGAAGGCAATGCATAGTGTGGACCGTGGTGGTGGGACCACTGACAGCAACAGGATAAATACAACAGCAGCAGCAGGAGGAGGAGGAGTGACGTGTGTGTGGCACTGGCAGCAGGCAATGCATAGTGTGGACCCTGGCGGTGGGACCAGCAGGTGGTCCAATACAACAGCAGCAGTAGGAGGAGGAGTGATGTGTGGCACTGGCAGAAGGCAATGCATAGTGTGGACCGTGGTGGTGGGACCACTGACAGCAACAGGATAAATACAACAGCAGCAGCAGGAGGAGGTGGAGTGACGTGTGGCACTGACAGCAGGCAATGCATAGTGTGGACCCTGGCGGTGGGACCACTGACAGCAGCAGGATAAATACAACAGCAGCAGGAGGAGGAGGAGGAGTGACGTGTGGCACTGGCAGCAGCCAATGCATAGTGTGGACCCTGGCGGTGGGACCACTGACAGCAAGAGGATAAATAAAACAGCAGGAGGAGGAGGAGGTGGAGTGACGTGTGGCACTGGCAGCAGGCACTGCATAGTGTGGACCCTGGCGGTGGGACCACTGTCAGCAGCAGGATAAATACAACAGCAGCAGCAGGTGGAGTGACGTGTGGCACTGACAGCAGGCAATGCATAGTGTGGACCCTGGCGGTGGGACCACTGACAGCAGGAGGATAAATACAACAGCAGCAGGAGGAGGTGGAGTGACATGTGGCACTGACAGCAGGCAATGCATAGTGTCGACCCTGGTGGTGGGACCACTGACAGCAGCAGGATAAATACAACAGCAGCAGCAGGAGGAGGTGGAGTGACGTGTGGCACTGACAGCAGGCAATGCATAGTGTGGACCCTGGCGGTGGGACCACTGACAGCAGCAGGATAAATACAACAGCAGCAGCAGGAGGAGGTGGAGTGACGTGTGCCACTGACAGCAGGCACTGCATAGTGTGGACCCTGGCGGTGGGACCACTGACAGCAGCAAGATGAAAATTAGTGCGGTGTAATATGTTGCCGCTTTATAAATACAATAAATACATAAATAAATTCATAGGTGAATCAATGCAGCAGGCCAGCAGCAGCAGCAGGAGGAGTCAGGTAGAAATACAATAAATACATAAATAAATTCATAGGTAAATCAATGCAGCAGGCCAGCAGCAGGAGTCAGGTAGAAATACAATAAATACATAAATAAATTCATAGGTAAATCAATGCAGCAGGCCAGCAGCAGGAGGAGTCAGGTAGAAATACAATAAATACATAAATAAATTCATAGGTAAATCAATGCAGCAGGCCAGCAGCAGCAGGAGTCAGGTAGAAATACAATAAATAAATTCATAGGTAAATCAATGCAGCAGGCCAGCAGCAGCAGGAGTCAGGTAGAAATACAATAAATACATAAATAAATTCATAGGTAAATCAATGCAGCAGCCCAGCAGCAGCAGGAGTCAGGTAGAAATACAATAAATACATAAATAAATTCATAGGTAAATCAATGCAGCAGCCCAGCAGGAGTCAGGTAGAAATACAATAAATACATAAATAAATTCATAGGTAAATCAATGCAGCAGGCCAGCAGCAGCAGGAGTCAGGTAGAAATGCAATAAATACATAAATAAATTCATAGGTAAATCAATGCAGCAGGCCAGCAGCAGCACCAGGAGTCAGGTAGAAATACAATAAATACATAAATAAATTCATAGGTAAATCAATGCAGCAGGTCAGCAGCAGCAGGAGGAGTCAGGTAGAAATACAATAAATACATAAATAAATTCATAGGTAAATCAATGCAGCAGGCCAGCAGGAGGAGGAGGAGTCGTCACTCGATGGACATATGTCTTTTTTCAACCAAAATAACTATGTCACGTATGGCAGGCAGCAGGCAATGTATTGTAATTCCCAGGCAGGCACCTCATGTCCTCCTTTCGCCGACAACAGGTGCCAGGAACGTGCCTTCTATCAAGGCCTGGTTAATCTTCAAAAATGTCAGTCTGTCCACGCCCTCTGTGGACAGGCGAGAGCGCTTCTCGGTGACCACGCCACCGGCAGCACTGAAGCACCTCTCAGACAGCACACTGGAAGGGGGGCAAGACAATACCTCCAGGGCGTACTGCGCAAGCTCCCTCCAGATGTGCAAGCGCTCCACCCAGTACTCCATGGGGTCCACAGGCTCTTCGCTGCCGGTGTCAAGCCCACTGAAGGACCCCATGTAGTCGGCCACCATCCGGATCATGCGCTGGCTGTGACTCTCACCGAAGGTGGCTGCTGCCCGCACCTCCTCTCTCGGCTGCTGTACCTTCATGTAGAACGCCTGCATCAATGACAGCAGGTCTCCTGGGCGCCTGACGCTGCTGCTGGCCGCAGGCACCTGCTGCTGGCTGCTGGACAGGGACAGAGGGAGTGGAAGGCGGGGGGAAGGCTTCCTCCAGTCGCCGAACAAGGATCTCCTGCAACTCCCTTGCTCGCTGCTCACTGTCTCTGGCAGGCAGAAACTGATCCCACCTCCCCCTCAGCCGTGGGTCCAGGATCATGCTGATGCAGGCGTCCTCCCTCGCTTGCATCCGCTTGACCCTGGGGTCTGTGCGCAGGCAGTGCAGCATGTGCGCTGCCATGGGGAACAGGGTGGACCGTCTAACAGAGACATCAGGGTCAGCGTCCTCCTCCTCCTCCTCTTGCCCCTGAGACTCTTCCTCCTCTCTCCACCCTCGCACCACTGCTGCTGCGCTCCGATGTTCCCCCCCCCAGCAGCAACGTCCAGCACCTCCAACTCCTCCTCCTCCAGGGACTCAAATACCTGCGGAGCAGTGGACTGCGCAGGCGGCTGCTGTTCCAGCTGCTTCAGGGCCTCCTCTCCCAAATCCACCAAATCGCCAAGTGCCCTGTCCAGCAGACAAAGGGCACCCACTGGCAGAGGGATGCCTGTTGTTCACTCACCAGGTTGGTTCCCTGCAGGAAGGGAGCCAACACCAAGCAGACCTGCTGCATCTGCCCCCATTGCGCATTGGTGAGGAGCTGGAGTGTGGTGCTGCTTCTGCTGCCGGTGCCAGCGACAGTGGCATCATAGATGTACTGGTTGACAGCCCTCCTCTGCTCAACCAGCCGCTCCAACATCGCCAGGGTGGAGTTCCAGCTAGTTGGCACATCTATGATGAGGCGGTGTTGTGGCAGGCCCTCCTGCTGCTGGATGTCTGCCAGTTTTGCTGCGGCAGCTGCTGAGCGGCGGAAAGTGCGCACAATTTTCTGCGCCGCTTCTAACAGCTCCTCCATCCCCAGGTAGGTGCGCATGAACTTTTGCACCACCAGGTTCAGGACGTGGGCCAAGCAAGGGACGTGGAGAAAGTCTCCACTGCTGATGGCAGACAGCAGGTTGGCGGCATTGTCGGACACCACCAATCACACAGTGAGGCCTCTGGGGGTCAGCCACGTCCTCTCCTGCTCCCTGAGGTACCGGAGCACGTTGGATGCTGTCAAGGAGTTCTTCCCCAGGCTTTTCATCTCCAGCAGCGCTTGGCAGTGGCGGGCCTTCACGCTGCTGGAGAGACGTGATCGCTTGGCGGTGGGAGATGCTGCTTCTCCGCTGACCCCGCGCGGTGGCACCACGTAGTGGGCGACTGGTGCTGCTGCGCCCGAGGATGGACCTGCTGCTTCCTCGCTCTGGCTTTCCACCAGGCTGACCCAGTGGGCCGTAAAGGACAGATAGCGCTCTGTCCCAAACCGGCAGCTCCAGGAATCCATGGTTATGTGGATCCGCGCACTGACAGCGTGATCCAGCGTGCGGCCCACGTTCTCCATGGCAGAGTGGTGCAGTGCTGGGATCGCTCTGCAGGAGAAATAGTGGCGGCTGGGGACTTGCCACTCCGGGATCCCAACCTGCTGCAGCGCTCTGATGTCACTCCCCTCCTGCACAAAGGAATATGGCAGGAGCTGGGAGCACATGGCCCGGGCAAGCAACCCGTTCAGCAACCGGATGCGCCTGTGGGCGGGAGGCAGCACCTTGGTCACACCAGGGAATGCTTCGCTGAGCAGGGTCTGGCGGCGTTTGCCTGCACGGGAGGATGAGGAGGCCACTGTGGAGGGAGCTGATGAGGCCACTGAGGACTGGTGTCTGGGGGGGGGGGGGGGGAGTGAGTTGCTGCTGTGCTCCTGCTGCTGCTGCAGGATGGGCAGCAGGGGCTGCTGCTGGATGGGCAGGAGGGTCGGCTGCTGCTGCTGCTGAAATCTGTGCAGTGGCTGTCTGGCTCCTCCCTGTGGTCAGTGGCTGGCGGCGGACCAGTCCCAGACCTGCTGCTGCTGGCAGTGGCTCCTGCAATGGCGCTTCCTCTCCTGGTGGTGCCTCGCCCTCTACCTCTGCCAGTCATTGTGCACTATACAAATACAGTAAAAAAAAATAAGTAGAAGAGTGCGGGAAAGGGTGTAAACTTCAATAAAGTCTGTGTTGGTGGTGACTTGGTGGTGACTATTAGTAGTAGTAGGCAGTAGTAGCACGCACGCAGGTAGTGCGGCAGACAGTCGGTGACAATTACAAACGGTCACACACGGTCAGACACAATCAATCAATAGGCTCGGGCAGGCGACAGACAGTCACAGGTCACTCACAACAACGGATGCTGGTGGTGGGCTGTATGTGTTGTAACTCTTATTTATTACACACACTACAGATGATAATAAAATCACACAGTAAAAGTGAAAAAAAATATAAGTGAACGGGTACTAGTAGACTAGTAGTATAGTAGTAGACACTTGTAGTAGCACGCACGCAGGTAACTAAGAAACACCTAGCGTACTACGCTACAAGTAAGTCGTGCGGCAGACAGTCGGTGACAATTACAAACGGTCACACACGGTCAGACGCAATCAATCAATAGGCTCAGGCAGGCGACAGACAGTCACAGGTCACTCACAACGGATGCTGGTGGTGGCCTGTATGTGTTGTAACTCTTATTTATTACACACACTACAGATAATAAAATCACACAGTAAAAGTGAAAAAAAATATAAGTGAACGGGTACTAGTAGACTAGTAGCATAGTAGTAGACACTAGTAGTAGTACACACGCACGCAGGTAACTAAGAAACACCTAGCGTACTACGCTACAAGTAAGTCGAGCGGCAGACAGTCGGTGACAATTACAAACGGTCACACACGGTCAGGCGCAATAAATCAATAGGCTCAGGCAGGCGACAGACAGTCACAGGTCACTCACAACGGATGCTGGTGGTGGCCTGTATGTGTTGTAACTCTTATTTATTACACACACTATGTAATGATCGGTGTCAGCAACCAGAGAGAGAATCTGATTCTTGGCGATCCGCAGTATCCCCACGAATACAGATATACCCGATTATTGAGGATCTGCGGAATCGTCAATAATCAGATATGTCTAACCTCTAGACACCTGAGAGAGTGTAAGTGTTTGGTGCAACAGTAACAACTCTGAGTGAAGACCACCAGAGGAGCTGGCGGCCTGACTCCTGAGGAATTCACCCCTGACTGTGGGTGATATTCCTGTAGCCTGTGGACCCCTGAGCGAGGGACCAAGGCTGGGGTTGCAGGAAGCCCTGCTGCTAATATAAGATCTTGCCCTGAACTGGACTAACGTAGTACAGTAGTAGCACAATCCTAGTCTTGGGTGTGAGGTCCGTATTCACAACACCCTGGAACTAGTCTGGAGCATAACATAAATGATAATACAATTCCCTAGTCTTGGGTGTGAGTTCCGTGATCATCAACACCCTGGAACTAGTCTGGAATATAACACAAAGACAATACAGTTCCCTAGTCTTGGGTGTGAGGGCCTTGATCTCAACACCCTGGAACTGGTCTAACAAATAATACAATTCAATTAGTACTTTAAGCTATCAACAGAATCTGGCTAAGTGTGGATCCCCGACTCCGGCCGGTTCTAGCACACTTTGGGATCTGACTATGGTCTGAGTGCCTTCACGCAAGTGTTAGCAATGGCAGACAACCAGCATACTGACAAGCAGCAGAACATATAGTTGCTGGACTCTGCCGCCCCGCCCGAGCCATTCAGCCAATCATGAGTCGTGCAGGAATCAGCTGATCTTCCTGATCAGCTGACACCTCCCCTGCTGGTATAAAGGTCCTGAGTTCAGGCCCACGTGCGCGTAGCTCTCCATCTGCCTATGTGCACTAACAGAACCAGCCACACCAATCGCACGCCGCTGCATGCAAACCGCCGCGCTGGACGCGGAAACAGCCGCCTTGCTGTCAGGACACGCGGCGGCTTTTCCGCATTCCACCATACTACCAGACGCGTGTCTATGCGTGCAAACCGCCGCATTGGACGCGGAGTCAGCCGTCTTGCTCTTGGCACAGGCGGCGGCTTTTCCGTGTTTTCTCACACACTACAGATGATAATAAAATCACACAGTAAAAGTGAAAAAAAAATATAAGTGAACGGGTACTAGTAGACTAGTAGTATAGTAGTAGACACTAGTAGTAGTAGTACACACGCACACAGGTAACTAAGAAACATCTAGCGTACTACGCTACAAGTAAGTCGTACGGCAGACAGTCAGTTACAATTACAAACGGTCACACACGGTCAGACGCAATCAATCAATAGGCTCGGGCAGGCGACAGACAGACACAGGTCACTCACAACGGATGCTGGTGGTGGCCTCAGTGGCGGACATACGGCCGTGCCGCCGCACGAGGGCCCCTGAAGTTCCGTTTTCTTCAGGGGCCCATTAAGTATTTTTTTTTTAATTTTTTTTAATTATTTTATTCCCCGGGGGGCCCCCCGATTCCTATCCTCCCTCCCTCCCTCACCTCGGGGGGCCCCCCTCCCGATATGCACGGCGGGAGAGCGAGCGAGCGAGCGGCAAATGCAGGAAGTCTTCAGGGCTCTCCAGGCATCCGCTAGAGGCCCAGCCGCTTAGTCTCCAATATGTCTCCAGTTGGAGACATATTGGAGACTCAGCGGCTGGGCCTCTAGCGGATGCCTGGAGAGCCCTGAAGACTTCCTGCATTTGCCGCTCGCTCTCCCGCCGCGCATATCGGGAGGGGGCCCCCCGAGGTGAGGAAGGGAGGGAGGATAGGAGTCGGGCCCCCCACCCGGATAGCTACCCACCCGGCTACCTAACCCCCTACCCACCCGGCTACCTACCTACCCACCCACCAGGCTTCCTACCTACCCACCCGACTACCTAACCACCCACCAGGCTTCCTACCTACCTACCCACCCGGCTACCTACCCACCCACCAGGCTTCCTACCTAACCACCCACCTAACTACCTAACCACCCACCCGGCTACCTACCCACCCACCAGGCTTCCTACCTAACCACCCACCCGGCTACCTACCCACCCGGCTACCTACCCACCCGGCTACCTACCTACCTACCCACCCGGCTACCTACCTAACCACCCACCCGGCTACCTACCTAACCACCCACCCGGCTACCTACCGGGCTAGTTACCAACCCACCCACCAGGCTACCTACCCACCCACCAGGCTACCTACCTACCCACCCACCAGGCTACCTACCCACCCACCAGGCTTCCTACCTACCCACCCGGCTACCTACCTAACCACCCACCCGGCTACCTACCTACCCACCCACCCGGCTACCCACCCACCAGGCTTCCTACCTACCTACCCACCCGGCTACCTACCTAACCACCCACCCGGCTACCTACCGGGCTAGTTACCAACCCACCCACCAGGCTACCTACCCACCCACCAGGCTACCTACCTAACCACCCACCCGGCTACCTACCTAACCACCCACCCGGCTACCTACCTAACCACCCACCCGGCTACCTACCGGGCTAGTTACCAACCCACCCACCAGGCTACCTACCTAACCACCCACCCGGCTACCTACCGGGCTAGTTACCAACCCACCCACCAGGCTACCTACCCACCCACCAGGCTACCTACCTAACCACCCACCCACCCACCCTTCAGGCTACCTACCTAACCACCCACCCACCAGGCTACCTACCTAACCACCCACCCGGCTACCTACCTAACCACCCACCCGGCTACCTACCGGGCTAGTTACCAACCCACCCACCAGGCTACCTACCTACCCACCCACCAGGCTACCTACCTAACCACCCACCCGGCTACCTACCGGGCTAGTTACCAACCCACCCACCAGGCTACCTACCCACCCACCAGGCTACCTACCTAACCACCCACCCACCCACCAGGCTACCTACCTAACCACCCACCCACCAGGCTACCTACCTAACCACCCACCCGGCTACCTACCTAACCACCCACCCGGCTACCTACCGGGCTAGTTACCAACCCACCCACCAGGCTACCTACCTACCCACCCACCAGGCTACCTACCTAACCACCCACCCGGCTACCTACCGGGCTAGTTACCAACCCACCCACCAGGCTACCTACCTACCCACCCACCGGGCTACCTACCTACCTAGTTACCCACCCACCAGGCTACCCACCCACCCACTCACTCACTCACCCACCCACCCACCCACTCACTCACCCACCCACTAACCCACCCACTAGGCTACCTATCCACCCAACCACCCATGGGAGCTGCGCGCCGGATGGAGGCTGGGACAGGAGGTCTGCTGCTGCAGGTGAGTAAATGTTTTTGTTTTATTTATATTAGCAGGTGTATGTTCTGGGCAGGTCTGCCACATGATTGCATGTATTTTCTGGGCATATCTGCCGACATGATTGCACGTATTTTCTGGGCATATCTGCCGACTTGTTTGCACGTATTTTCTGGGCATATCTGCCGACTTGATTGCATGTATTTTCTGGGCATATCTGCCGACTTGTTTGCACGTATTTTCTGGGCATATCTGCCGACTTGATTGCATGTATTTTCTGGGCATATCTGCCGACTTGATTGCACGTATTTTCTGGGCATATCTGCCGACATGATTGCACGTATTTTCTGGGCATATCTGCCGACATGATTGCACGTATTTTCTGGGCATATATGTGTATTTTCTTGAGAAAACCTGCACAATTATGTGAATTTTCTGGGGAAAGGGTCACCAAAACTTGGGCCCACTGTCTTTGCGTTGCACTTTTCAAGGGAACCTGAGGTGAGAATAATATTGAGGCTGACATATTTCTCTCCTTTTAAGCAATACCAGTTGCCTGGCTGCCGTGCTGGTCCTCTGCCTCTTATTCTTTCAACCATAGACCCTGAACAAGCATGCAGCAGGTCAGGGGTTTCTGACAATATTGTCAGAACTGAGAAGATTAGCTGCATGCTTGTTGCTGGTGTAATTCAGTTTATTACTGCAGCCAAATAGATCAGCAGGGCCGCCAGGCAACTAGTATTGTTTAAAAGGAAATAAACCCTCACCCCGGGTTCGCTTTAAGTTACAGTTAGCTCCGCCCTCATCCGGTCATTGCCACGCCCTTTTTTTGCCGCGGCGCTACGCGCCGCAGGTTCTATCCACTATATAAGTGAACGGGTACTAGTAGACTAGTAGTATAGTAGTAGACACTAGTAGTAGTACACACGCACGCAGGTAACTAAGAAACACCTAGCGTACTACGCTTCAAGTAAGTCGTGCGGCAGTTGGTGACAATTACAAACGGTCACACACGGTCAGACGCAATCAATCAATAGGCTCGGGCAGGCGACAGACAGTCACAGGTCACTCAACGGATGCTGGTGGTGGCCTGTATGTGTTGTAACTCTTATTTATTACACACACTACAGATGATAATAAAATCACACAGTAAAAGTGAAAAAAATACAAGTGAACGGGTACTAGTAGACTAGTAGTATAGTAGTAGACACTAGTAGTAGTACACACGCACGCAGGTAACTAAGAAACACCTAGCGTACTACGCTTCAAGTAAGTCGTGTGGCAGACAGTCGGTGACAATTACAACAATCGGTCACACACGGTCAGACGCAATCAATCAATAGGCTCGGGCAGGTGACAGACAGTCACAGGTCAGGTCACTCACAACGGATGCTGGTGGTGACCTGTCACAGTCAGTAACTAAATAACACAGTACTGAAACTAATAAAGTAACAGACTACAGCAGTAATAATTAACTAAACTAGTACTACTAAGTATACAACTAACTAGAATCCCTAACCTACCTAAGCTAGTAGTAGGCTAAGGCTACCTAGGCTAGCAGGCCTAGCCTGCACACAGACTAACACTAGCCTAGCACAGTATACACTATACACTAGCTGACTAAAAACAATCAAAATACTAGCTAACTATATAAGACAACAATAAATGTGTGTAGGAGGTGTTTAGGAAGCAAAACGCTAGGTTTAGCAGTGAAAAGCACTTGCTCAGACACAGCACAGCACTGGAGAATCTCTCAGTACCAGCAGCAGTCACACCAGTGCGTGGCTCCGCAAGATGGCCGCCGCCTTATATAGAGGAGGGGAGGGCCAGCCTCCCCTCCTCTGATTGGTTGCTAGGGTTGCCAGGTCCTCGACAGGAGGACTTCTGATTGGCCCAATCACGTCATCCCCGAATCCCGAAACCGAACCCACAGCTCCATCCGACCGATTTCAAGTGCGCACATTCGGCAGGCTTCGTATTCGGGTTTGGCTCGGATTGCAGCATTCGGGTTCGGGTTCGCATTCGGCAAACCCAAAAAAACACCAGAATTTTAGGGGAAACTTCGCATTCGGGGTCCTGCTGAGCAATCCTGGTTTGGAGTTTTCACATACCTTAGGAGCACTGGTCCTTTAATTGCCATTGCCAAACAGTTGCATGCTGGGGAGTCTTTATCTATAATATATTAATCCTCTTCCCTTTATTTCCCCCTCATTCTAATGACATAACACAGTGCACTTCCTAGTATAAACCTTGGTGGGAGTGCCTGAAGACTGGGAGGAGGGTGGGTAACGAATACATAATTAGCATGAGGAGAAAAAAAAGCATGAGGGAGGAAATGATGTCAGGAGGTCAAAGGTAACCAAGATGGAAACTGTGTAGAATAGGATTCTCTGCTTTTCCTTTATAAAATTCACAGGAATCATAAGGTGGACAGTGCAATACATCTGTTATGTAAGTAGAACTAGTATTTATCTACTTATATATATATATGTGTTTTTTTTTATTTCTAGGTTAGCATGGGTGTCACTTGTTCTTTAACCCTCCTGGCGGTTTGGCAAAATCCGCCAGGGGGCAGCAAATACGTTTTGTTTTTTTTTTAAATTTTTTCATGTAGCGAGACGAGGTCTCGCTACATGATAGCCGCCGGCGATCGGAGATCCCGTTCAAAGAACGGGATCTCCTGGAGGGCTTCCCCCGTCGCCATGGCGACACCGACGTCGTGACGTCAAAGGGGACTCCGATCCACCCCACGGCGCTGCCTGGCACTGATTGGCCAGGCAGCGCATGGGGTCTGGGGGGGTGGGGGGGGCGGCGCGTATAGCGGCGGGTAGCGGCGGCGATCGGAGGTTACACGCAGCTAGCAAAGTGCTAGCTGCGTGTAACAAAAAAAAAATTATGCAAATCGGCCCAGCGGGGCCTGAGCGGTGCCTCCCGGCGGCATAGCCCGTGCTCAGCACGGGCTTACCGCCAGGGAGGTTAAAGCACGGCTCTCTTCCTCCGGCAAATTTCCACAAAATTCACACTCTGATCCCCTGTTTTAATACTGTGTAGGTAGTTAGAAGCAGCCAGGCTAAGGGGTTCTAATGTTAGCTGCTGATGCAAATGTTGATATACACGAAGGAACAAAAAATAACAATGCCATTGATTGTTTCACTTCTATATTTGTTTATTAACTTTCAGCAAATAGGAAATACAGGATAACAGTGTGAAATAGCAAATATATCTTAGTGGGGCCTACAACATTATAGTGCCATTTTTCAGGGGAGGGGGGGGGGGCAATTCAACAAGATACATTTTAGGTTTGTTATAGGACGCCGAGGTAGGTAACCCATGCACATACAAACTTTATGCAGAAAGTTTTGCACATGGGACTCTAGTGCTGCTATATGCAAGTAAAAACATGTTAAAGTTAAAGGAATAATAAAACACTAGTTTCTAAATCTTCAGCTTCATAAAAAGTCTTCTTTTGATGGGTATGCTCACTCTTTTGCATCACTGATACCACCAGCTGTAATTGCAAATGTGGCTTCATTTTCTGGCATGTCTGGACTGTAAGGAAAAAAAAATACAGTTAATAATAAAAAATTGTATTTGTATGGGTTTTGTTTTTGAAGAAGATTTAAGCTATCATGCATTAAACTAAATTTTGCCATAAATGTACAGTATGATTGAGCAATATCTTGTTAAAGCTAATGGGAATCCATGATTAAGTAAAAAAAGTCAGATACTCGCCTAAGGAGAAGGAAGGCTCGGGTCCTAATGAGCCTTCCCTCTCCTCTCCGGGTGCCCTCGGAGCTGCGCTGGCTCCCCCGTTCAATTCCCCCACCGCGGGGACTTCGGAAGTCTTTGGGAGCCGAGTCCTCCCGAAGACGGGCAGCTCCATACTGCGCACGCGCGAGTGCGTCATAGAGGGCGCTCGTTCACGCATGCGCAGTGTAGAGCGGCCCATCTTCGGGAGTACTCGGGCTCCCGAAGCATTTCCAAAGCCTCCCTTCGGCGGGGGATCAGCGGTATTTGACCGAAATGGTCGAATACCGCTACCGTGGAGCCAGCGCAACAGCGGAGATCGGGAGAGGAGAGGGAAAGCTCTATGGGACCCAGAGCCTCCCTCTCCTGAGTATCTAAGTTTTTTATTTATAAATGGGTTCCCATTCACTTTAATATTCTATAATTGGATTGAAGTTTTAGTGTCACTCACTGTAAATATTTTGCACCCTTGTTTTCCTCTTATGGCTACATCAGTCATCCAATGCAATTATTGACTTGACTGACTGACTTGGCAGGAGACACAGCTACCTAGCCTGCAACAGTAATTATATTATTATAATACTAGTCAGTGTATACCATTCACTGCATCTGTGTGACTGCGCATTGTATTATACCAGCAGTCAGTGTATACCTTTCACTGCATCTGTGTGACTGCTCACTGTATTATACCAGTCACTGCATACCTTTCACTGCATCTGTGTGATTGCACATTGTATTATACCAGCAATCAGTGTATACCTATCACTGCATCTGTGTGACTGCACATTGTATTATATAATACCAGTCAGTGTATACTTTTCACTGCATCTGTGTGACTGCACACTGTATTATACCAGTCACTACATACCTTTCACTGCATCTGTGTGACTGCACATTGTATTATACCAGCAGTCAGTGTATACCTTTTACTGCATCTGTGTGACTGAACACTGTATTATACTAGTCACTGCATACCTTTCACTGCATCTGTGTGACTGCACATTGTATTATACCAGCAGTCAGTGTATACCTTTCACTGCAACTGTGTGACTGCACATTGTATTATACCAGCAGTCACTGCATACTTTTCACTGCATCTGTGTGACTGCACATTGTATTATACCAGCAGTCAGTGCATACCTTTTACTGTATCTCTGTGACTGCACATTGTATTATACCAGTCAGTGCATACCTTTCACTTGAATGGATGGTAATCTTGCCCTCCATAACAGATTCTCGTTAAAGGATTTGAAGTATATTCATCTCATCCTTATACAACAGTCAGCAGGGCCTCACTGTATTATACCAGCAATCAGTGCATACCTTTCAGTGCATCTGTGTGACTGCACATTGTATTATTATACCAGCCAGTGCATACCTTTCAGTGCATCTGTGTGACTGCACATTGTATTATACCAGCAGTCAGTGTATACCTTTCACTGCATCTATGTGACTGCACACTGTATTATACCAGTCAGTGCATACCTTTCACTTGAATGGATGGTAGACTTGCCCTCCATAACAGATTCTCGTTATAGGATTTCAAGTGTATTTGTCTTATGATTATACAACAGTCAGCAGGGCCTTATTGTATTATACCAGCAGTCAGTGCATACCTTTTACTGCATCTGTGTGACTGCACATTGTATTACATAGTTACATAATTATTTTGGTTGAAAAAAGACATACGTCCATCGAGTCCAACCAGATTAGTATTATTATACCAGCAATCAGTGCATACCTTTCACTACATCTGTGTGGCTGCACATTGTATTATACCAGCAGTCAGTGTGTAATGATGTGGTGTTAGTTGCACACACTTCAGAGTTTTCTGATTATTAGTGATCCGCAGTATCACTAGTAATACAGATATATTTGATTATATGGTGATCTGCGGCATCACCAATAATACAAATATTTATGCGTACTCTGGAAAACACAAGGTACATATATAATAACTTGTGGAAAACCCACCACACTGACGTTAACTCAGAGGGATGGTTACCTCTGGAAGGAAGGGCAGTGTGTGCGATTCTGCGACTAGGAAAAGGACGCAGAATAGCGTTCCTCAGCAGTAATGATATGCTGAGGAGTTACTGAGTTCCCCGCAAGAAGAACTCAGCAAGGTTAACCCTTTAGTGGAGAACCACTAAAGGGGGCGATGTCAACGGAAAATGGTTCGGTATCAGAACTAGCAAGGAAGTACCGAATCGACAGACAGAAATCAAGATCAGAGGTCAAGCCAAGGTCAGCAACGGGAAATCAGATGAGCAGAGGTACAGAATCGAGAAACACAAGGGAAGTCAGAAGCCAAGCCAATAGTCGGTAACGGTACGGGCTGGCGAAGTACAAAATCAGGAGACAAGAGAATAAAGAGGTAACAGGCAAAAGATCATACACAATATACAATGCAATTAGTACTTTAGGCTATCAACAGAAACTGGCTAAGTGTGGATCCCCAGCTCCAGCTGGTTCTAGCACACTTTGGGATCTGACTAGGGTCTGAGTGCTAACACACAAGTATTCGCTGACTGCAGACAACTTGCAACTGACAGAATGCCTGCTTTTATACTGTGCTGGACTCAAACAGCCCGCCCAGCCATTCAACCAATCACAACCTGGCTCAAGGACCTTGCAGCACAGCTCAAGGACCTTGCTGAGGTCAGCTGACCAGCTGACTGCACACGCGCGCAGCCCCTACGGGGTCCAGACTGTCATGAGAGGTGTCTCGGCGAGCAGCATGCTATGAGGCCTGTGAAGGTGTTCCAGGAGTGCAGCCTCGACGTGGAGTACGCCGAGAGGTCTGCGACTGAACGGCGGATCATGCTACCGCTGCGGACGCGGACGTTTCTCCGCGTTCTGCATGCGACCATGCGGGCGGTTGCGCTGCTGATGCGGACGCGTTCAGCCCGCTGTTGCCTTATTACACAGTGCATACCTTTCACTGCATCTGTGACTGCACATTGTATTAGTCAAGTCAGTGCATACCTTTCACTTCATCCCCTACAATATAGACAAAACAACAGGCAGAGGCCAGAGGCAGGCCACCCAGCAGGTCTGTTCGAGGTGGTGCTGATGTGATTTTGTGCGGCCCTCGACCAAAGTACAGTGTTCTGAAGGCACGTGCCATCAACTCCCAAGACTGTCAGGACGTAGTTGACTATTTAACACAGAACACCTCATCTTCCTCAGAGAAACATGACATATCTTCCTCCTCCTGCACTGATTCTGGCACCCCACTTAACACTCAGCCAGCAGCCACCACGGCTAGCACCACATCCGCTCCATTTGACAGTTCGTAGGCGTTATTTGGTGGGGAATTAACTGATTCACAGCCATTATTGTTACAAGATGAAGGCGCTAAGCATGTTACACCACCTCATATGTCTGAGTTAGGTGTCAGTATGGATGTAAGGTGTGAGAATGATGAAGTACCTGTTGTTGGTGCAGTTTTGGAGGTGTCTGATACAAGCGAAGATGTGGAGGATGATTATAATGATGATACTGCCATGAATGTCACGTGGGTTCCCAATAGACAAGATGAACAGGGGGACAGTTCAGAGGGTGTGTTAGAGAGGAGTAGGAGGAGACGAGTTGCTGAAAGGAGTAGGGGGAGCTCGTCATCAGAAACCGCTCATGACAGTGTCCGGCGGCATGTATCTCCACCTATGGACAGCCAGCCAACATGCCCTTCAAGGTCAGCTGCTGCCGCCGCTGCCGCCACCTCATCCCAGGGCTCAGCGGTGTGGAAATTATTTTGTCTGCCTCAGATGATAACGATGCCATCTGTACTCTCTGCCACCAGAAATTGAGTCATGGAAGGAGGACCAAGACCTGCGCAAGGACAACTGCCTTATGAAGGCACATGACGAAAAAGTACAAACAGCAATGGGATGACCACCAGAGGAAAAGCAGCACACAAATGCAAAGCCATCCTCCGCCTCCTTTTCCTCCTTCAGGTGCAGCATCTTCAGCCACTTTATCCCTTGCACCTTAACAGCCACCCTCCTCCACTCCGCCTCTCACCTTGAGTGATGAGCTCCTCTGCCCACAGCAGCCAGGTGTCCATTAAGGAAATCTTTGAGTGGAAGAAGCCAATGTCTGCCAGTCACCCCCTTGTCCGGCGTCTGACAGCTGGCTTGGAGGAACTGTTAGCTCGCCAGCTGTTACCATACCAGCTGGTGGACTCTGAGGCCTTCCGAAAATTTGTGGCGATTGGGAGACCGCAGTGGAAGATACCAGGCCACAATTATTTCTCTAAAAAGGCAATACCCAAACTGTACCGTGAAGTTGAAAGGTAAGTCGTGTCATCTCTGGCACACAGTGTTGGTTCGAGGGTCCATCTGACCATGGATGCCTGGTCTGAAAAGCAGGGTCAGGGCAGGTACATTACATATATAGCACATTGGGTCAACCTGGTAAACACTGGCAAGCAGGGAGTACGTGGCTGTGCAGCGGACCTAGTTGTGATACCTCCATGGCTTGCAGGCAGGCCTGCTGCCACCTCCTCTCCTTCTCCTCCTACTCCTCCTGCTACATCCTCTTTACTGTCGTCATCCTCTTCCTTGGCTGAGTGGCAGTGCTACTCTACTGGGGCTGCGATCTGCTCTCCAACTACACACCCTCAGCTCCTCAGGGCCTATGCTGCAGGTACGATGGCGTCACATCATCTTGGACATGTATTGCCTCAAAGCCGAGAGTCACACTGGAGCAGCTCTCCCGGCTGCTCTGAACAAACAGGTGGATCAGTGGCTGACCCCGCACCAACTGGAGATAGGCAACGTGGTGTGCATGGCAGATGTGCTGAATCTAATAATCCAAAGATTTGTGTGTAAGTACCCAGGCTTACAGGAGGTCCTGAAGCAGTCCAGGAAGGTGTGTGGGCATTTCAGGCGTTCCTACATGGCCATGGCACGCTTGGCCGATATTCAGCAGAGAAACAACTTGCCAGTGAGGCGCTTGATTTGTGATAGCCCGACTCACTGGAAATCAATGCTCCTCATCGTTGACCGCCTGCTACAACGGGTGAAAGCCGTCAATGAGTATCTGTACAACTACAATGAAAGGTCAGGCTCTGAGAAGCTGGGGATTTTTTTGGCTGAAGAACTGGGCACTCATGCGTAATGCCTGCAGACTCATACATCTGTTTGAGGAGGTGACAAACCTGGTGAGTCGCAGTGAAGGCGCCATCAGTGACTTGATCCCATATGCTTTCTTCCTGGACCGTGCCGTGCGTAGAGTGCTGGATCAAGCTGTAGAGGAGTGTGAACAGGAAGAGGAGGAAGAGTTGTTGGAAGCATCACGACCAGAACCAGATTTGTCATCAACACCTGTGGCAGCACAGAGGAGGGGGGAGGAGGAGTCGTCTGGGGAAGAAGTTAGACGAGGAAGATGTTTTTTTTGAGGAGGAGGCAGAAGAACAACTGCAGCAGGCATCGCAGGGGGCTTGTGCTGCTCACCTTTCCCGTGGTATTGTTCATGGCTGGGGGTAGGAGAAGAACTTACCTGACATCACTGAGAAAGAGCATGAGCTAGTAGGTCGGCATCTGACTTTGTGCAGATGGGGTCTTTCATAATGCCCAGCCTGTTGAGGGACCCCCGTATAAAAAAACTCAAGGAGAATAACCTGTACTGGGTGGCAACGCTACTAGACCCTCGGTATAAGCACAAAGTGGCGGAGATGTTACCAAATTACCAGAAATCAGAAAGGATACAGCAATTGCACAACTAGCTGGCAAGTATGCTTTACAGTGCGTTTAAGGGTGATGTCACAGCACAACGGAATAAAGGTGCCACTGCCAGTAATACTCCTCCTCCTCCCATGTCCATGCAGGCTCTAGCAAACTAATCGTGATGTCGGACATGCGGACATTCTTTAGTCCAACGCCTCACCTTAACCCTTCCGGATCCACCCTCCACCAACGTCTCGACCGGCAGGTAGCCGACTACCTGGCCTTAAGTGCGGATATAGACTCTCTGAGCAGCGATGAACCCCTGGACTACTGGGTGCGCAGGCTTGACCTGTGGCCAGAGCTGTCACTATTTGCCATCCAACTTCTGGCTTGCCCTGCCTCAAGCGTCCTGTCAGAAAGGACCTTCAGCTCAGTTGGATTCATTGTCAGTGAGAAGAGAAGTCGCCTAGATCAAAAATGTGTTCAGTACCTCACTTTTATGAAAATGAGTGAGGCATGGATGCCGGAGGGCTACTGCCTACCCGAAGACTAAGTCAGTCCCCACACACAGCATCTCTGCCTGCAGGCCGTGTGACAGCCTGCCCGAAGACGAAGTCAGTTCCCGCACAGCATCTCTGCCTGTAGGCCGCTTGACTGCCTTCTCGACCACCACCAACAGGGTCCAGGAAACCAGGTGGTTTCCTGAATTTTTAAGGCCGCTACTATCAGTGGCCGCTAACGAAAACAATAATTTCTCTGGTGCGTGTACATGCCTAATTTTTTCTGGCTGCACTGCGGCTGCAACAACAAAACAAAAAGACACGTACAAGTGTCAATTCCCCTTCGTGATCGTTACCTTGCCGTGGTGAAGGGGCTTTCACATCACAATGAAGCAATTACCTATATGAGTGTGTTGGGGGGCACACCCAAGATAATAAGGTTGTTGCTTCATTGTGGACAGACCAAGTTCGATCAGCTGGACAGTCACTGTTGTTCTGTGATTGAGCTACCTCAGCCCGACCATATGGTCTTAAAAACGTCCATCGCCTGCACTCTCGCCATTGTGCGCACCAGTCCAGCTGTTTGCGGTGCGTTACACAGTGAGTTTGGTCTGTCAGTGTGAAGCAGTACACTACCTGGTCCCTGTCTACACATGCGAGATGTTTTCAAGCACTTTATGCCTCCAATTTAGGAATGCAATGTGATTTCTGCCCTTTAGGGATTATAATCCTACTGTGCGTCAAATCCGTAATTTTCCCTGGGACTTTTGGCATGTATCCCACTCCGCCATGCCCCCCTAGAGGAGTTAGACCCCTTGAAACATCTTTTCCATCACTTTTGTGGCCAGAAACCGTGTTTGTAGTTTTTCAAGTTCGCCTGCCCTCTGAAGTTTATTACGGTTCGCCGAGTTTGCAGGTTCGCAAACTTTTGCGGAGGTTCGCGTTCGAGGTTTTGTGAACCGAAAATGTGAGGTTTAAGCCATCTCTAGTCATATCCTGTACAATATCCAATCATATTCAATCACAAATACTGTATATCATTACAATTCAAAAACCTGAGAAACATTAGTTTAAGTATTGTATTCTGTTCCTCATTATTAACCTAATCTCGTCACAATAATAACCTTAATTATTCAAAGGGACTTCCTAAATTATGGTAAGCTCTATAGACAACAAGGTAGTTGGAGGAGCACCCAAGCAAAAAGGACTTGTTTGAAAAATGGCGTGCCTAAGTCCACGGTCTCAGCACCGAAGAGACCAGTCAATCAAAAAGTCGAGAAGACTGGCACCTCATAAAATAAAGTAATATACAGGGAGTACAGAATTATTAGGCAAGTTGTATTTTAAAGGAATAATTTTATTATTGAACAACCATGTTCTCAATGAACCCAAGAAACTCATTAATATCAAAGCTGAATATTTTTGAAAGTAGTTTTTAGTTTGTTTTTAGTTTGAGCTATTTTAGGGGGATATCTGTGTGTGCAGGTGACTATTACTGTGCATAATTATTAGGCAACTTAACAAAAAACAAATATATACCCATTTCAATGATTTTTTTTTTACCAGTGTGTAACGATCGGTGTAACACAGAGAGAATCTGATTACCGGTGATCTGCAGTATCACTGGGAATACAGATATATACCAGATTATAGATGATCTGCAGTATCACCGATAATCCGATATACCAGCTAACCTCTGGACACCTGAGTAGAGTGAGGGTGTTTGGTGCAAACAGTAATATTTAGAGGACTGGGCCTCAGAGCAGTAAGGAGTACTGCCTAATTCCTTCTGGACTCTCCTGGAGGGAGGAGTCAGACTGAGAGAAGGAACAACAGAATGAGAGTGACACTCAAGAGGGAGTGTCACTATCAGGACTGAGAACTGCCTCTAACAGTAAGGTCGGTTCTCGAGGTCGGACAAGCCAGGTCGTAAACACACGGACAGATAAAGTACAGATTCAGAAGGCAGAGGCGAAGTTTAAAGTACAGGCAGGGTTCGGCAACAGAGTATCAGAAATATCGAGGTACAAAATCAGAAGGCAGATGCAGAGTCTAAGGACGAGCCGGGATTCAGCAACAGAGTATCAGAATGACAAAGTACAGGATCAGAGTTCTGGAGAATGGTGAGGCAGGCAGGAGGTCATAACAGATAATCACAATCAAACTAGTACTTTAAACTATCAACAAATCTAGCTAAGTGTAGGATTACAGCTCCAGCTGGTCCCAGCACACTTTCGGATCTGACTCTGGTCTGCGTGCTACCACGTAGTGATCGCAACGCCAGACAACCAGCAACTGAACAGCCAGCAGTATATATACCAGAACACTCTCCAGGCCCCTCCCAAATGCTGGACCAATGAGAGGTGTAAAAATTGTCAGCTGACCGGCCTGGTCAGCTGACTCACTTCTGGCTGTTATATAAGCTCTGCCTCTGTGCGCGCGCGCGTGTCACTCTGAATCTTGGTGGACTATCAGTCCCAGCCACACCAGTACTGTTTTGCAATGTATCCAGCGAACCGAGTGTGGGAGCCGCCGCACCACTCACTACACCAGCGGCGACTTCCCCATGCTCAACCCTTTTGTCAGGACCCCTGCTATGCGGCAAGTTCGCCGCCTCCGAAGCGGATTCCGCCGCTCCCAATGCGGATTCCGCCGCTCTGCCTATGCGGCGGTTTTTCCGCGTTGTGACGCCATGCTGGACGCGGAAACAGCCGCCTCACCTTGAGAAACGGCGGCTTTTCCGCGTATCTTCACACAGTGAAACCAATATAACATCTCAACATTTACAAATATACATTTCTGACATTCACAAACAAAACAAAAACAAATCAGTGACCAATATAGCCACCTTTCTTTGCAAGGACACTCAAAAGCCTGCCATCCATGGATTCTGTCAGTGTTTTGATCTGTTCACCATCAGCATTGCGTGCAGCAGCAACCACAGCCTCCCAGACACTGTTCAAAGAGGTGTACTGTTTTCCCTCCTTCTAAATCTCACATTTTATGATGGACCACAGGTTCTCAATTGGGTTCAGATCAGGTGAACAAGGAGGCCATGTCATTAGTTTTTCTTCTTTTATACCCTTTCTTGCCAGCTACGCTGTGGAGTACTTGGATGCGTGTGATGGAGCATTGTCCTGCATGAAAATCATGTTTTTCTTGAAGGATGCAGACTTCTTCCTGTACCACTGCTTGAAGAAGGTGTCTTCCAGAAACTGGCAGTAGGACTGGGAATTGAGCTTGACTCCATCCTCAACCGAAAAGGCCCCACAAGCTCATCTTTGCTGATACCAGCCCAAACCAGTACTCCACCTCCACCTTGCTGGCGTCTGAGTCGGACTGGAGCTCTCTGCCCTTTACCAATCCAGCCACGGGCCCATCCATCTGGCCCATCAAGACTCACTCTCGTTTCATCAGTCCATAAAACCTTAGAAAAATCAGTCTTGAGATATTTTTTGGCCCAGTCTTGACGTTTCAGCTTGTGTGTCTTGTTTAGTGGTGGTCGTCTTTCAGCCTTTCTTACCTTGGCCATGTCTCTGAGTATTGCACACCTTGTGCTTTTGGGCACTCCAGTGATGTTGCAGCTCTGAAATATGGCCAAACTGGTGGCAAGTGGCATCTTGGCAGCTGCATGCTTGACTTTTCTCAGTTCATGGGCAGTTATTTTACGCCTTGGTTTTTCCACACGCTTCTTGCGACCCTGTTGACTATTTTGAATGAAATGCTTGATTGTTCGATGATCACGCTTCAGAAGCTTTGCAATTTTAAGAGTGCTGCATCCCTCTGCAAGATATCTCACTCTTTTTTGTCAAGCCTGTCAAGTCCTTCTTTTGACCCAGGAAAGGAAGTTGCCTAATAATTATGCACACCTGATATAGGGTGTTGATGTCATTAGACCACACCCCTTCTCATTACAGAGATGCACATCACCTAATATGCTTAATTGGTAGTAGGCTTTCGAGCCTATACAGCTTGGAGTAAGACAACATGCATAAAGAGGATGATGTGGTCAAAATACTCATTTGCCTAATAATTCTGCACTCCCTGTATAGCTCTTTATTGGGAAAATCCTTAAAATGACATCCAAGTCAATGCTGCCATGGCTTGAGAAAGGGCACATTAGCTTGAAACAGCGGGCTGTCGCCATTGCCATATTTTATATTGACTTGGATGTCATTTTAATGATTTCCCAATAAAGAGCTATATTTTACTTTACTTTATGCAGTCTTATCGACTTTTTTATGGTAAGATCTATATTTTTCCTTTGTTATACCTTCCATTTTCCCATAGGACAGAAAAGATGAAAAGAAGAAGAAAAAGAAAAAAAAGGCTACCCCCCCCCCCCCCCCAAAAAGGAGGGGGGGCACAGGATTTAAGGTTTTCTCTTCCCCCTTTCCGCCTCTCCTTCCTCCTCTCTCTACTACCCATCAGCATGGCAGCTGACTGTAATTCTATTTCTATACTCCAGCCAAGGTAACCAATGTCTTGGAAACTCTTCTTCCTTATTTTTTGTGAATGACACTAATTCCTCCATCCTCAATGTATTCACCACATCCACTAGATCTTCTTCCCCAACACTTTCATTCCCTTTCCAATGCTTGGCAATAAGGTACCTCACTGAAGCCATAGTGTGTCCAAGGCTTTGCTCCTTTGCATGCTTTGTTTTCCCGGAAAACATCGATAGTAATGCAATTTCTGGCGAACGGTCAATTTGACACTCATTCATTTCCTCATACCACTTAAACACTATCTCCCATATATTCTGCACTCTTTAACCACTTCAGCCTTTAGTCGTTTTCACTTTATGCATCCGAGCAATTTTCACCTCCCATTCATTAGCCTATAACTTTATCACTACTTATCACAATGAACTGATCTATATCTTGTTTTTTCCGACACCAATTAGGCTTTCTTTGGGTGGTACATTTTGCTAAGAGCCACTTTACTGTAAATGCATTTTAACAGGAAGAATAAGAAAAAAACGGAAAAAAATCATTATTTCTCAGTTTTCAGCCATTATAGTTTAAAATAATACAGGCCTCCATAATTAAAACTCACGTATTGTATTTGCCTATATGTCCCGGTTATTACACCATTAAAATTATGTCCCTATCACAATGTATGGCGACAATATTTTATTTGGAAATAAAGGTGCATTTTTTCTGTTTTGCATCTATCACTATTTACAAGTTTAAAATAAAAAAAATATAGAGATATTTCATCTTTACATTGATATTTAAAAAGTTTAGACCCTTAGGTAAATATTTACATGTTTTGTTTTTTATTGTAATGTTTTTTGTTTTTTTATATATTAAACATTTTATTTGGGTATTTCTTAGAGTGTAAATGTACAGTATGTTGAGTTTTATTTTTTTTACTTTTAGTTGTAGTTTTACTTTTTGGCCACAAGATGGCGGCCATGAGTTTGTTTACATGATGTCACTCTAAGCGTAACATACGCTTAGAGAGACGCATGGGGGACGCAACAGCCAGAAAAAGCGAAGCTTCTTGGTGTCGCTTTTTCTGCGGGGGAGAGGAATCTGTGATCGGGCACCATAGCCCAATTCACTGATTACCAGGCTAACGAACCGCGGCCGGGAGCGCGCGTGCACCCGCGCGATCGGCCGCGGGAGCGCACATGGCCTCCTGGGCGTAGCTAGTACGTCCAGGAGGCCAAAGTAGATAACAGTACCACCACATATGAAGATAATCTCTTCCCCTTTGACCGCATCTCCAACATATGTCCCCATTTCCTTTTCGCCATTTGCTGATCTGGATTGGAGTACGGAACCAGCTAGTCCGTATTCTATAATTTCTCTCTTGTGTTATGCTCGAGATGGAGGACCTATGGGTTAGGTTCAGTGACTTTTTCCACTCATACTCAGAATAATGTTTTCCTAGATCCATTTCCTATTGGGAACTGATTTTATCAAAAGGATTTGGTATTAGCTCTAAAAGGATCTGCTAAATTTTTGACAAAACATGTTCTGGTCCGTCTTCCCCGAGAATTCTCTCCATATTTCCGTAGTCGATTGGTAATATTGTAGCCAACTCAATGGCCTATCACCCCTGCTACCATCATTTTTTGATGTCAGTGATGGGAGGGAGGGATCCATTTACCAGGATCTTTCTCAATTGGAGCCATTCATCTTTAGAGAAGCACAGGAAACTATCAACTCCGACTGCAGGAGGTGTTAACGGTCCTGGTATGGATGAAAGGGATTCTTGGTTGAGCAGTATGTTGTCCCAGATAGATAATACATTCCTAACCCTAATGTAGCGGAAAGAATTGACAGATTATTGGGTGGAGCTGGGGAAGACCCGGCTGTCAAGGTACACATGTTGACATGACAAAGTTAGTGGGAGATGGAAGGTCCTCAAAAATGATTTTCAGGTACTTGGAGATAAACTTAAAGCAGGGACCTCCAAGGTGGTGTTTTCTGAAATACTGCCAGTGCCAGTACATCTGAGAGACAGAGGGAGCTTAGGGAGTTAAATAAGTGGTTGAGAAATTGGTGTAGGAAGGAGGGGTTTGGGTTCCTGGAGAACTGGGCAGACTTTGCAGTCGGCTACAGGTTCTACAGCATGGATGGGCTGCACCTTAATAGGGAGGGTGCAGCTGCATTGGGGGAGAAGATGGCTAAACAGTTGGAGGAGATTTTAAACTAGGATCTGGGGGGAGGCGGAAGGATAAAGTCTCAATATGTAGACAAGATAAGGTAAAAAGACAGTGGGAGCCTAATAGTGTTGGGCGAACATCCAGATGTTCGGGTTCGAGAACGTTCGGCCGAATGGTGTCCCGATGTTCGGTACGTTCGTGCCGAACACCGAACATAATGGAAGTCAATGGGGACCCGAACTTTACTGCTTTGCAAAGCCTCCTTACATGTAACATAGACCAAATTTTCAGGGTATGTGGACAGGGGGGGGTGGGTATAAGCGGAAAGTATTTTTTCCGAAAGGAGCTTATAGTTTTTGAGAAAAACGATTTTTAAGTTTCAAAGGGAAATTGTCTTTTAAATGCGGAAAATGTCCGTTTTTTTGGGCACAGGTAACAACAATCTTGTATTATTTTCAAAGCAAAGCAATGAGTTTTGTCGCCATGCAGTGATTAATAAATAGAAATGGGATATTACGGAAAGTGGCAACGCTAAGCCATCACAGATGTTCATGGTCCTTGGTCGGGGTCGGACTCGGGGAGTGTTGCGTAGTCGTTTCCAATCCACGATTGATTCGTTTTAATTTGTGTCAGCCAGTCTGCATTTGCTGTGGAGAGGCGGATACGCCGATCTGTAATGATGCCTCCGGCAGCACTGAAACAGCGTTCGGACATAACGCTGGCTGCAGGACAAGCCAGCACCTCTATTGCGTACATTGCCAGTTCGTGCCAGATGTGTAGCTTAGAGACCCAATAATTGAAGGGTGCAGATGGATTGTTCAACACGGCTACGCCATCTGACATGTAGTCCTTGACCATCTTCTGCAGGCGATCGGTGTTGGAGGTGGAACTGGGCGATTGCTGTTCTGTGGGCTGCTGCATGGGTGTCAGAAAATTTTGCCACTCCAAGGACACTGCCGATACCATTCCCTTGTGGGCACTACCTGCAGCTTGCGTTCTTTGTTCCCCTCCTCGTCCTGGGTTAGCGGAAGTCAGTCTGTCGGCGTGGAACTGGCTAGAGGAGGAGGAGGATGTCAATCTCCTCTCTAATGTCTCCACAAGGGCCTGCTGGTATTCTTCAATTTTGACCTGTCTGACACTTTCTCCAATGAGTTTTGGAACATTGTCTTTGTACCGTGGATCCAGAAGGGTATAAACCCAGTAATCCACGTCGTCCAGAATTCGAACAACGCGCGGGTCGCATTCAATGCAGTCTAGCATGAATTGAGCCATGTCTGCCACAGTCCTAACAGAATCCTCATCATGTTCTTCTGAGCTTGACGCACCCTCATCATCATCACCAGCATCACGCCGTCGCCCACCTTCTTCCTCGTCTTCTTCTGCTGTCCATTCCCGCTGAATCGCTCTGTCCCTCGGCATCCAAGTCCTGCTCCAACTCCAGCTGTTCCTCGTCCTCTTCTTCAGCATAGCTGGGAGGACCAGCGTTTCCTGAGGCAGATTGTCTGATGTTGGTATCATCATCACGCTGATCGTTGTCCTCTTGAGATTCCCCCACTTGCATCCTGACTGCGGCTTCCTTGATCTGCAACATTGATCTCTTCAGTAAACACAGCTGTGGTATCGTAATGCTGACTGAAGAGTTGTCACCGCTCACAAGCAACGTGGATTGCTCAAAATTTTGGAGGACTTGGCAGAGGTCCAACATGGTGGCCCAATCAGATCCACAGAAGCTTGGTAGCTGCCCGGATGCGCCTCGGTACTGCGCCGTCATGTACTGGACCACTGCACTCTTCTGCTCGCAAAAGCGTGCTAGCATGTGCAGCGTCGAATTCCAGCGCGTGGGTACGTCACACACCAAGCGACGGTTCGGTAGATTGAACCGCTCCTGCATTTTGGTGAGTCCCTCCGAAGCAGTACTGGACTTTCGGAAATATTTGGCCACTCGTCGCACCTTCAGCAGAAGATCTGCCACGCCTGGGTATGTCCTCAGGAACCGTTGAACAACTAGGTTCATAACGTGTGCCAGGCAAGGGATGTGTCTCAGCTTAGCCAACTTTAAAGCGCGAATGAGATTGCTCCCATTGTCACACACAACCATGCCTGGTTTCAGGTCCAGCGGTGCCAGCCACAAATCGTTCCTTGATTCCCTTCCAAATTTCTTCACCTGTGTGCTGCTTATCTCCAAGGCAGATCAGCTTCAGTAAGGCTTGCTGACGCATGGCAACAGCTGTGCTGCACTGCTTCCACGACGACCCTATTGCTGGGTTACCGATGCCGGATGAGGTACAGCTTTGAGAGGCGTTGGAGGAGAAGGAGTCAGAGTCGAGATTGGTGCCTCTGAGGGACGCCGGTCCAGCAGTTTGCGGTGTGGGCAACACCCGCGCCGTAGCCGGTGAGGAGGAGTCACTGCCAGGCTCCACAAGGTTCACCCAGTGCGCCGTCAGGGAGATGTATCGACCCTGGCCAAAGGCACTCGTCCAGGTGTCTGTGGTGAGGTGAACCTTGCAGGCAACGGCATTTTTCAAGCTTCTGGTTATTTTGCTAACCACGTGCTCATGTAACGCTGGCACTGCAGACCGCGCAAAATAGTATCGGCTGGGAACCACGTAACGTGGGATGGCAAGCGCCATCATGCGCTTGAAGCTGTTTGTCTCCACCACGCGATATGGCAGCATTTCGCAGGCCACAAACTTGGCTATGCTGGCTGTTAGTGCCACGGCCCAGGGGTCATTTGCTGGCAATTTTCTCTTGCGCTCAAACATCTCCGGGACAGACAACTGAACCGTAGGATCGCACACTGAAAGACAGTTGGTTGTTGTTGTCATGGTCGTTGAAGACTGGGAAACGTCAAGAGGACTGTTGCGGAAACTGACATCGTCGTCTACTACGGATGTTTGTGCACCACGTAATGGCTGGGCTGCTGCTGAGGAGGGTCTGGTGACAACGGAGGCAGTGTTGCTGGGGGCTGGAAGCGAGCCGCTACCCTGGCCTTGCGTGTTTGACCACAGAGTGCTATGTTTGGCTACAATGTGCGGCGCATGCTGGTGGTGGAGAGGTTGTTGACATTTTTCCCCCTGCTCAGTCGGGTCCTGCACACCTTGCAAATCACCATGGTAACATCCACCCTGCAGTCTTCAAAGAAAACCCAGACTTTTGAGCTCCTGCTTTGCTGGCGAGTTTGCTTCGTGCCTCTTTGGCGTCTCACTTCTACGGCTACGCCTGTTGTGTCCGAAATACCCCGCCTACTTTGTGGCACACGGCGAACTCTTGCAGCAGTGGGTTCTGCAGCAAACTCATCTGTACTGCTGCTATCCCGACGGCGAGGTTCTACTCGATAATCCGGGTCTGTGTCCACATCGTCCAAAACCTCCTCTTCCATCTCCTCATCTGTGACTGTGTCTGTGTGCAGTGGACTAGAGCTCCCCAGAACACCCTCTGCGCACCTCACTCCCATGTCTTCAAGATGTTCTTGGTGGACCTCCTGCAATTCCAATTCCTGCGCACATTGCTCAGGGATTTGGGTGTCTTCGTCCTTGCCTTGCATTTCAATGAGTGGTGCAGTTTCCTCGCACAATGATTGTGAATCCGGGCACAACATTTCTGGCTGTTCCATTGTTTGTGGGGGTAGGAGTGGGAATAGCTCCTCCGAAGAGCCCATTGTGTCCGGAAATAATTGTTCGGACTGGTTATTTGGCCATTGTGTGCATGGTGTAGCTGCTGGTTGTGTCACCTTTGTGCCCACTGGCTCCTTGTAACTGGCAGAGGACCTCGTGCGTGACAAGGATGTGCTGGTGCTGCTGCTGCTTAACCCGCTGCTGGACGCTTGAGAGGTCAACCAATTCATTATCCGGTCCTGCTCTTGTGGATTAGTGAGGTTTGTTTGTCTGGCACACATGGGTGGTATTGAGTGGGTTTTCTTAGGTGCTCCACTGCGGCCTCTACGTGAACTGTCAGGGGAAACACCTCTTCCCTTGCCCCTCATTCTTTCACTGGATTTCTTCATTATGGTTGTACTGATCCCAGCAGTACACGCACACTGACTGGCAGTACAGTGGCAATAAGACAATGCTATATAGTATGTTATACACTGGTGACGGACGGAAGTACTACTGATCCCAGCAGTACACGCTGACTGTGGCAGTACAGTGGCAATAAGACAATGCTATATAGTATATACTGGTGACGGACGGAAGTACTACTGATCCCAGCAGTACACGCTGACCGTGGCAATACAGTGGCAATAAGACAATGCTATATAGTATGCTATATACCGGTGACGGACGGAAGTACTACTGATCCCAGCAGTACACGCTGACTGTGGCAGTACAGTGGCAATAAGACAATGCTATATAGTATGCTATACACTGGTGACGGACGGAAATACTACTGATCCCAGCAGTACACGCTGACTGTGGCAGTACAGTGGCAATAAGACAATGCTATATAGTATGCTATATACTGGTGACGGACGGAAGTACTACTGATCCCAGCAGTACACACTGACTGTGGCAATACAGTGGCAATAAGACAATGCTATATAGTATGCTATATACTGGTGACGGACGGAAGTACTACTGATCCCAGCAGTACACGCTGACTGTGGCAGTACAGTGGCAATAAGACAATGCTATATAGTATGCTATACACTGGTGACGGACGGAAGTACTACTGATCCCAGCAGTACACGCTGACTGTGGCAGTACAGTGGCAATAAGACAATGCTATATAGTATGCTATATACTGGTGACGGACGGAAGTACTACTGATCCCAGCAGTACACGCTGACTGGCAGTACAGTGGCAATAGACAATGCTATATACTGGTGGCGGAAGTACTACTGATCCCAGAAGTACACGCTGACTGGCAGTACAGTGGCAAATAGACAATGCTATATACTGGTGGCGGAAGTACTACTGATCCCTGCAGTACAAGCACGCTGACTGGCACTACAGTAGTATGACTAGGAGGCTGGGGGGGCCCTGGCTAGCCTAGCTGGTGAGAGAGTCTAACCTGCCTGCCTACCCAAAGCTAAACCCAACTTCAAGTGGCGGAGAAATGACGCGGTTCGGGTATTTATTTACCCGAACCACGTGACTCGCTCGGCCAATCGCAGTGCGAGCCGCGTGTTCGAGCCCGAACCACGTGACCCGCTCGGCCAATCACAGCGCGAGCCGAACGTTCGGGGAACGTTCGGCCATGCGCTGTCAGGCCGAACATACGTTCGAACGCATGGCCGAACACCACGAGGTGTCCGGCGGAGCCCGAACCGAACTCGAACAGCCCAAAACCCGGGCGAACCCGAACAGTGGCGAACACTGTTCGCCCAACACTAGAGCCTAACATTATGGGTGGTAGAAAGGGGGGTGGGGACAGTGTAAAGAGTAAGAAGGTTGGCAAAACTTCAAGTAGCCCATTTCAGGTAACCAAAATTAGAAAATGTGTGTAACGATCGGTGTCAGCACACAGAGATCTCTGATTATTGGTGATCTGCTGAATCACCAATAATACTAGTATAGCCTGACACGTGACAACCAGTGGAGGATCGTGTTTGGGTGTAACAGTAATTCAGATGAGAGAGCTTACCCGAGGAGCGGGTGACTCAGCCTGCAGCTGATGCTCACCTAATAGTCAAAACCCACACCATGTCCCCTGGGGAAAACTTCCACTCGACAGAACGTCTCTTGTCTGCCTGTTTTTTCTGGGACTGAAACGCCTTCCCCAAATTCCTCTTAAATGAACCCCAAATCTCCATTAATGCCCTTTGCCAATCCTCCAGAGCCGGGAAAGGGGAAGATGCCACCGGTAAAGGAGAAAACTTAGGAGATTTTCCCGATACCACCTGAAACGAGGAAAACCCTGAAGAGGAACTGCTCAGGTTATTATGTGCAAACTCCGCGAATGGCAGGAACTTCACCCAATCGGATTGTGCATCTGCCACATAACACCTGAGGAATTGTTCAAGGGACTGGTTAACTCTTTCGGTCTGGCCATTGGTCTGTGGATGGTAGCCTGATGAGAAAGATAGGTCCATACCCAACTGATGGCAAAAGGCTCTCCAAAATTTCGACACAAACTGGACTCCCCTATCTGACACCACATTCTTCGGAATGCCATGCAGCCGGAAGATGTGCTGAATGAAGAGATCAGCTAATTCTTGGGCCGAGGGGAGTCCTTTCAGAGGGACGAAATGAGCCATCTTGCTGAACCTATCTACTACCACCCAAATGACCGTTTTACCCTCAGACCTAGGGAGTTCCCCTACAAAGTCCATTGAAAAATGAGTCCAAGGCTCATTTGGCACTGGTAGAGGTTGTAACGTGCCAACTGGAGCCTGGTGGGAGTGTTTGTTACTAGCACAAACTGAACATTCTCTCACAAACTCCTTACAATCAGATGCCAGAGAAGGCCACCATACACATCTAGCTAAAAGATCCTGAGTTCGAGTAGCCCCTGGATGCCCAGCTTTCTTATGGGTATGGAATAATTGTAAGAGTTGTAGTCGGAAGGGGAGTGGTACAAACATCACCTGAAAGGCATAACTAGATAATCGTAATGCCCGTCGGGCATGTTGAACGCCGTCTTCCATTCATCACCATCTCTAATACGTACAAGGTTGTATGCCACTCGCAGGTCTAGTTTGGAGAAGATACTGGCATTGGTAACTTGTGTGAACAAATCGTCTATCAAAGGTAACGGGTACCGATTTTTCACCGTGATTTTATTTAGACCTCTGTAGTCAATACAAGGCCTAAGGCCTCCATCCTTCTTCTGTACAAAGAAGAATCCAGCCCCAGCTGGTGACTGGGACGTACGGATAACGCCTTTGGCTAAATTCTCTTTAATGTATTCTTGCATTGCCAGTTTCTCAGGCCCAGACAAATTGTAAAGATGGCCTCTAGGGGGCATACAACCAGCTCTTAATTCTATAGGACAATCGTAACTCCTGTGAGGCGGAAGTTTATCCGCAGACTTGGGGCAGAATACATCCGCAAACTCTGCGTACTGCACTGGTACCCTTTTTACCTGAATCTTGGTGGCGCAAATAGCAACCCTCTCCAAACAATGATGACGACAGTGGGTAGACCAGCTTTGTAGCTGACCTGATGCCCAGTCGATCTGAGGGAAGTGGAGTTGCAACCAGGGCATACCAAGTATGATAGTAGAGGTAGCCATATGCAGGACAAAGAACTGTAATTCCTCTTTATGTAAGACCCCTATGTTACAAGTCAGTAAGGGAGTCTGAGAAAGAGGTTTTCTACACTGTAGCGGAGCGTCATCAACTGCTGTGACCACAATCTGCCGGTCTAAAGGGAGCAGCGGAATCCCCAATCTTTTCGCGAAATTTAAATCTATAAAATTGGCTGCAGAGCCAGAGTCTACGAAGGCCTCTGTAGCCGTGGTCTGACCTTCCCAAGTGATGGAGCAGGGAAGGAGTAAACTATTATTGTTTAGAGGTATTGACTGCTCGCCTAGGGTATTACCTCTGACTACTCCTAGGCGGCAGTGTTTCCCAACTTCTTAGGACAATTCTGGACCACGTGACCCTGCTCCACACAGTATAGACACAGTCCCTCTGACTTCCTGCGATTCTTTTCCACTTGCGTCAATCCAGAATGTCCGATTTGCATCGGCTCGTCTGGAGATGACGAGTGTGGAGAGGAGGCGTAGGAGACTCATCTTACTACAACTTTCCCACGGGTCTGTTTCTGATATCGTAGACGGCGATCTACTCGCACTGCCAGAGAGATCACATCGTCTATGGATTTGGGTTCGGGATGTCCCAGCATCAGATCAGAGACTGCATCTGATAATCCTGACAGAAAGCAGTCTAGTAATGCATACGTTCCCCATCTAGCTGACACAGCCCACTTCCTAAACTCTGCCGCATAAATCTCTACCGGATTATGACCCTGCCTGAGGGTCTTTAACCACTTGATGACCCACCCTTTACCCCCCCTTAAGGACCAGCGCTGTGTTTAGTGATCTGTGCTGGGTGTGCTCTGCAGCCCCCAGCACAGATCAGGTAGCAGGCAGAGAGATCAGATTGCCCCCCTTTTTTCCCCACTAGGGGGATGATGTGCTGGGGGGGTCCGATCTCTCCTGCCTGCGTGTGGCTGGTGGGGGGGGGCACCTCAAAGCCCCCCTCCGCGGCGAAATTCCCCCCTCCCTCTCCTACCTGCTCCCCCCCGGAGATCGGGGCTGCACAGGACGCTATCCGTCCTGTGCAGCCAGTGACAGGCTGTCCCCTGTCACATGGCGGCGAGCGGCTGCTTCCTGATTAATCAGTACTGCGTCGCTGGTCCTGCAGCTGCCACTTTGCCGACGCGCGTTATGAGTGCGCGGTCGGCAAGTGGCTAACTTCCTCTCAGCAGTAATTGCCACATCCGGATCGTCATATATTACGGCCATAGCCTTAAAAAATTCCTGAACCGAAGATAATGCTTCATGATCTGACTGAAGACTATGGGCTCGATTCACAAAGCGGTGATAACTCAGTTATCACGCCTAAAAGACTTTAGGCGTGATAACCTTTGCACCAGCAAAGTTATCACCGCTTTGTGCTCTAACTCGCGCGAAGTTTCCGCGCGTACGCGCGCGCAAAGTCCCATAGGGCTTAATGGGCACTTCGCGCGCGCAAAACTTTGCGCGCGGGAGTTCGCGCGAATTCCTTCAGATCACGCCTAAACTAAGTTTAGGCGTGATAAAGGACTTTTCACAGGCGTGCAAAGTGTTTGCACCGCTTTGTGAATCAGGCCCTATATGTCCATGTCTGTGAGTCTCCTGTCAACAGAGTTTTAATAAACGTTATCCTCTGGCTCTCTGTTCCAGATAAGTTAGGCCTCAGCTCAAAATAGGACAACACACGATTCATGAAATTCTGAAAATCTGATCTGTGCCCTGAGAACTTCTCAGGTACTGCCATGCGTAAGTCTGTAACTGGAGGGGATCGCACTGTATCGACAGCCGTTTGAAGTGTCCTGACTGTCCCAGACAGTTGAGTGATCTGAGTCTGTCGGGTATTAATCACCCCGGTGAGGTTATTCACCGCGGTAATCAGGACTTCAACTTGGCTGCGTAGTGCGTCCATAGTGTTTGGTCTGCTGTTCTGTAACGATCGGTGTCAGCACACAGAGATCTCTGATTATTGGTGATCTGCAGTATCACCAATAATACAGATGCTATACCTGATTATATGGTGATCTGCAGAATCACCAATAATACTAGCAGGGGTCTAGTCCTGGGAAAAGAGGTGAGTGGACTCACCTGGAAAAAGCCTGCCAAAAATGGGCGTGGTCAAGCATAATGTGGGCGTGGTCATGGGTGGGGCCAAATATACATGACCTTAGCAGTGATGTAAAAGGTCTGCCAGGGAAGTTGGAGCTCTGCCGTAGTGTATCCCCCCAAAATAGATGTAATCTGACAGCATTTCACCAAAAAGACACATAATCTGGTAGAAGTTCCTCCAAAAAACAGATAATATGGCAGTGGTTCCCCCAAAATAGATAATGTGGCAGCAGCAGTTCCCCCAACATATACATAATTTGGAAGCAGTTCCCCAAAATACGCGAAACCTGGCAGCGGATCACCCAAAATACACGTACCGTATATACTCGCATAGCAGCCGAATTTTTCAGTACAAAAAATTTACTGAAAAGTCTACCCCTTGGCTTCTATGCGAGTCAGCTGGCTGTGCCCCCGCTATGTCTGTCCTTCCCATGCTGCGTTAGTGCAGCAGTAAACAGACTGATGTTCCCCAGCGCTCCCAGAGCGTGCAGCATTACAGAGAGCAGGCATCCTTTTCATGTAACTTTCTCTCCGCTCCCTCCCCACACGCTGAAGCCGGGAAATGTACAGTTGCTTCTTGTATTCTCAATGCTTCATCCTCCGTTATGTGCTGATACATATGTTTATGTGACGCTGTTATTATGCCCGGATCTGTATATTGCTGTGGCTGCAGCTCACTATCATGAAGCTCTGATAGTGAGCTGGAGCCATGGCAGTATACAGATCCGGGCATAATATAACAGCGTGTGGCTGCCTGTCACATAAACACATCTATCAGCACATATAACAGCACAGCCTTGCCACGGAGGATGCAGCATTGAGAATACAAGAAGCAACTGTACATTTCCCGGCTTCAGCGTGTGAGGAGGGAGCAGAGTAAAGACAGTCAAAGTTACAAGTACATTCCGGGCTTCAAGAAACATCTCCTGAGTCCCTGCATGCTTTGCTATCTTCCGCACATGCCCAGTAGATGGCAGCAGTCAGGAAGACAGCTCGTGAGTAGAGATGGGAAGTTCGGATCTTTTCAATGATCCGGATGATTCGAATCGGATCATTGAAAAGATCCAGATCTTTGATCCGAAACTCGGATCATTTTACAAAGGAAGCATTGGGGGGGGGGGGGGGGGGGTGAAATGACTAGCAGGGCAGGAGAAGGAGAGGGGGGTGGACACACAGAGAAGGGGAGAAGATGGACAGAGGGCAATGAGTGGACAGAGAAGGGAGGAGGGAAGCAGAGAGCATAAATGTTTGTTTGCACACAATACCCACATGCTGCAATCATATGCTTTACATACATTTCACCTACATGTTCATCTGTACTCTTTGAATGCAAATGTCGCACAGTGAAAGAAAGCATTCCCAGAAGATAAGTGCAGCTGTTTAGTGCCGAGTGCAGGAGGATCATATTGCCCTGCAATCACAGTGCCTGCAAAGTTACTGAGCTGAGCCAAAAGTTTCCAATGTGTTCACTGTGCACAACTACAAACAGACAGCCTATAATGAGCAGCACATTTCAGCCAGAATGTGTGCTCTACACATATCTGGCAGTGGCACCCATGTCCCCTCTACCTGTCCCTGTGCAAGGCTGGCTCCCCTGAGTCCCCTCCAACAGAGCGATCCATCTCTGCTCTGCTTCCAGGACCCCGCTGCCCGCTGAGAGGGGGCGTGTCACTCCTGGCCCCGCCCATTTTGCAATCCGAATCACTCAGTTTGATGATTCGGATGACTCGACTCACAAAATAGATTCGGATCAAAGATCCGAATCGTTCATGATCCGGACAACACTATTGCACATGGAGATGAGACGCAGAGGAGAATGGAATGAAGTTATTTATGGCAGATGTGGGCTGTGTGTCGCAAGGATCAGGTGCATTATGTGCCTGCAGCTTTGCAGATCAGTGAGAAGCACTTAGTGCCCTGGTGAGTCCAGCTTCACCTCACTGATTTGTCCTGTGTTTGTCTGGTGATAGTTCTAATCTGCCATCATGGGGAAATACACTCCTATTAGCAGCATTTAAGAGTCCAGACTCCAGGGTGTAGAAGATTTGTCTTGGGCAATGTCCCTGGTTGTCAGCAGGATGTGTGTCTAGAAGAGGCTGGGTGCTAAGCAGATGTGAGGGGCAATTAGCAGAGACATGGATGCACATCTGGCTATGGGGAGGTCGGCTGCTTCATACTGTGGGCCTGTTTTGCTTTGGAAAGAGGGGATGTCTCATAATGGGAGCACATTTGGTTATTTATCCCGAAGCTATACTGGGGTGGGGGCTTATATGCGAGTCAATCACTTTTTTCTGGTTTATGGGGGAAAAGTGGGTGCCTCGGCTTATATGCGAGTCGGCTTATATGCGAGTATATACGGTAACACCCAAATTACATATAATCTGGCAGCAGTGGTCCCCAAAACATACACAATCTGGCAGCAGTTCCCCAAAATACGCGTAATCTGACAGCAGCCGTTCCCCTAACATACACATAATCTGGCAGCTGTTCCCCAAAATATATAACAGCGGTTCCACAAGAATGCAGATAATCTGGACAGCAGTTCCCCCAAAATAGGTACCCCCAGCATAGGTAGCCAGGTCTATAGGTGTCCCCAGTATAAGTAGCCATGAGTATAGTAGTCCCCAGTATATGTCTAGTATATGTAGACAGGGGTATATATCCCCAGTATATGTGGCCAGGAGTATACATGCCCAGTATATGTAGCCAGGGGTATATGTGCCCAGTATATGTAGCCAGGGGTATATGTGCCCAGTATATGTAGCCAGGGGTATATGTGCCCAGTATATGTAGCCAGGGGTATATGTCCCAGTATATGTAGCCAGCGGTATATGTCCCAGTATATGTAGCTAGGGGTATATATGTGCCAGTATATGTAGCCTGGGGTATATATGTGCCAGTATATGTAGTCAGGGGTATATGTGCCCAGTATATGTAGGCAGGGGGTATATGTGCCCAGTATATGTAGTCAGGGGGTCTATGTGCCCAGTATATGTAGTCAGGGGGTATATGTGCCCAGTATATATGTAGCCAGGGGGTATATGTGCCCAGTATATGTAGTCAGGGGGTATATGTGCCCAGTAAATATGTAGCCAGGGGTATATGTGCCCAGTATATGTAGTCAGGGGGTCTATGTGCCCAGTATATGTAGTCAGGGGGTATATGTGCCCAGTATATATGTAGCCAGGGGTATATGGGCAAAGTATATTTAGCCAGGGGGTATATGTGCCCAGTATATGTAGTCAGGGGGTATATGTGCCCAGTAAATATGTAGCCAGGGGTATATGTGCCCAGTATATGTAGCCAGGGGTATATGCCCCAGTATATGTAGGCAGGGGTATATGTCCCCAGAATAGGTAGTCAGGTGTCCCCCAGCAGGAGGGGAGCAGCACAGTGGAAGGAGAGCTGTGAGCAGCGGTGGGGAAGGGGGGCCATCTCCCCCCCCATTCCTCGTCTTAGGGTGCTCTCCTTCCCTTGCTCTCCCCTCCTGAAGTAACATGCGGGCGGCCGGCAGCGGGCGGGACTTACCTCTCCTCGTCGTCGGAACACCGGATCTGCGTGCCGCAAGTCTGGTCTGGTCCAGACCAGAGCAGCGGCACGCAGATCCGGAGCCGGAACGAGGAGAGGTAAGTCCCGCCCGCTGCCGGCTGCCTGCACGTTACTTCAGGAGGGGAGAGCGAGGGAAGGAGAGCACCCTAAGGTGAGGGATGGGGGGGGGGGGAGATGGCCCCCCTTCCCCACTGCTGCTCACAGCTCTCCTTCCACTGCGCTGCTCCCCTCCGAACATGGCAGGGTGAACGGCGTCCACTCTCTGGAAATAGTAAGTGGACGCCGTTCACCCACGTCCACGCACCACTCGACCCCTGAATACTAGTATAGCCTGACACGTGACAACCAGTGGAGGATCGTGTTTGGGTGTAACAGTAATTCAGATGAGAGAGCTTACCCGAGGAGCGGTATAATACAATAATGCTGTATAACTGATCACCTGTGGAGCAAGTGATTCAGAGTGTACTGCAGCCCGGTAGTGTTTTGGTGCACAGTATAGGGAGAGAACCACAGTAGTGCTGAACTCAGGCTCCCCTGAAAAACAGGTGGAGCTGACTGTCTTGCAGCCTAGGAGTAGTTGATACAATGGGTGCAGTAGCCCAGTTTGATTCAGGCATTACTGCAGCCTAGGCTAGAGTGAGACAGACAGTACTGCAGCCTAATAGCAAGTGACACAGATAGTACTGCAGGCTAATGGCAAGTGACACATATAGTACTGCAGCCTAGTAATAAGTGACACAGATAGTACTGCAGCCTAATGGCAAGTGACAGATAGTACTGCAGCCTAGGATACCTGAGGAGCAGGTATCCCGACTAGACGGCAGTATCCTACACCTAGGAGATTGGTGCAGGAAACTGATTTCCCTCACTAGTGGCAGGGCCCACCAGTGCGGGTAGAGAGGTCAGACAGGCAGAGTTGACAATGAGCGGACAGACAAAGTACGGAATCAGAAGACTGATTCAACGTCAGGGACAGGCAGGGTCGGCAACATGAATCAGATAGACTAAGGTACAGAATCGACAAACGGAAGAATAGTCAGAGGAAGCAATAGGTCATAACAATTAAACAATGCACTAGTACTTTAACACTAGATTTACCAAGCCTGCGCAGATTTGCCTAAATTCCCTGGACCTCACACCTACTAGCACCCCTGCTGAGTTTTTTAACATGCCATCAACTCCATTGTTCTCTTTCTTTTGTTCTGAAAACACGCACATTTGCATTTGTTTACTTAAGGTCCGTACACACGCCGGACTTTAGGCAACGGCCGGGCGGATCGCTCAGAAACAGCCGTATCAGTCTGACGACAGAGCGTACACACGCCGGACTGTCGCTGGCACGCCCACCCAGCGGGAGGCAACGACGGACCCGTCGTTGCCTAAAGTCCGGCGTGTGTATGGACCTTTAGAGTAACTCCGATCCAAGGTGATTTAGTTTATTTGCCCACCTTCCATCTCCCAAAACCAGAGAATTCTGTTCTTTGTGTGAGCACAGTATGAGTACAAGGTAATGCATAGTCAGTCACTGGATGGGAGCATGGAGATTAGGCAAGTTAGGTTCACTCAAGTGCATAGCTATGGATACACACGGTGCGTTCCTGCACTCGATGCGCCGCTCAAATCCTGCCGATTCGCTTATTTCCGGCATGTCCGATTCACATTTCGATGGATCGTTAGGCCGATTTGCCATACTTTACATGGCAATCGACCTAAAAATCATCAAAATGCGATCGGAAATAATCGAATCGACGGGAATCGAGCGGCACATTCGATGCGGAAACTCACCGTGTGTATCCAGCATAATGGGTGGAGGTAGGGAGTTCCATAGTGTTGGAGCGGCTCTTGGAGGCGTGCATGGGACTGGGTGATGCGGGGGACGGTCAGGCGAAGTTCATTGGAGGAGCGGAGTGAGCGGCTTGGTGTGTATCGATAACGTTTATAGATTTTGGTTTCGCGCGAAAATTCTTGTTTGCGCGCGAAAACGTTATTGTTTCACGTGAAAATTCACGATCGCGCACAATGCAAAAATTCTGTTTTATTTTTCAGTGTTTCAAACTTTACAGAGTTTACAGCGTTTGCAGACCCAGTGTCCATCGTCCCTGCATTTGGCACAGGTGAATTTCTGACGTTGCACAGGTAAACCTGCTGCGATTCCTGTTGCAGCTCTCTTGCACCTTGCACAGCGTTGTCTGTACAGTCCCTGACACAGCAGCTGCAACAGCTTCAGCAGCCTGCCTTTGTGCCAATATTTCCTTGTGCTGCATGAATCGGCAATGGAGTTCCTTAGCTAGAAGACTAAGAAACAATCTTCTTTTGCCTGTCCACCCTGTACATGCCTTGTACAAAATGTAGGCATTCACCGCTGCCAGGTCCAGCATATTGTAAAAAATTGCTACTGGCCACCTGCGTGTTGCTGCTCTTACAAAATACATCCGTGGCATTTGGTCCAACACGTCTACACCACACTGTAAAAGCAGAGAGAGAGACATGAGTATATGTGATTTTTTTCTATAGGCCTGTATAGTGCACATCATAAAACATTGTAGCACTGGCAGGGGCGTTCCTTGGGTCCTTGGAGATCGGGGGCACCTGTGCGGTCGCGACAAAAATTGGGTGTGGTCATACAGTGAGTGGGCATGGCCATGGGTGGGGCCAAATGTACATGAACTTAGCAGCGGTGTAAGCTACAGATAACGGGCCTGCCCATCAAAATATTGGATGGAGCCCCCTGTCCTTTATTTAGATAATTTACAATCAGTATAGGCATAGATCAAAGATGTATACACACATACAATTTTGATTGGTCAATCACAGACCAATTTTACCACCCCCATGCAGTCAGTGGGCCAACAGACAATGGCCTCAATTCACTAAGCTTATCTCCTGTCTTTAATAACTCTTCTAGAGTTGTTACCATGGTGATAAGGCATGTAGTATTCAGTAAACATTTTACCTCAGGCAAACCTAAAGTTAACTCTTCTGTCTTTAAGTTAACTCTTTAATCCTTAAAATAACTCCAGAGTTAAAGACAGGCTGTTTATCAACTGTGTGTGAAAATAACTACAGAGGAGGTAAATTAACTACAGAGGAGGTAACTTAACTACAGAGGAGGTAACTTAACTACAGAGGAGGCAACTTAACTACAGAGGAGGTAATTTAAGGAATGGAGCGATAAGAAAACTCTCTCACTGTGTGGTGGTAAGTTTTCTCTTGCTTTATTATCTCCAGCATGATCTTAGTGAATTGAGGCCAATGAATTTGATGAACAGAGCTAAAATTGGCTAATCAAAATTGTATGTGTGTACCAGGCTTTACAGCTAATACTGTACATACTGAAAGTAGCAGGGATCAGCACACACTGCAGCTAGTTTACAATCAGTAAAGGCACAGAGTAACACCTTACACTGTACACAATGGAGGTAGATCAGCACACAGTGCAGGCACTAGAGAACAGCTTATACTGTACATACTGTAGGCAGCAGAGATCAGCACACTGCAGCTAGCGCGCCGAAAAATATGAGGGTAACGTTGTGCGGCATGCGTAGCGCGCCGCACCGAAAAATAGGTGTGGCCATGGACCAAAATGTGGGTGTGGTCACGGGTGGAGACAAATTTACATGAACTTAGCAATGGTGGGACATTAGCAGGGACCCCCAGTTAGGTAGCGAGTGACAGAAGGGACCCCCAGTTAGGTAGTGAGTGACAGCAGCTGCGGCGGCCGGGGGGGGGGGGGGGGGACAGCAGGGCCGGGGCACCCCTGGAAATAGATTGGGGGCACCCCAGAAAATGTTGGGGGCATGGGCCCCCCAAAATAGCGCTAGCGACGCCACTGAGCACTGGTGTAAAATTATACACACATTCATGTGGTTGTCTGTTATCGTGTTGGGTTTCCTCTTTCCTCTTGGGTCTTGGTGCATGGAACTTAGAACACACACAGTCTTGTTTTTTTTAGGTGCATAAATTGTCAAGGAGACACTGCCACTTCTAAGCACTGAAGTGGAGAATACCTCTCGCTGTGCAGTGTCTTTTGCAAGCTGAGGAAGTTCACGCCGGACTTTATTCACCGTGCCCAATAGCGTTATTTTGCGCTGCAGCAGTCTGTGCGACAGTGACAGTGAAGTAAAGAAATTGTCCGTCGTGACATTTCTCCCATCATCCAAAAATGGCTCCATCAGATTCATGACCACGTTCTCTGCCAGCCTCTCTCCCTTCTGATGACTGGGGTCCTTTCCCAAGTAAGGAGATGCATTGCAGATATATTTGGTCTCCAAATCCGTGGCCATCCAGAACTTGATCCTAAATTTGTCTGGCTTGGTTGCGATATACTGTGTGAATTGACAACGAACCTTGGTAGGGAACAGTTGTTCATCTATGGTCATGTGTTCTCCTGGAGTGAAACTCTCAGCACAGTTCTTCTTGAAGCGTGTCCAGATGTCGGAGATTGCAGCAAATTTGTCTGTTTTCACCCGTTCTTCCCGCGTGTCCTTGTCATCAAATCGAAGGTGTTGCATAATTGAAATGAATCTATTTTGGGGCATTGTCTCTTTGATTACTGGCACCAGAAAGTTTTCTGACCCGCAATCCACAATGGCACCAACAGGACACATGATTGCTCTTACAAACAGAATTGAAATGAATGCCATCAGTTCATGAATTGCCAAATTCCAGTCCGGAGAGATGAGACTGGCGGCGAGAGAGCAGCGCTTGGAACCAGGGAGGTGAGTAGTTTTCTATAGCGCTTCCCTGCGCATTACTCTGCAGTCCGAGGGGGGATCGCATGGAGGGCGGCCCGGGGAGAGGGAGGGAGAGGTCGGGCTGCCCTCCCCGTGGCTGCGGCTCCCTTCTCCATCATGGGGGGCACCTACCTATCTAACCTATACTGGGGCAGCTACCTATCTAACCTATCCTGGGGGGCACCACCTATCTAACCTATACTGGGGGGCAGCTACCTATCTAACCTATACTGGGGGGCAGCTTCCTATCTAACCTATACTGGGGGGCACCTACCTAACCTATATTGGGGCAGCTACCTTTCTAACCTATCCTGAGGGGCACTTACCTATCTAACCTATCCTGGGGGGCACCTACCTATCTAACCTATACTGGGGGGCAGCTACCTATCTAACCTATACTGGGGGGCACCTACCTAACCTATATTGGGGCAGCTACCTATCTAACCTATCCTGAGGGGCACCTACCTATCTAACCTATCCTGGGGGGCACCTACCTATCTAACCTATACTGGGGGCAGCTACCTATCTAACCTATCCTGGGGGGCACCTACCTAACCTATATTGGGGCAGCTACCTATCTAACCTATCCTGGGGGGCACCTACCTATCTAACCTGAGGGGCAGCTACCTAATCTAACCTATACTGAGGGGGCAGCTACCTATCTAACCCATACTGGGGGGCAGCTATTATTATTATTAAGTATTTATATAGCGCCGACATATTACGCAGCGCTGTACAGTGTATATATATATCTTGTCACTAACTGTCCCTCAAAGGAGCTCACAATCTAATACCTACCATTGCCATATGTCTATATTATGAAGTGTAAGTACTGTAGTCTAGGGCCAATTTTAGAGGGAGCCAATTAACTTATCTGTATGTTTTTGGAATGTGGGAGGAAACCGGAGTGCCCGGAGGAAACCCACGCAGACACGGAGAGACCATACTAACTCTTTGCAGATAGTGCCCTGGCTGGGATTCGAACCAGGGACCCAGTGCTTCAAGGCGAGAGAGCTAACCACTACGCCACCGTGCTGCCCATAGCTACCTATCTAACCTATAGTGGGAGCATTAACTTATCCAACCTGTATTGGGGGCACCTACCTACCTAGCTAGCCTATACAGGTAACAACTATACTGGCTACCTATATTGGAGGCACCTACCTAACTAACCTATACTGGGGGCATCTACCTATCTAACCTATGCTGGGGGCAACTATTCTGGCTACCTATATTAGAGGCACCCACCTAGCTAACCTGTACTGGGGGCACCTACTACCTATCTAATTTATACTGGGGACACCTGCCTATCTAATCTATACTGGGGGCAACTATACTGGCTACCTTTACTGGAGGCACCTACCTGGCTAACCTATACCGGAGGCAACTATACTGGCTCACCTATGCCTGGCTACCTATACTGGGGGGACCTATAGCTGGCTACCTATACTGGGGTACCTATTCTGGGGGAATCTATACTGAGTGCAACTAGACTTGGCTAACCTATACTGCGGGCACCCATACCTTGCTGCGGGGGGGGGGGGGGCGCAATTTTTACACCCTCGCCCTGGGTGCATTTGAGCCTAGAAACTGCACTGATTCTAGTGTTAAAGCTATCAACGGAATCTAGCTAAGTGTGAATTCCCAGCTCCAGCTGGTTCTAACACACTTTGGGAACTGACTAGGGTCTGAGCGCTAACACACTATAGCATTCGCAACAGCAGACGCGGAGCTACTGACAGGCCTGCTCTATATATACCCAGCAAGCTCCATAGCGCTGCCCCAATCCCTCAGCCAATCCGGATGCCAGCTGGAGTCAGCTGACCGCAGGATCAGCTGACCCCTCTCTTAGCTGCATAAAGGTCCTGTCGCTCTGCTCGCGCGCGCGTAGCCCTTAACCTGTGAGCAATGGAAGGACCAGGCATAACTTAAGCATTTAACCGCGCGGCAGAGGCCGCCGGCTGATACGCGGAGATAGCAGCCATGCCGCTTGTCTCCGTGGCGGCATCTCCGCTATTCCTTACAATGTGGTGGTAAAATATAAAGTGCATGGTAACCAATGCTAGGAGCCTTGCAAATCAAATGGACGAACTAGAGTTCATTCTGATTGACAAAGGCTATGACATTGTGGGAATAACTGAGACATGGATGGATGAAAGCCATGACTGGATAGCGAATTTAGAGGGATACAATGTGTTTAGGAAGGATAGAACAGGGAAAAAAGGTGGAGGAGGTTGTCTCTTTGTTAAGAACTCTTTTACAGCTGTCCTAAACTATGAGATGGATGAAGATTGCGAAGATGTGGAGTCCGTTTGGGTAAATATTCATGGTGGAAATTAAGATTGCCAATTGCTTATTGGGGTATGCTACAGGCCACCACATATTCATGAAGCTGCAGAACTGCAATTACTACAGCAGATTGAAAAAGCTACAAGTAAAAATGAGGTCATAGTTATGGGTGACTTCAACTTTCCAGACCTTGACTGGAGTATTGAGGCTACCCATTCTGGTAAAAGCAGCAGATTTCTGGCATCACTAAAGTTACCTGACTCAAATGGTAACTGAACCAACTAGGGGGAATGCATTACTGGATTTGATCCTTTCTAATAGACCAAATAATGTATCAAATGTGCAGGTTCAAGAACATAGCGGAAATAGTGATCACAACATGATAACGTTTGATCTGGTGACTGATAGGCCGCGGGGCAGCGGGACTACTAAAACTTTGAATTTTAGAAAAGCAAAGTTCAATCAACTTAGGCAGGCACTACGTTTGGTGAACTGGGATAATGTACTGCAAGGGGAAGACAATGAAGGGAAATTGCAAGCTTTTAAACTTATACTCAATCAATATTGTATTAGGTATATCTCATATGGAAACAAAACGTCTAGGAATAAACAAAGGCCTCTATGGATGGATAGAAAGGTTAGAGATAAAATGAAGGGGAAAAAGAATGCCTATAAAGTCCTAAAACAGAAGGGGACAGAGGCTGCATTAAGCAATTATAAGGAATGCAATACAATTTGTAAAAAATAAATTAGGCTGGCAAAGATTGAAGCTGAAAATCAAATCGCTAGGGATATCAAATCTAACCCAAAGAAGTTTTACAAGTACATCAACTCTAAAAAAAGAAAGGGTGACTGTATTGGACTCCTAAAGGATGAGGGTGGGAACTCAATGGTGGATGACCAAGGTAAGGCAGAGTTATTAAATGCTTTCTTTGCTTCTGTCTTCACAAGGGAATCATCACTGTTGCAAATTACAGATGCAGAAGAGGCTCAATCTTCCAAGTGTAATATTAAATACTTAACGCAAGTAGAAGTGAAGGCAAGACTAAATAAATAAAAAATAGACAAGGCACCTGGCCCGGATGGCATGCATGCTCAGGTCCTAAAGGAATTCAGTTCCGTTATAGATAAACCCCTTTATCTTATCTTTTGTGACTCTTTCAACTGGCAGAGTCCCAGTGGATTGGCGTACAGCCCACGTTTTCCTATTATTTAGGAAGGGCAAAAAAATCAGATCCAGGAATTTATAGACCTGTAAGCTTAACATCAGCTGTATGCAAACTATTTAAGGGGTTACTAAGAGATACTATACATGACTTCATAGTAGAAAATAATCTTATTTCTCAGCATCAGCATGGGTTTACTAAAGACAGGTCCTGTTTGACTAACATGCTCAGCTTTTGTAATATACTTGGACTTTGCAAAGGCCTTCGACACTGTTCCCCACAAAAGTCTGGTCCAAAAGTTGAGGATGCAAGGACTGGGGAAGAGTCTGTGTGCATGGATAGGGAACTGACTAATGTACAGAAAACAAAGAGTTGTGGTCAATGGATCATACTCAAAATGGGTGACTGTTAGCAGTGGGGTCCCACAGGGGTCTGTACTGGGTCCAATGCTCTTCAATTTATTTATTAATGACCTAGTAGATGCAGTAGAAAGCAATGTTGCTATTTTTGCAGATGATACAAAATTGTGCAGAATCATCAACTCTCAAGAAGATAGTGACATATTGCAACAGGATCTGGATAGGATGGCTATATGGGCACATAAATGGCAGATGAAATTCAATGTTGAAAAATGTAAAGTCATGCATTTGGGTCGTACCAATGGTCTAGCACCATACAAAATAAATGGGATACAGTTGGGGACATCAAACTTGGAGAAGGACTTAGGAGTACTCATCGACAACAAGTTAAATAATCGTATTCAATGCCAAGCCGCTGCAGCTAAAGCTAATACAATTTTGAGATGCATTAAAAGGGAAATTAATATTAGGGAAAATAATATTGCCCCTGTTTAACTCTCTAGTAAGGCCACATCTGGAATATGGAATTCGGTTCTGGGCTCCACATTACAGGAAAGATATTGCAGTTTTAGAGCAGGTGCAGAGATGAGCAACAAAATTGATATATAGGACGGAAGGTCTCACTTACCAAGAAAGGTTAGATAAACTGAGTTTATTTAGTCTAAAGAAAAGACGCCTTAGAGGGGATCTAATTAACATGTATAAATACATCAGAGGGCAAACAGGCTGCCAGCATCTTAATTAGCAGACTAAATGCAGGTGAGATGGTGGAGTGGTTGAATGGGAGTCTCAGCCTTGAAGGCTGGATTTAAAGAAGACTCCGTATGTGGCTGGACAGATTTGTAACTCACAGATCAAACACAGCATACAACACTGGATAAACAAGAAAGCCCTAACAGCTGGCAAGGCAATAAATTGTATGTTAAATTAAGGCCAAGATCTAGATAACGCCAAAAGCTAAGAACTAGTGGAATGGAACCAGAGATCCGAGGTTGACAAATTTAAAACCATAAATATTCCATAGTCTGATACCAGGCAAGGGTATGTTTTATAAACATATGCTAGCATAATATTGCCCCTGTTTAACTCTCGTTAGGCCACATCTGGAATATGGAATTCAGTTCTGGGCACCACATTACAAAAAAGATATTGCCGTTTTAGAGCAGGTGCAGAGACGAGCAACAAAATTGATACGTGGGATGGAAGGTCTCACTTACCAAGAAAGGTTAGATAAACTGGGTTTATTTAGTCTAGAGAAAAGACGCCTTAGAGGGGATCTAATTAACATGTAGAAATACATCAGAGGGCAATATAATAGCTTGGCGGATGAGCTCTTTGTCCCTAGGCCTTCTCAAAGGACTAGAGGACATGATCTGCGCATGGAGGAAGAACGTTTTAGCCATTTATTTAGGAAAGGGTTCTTTACAGTAAGAGTGATTAAGATGTGGAATGCATTGCCACAGGAAGTAGTTATGGCAAATTCTAGACCTGCATTTAAAGGGACTCCGACCTCTGATTAAAAATAAAATTTGAACTTACCCGGGGCTTTCTCCATCCCAGCCCTGGTCGGGACGTCCCACGCCGGCCTCCTGGCTCTTCTCCCGGCGGCTGTCCGCATAGCGCGGACAGGCCGGGCCCCCGGGCGACACTGGCGAGTGTCGGGGCTTCTTCTTCCCCATACGTCACGAATGACGTCACACGCCGGCCGCCGCACGTCATGACGGCGGCCGGCGTGACAGCACGGCGCATGCGCGATTAAACCGCGCATGCGCCGTGCTGTCACGCCGGCCGCCGTCATGACGCGCGGCGGCCGGCGTGTGACGTCATTCGTGACGTATACGGAAGGAGAAGGCCCGACACTCGCCAGTGTCGCCCGGCCTGTCCGCGCTATGCGGACAGCCGCCGGGAGAAGAGCCAGGAGGCCGGCGTGGGACGTCCTGACCAGGGCTGGGATGGAGAAAGCCCCGGGTAAGTTCAAATTTTATTTTTAATCAGAGCTCGGAGTCCCTTTAAAGGGGGCTTAGATGCTTTCCTTGCATTGAAAGACATCCATGGCTACAATTACTAGGTAATGCCCAGTGATGTTGATCCAGGGATTTTATCTGATTGCCATCTGAGTCGGGAAGGATTTTTTTTTCCCTTTTGGGGCTAATTGGACCATGCCTTGCAAGGGTTTTTTTCCTTCCTCTGGATCAACAGGGATATGTGAGGGAGCAGAATGGTGTTGTACTTTGTTCTCTGGTTGAACTCCATGCACATATGTCTTTTTTTCAACCCAAATAACTATGTAACTATGTAACCCACATGGGTAGATTAACCAAGGGCTTCCTCAATTTCCTCAATATCTGTGACTCCAGATCGACCCATTGTTTAGCCTTCCTACTTTGGTGCCAATCCCCAGGGCCTTGGCCTTATGGTATAGTTCAATGTCAGGGAGCACCAGTCCCCCCTCTGCTTTAGGTTTACATAGCAGTGTATAACACAATCTTGGGACCTTCTTCTTATGCCCCCAAATATACCTGGTGAACATCGACTTGACCGATTTAAATATATTTTTTGGGACATGGCTTGAAATATATGAAGTAGTTTTGGTAAAATATCGATCTTAAGGACATTTATTCGCCCTTTCGATGAAGGTTTTCCACAGGTAGGTGACGTTAGATCCCTGGATATTGCATGCAATAATGGTGTGTAAGTTAACCACTTTTTCCACTGGTACAGTATAGACATCATCTCTGGAACCCTCCAAGCCACGATGACGTAGATATACCATTTTAGCTTGCAGCCCTGCTGTGCATGATCGGGTGCGCTTCAGAGCTCAGGTCAGCTGCATTACTAATTGGTGAAAGGGAACATGTTCCCTTGTAGTCAATTAGTGACCCCCTCCCCACTTCCGCAGATGAACGATCACCACTGTAACCAACAGCGGTGATTCTTCATCTCTCCCCCTCCGTGGTTGGATTGTTAAAAAAAAATGCCCCTGCAAGGAGAATATCTCACCTTACCTGGTTCCTGCGATCATGCTGCAGCTCCAGCCTCCATTCACCACTCTTAAGTCAGCCCTGTGACACTGAATATCCAGGTTCCGCCTTGATGACGTCATCAAGCCGAGACCCGGTTGCTCGGTATCACAGGGCTGAGTGCTGCACGGTGCACGGAGGCTGGAGCTGCAGCATGATCACAGGAACCAGGTGAGGTGAGATATTCTCCTTGCAGGGGCATTTTTTTTTTAATGATCTGGCCACGGAGGGGGCTAAGTGTTAAGGGGGGGGGGGCACATCTGGCTATCCATAACAGGAGGGGGAGCTAAATCTGAAAGGGGAGATTGAAATGTTTATTGGCGCCCACCAGCGTAACAGGGGGTGGGAGATTTCATAATGGAGGGCATATCTGATGGTCCTGAGGGACATAACTTAATACTGGGGGCACATATGGCTATAATGGGGTGGGGACGCTAATCCTGGGGGCAATCCGGCTATAATGGGGAACGCTGATCCCGAGGACACATCTGGCTATAATGAGGGGTGCTTTATTGGGGTGTGCATCTGTCTATATATATATATATATATATATGGGGGTAGCAAATATGGGGACACATTTCGCTATAATGGGGGCTGATATTGAAGGGGCACTTCTGGCTATACTGGGGGGTCCAGTGGCTTAGCTATGGAGCTCGGGGCCCGGGGCGAGTTTTACATTGGGGCCCCCCCACAGCATTCTATACGTAACACTTGATACAGCGCAACAAAACCTGCCAAAGTCATCTACAGTATTAGAGGTGCAAGAAGGGGATGGGGAACAGTATGTTAATGATTACTACCATTCAAAGCATCTATAGAAGTGATTATTACCACCACAGGATCAATAAACAACTTATACTCTGACCCGAGGGCCCCGATGCTACCTCTGCAAACCCTATTGCTACGCCCCTGGGGGGGGGTCTGATGCTGGGCACATATCTGGCTATCTGTCCTTGGGGGACATAATACTGGTCTTTTACCTGCTGTAGCACTTTTTATTTTTTAGTAGAATTGAAAAAACCTGAGCAATAATGCAATTTTTCATGGTTTTCCCTCTTTTTTCCCGCTAAAATGGGAAAACAAAATTTCTCTGGACAAAATATCCCCCAATAAAAGTCTAGTTTATCCTGCAAAAAACGATATCCAGATCATTTAGGTGTCGTGAGTAGGGATAAAGTTATAGCTGTTTAAATAGAGACATACTGTAGCTACAATGTCAAAACTGCTCTGGTCCAGAAGGGGAAAACCAGGTCTGGATGCAAAGTGGTTAATGGGTATAGCTGGGAAAGATCCGAAGGTATCTGTATACCCAAATATTTTATGTATTCTAAATGCCACTTCAAAGTAAAGGAAGATTGTAGTTCTTTTAGTAGTTGCGCCCCCCCCCCCCCCAGTACAGGCAACAAACTTGCCACCAGTTCTAGGAAGCACCTAACCCTAGCCTTCCTCACCCCCCTTCCCAGTAATAGCCAGATGTGCCCCTAGAATAAGGTAGCCCCCACACAACACCACCAGTAAAAGCCAGTCATGCTTCCAGAACAAAGTAGCCACATCCCACCTTAGTAATAGCCAGATATGCCCCCAGAATAATGTACCATTCACCGCCCAATAGCCTGACATGCCCCCATGTCCCCTCCCCATTAAAAGCAGGATGTGCTTTTAGAGTAAGATGCCCTTATCCCTCCACCCCAGTAATAGACAGACCTTCTCCAGAATAAGGTAGCCCTCCCTCCCCCCAGCAATAGCTACACATGCCCCCAGAACAAGCTAACACCCCCAGTAATAGCCAGACCTGCCCCAGAATAAGGTAGCACCCAACAATAGAACCTCACAGGACCCACAGATCAGTATTATGTACAGAAATAGTAATAATTATTATATATAAATAATTATATATTATTTCCCCCCCCTCTAAGCTAAACTCTGAGCAGATGATTAGAACAGTGAAATTCCTGTGCTACCCCCGTGTCAATCCATTAGCAATTGTGTTGTAGACATACACTGTAGATGCACTTCTCACTAAAAAAATCACTTCCATGCATGGCACAAGCACTTTATGGTTATTGCCTGCCTCTGATGCTTGTATACTGTGGTTCACTGCAGTATACAAGCCCCCCTGCATTCCCCTCGCCCCCTGCAGAGTACAGAGGGTCGTGCAGAGAACATCACAGGCAGCAGCAACTTTACTCACTTCTCAGCGATAGAAGTTCCGGAGCTCATCTGCCTCCTCTGCCACTACATACTTCCTGTTCTAACAGTCAGGAAGTATAGAGCATAAGAAATAGATGGGCTTCGGTGCTTCTTTCCTATGCATTTAGGGTGAATCGCGTACAGGCAGAAATGATACACCAGACCTGTATCGCTTGGATCCAGGAGGAGGTGAGTCAGGTTTCTGCTGTAATCCTTGCTGCTTGCCCGCTGCGCTCCATGCTCTGTCAGGAGAAGGGTGGTGGGAGGTAATTTGACAGGAGGGGGTAGGAAGAGAGTGAGGAGAAGTCGGGAACCCCTATCTGCGCCCTGACAGTCAATTGCCCTGAGGCTGTAGCCTTTCCAGCCTCTGCCTTGGCCCGGCTCTGGGGTAGGTTAATATTCAAAATCTCAGTTTTTGCTGTATGTATTTTAAAATTACTAAGTTCTCCAAAGGTTCTGTGTTCACCAAGCACATTCGGGAGTGATATCTGTGGGAATGTAACAAACAAAAGTACGTCATCCACATATAAAGATATTTTATAGTGACCAGATCGGATCTTTAACCCCAAAATCGAGTTATTCTGCCTTATCGCTTTTGCGAAATGTTCCATGGTTATTATGTAAAGTATGGGGGAAAACCAATATTAGCTTACCTGGTAATGCTGTTTTTAATAACCCTCCAGGACAGGTGCTACATACAGTGGCGTCGCTACCATGGGGCGGCCAGGAGCGCTCCGCTCCGGGTGTCAGCTCCAGGGGGGGTGTCATCAAGGCCTCCCAGAAGCCTTGATGACACAGGAGGGGAAGCAGCGCTGAAGGAGGGGTGGCAGCGTCGGCGGGGAGGGGGGAAATACCCCCCCACATCTCCTTCACCTGGGTCCCCTCCTTCGGCGCTTCCCCTCCACGGGCGCCGGCAACGGGCACTGACAGGGCGGCTGATAGCCGCCCTCAGTTTACCCGAGCAGGGCTACAGGAAGATGGCCGCCGACGCCCGCACTGGAGACAAAAATAGACGGCAAGATGGCCGCCGACGCCATCTTGCTGTCTATTTTTGTCTCCAGTGCGGGCTTCGGCGGCCATCTTCTCGTAGCCCTGCACTGATGACGCAGCGGGAGACGGCGCGGGACATTCAAGAGGAGCTGCGGAGAGAGAGGCTGCCTGGGATTCGGAAGAGAGGTTTCATCTGCAGGTAAGTGAATGTTTTTTTTTCTTTTACAGGTGCACTGGCCCGGCCACCCACCGCTGCTGCCCACCTACCCACCGCTGCCCACCTACCCACCACTGCTGCCCACCTACCCACCAGGCTACCCAGCAGGCTGCCCACCTACCCACCAGGCTACCTACCACTGCTGCCCACCTACCCACCACTGCTACCCACCTACCCATCAGTGCTACCCACCACTGCTGCCCACCTACGCACTACTGCTGCCCACCTACCCACCACTGCTGCCCACCTACCCACCAGGCTACCCACCACTGCTGCCTCCCTACCCACCAGGCTACCCAGCAGTCTACCCACCTACCCACCATGCTACCCACCTACCCACCACTGCTACCCACCACTGCTGCCCACCTACCCACCACTGCTGCCCACCTACCCACCAGGCTACCCAGCAGGCTGCCCACCTACCTACCAGGCTACCCAGCAGGCTGCCCACCTACCCACCAGGCTACCCAGCTGCTGCCCACCTACCCACCAGGCTACCCAGCTGCTGCCCACCTACCCACCACTGCTGCCCACCTACCCACCACTGCTACCCAGCAGGCTGCCCACCTACCCACCAGGCTACCCAGCAGGCTGGCCACCTACCCACCACTGCTGCCCCCCTACCCACCAGGCTACCCAGCAGGCTACCCACCTACCCACCATGCTACCCACCTACCCACCACTGCTGCCCACCTACCCACCAGGCTGCCCACCTACCCACCAGGCTACCCAGCAGGCTGCCCACCTACCCACCACTGCTGCCCCCCTACCCACCACTGCTACCCAGCAGGCTGCCCACCTACCCACTAGGCAATCAGCCTGCTCACCCTTCACCACCTACCCACCAGGCTATCAGCTTGCCAACACTCAAATCTGCTACCGACATTGTGTATTTTGTGGTCAGATTAACTGCCGACATTGTGTATTTTGTGGTCAGTTTAACTACCGTCATTGTGTATTTTGTGGTCAGTTTAACTACCGATATTGTGTATTTTGTGGTGAAATCTGGTGCTGACATTGTGTATGTTCTGGTCAAATGTGCCGCAAGATTGAATGATTTTTTTCTGGTCAAATCTGCCGACATGATTGAATGTATTGAATGGGCAGCACGGTGGCATAGGGGCAGCACGGTGGCGTAGTGGTTAGCGCTCTCGCCTTGCAGCGCTGGGTCCCTGGTTCGAATCCCAGCCAGGGCACTATCTGCAAAGAGTTTTTATGTTCTCTCCGTGTCTGCGTGGGTTTCCTCCGGGCACTCCGGTTTCCTCCCACATTCCAAAAACATACGGATAAGTTAATTGGCTGCCCCCTAAAAAAGTTGGCCCTAGACCACAGTACTTGCACTACATAATATAGACATATGGCAATGGTAGGGATTAGATTGTGAGCTCCTTTGAGGGACAGTTAGTGACAAGACAATATATATATATATATATATATATATATATATATATATATACACACACACACTGTACAGCGCTGCGTAACATGTCGGCGCTATATAAATACTAAATAATAATAATAATAATAATGTATTTTCTTGTGAAATCTGCTCACATAACGTGTAATGTCTGGTGAAATTTTCTCGCATTACGTGTATTTTATGTTGAAAGCTTCTGACATTTTGTGTATTTTCTGGAGAAAAGCTGCGCAATGATGTGAATTTTCTGGAGAAAGGTTGACTAAAACTTGGGTGCACTTTTAAATTAGCTCTGCCCCATCCGGTCATAGCCACGCCCATTTTTTCGCCGCGGCGCGTGGTGTACCGTGGGTGGGGGGTGTCTTTCAATACCTAGCACCGGGTGTCAAATGCCCTAGGTACGCCACTGGCTACATATGAGATTTGGGCTCCGCCCTCAACAGGAAACACAAAGAACTAGCTCTCTAAGTTCCACTCCTCAGTATCCACCTGCCAGTACGTTCCAATTAACTGTCCTGATACCGATTCTTCTTTCAAACAATTTAACAAAAAACTTGCATATACATAAACATCCGTATAAACACACAGAAATATATGCTTCAGTCAATATTATACATAAATATATATATATCAAAATGGGTGGGTCACCTGTCCTGAAGGGTTATTAAAAACAGCATTACCAGGTAAGCTAATTTTGGTTTTTTCAAATAACCCTCCAGGACAGGTGCTACATATGAGATGATATGCAATAAATACCAACCTCAGGGAGGGACAACAGCCTGAAGAACTTTCCTTCCAAATGCCTGTTCTGCTGATAAGCCCAGTCGGTAATGCCTAATAAAGGTGTTCACGGATTTCCAAGTTGCTGTCTTGCAGATATCCGCCGCTGTTGCTCCAGCTCTATAGGCCCAGGAAGTTGCCGCTGACCCTGTTGAGTGAGCGGTTACCTCTCTAGGACTTTGAACTCCTTTCGATTTGTAACTGACAAACAAAAAAACGAATAACTAGAGGTTCTAATGCTAACCTCTCATCCAAGTATAGTGATAAGGCTGCCACTTGGATCTTTAGGGTACTCAACACTAGATTTTTGTCAACGTATTCTTGCAAAAATTCTAACACTGTAGCGAGCTTATTGGATCGGAGTCCTGTCTTTCTCTTCCATTGACAAAAAGTTTTCCAATAGTTTTGATATATTGCTCTAGTGACTTTCTTTCTACTTTTAATTATATTATCTGTCACTGTCAGATAACCCTCTATCTTTTAAGATCTTCCTTTCAGAAACCAAGCTGTCAATCAAAGATTCGGAATCTAAGTCCATTTGTCTTTTCTTTTTGAGAAGGTATAGTCTGTCTGTTAATGGCTTTGGTCTGTCCACCAGCATCAACTTAATCATTGGATACCAGATTATTTTCAGCCAATCTGGTTCAATTAATATTAGATACATTGTTGTCGATTTCAGCTTCTGTAATACTATTGGTAACAGCGGTATTGGAGGAAATGCATAGGATATTTGATAATCCCACATTTGAGCCAAGGCATCTACTCCCGAAGCGCCTCTTGGGTCTAGAGAGAAGAACTGGCGGCACTGAGTATTCTCCAGATTGGCGAATAAATCGATCTGTGGTTGTCCCTACTTTTTCGCTAACAACTTGAACACTTCAGGACTTAGCATTAGTTTGATAGTCTCTTCCTGCTCAACATATCCACCATGTTGCTTAATGAACCCTTTAGGTGAACCGCTGAGATCGATTGAAGATTGTTCTCCGCCCAATCTAGCAGCTGCAGTGTCAAATCAAGAAGTTGTGATGACCTGGTACACCCTTGTTTGTTTACATACATCACTACTGTTATATTGTCTGACCTGATCTTGAACCTGCTGGTCTTTTAACCTGTATTTTGCATGGTCTAGGGCTCTCTTCACTCTCAGATGCTCTCTGAAATTTGAAGATTGGGTCTTAATCTGCTTTGACCAAGTTCCTTGTAGATATATCCCATCTATGTGGGTTCTCCCAAGAATACTTGCGTCTGTTAACACTTTTGTCATCTGAAACTACCATAGTCGTCCCCAAATGACATTGTCTGCTATTATACACCAACTGAGTGATTGTATCACCGGTGTTAGAATAGACACCATGTGGTCTAAAGCTGCATGACTTACTTTCCAACTGCGCAGGAGCCGTTGTTGTAATATTCTCACATTTCAATCAAGGATGGTCGTAGTCAGCCAACTTCGCTACGCTGGAACTACACGTGGTTTTACTCAATTACACTTCGCCAAACTAGGGCTGCGAATATCAAATATTTGTTTTGTAAGCATCACGTAGACTACGCATTAAAATACGCAATTACGCGTAGTGTGAAGCGTAGTGTGTGCGGATGCTTGTGCTCATACGCAAAAAATTTTTTACACATTAATTTCTCTATAAATGCTTATACCGGGACCTCTTCAATGCATACATTCCCCTTTCCCCTGCGTAAATTTGTAAGCATACAATCGCACGCTGAAATTTAACGCAAGAAGCGCATTCGTAGTTCACTACGCAATACACACATCAACTACGCATCGTTGGCGTAAGCTACGCATAGCAGTACTTCACTACGCGTAAATTCGTAAGCGTTGTTTTGAAACTTCACCTATGAACTACGATGCATAGATGCGAACTATGATGCGTAAATTCGCACTGGCGTAGTTTCTGCTCATCCCTGGTTTCAGTGCCCAATACACTGCCGGTGCTTTGGATGTCAAAAATCCTATTAGACTCATCACTTGTTTGACTGTTACCATTGATTTTTGCTGGAAATTTTCCACTAAGGCAGGAATCTTGACTAACTTGTCTTGTGGAAGAAATAATTTCTAAGCTATGGAAATTGATTCTGAACCCCAAGAACTGAATAACCTGTGTCGGAATCAAATTTGATTTTTGTCGGTTCCCTAACCAACCTGCTCATACCAACTGCTGGATAACGAGAGCTCTGATGTTTCAACTTCTCAATACGGTCTGTCACTACTAAAAGGTCGTCTAAGTATGGCATTATCATAACACCTTTTTAAATGTAGGGTTCCCACAATGTCTGCCATTACTTTTGTGAAGATTCTGGGTGCTGACGTGATTCCGAATGGGAGCAGTAGCAGACCATGCTTTCTTAAGAGAAAATTCAACTTATTTTCTGGGTTTTTAAGGCCGCCTTAGACCTTGAATGCTAACTCATTCACCTTCCAACCTGACTAAATGCAGCATCAAGTTTAGAACATGAATCCCCAGGCTTAGCGTCTTCCTCAGAAAATGGAAAACGCCTTTTCAAACCCTGAGGCTACTTTCACAGTGGGACGTTGCGTTTTGATGCAACGAATCGCAACGCAAACTTACAACGCAACGCCCCCAAAAAGTTGCATCGCCAGTTAATGGCTCGTATTGTCGAATACAGTACGGCCTACAGGCCATGAAAACTATGCTTCTAAGTCATTACTGAGCATGTGCAAACCGTCTAACGCAACTAACAATGTGTATAACGCACAGCATGCAGCACTAACAATGCTATACGTAACACACAAACACAACGTGTGCACTGTGAATGTCCCACAGACTTAGTATTGCTGTGCGTTAGTCTGCGTTGAATCACTTATAACGTGCGTTTTTTTTAATGACGCACTGTGAAAGAGGCCTTAGATACAAATAGTCTTTTATCCAGCTCTTTCCATTGAGCTGTGATTACGTTTTTAATAGAGGAATATGAACTGGGAAACATAACTGCTCACATGGTTCCATTCCTGTGTATAATGTTACTAGCTGAAGACTCAGTGATACCTGGGTATGTATTTGGTTGTTGTTGGGTCCAGACACTTTTTCTAACCTTGACACACAGTCAGTCAATGACCAAGTTTGTGAGTTTTGGGGTCCATGGCATCAATAATGTGAGGATGGAATCAGTTGAAATGTTTCCATTAAAATCAAACAGTAAGAATGGCAGCAATTTAAATATTACCCTTGAAAATCAATAGGTGCATTTTGATTGGGTGTTGTAGGCTCCACCCACTTTCCTGAATACTGATCCCAGTCACCCAGTGACCATCTGTGTGAAGTTTAAGAACCCTGTGATTAAGAGTGTAAGAATGGCTGCAATTTGAATTTGTACATGTAAAAATGTGGTTGTTGTTGACGCCACCCACTTTTTGTAACCATAAAACACAGTCACTCAATAACCAAGTGTGTGAGCTTTGGGGTACTTGGCATCAATAATGTGAGTCAGGAAGAAGTTTACCAGTGGAACATATGGGATTAGCTGATTGTGTCTCCACCCCCTTTTCTGAATTTTAATCCCAGTCACCCAATGAACCCCTTGAAAATCAATAGGTAAATTGTGATTGGCTGTTGTAGGCTCCGCCCACTTTTCTGATTGTTAACCTGAATCACCCAGTGACTTACTGTGCCAAGTTTTAGACCCCTTTAAATAAAATTATGAGGAGCGCCAAAGATTGCGTTAAAGAGAACCCGAGGTGGGATTTAATTATGTTAGTGGGGCACAGAGGCTGGTTGTGCACACTAACACCAGCCTCCGTTGCCCCATGGGGTACCTCCAGGACCCCCCTGCGCGCCGCTATACCCCCCGCAGTGCTAGCGACACACAGCGTTTCGCCAGCACAATGTTTACCTATGTGCTGTGTGTTAGCGCCGCTCCCCCGCCTCCTCCGTATCAGCACTACCCGCCCGCGTCCCTTCCCTCCAATCAGCGGGAGGGAAGGGAGGCTGGTGTTAGTGTGCACAACCAGCCTCTGTGCCCCACTAACATCATTAAATCCCACCTCGGGTACTCTTTAAGAAAATAATCTGTTTATTTATCAATAGTGTTAAAAGGGTATGTCTTTACACAACAATAAATATGTCACCTATTATACTCAATATTCACACATCCTTCACTCATACATGGGCCGTATGCTGATGAATATTATAAAAAATACAAAAAGCAAAAAAATGATGAATAAAAAAATCCCCAAAGGGTGAGAAAAAAATGTTCTCAGAGAAGTGTATTTCCTAAACAGTCCATGAAAAGCTCATTTGCAGATAGATTAAGTGGTCTCCCACTCACTTAATAGAATATCCTCTTGAAGAATAGCTATGACAGGGATATACACTAAGATTAATACAGTAGCCGCTTACTCAATCTTAATCCCTTAAGCCAAGTTCGTTATAAGGATACCATGGGCCTGATTCACAAAGCGGTGCAAAGTGTTTGCACGCCTGTGAAAAGCCCTTTATTACGCCTAAACTCAGTTTAGGCGTGATAAAATGAAACTCGCGCGAAATTACCGCGCGCAAAGTTTTGCGCACGGTGCAGTGCGCGCGATGCGCCCATTAAACCCTATGGGCGCTGCGCGCGGAGTTGCGCGATTACGCGCGATAAAGAGTACAAAACGGTGCTAACTCAGCAGTGCAAAGGTTATCACGCCTAAAGTCTTTTAGGCGTGATAACTGAGTTATCACCGCTTTGTGAATCAGGCCCCATATGTGTTACTCACGGACCCCGTTACTGCGATGTGCAAAGTATAGCCACTCCGGTACTGGTCTCCAGCTTCTTCACACCACTAGGCGCAACGCTACGCAACAGCCTGTCGCGTCCACTTCGCTACAATCTTCCCTGCAGCACTCGCCGCTAGTTCTTCCGGTTCAGGGGTCACTCAATTCGGAGACTTCCTTGCGTGCCACTGCTGACTTCCTTGCACTCCAGTCACGCTCCGGCTGTCCTTAGCTGTAGATGTGCATATGTAGTGCACACTATTTAATACAGTTAGGATCAAACTTCCAATTAGATCTTATGGGGCCAGGGCCGGGCCGAGGCAGAGGCTGGAGAGGCCCCAGCCTCTGTGCGCAGGGCCCTGAGGGAGCATTCTCCACTCTTCCCGCCAGTGTACCATAATTTCTGCCTGCCCGTCAATTAGCAGCAGCCTACATGTATAAGCAGGAGGTGTTAGAGCGCTGGCCCGCAATCTGTCTCTGCAGTAGTATCACGTTACGTACAGTCACTTGCGAGTCCGCCCACCGCCAATCAATTGCCACTTGATTACCTCCGCCCATTCTCCCTCCCTAAGTAGCTGCGGAGTGGGTGCCTTTGAGGATGGCTGGACGTCTGTCGTGCGTTGCCTCACAGCTGATTGTCTCGCTGCTCCCGCCTCTCTAGCTTCTGGCTCAGTTCCTTTCACAGATGCGCAGTCTCTCTGCTAGTGCCCAGCAAATAGAAGGAGAAAGCCGCCGGAGGTAAGGCACTCTACTTTTGAAATGGTCCCGCTGACAATGCGTCATGTTCTTCAGTGTTCCGGCACAAGAGGGTAGCTTATTTGTAACAGGAGACCACGCAGCAGTTAGAAATGGTCCCGGAGGAGCAGAGAGCCAAAACCCTCCTCCTCCCTAGCCTCCCCGGGAAAAGTTGCTGACATCTGGAATTGGTTAAGGTTTTATTGCACTTGAAAGTGGCAGGTCTGTGTAATGCTAGGAACACTCAGAGCTTTTTTGTCAGATTTACTGTCAGATTGATTATTGTTTTCCATAGATTGATTATTTCCTACAGGTGAGGTCCTATCTGATTTCCAAACGATTTTCCTTAGAAGTGAATGGAAATCAATAAGAAAATTGATCAGACGTTTGATTGGACCTGTCAGAAATAATCAGTCTGACAGTAAATTTGACAGAAAATCGCATAGTGTATTCCTAGCATTAGAAATACTGATTGGCTTCCTCGATTTGTTTCTCATACAAAGGCCCCTTTTTCACTATCAGTGTTTAGCAATTCAATTCCAATCGCTAGTGGATCATTCACAAGATGGACAGATGGAAACCATGGTGAACGTTTCGATTCATGTGATCTGTTTGCAGCCTGATTGTTTTCTTGAACGCAATTGTCGTCCTGCTGCTTAGATTTCGGTGCGATTGAGCTCTTATACTTTGCATAGGAGCTCAGTTGTGGTGATGGAAATTAGGAAGAAATGCAAAGTGTAAATGCGATTGCAATCACATTTCTAAGCGGAAAAGAGCCCTAAGGGCTCATTCACACTATGTGCACTGCTGTCAGTAATGACTCAGTGCACGTACTGTGAAATGCGCATGGTAGCATGAAAGTCCATAGAATTTCATGTTAGCGTTCACAGTACAGTGAGCTTTCGCAAGTGCTGCATTGTAACACAGCAGAGAACATCTTAGCGGGTGACACATCCATTTTCAATTGGACTTTGTTTATGCATTCTGTTAGACAGAAACACATGCATGAAATTGCATTCATGCATGCATTGTGAATGAGTCCTTAGGGCCTGTCCACACTCATGCCTTCTTAAAAACGCAGATAAAATTGCATACACAAATGCAGGCGTTTATATGCATTTGTGCATGCGTTTTTAGATGCATTTTTACCACAATGCCTTGCAAACAGATCCTGCATTATAGGCAGGGCCGGATTTACCGCTAGGCACTGTAGGCACGTGCCTACAGGCGCCATGTGCTACAGAGGCGGGGAAGCAGCAGCGCACAAACCTCATAATCTGTTCCCACTCGCCATGATTGCGCTGCCCCACTCTGCATCGGCCCTTCTGAGCATCGGGCGCTGCATCGCACCGCTAATCTCTGACTGCAGTACCGCCCCACAGTCTACACTGAATCTAGTGTGTATCTTCTGACAGAGCTCCTGCGACAGGGGGCAAACTTCCTTCGGGACTCTCTCGGAGGGTGATGCCGCTCAAGCAGAGCTTTCTCCCCGGAGAGGCATGTCATGGAAGTTTGAACAGGCTTCACGCAGCTACAGCTCCAGACGGTGAGAGACAGTGGGATCCTCCTCCCCCTCCTCGAGGAGACTTCAAAGGCTGCCTGTGCTGGTAAAGTTTTTTTTTTCCCTTTGAGCAGTTTGATTGTCCGGAGGCTACGGGGGATGGAGGGGGGGCTCCACATAGTGTGGATTTGGATTTGGTGTGTAAGTATGAGTGAGCCAGTGTCTGTGTGTGTCCACAGCATGTGTGTACAAGAGAAAAGAGAGAGAGAGTCTCTGTGTGTATTAGAGTGTGTAGCATAGTGTGTGTTTGTGTTTGTGCGCATCCACAGTGTGTGTATATGTTTGCCAGTGTGTGTGTGTGTGTCCACAGTGTGTGTGTGTGTGTGTGTGTGTGTCCACAGTGTGTGTGTGTGTGTCCACAGTGTGTGTGTGTGTGTCCACAGTGTGTGTGTGTGTGTGTGTGTGTGTGTGTCCACAGTGTGTGTGTGTGTGTCCACAGTGTGTGTGTGTGTGTCCACAGTGTGTGTGTGTCCACAGTGTGCGTGTGTGTGTCCACAGTGTGTGTGTGTGTGTGTGTGAGTCCACAGTGTGTGTGTGTGTGTGTGTCCACAGTGTGTGTGTGTGTGTGTGTGTGTGTGTGTGTGAGTCCACGGTGAGTGTGTGTGTGTGTCTATGTGTCCACAGTGTGTGTGTGTGTGTGTGTCCACAGTGTGTGTGTGTGTGTGTGTGTCCACAGTGTGTGTGTGTGTGTGTGTGTCCACAGTGTGTGTGTGTGTGTCCACAGTGTGTGTGTGTGTGTGTGTGTGTCCACAGTGTGTGTGTGTGTGTGTGTCCACAGTGTGTGTGTGTGTGTGTGTCCACAGTGTGTGTGTGTGTGTGTCCACAGTGTGTGTGTGTGTGTGTGTGTGTGTCCACAGTGTGTGTGTGTGTGTGTGTCCACAGTGTGTGTGTGTGTGTGTGTGTGTGTCCACAGTGTGTGTGTGTGTGTGTGTGTCCACAGTGTGTGTGTGTGTGTGTGTGTCCACAGTGTGTGTGTGTGTGTGTGTGTGTGTGTGAGTCCACAGGGTGTGTATGTGTGTACCAGAGAGTGTGTGTTTGTGTCCAAGGCCAGCACTACAATACAGGCAAGGGGGCAATTGCCCCCAGGCCCCAGAGTCCATAGGGCCCCACCAAGTTTCTCCCATTTTGCCCCTTTAAAATTGTTTGCCCCGTCACGGCCACCCATTACCACCACGTTACCTATTTCACATCAAGGTTTCCATAGTTCCCTTCCTGCTTGGTGGACCGCAGTGGCGCTCTCCCCGACGTGACATTCCAGCGTCACGCTGGCGAGAGCGCCGCTGCTGTCCACAGGCAGGAATGGAAACCATGATGCCTCCCTCCTGTGCCTGCTGAGCTCCCGACTCACCCCACCACCATCCGCACAACACAGTTACACAAGCCGTGGGAAGCCGCGGCGGAATTTTTAAAGGAGCAAAATGGGAGATGCTTGGGGGGCCTCTATGGACTCTGAATCAGGTAAAGTATGTACATACATGCCTCCCTCCCCTGACTGCTGAGCTGACCACCACCATAAAAGTCCACCACCATCCACACCACATAGTTGTGCCCACCACCATCCACACCACATGGTTGTGCATACCATTATCCACTCCGCACAGTTGTGCCCACCACCATCCACACCGCACAGTTGTGCCCACCACCGTCCACACCGCACAGTTGTGCCCACCACCTTCCACACCGCACAGTTGTGCCCACCACCATCCACACCGCACATCCACACCGCACAGTTGTGCCCACCACCTTCCACACCGCACAGTTGTGCCCACCACTGTCCACACCGCACAGTTGTGCCCACCACCGTCCACACCGCACAGTTGTGCCCACCACCGTCCACTCCGCACAGTTGTGCCCACCACCATCCACTCCGCACAGTTGTGCCCACCACCTTCCACACCGCACAGTTGTGCCCACCACCATCCACACCGCACAGTTGTGCCCACCACCATCCACACCGCACAGTTGTGCCCACCACCTTCCACACCGCACAGTTGTGCCCACCACCTTCCACAGCACACGATTACACAAGCCGAGGCCGTGGTCCTGCGAGCACAGCACCAAAAAGGTATCCTGCTGTAGCCATAAAGTCATAATGCTTGCTACAAGGGAGGGAAGAGACACAGACCTTGCAGCCATTAATATCTTACATGTCTGCAGAAAAGTGCTGTGGCTTTTTAGATCTGCAGTAACTGGTGTTCTCATTTTCAATATAGCTTATTAAAATACTTTAATGTTCTGTGAGTAATCTTTGTAAGGGCTTACCCTGCTGCCAGGCCATCCCAGGTCTCTCCCTACTTGTGCTCCCTGGGGCCCTTGCACCGCTTCTGCCAGTCTAGCAACTCACCTGCCCTGGTGCACCCGCTTCCCATCTTCATTCTTGCTAGCCGTATCTTTTCAGTAACCTGGCCCATGTCATTATGTAATAACTAGCAAAGATGAAAATGAGTGTATAGACTAATAGAGCAGTGCACTGGGACAGGTCAGATGGTAGGCTGTCAAAAATGGTGCAGGGGCCCCCAAGGAGCACAAGTCAAAGGGACACCTGGGATGTGCTCCCAAGTTACTTGTGGCCCAGGGCCACATTGGAGCTTGAACTGGCCCTGTTTGTGTGTTTGTCCACAGTGTGTGTATGTGTCTGCCAAATTGTGTGTGTCCACAATGTGTGTGCCAGATTGTGTCAGACTGTGCGTGTATAGTGTATGTGTGTGTGTACAGTGTGTATCAAAGAGTGTGTGTGGTTTTTATTTTTTTTATTTTAAAGGCAGAATTTTTGGGGAAGGGGGGAATGTTGTTGGGGGAGAGGGTATTGCCCAGGCCAGGAGCTGCTTGGTAGAAGCTCCCTTAGGGGGAAGGGGGTAGCCCATAAGAGATAGGCTTAATGGAGGGGGATCTTGTCTAGGGCGTGCACCAAATTTGGTAAAATCTGCATGTCAAAAAGGGGGTGTGGTCTGTGATAAGGGGCGGAGTTAAGGGCACCAGAACTTCTGTGCCTATAGGCTCCTAAGATGTAAATCCGGCCCTGATTATAGGAGAGAACAGCATTGTGGAGAAAAACACAATGCATTGTGTTTTGATGCACTTTTGAAACGTACCCATTGAGTTTAATTATGCGGTTTGTTTTTGTTTTTTTTTAAATCCATTAAATTGATGCGTTCCTTAAACACATCAAAGCACAACACTTGAGTGGAGACATCTGAAAGTGCTTTTCTATGCACTTTGATGTCCTTGCAGATAGCAGCATGTGCTGCTAAAATCCACAATGCATGAATCTGGACAAGCCCTAAAGCCCAGGAATGTAAGAAGAAGAAGAAGGGGGGGGGAGCACTTTAGAGTCTCTGCCTCTGTTACTGGAAAACCTTGTCCCGGCACTGTATGGGGCGCCCCAGTCAATCCTATTAACATGTTTCAACACTCAAGGGTGTCTTCTTCAGAATAAATTGGAGTTACATTCAGCCTCAGCAGCCATCTTTAAATAGTACAAGGTCACCTCCCCTTCATTACCTCCTTAAAGTGACAGGATATTTCCTATTATCTTCCATCTGGTATATTCTCCATTCCATATTATATTTTCATATTATGTTCATTCAATCATTCTCCATTATCCTTTAATTATCTTTGTATGATCCCAAAGCAGAAACAAAATAAAATGAAATTTTGCCCATCTATCCCTCATTTATATATAGAAAGCCTGGGAACATAGGCCTTAAGGTGGCAATGGCAGCTGGTGGTCCACCCATGAAAGTACATATGGGGGCGGGGTTTGTTAGGTGTGGGAGGTGTATTAACTGTAGGAGTACAAAAGTTACAGTAAGGCCCGGTTCACATTAGCGTTCCAGGTCCGGCTTCCCCGGACCCGGAACGCTCCGTACACAGCGGGTGGTGAATGGATACATTGTTAATCAATGTATCCATTCACACTCGTGCGACCGTCCGGATCCGATCCGGGAACGCAGCCCGGGGACGATACGGCTTTTTTCCAACTTGCTGCATTTTTGCCGTACGTCCCCGTGCGGCTGCGGACCCGGGCCGGATCCTGACCCGAACATGCGGCCATGCTGTGCAATGAGAAACTCCGGTCCTATGCCACTTGAGGGGCCCGGACTACACGCCGGTATCCCCCATGCTTGCAGTGCCTTTCCGGCACTGCAATGTATCTAGTTCCGGCTACTTTATTGTAACCGGAACTGATACATGCATCCGGCGCAACTTGTGGCCACCGCAGGGTCGGGTCTCTTTGCGGCCCCTGGACCCAGGCCCCCGGACACTTGCGGACTCGAACCGCAAGTGTGAATGGGGGCGGGGCCTTAGATACAGACGGTGGAAGGACCGTATGATATTTATAAAATATTTCGGCTGATCACCTGTGACACGAAGGGAGTTATATATTGCTTGATATGTCCCTGCGGTGTATGCAATGCTCACAAGCTGTTACACTGGCCGCTCAGCTTTCTCTCTTCACCCGGCAAGTTGGCATTAGATAGTCTGCACTCTGCAGGAAGCATCTTGTCTGCCTGAGCTCACAGCCTCTCCGTGCACGCAGCTATATTAGCCCGCTCAGATCCTCTCCATTCGCCCGACATTACAGCATTACATCGGCAGCTGACAGGCAAGTAAACGCTGCTAAATCTTCGTTCAGACAGCCTCTCAGTTCAAGCTGCTACATTCCTCCACTCTCTCTTCCTACCTTCACCCGACATTACAGCGTGGGCAGGCTGGTAAAAGCTGCTAAATCTTCCTGCAGACAGCCTCTCTGGGCATGCTGCTACATTCCTCAGCGCTGTCTCTCCCTCACCCGACATACAGCCAGGCGACTGAAGGTCAGTAAAGTGTGTGCAGTGCAGACAGAGGCAGTACTGTAGCAGCTGAAGAGAAAGCGCCCGAACGCGCTATAATACATCATGCCGCCAGCTGGAGTCTGCACAGCGCACTTCCTCTCCTCTGAGTCAGTCCTATGAGTCACCTCCACTACCACTGATTGAAGCCGCCCTGCAGTGGGCAGGCTGGAGGGGCTCTCACCTATCACATATTCTTGCCCGCACTTATGTGCGGGGCTCCGACGCAACTTGCAGAGCTCCCAGGCTTCTTTATTTTGGAAATAGGCTTGTGGAACAGCGCAGCCAATCGCAGCGCTCACAAGCAACAGAGAGGAGCCAAGATATCCAATAGCGTGGCTCAGGGAGTGGCTTATCCAGCACCGTAATGTGACGTCATGTCACACACACATGGAGGCAGCTGGCGGCAGAAGAAAGATCCTGGAGGGGGCCAGGGTACAAGCACGGAACAGCCAGGCAGAGAGAAACTGAAGACACGAACTGTAATAGAGGTTAGCTTAATGCGATGTCTGCTTCCCAGGAATGTTAGGCATCTCTTAATGTATTGAAAGGCTGGGCTGGCCATGTGAATTCTCCCCCTCCCTCCCCCCACTCACCTGGTGTGTGCGACTGCACAAGAGTCTCCCAGACAGGACACATGGTGCCAGCTGCATACAGGGATTCTGCTTGTTGTCTTGTCACAAGGCTTTGTTAGGTAGCCTGATTACAACATGCAGGTGGTCACCTGATACCTGAGGTAATATAGGTTTTGGCTGTGTATGTGGGTTTTTTTATTTTAGTTAATCCAGCAATACCAATACCTTTTACTTATTATGATAATTGCATTATCCCTGCTATCATGTCACTAGATTTCCTCAGAGGAATTTACCATCTTATCCCTGTCCTCATGTTACTATAACCATCCACACAGGATCTTACAATCTAATCATTAATGTTATGTTCCTAATGGCTGTTACACACAGTGATATTTTCTGGAAGATTTACTTCCAGATTGATTATTTCCAGCATGTCTGATCTGATTTCAGATTGATTTCTACATTCACTTCTATGGAAGATCGATTGGAAAGCAGATCGGACATGTTGGAAATAACCGATCTGGCAGTAAATCTGCCAGAGATTCTCATTGTGTGTACCATGCATGACTATCCACAGAGGAGTTAACAATTTGATCCCAGCCATTATGTCACTAACTACAAACAGAGAAGTTTACTATCTAATCCCTGCTGTGATGTCACTAACTTTCCATAGAGGGTTTTACAATCTAATCCCTGCCTTCATGTTACCAACTATCCACATAGGAACCTACAATCTGATGCCAGTAGCTAGTAACTGTACTCTCTAGTAGTAACTGTACTCTCTAATATTTGATGTAAATCATGTCACTGAGGGTAAAGTGTGTTTGTTGTTGTCTTTTTCTTTTTTTGGGGGGGGGGGGGCACCTGGTGATAGTTGGCCTTGGGTGGTAAAAAGTACAAATCCGGCCCTGCATACAGCAAGTAAGAGCTGTTAAATCTACACACACTTTTTTTTACCGTCCGGATGCTTTGAGAAATGAGTGGATAGGAGGGAGAGGTCAATGTGCCCAGCATAATCAACTTGCTTTTAAAACTTGCAGAGGAGGTAGAAAATCCAGCACATACAAACGCATACAGACACAAGCAATGTACGCACACACTTTGTCCTCTTACAGAGTCTAGCTCATATACTACACAGTCATACATACACTACACACACACACACACTCACACTCACACTCACACACACTCACCCTACACCTAGCATGTCAGCAATAGATAGGCAGCAGGCAGACATGTAAACGCTGCTACAGATATTGCTGTTATATTGCAACATCGCCAGTTTTTGCCTCAATTAGGGGATTACTGTAACTGGGGAAGGAATTACTGTAACTGGGAGATTATGGAGACTTATGGAGCTTGGGAGAAGCTCCACAAAACGCCCCTGTACCATAGATGCACCAGGGTTGTATATATATATATTTTTCCTTATTTTTGTCCTTTAAACCTAGGTGCGTCTTATGGTCCGGAGCGTCTTATAGTCCGAAAAATACGGTAGATAGGTAGGTACCTGCAGTATAGGTTTGGTAGGTAGGTGCCTGTAGTATAGGTTTGGTAGGTAGGTGCCTGTAGTATAGGTTTGGTAGGTAGGTGCCTGCAGTATAGGTTTGGTAGGTAGGTGCCTGCAGTATAGGTTTGGTAGGTAGGTGCCTGCAGTATAGGTTAGATAGGTAGGTGCCTGCTGTCACAGAACAGCCGCGAGAAACGAAAACGCAACCGCAATCGGGGTCCTGCCTCGATTGTCGTTGCGCTGCCAAATCAGAATCTCACGTCTGTGGATACCAGGCAGTCCAGCCTGGGGGGTCTCTGCAGTCTTCATAGGAGATAGTTAGCAGAGTCTTTTCATGGAAACTGGCCCTGTGACTTGCTAATTTAGCCAGAGGTGTAAAACTCAGTTTGACCAAGCTGATCTCACTCAGATGCTAATTAAGAACCACAAGGCCAGTGTCCTGCCTTTGGGGAAGACAGGATGAGTCCACAGCTCACACCTCAATGTGAATTGACTAGCAAATGGGGCTTCCTCCTGCTCACCAGACAAACTGTCTCCAGGAGTTAAAATGATGAAGCATGTGAATTATGATTTCTGCTTATTAAAGGAAAACCGAGTATCACCCAGAGGTGGGAGGAGTGTATTCGGATCCGTTGAAATTGGACCAACGTCTCGGTATACAAATCATAATCATACCTCCTTCGGTTAAGGAGTTATGGGCCCCTCGGTAACCATACGCCCTAGCACCCGCATCCAAGGTATCATATTAATCGGTAGGTTCTGGGGATCGATAATATGTAATTATTATTTGTGTGCCGGCCGCGTAGGTCGGCCAAGAGAAAATGTCAAGGTTATGGGGCTGGTGAAAGCCCCTGCCCAGATGTGATTACCATAATCCGGCCCAGGGGCCGACTCTGGACGTCCGCCTCTGAACTCAGCTCAATTAAAAGAAATGAGCTGCCCGGGCAACTCAGTCCTCCACATTCCATGTGGACACATGGTTGGCAGCCATCCTGCTGAACTTTTAATTTTGCTCTGAAACAAAGAACTTTGTGGAACTTGAAACCATTTTGCTTGGATTTTAAATTGAGCTGAAACAAAGGATTTTACCAAGGACTTTATGATTCTTCCCACAAAAAGGACATCTTTCCAGCAACTAAGTATTTTTTCTCCCTTTCTCTTATTTTTCATACTGGCTATTACTGTTTTAATAATTGTTGATTTTAATAATTGTCTGTATATATTAATTATTTATATTGCCCGTGAATAAAAGACTTTATCAAAGTCATTCACTGCTCCGATACCCTATTATTCAGCATACACAGAAACTGAACTCAGGTCTCTGAAGAGACGCTACTATTGTTGATAACTAGACAGAATACAGCGTGTTTTAACCGTTTTATTTGCAGGTCGAGAATTAGCCAGTTAGTGAGTTCCTCTGTCTCAGAAAACAGAGGTGGTGGCAGATACCCTGAAATAGTGTGTAAGTTGTAATTACCGTACCTCACAGGCTCCCTTCTGGTCGGGCTGCTGCCCAATTTCTTTCGGTTTCTGCGCAAAGATCGCGACCAAAGCTTGCATGGTCTGTGTGCTGAAACCGATTGGAAGGCAATTTGCGGTCTGACCACTAGGGCTCCTGTGACACCTGCAGTATAGGTTATATAGGTAGGTGCCTGCAGTATAGGTTAGATAGGTAGGTGACTGCAGTATAGCTTAGATAGGTAGGTGACAGTATAGGTTAGATAGGTAGGTAGGTGACTGCAGTATATCTTAGATAGGTAGGTGCCTGCTGTATAGGTTAGGTAGGTGACTGCAGTATAGCTTAGATAAGTAGGTGCCAGTATAGGATAGATAGGTAGGTGACTGCAGTATAGCTTAGGTAGGTGCTGCAGTATAGATGAGGTAGGTAGGTGCTGCAGTATAGATTAGGTAGGTGCCTGAAGTATAGAGTAGGTAGGTTGGTAGCGGTTGGGACCTGTGTTGTGCTGAAAGTATCTAAGATAGCGCTAGCGCTATCCAGAAACGTATTAATTCGTTGGTGTAGCTGGAAGGCAATATATTTTTTATATATACAGAGAGACTGTGTAGCCACTACACCTCCCCAAAAGTTTTATTTTATTTGGCGTGGAAATGTCCGGGAACTACAAGAACATGTGCCTGGCGGACCTGCAAACTCTTTGCCAAGCGAGAGGCATTGAAGTCGGCCGCAAGAAACACCAGGACCTGGTAACGGACTTGTTTCAATGGGATACCCGGCAACCGCGGGAGCTAGATGTGTCTGCTGAGGTAGACGCCGACCCATCTGACTCAAGGCAAAGGGAACCAGAGGCTGAAGATCTTAGGCGTACAGAGGTTGAGCAACCTGTGGGCAATGCGGCAACAGTTACGCAAGAGGCTGTCAGTGTGGTCCACAATCCCAGAGTTTCTGAAAGTACTTGCCCGGAACCGGCCAGAACTGGACTGTCCATTTGTACTGATCCGCTAATGCAGCAGGCATTACGACAGCTGATGGAGACTGACCTGGACAAGTACCTGCAGTACATGGCGGAGCAAAAGCGAGAGGCACGAGAGGAACGGGAACGGCAAGCAGCTGCTACGGAACGGGAGCTCCAACGACAGCATGATCTGAACCTGGCAAAAGTTCAACAGGCCAGCCGGAGTTCTATGCCCAGCCTCCCTGCTGAAGGAAGTGCATCACCCGTAAGTGCAAAATTTAAATTTGCTAATATTGAAAAAGACACTGACATTGACTTGTTTTGCGGTCTTTTGAAAAAGCATGCCGTCAGTATCGTCTGTCCCAAGACCAGTGGGCCAGACATCTGACACCTTTGCTGCGCTACAAAGCGCTTGATGCTTTCGCAGAGTTAACTGTGGAAAAAGATAATGATTATGCTGCTATAAAAGACGCTATCATTACCAAATACCAGCTGATGCCAGAAGCCTATCGCAAAAAGTTAAGGGCCTGGCAGAAAAAATCTTCTGACTCTTATCGAGATGTGGTCAGCAGCTTGCTCACCACACTTCGCCAGTGGACTCTAGGCCTCACCAAAGGGTCTTATGCTGTCCTGGAGGACTTGATAGTCCTGGAACAATTTCTGAACATTTGCCCTGCTGATGTACGACAGTTTGTGCTTGAGCGCAAGCCTGCGTCAGCCACTGTCGCTGCAGACCTCGCTAAAACCTTTGCAACTACCCGGGTGTCTGATATACGCAGAACTGTCCCATCCAGCTGGAGAGGAGGTCAGCCCAATACCCCGACAGACTCTCCTGCCCCTGTGAGCCGTCAGCCGCAGAGGCCACCCAGCACAGCTGCTGCACCCAGGCCTGCAGCTCCTGGAGAGGTCACCTGTCACTACTGCCGCCAGCCCGGACACATGAAATTCGACTGTCCGGAGCAGAGACAGACACCACCAGCACCTGCAGCACCTGTATCCCCTGTACCTCACCCACAGCAGAGGCAACCCGCCAGCGAACCACAGCCTGGATCATCAGATTTTGTTCTGTTTGCCCGCAGAAAGGAAATTCACGACCGAACCGACCAGCAGCAGCCTGTTAGAGTGAACGACAAAGTTGTCACCGGATTCCGAGACACCGGAGCTGACATCACGTTGGTTCACTCACACCTTGTGCCAAGGGAGAGCATCAGCTCCAGCCGATCGCTTGCCCTTACTGCAGTAGAGGGCCCCTTTTTACACATAGCCCACGCAAGAGTGAAGCTTGACTGGGGGGTAGGGGTCCAAGAAAGGGTTGTTGGGGTGGTAGAGGATCTCCCAGTCCCTGTGTTGCTGGGGACTGATTTGGGCAAGCTTGTGTCCTACTACGAACCTGCCACGACCGCCTCGTCGCTCACGGAAGGAGACAGACTCTTTACCCACCACCAGGTACTTTATACACTTGGGGGAGCACCAGGGGGAGATGGGTTGAATGTGCCCAGTTCAAGGGTACCAGGTTCAATAGTGCCTGCTTCAAAGGCACCTGAGTTTGATGCACGAACTGTCTGTCATGATGATGTAACTGTACCTGTGTTTAATGTACCAACTGTCTGTAATGGAAATGTGTCTATGCCTGTCACTGTCATTAATGCATGCAACGATGATTTGAGTAATGCCAGTCTGTACCATTCTGAGGGTATACCTGTGCTAGCAGTACCGCGCAGCTGCTGAGCTCAGAACAGGTGGAGGGGGTTCCGGCCTCCTCCCCCTCCTCTGACCATAGGGATGAGACCTTTCAGCCGCTGGCCTCGTGTGACATGAGCCAGGTGGCTGAAACTGACAGCGTATTCACAGCAGCTCTACAAAGGCCCCAAGCCTGGAGGTGCTCAGGCAGCAAGCCTCTGAGCCCCTCGCAGACGGGGCCGCTTTCAAGATGTACTGGGAAGGTGGGAGACTGTACAGCAAGTCTGTACAGCCCCCTACTGGTAGATCACATGCGAATACCAAATGGCTTGTGGTCCCGAGTGCGTTCAGGGGACATGTGCTGAAATCCGCACATGCTAATCCTCTGACAGGGCACTCAGGTGTCCGCAAGACACTTGCCTGTATTCGGAAACAGTTTTATTGGCCCAGGATGAACAGGGATGTAGCCAAATACTGCAAAGCATGTGCCGTCTGTCAGGAGCGGGGAAGGTCCAGAGATTCCCGCGGGGTTCCTTTAGGTCCACAGCCACTTTGCAGGGAACCCCTGCGTGGGCTGGCTGTTGACCTTCCCAAACCACTGCCCGTTGTCAGCAGTCCCGGCAGACACCACATCCGGCCACAGTGGCGCAAACGCCCTGTCCAGAATGGTCCATGTCAGGTCAAACCTGAGGCCAGCGACCTGTCCGGGGGAACCGAGCCGCAGGCTCCAATGGGTTTTCCCGCCGTGCCGGCAGCTCGAGACCCGTCAGCCAGGTTGGATGACACGAAGTGGGCAGCCGACACCGGAATGCTGATGGGCTGTCCCGGTGTCAGGGGGAACTAGACCCAACAGCGCCAATGGCTGCTACGGCGGATGTCTTGATGACAACCCCCTACACAGCATCAGGAAGGAGAGGTGTGGCACCTCCCCTTCCTGAGAAACGAAAACGCCGTGAGAACAGCCGTGAGAAACGAAAACGCAACCGCAATCGGGGTCCTGCCTCGATTGTCGTTGCGCTGCCAAATCAGAATCTCATGTCTGTGGATACCAGGCAGTCCAGCCTGGGGCGGTCTCTGCTGTCTTCATAGGAGATAGTTAGCAGAGTCTTTTCATGGAAACTGGCCCTGTGACCTGCTATATTAGCCAGAGGTGTAAAACTCAGTTTGACCAAGCTGATCTCACTCAGATGCTAATTAAGAACCTCAAGGCCAGTGTCCTGCCTTTGTGGAAGACAGGATGAGCCCACAGCTCACACCTCAATGTGAATTGACTAGCAAATGGGGCTTCCTCCTGCTCACCAGACAAACTGTCTCCAGGAGTTAAAATGATGAAGCATGTGAATTATGATTTCTGCTTATTAAAGGAAAACCGAGTATCACCCAGAGGTGGGAGGAGTGTATTCGGATCCGTTGAAATTGGACCAACGTCTCGGTATACAAATCATAATCATACCTCCTTCGGTTAGGGAGTTATGGGCCCCTCAGTAACCATATGCCCTAGCACCCGCATCCAAGGTATCATATTAATCGGTAGGTTCTGGGGATCGATAATATGTAATTATTATTTGTGTGCCGGCCGTGTAGGTCGGCCGAGAGAAAATGTCAGGGTTATGGGGCTGGTGAAAGCCCCTGCCCAGATGTGATTACCATAATCCGGCCCAGGGGCCGACTCTGGAAGTCCGCCTCTGAACTCAGCTCAATTAAAAGAAATGAGCTGCCCGGGCAACTCAGTCCTCCACATTCCATCTATATGAGAACGGTCTGCTGCCAGCCAAAGGACACATGGTTGGCGGCCATCTTGCTGAACTTTGAATTTTGCTCTGAAACAAAGAACTTTGCGGAACTTGAAACCATTTTGCTTGGATTTTAAATTGAGCTGAAACAAAGGATTTTACCAAGGACTTTGATTCTTCACACAAAAAGGACATCTTTCCAGGAACTAAGTATTTTTTCTCCCTTTCTCTTATTTTTCATACTGGCTATTACTGTTTTAATAATTGTTGATTTTAATAATTGTCTGTATGTATTAATTATTTATATTGCCCGTGAATAAAAGACTTTATCAAAGTCATTCACTGTTCCGATACCCTATTATTCAGCATACACAGAAACTGAACTCAGGTCTCTGAAGAGACGCTACTATTGTTGATATCTAGACAGAATACAGCGTGTTTTAACCGTTTTATTTGCAGGTCGAGAAATAGCCAGTTAGTGAGTTCCTCTGTCTCAGAAAACAGAGGTGGTGGCAGATACCCTGAAATAGTGTGTAAGTTGTAATTACCGTACCTCACAGGCTCCCTTCTGGTCGGGCTGCTGCCCAATTTCTTTCGGTTTCTGCGCAAAGATCGCGACCAAAGCTTGCATGGTCTGTAAGCTGAAACCGATTGGAAGGCAATTTGCGGTCTGACCACTAGGGCTCCTGTGACACCTGCAGTATAGGTTATATAGGTAGGTGCCTGCAGTATAGGTTAGATAGGTAGGTGACTGCAGTATAGCTTAGATAGGTAGGTGACAGTATAGGTTAGATAGGTAGGTAGGTGACTGCAGTATATCTTAGATAGGTAGGTGCCTGCTGTATAGGTTAGGTAGGTGACTGCAGTATAGCTTAGATAAGTAGGTGCCAGTATAGGATAGAAAGGTAGGTGACTGCAGTATAGCTTAGGTAGGTGCTGCAGTATAGATTAGGTAGGTAGGTGCTGCAGTATAGATTAGGTAGGTGCCTGCAGTATAGAGTAGGTAGGTAGGTGCTGCGGTATAGATTAGGTAGGTGATGCAGTATAGATTAGGTAGGTGCTGCAGTATAGATTAGGTAGGTGCCTGCAGTATAGATTAGGTAGGTGCCTGCAGTATAGATTAGGTAGGTGCCTGCAGTATAGATTAGGTAGGTAGGTAGGTGCTGCAGTATAGATTAGGTAGGTGATGCAGTATAGATTAGGTAGGTGCTGCAGTATAGATTAGGTAGGAGCTGCAGTATAGATTAGGTAGGTGCCTGCAGTATAGATTAGGTAGGTAGGTGCTGCAGTATAAATTAGGTAGGTAGTTAGGTGCTGCAGTATAGATTAGGTAGTTAGGTGCTCCAGTATAGATTAGGTAGGTAGGTGCTGCAGTATTGATTAGGTAGGTAGGTCCTGCAGTATAGATTAGGTAGGTGCTGCAGTATAGATTAGGTAGGTGCTGCAGTATAGATTAGGTAGGTGCTGCAGTATAATTAGGTAGGTACCTGCAGTATAGATTAGGTAGGTAGGTAGGTGCTGCAGTATAAATTAGGTAGGTAGTTAGGTGCTGCAGTATAGATTAGGTAGGTAGGTGCTGCAGTATAGATTAGGTAGGTGCTGCAGTATAGATTAGGTAGGTGCTGCAGTATAGAGTAGGTAGGTGCTGCAGTATAGATTAGGTAGGTGCTGCAGTATAGAGTAGGTAGGTAGTTGCTGCAGTATAGATTAGGTAGGTGCTGCAGTATAGATTAGGTAGGTAGGTAGGTGCTGCAGTATAGATTAGGTAGGTGCTGCAGTATAGAGTAGGTAGGTAGGTGCTGCAGTATAGATTAGGTAGGTAGGTGCTGCAGTATAGATTAGGTAGGTAGGTAGGTAGGTGCTGCAGTATAGATTAGGTAGGTAGGTGCTGCAGTATAGATTGGGTAGGTAGGGGACTACTACAGTATAGATTAGGTGGGTAGATGACTGCAGTATAGGTTAGGGAGGTGACTGCAGTATAGCTTAGATAGGTAGGTGCTGCAGCGGTGTTGGGAGCGGGCATAATAATAACTCACCTTTCTTCATCTTCAGCCGGATAGCCGATCTCCCGCAGCTTCAATGTCTTTCCTGTTCCGGCATCTGTCTCAGTAACAGCGCCCCCTGTGATGATATGCGGTACGTCATCACAGGGGGCCACATACAGGGCTCTCTGGCTATATACTGGGGCTCTCTGGCTATATACTGGGGCTCTGGCCACATACCGGGGCTCTCTGGCCACATACAGGGCTCTCTGGCTATATACTGGGGCTCTGGCCACATACCGGGCTCTCTGGCTATATACTGGGGCTCTCTGGCCAAATACTGGGGCTCTCTGGCCACATACCAGGGCTCTCTGGCTATATACTAGGGCTCTCTGGCCACATACCGGGGCTCTCTGGCTATATACTGGGGCTCTCTGGCCGCATACCGGGGCTCTCTGGCTATATACTGGGGCTCTCTGGCCGCATACTGGGGCTTTCTGGCTATATACTGGGGCTCTCTGGCCACATACCGGGGCTCTGGCCACATACAGGGCTCTCTGGTTATATACTGGGGCTCTCTGGCCACATACCGGGGCTCTCTTGCCACATACTGGGGCTCTCTGGCTATATACTGGGGCTCTGGCCACATACCAGAGCTCTCTGGCCACATACAGGGCTCTCTGGCTATATACTGGGGCTCTGGCCACATACCCGGGGCTCTCTGGCCACATACAGGGCTCTCTGGCTATATACTGGGGCTCTCTGGCCACATACTGGGACTCTCTGGCCACATACTGGGGCTCTCTGTGCAACTCCCCATACACACATAAGACATCTTTTTTTAAATAAAGTACATTTTTAAAGGGTAGTTGAGGGAGGGGGGCCCAAAACTGCAACTCTGCTTAGGGCCCCATTTGGCCTTAATCCGGCTCTGCCTATCTGCCCTACAAGCCTGTCCAAGCCCGATAGCTCATGGTCCACTCTGCTCGAACCTCCCTCCTGTCCCATCAGGTACCCTCTTCCGTTCTTCCAGTCACTTGTGCAGTAGTCCTGGGGGTCGTGACTTGGCAAGCATCATCCCTTGTGGGGTGCGCTGGTGAAGACCCATGCTCGCTTAGACCCCATGCACTGGGGCTGCTCGCCCCAACAGGGATGGGATCAACAGAACCCCAACGGTTTGCAAGTAACCCTGACATGCATTGAGCATTCAGTAAAGCAAAGCAGTAGGCAATTTAAAGATATGTAATGCTGGGCATACACGGCCCGATAATGCGCCGGTATCGAGCCAGCGGCTCGATGCCGGCATATCCCCGCGTGCGCGTGGACCGATCCCCGTTCGTCACCGCCGGCGCTCCTTATCAGCCGCTCGATTCCCCACTATTATCCCCCCCCCCGGAAATCGAGTGGGGAATCTATCCGGCAGGTCATTGGACCTGTCGGATATTATCAATCGAGCCATCAGCAGCTCGATTGATAAGGAAACTACATGTCCGTGTATGCCCAGCATTAGACAAGAGCAGGGAACAAGAAGCTTGAATCAAGTCCTTCAAATCGAACACAAGATTCATATCTCGATTGTGTATATAATTGCTTAGAGAGACGTCTTGAGATGGGGGATTAGCAATAAAATACACATGCCTGGGGCTTCCTCCCTGGTGATACATAGTTACATAGTTATTTGGGCTGAAAAAAGACATCCGTCCATTGAGTTCAACCAGAAAATAAAGTACAACAGCAGCCTGCACCCTCACATATCCCTGTTGATTCATGGGAAGGCGAAAAACCCTTACAAGGCATGGTCCAATTAGCCCCAAAAGTAGGGCTATGCAGAGGGTCCTTAAGTGGGGGGTGCTCAAATTGAAAAAAAAGCCCTCTCCAATACACAGTAGTACCTACAAGTGGTGGGGGACCTTCCCCCCCCTAGCCCCCTTGCCATGAAGTGACATGTGACCTTCACCCCCCCCCCCCCCCTTAAACTCTCACAATCCATACCCCTGAGCCCCTCTGCTTGACAAATACATTGAAATACAGAAGCTCTGGCTGCATTCAATGGTGTGGAGTCAGTCGGACCTATCATCGGTGGCCTGCATGGTCCCGCCTCCTTGTTTCTGGCTAGGGGGTACTGGTTGTCACGTGTGCGCTGAATGTAGATGCTGGATGCCATGTGGGTTCTGGGTGTGGATACAGGGTGTCATGTAGGTTCTGGCTATGGGTGGGTATCGAGTGTCATGCGGGTGTTGATTGCAGGTACTTAGTGTCATGTGAGATCTGGGTGCATGTACTGGATGTCATGTGGGTGCTGGGTGCAGGTACTGGGTATGACATGGGTATGAATACTTGGTGCCGTGCCTGTACTGGGTGCTGGCTATGGGTGGGCATTGGGTGTCATGTGGTTTTTAAATGCAGGTACTTTGGGTGTGGGTGCTAGTTAAGTGGATGCTAAGTGCAGATAATGGGTGCCATGGGGAGGCTGTGTGCAGGTGTGAGTACTGGGTGCAATGTTAGGCCTGGGAGCAGATACTTGGTGTCATGTGAGTACTGGGTGCCAACTATGGGAGGAAGGGGTGTGAGTGGATGTTGAGAGAAGTAGAGATCAGAAGACGTCAGTGTGGGTGCTTCAGGAAGGGGAAGTAATTGGGGGTTCTGGGGGAGGGAGAGATCAGTTTAGGTGCTGAGGGAGGTCACTATGGGTGCTGCTGGGGACAAGAAAGGTGCCACTGAGGGAGGGAGAGGTCACTGTGGGTGCTGGGGGAGGCAGGATCACTGCATTGCTAATGCTGGGGAGGGAGAGGTCAGTATGGGTCCTAGCTAGGTGAGGTAGAGGTCACTGTGAATGCTGGGGGAGGGGAGAGGTCACTGCTCTCCCCTCCCCCAGCATTCACAGTGACCTCTCCCTTCACCATCTTACCTGCTCCCACATAGCTGCAGGAATGGTTACACTAGGAATTATGTATGGGACCTCTTTACTCCAAAGTGTCCCAGATGGGGAGGAGCTTCCTGCGGGTGCTGAGTGGGGCTTCCCACATGTAGTGGGCAAGGCTTATCACGACCAGGGGTGGGGGCTTATTTTATGCAGCCAAAAGGGCCTTTTAAGAGGCATTTTAAAAGTGGTGTGCTTAGGCACCCAGAGCATCCCCCTCTGCACGTGCCTGCCCAAAAGGGAAAAAAATTCTATTTCGACTCCAGATGGCAATCAGATAAAATCCCTGGATCAACACCACTGGGCATTACCTAGTAATCATAGTCATGGATGTCTTTCAATGCAAGGAAAGCATCTGAACCCCCTTTAAACGAAGATATAGAATTTGCCATAACTACGTTCTGTGGCAATGCATTCCACATTTTGATCTGTTATTGTAAAGAACCCTTTCTTAAATTAATGGCTAAAACATTTTTCCTCCATGTGCAGATCATGTCCCCTAGTCCTTTGTAAAAGCCTAGGGACAAAAAGTTAATCTGCCAAGCTTTTATATTGACCTCTGATGTATTTATACCTTTATTTATTTATTGTATTTATAAAGTGCCAACATATTACGCAGCACTGGACATTAGTTTAGGTTACAGACAATATTTAGGGGTGACATACAGCAATATGACAAGAAAAACCAGATCACGCAGCACAGTATGAGTACAAGGTAATGCTTAGTCAGTCACTGGATGGGAGCATGGAGATTAGGCAAGTTGAGTTCACTCAAATGCATAGCATGGGTGCACGGTAATGGAGGTGCATGATCAGGTAGGACACAAAAGGAGGAGGACCCTGCCCGAAGGCTTAAAATCTAGAGGGACATGTATACATGTTAATTAGATTTCCTCTAAGGTGCCTTTTCTTCAGACTAAATAAACCCAGTTTATCTAACCTTTCTTAGTAAGTTCCAGGAAAATATATTTGAACTCTTTCTCAGCCTATATAGCTGAACTTGTGAACTTAGAATTTACGATACCTCTGTGTCAGTCCAACTCCCAGATCTGTGAGCATGGAGTAAAGAAGGATCCTATCTTAGCTAACAACCTCTAACCCCATTTAGATGTTCTGTTTCAATTAAGGCATTTTAATGACATGTATTTATGCTTGAAAAAAATCTATTTTCCCTTTTGATATTGCATGTATATAGCTGTCTGTACCACCAGCCTGCAAACTAAGAGGATATAAGCCCGATGAAGGCTGCAAGGCCGAAAGCTTGCTTATTCTTATTCATTTTTAGTTAGCCAATAAACTTCTTGCTTTCTTAGTAAGTGAGACCTTCGATCCCTCGTATCAATTGTTCCTCGTCTCTGCACTGAATTCCATATTCCAGATGTGGCCTTACTAGAGAGTTGAATGGGGCAATATTATGCTAGCATTGCAAGTTTTTATTTCCCTTCAATGCATTTAAAAAATGTATTTGCTTTAGCTTCAGCGGCTTGGCATTGAATATGATTATTTAAGTTGTCAGTGAGTACTCCTAAGTCCTTCTCCAAGTTTGATGTCCCCAACTGTATCCCATTTATTTTGTATGGTGCTAGACCATTGATACAACCAAAATGCATGACTTTACACTTTTCAACATCTGCCATTTATGTGCCCATATAGCCATCCTATTCAGATCCTGTTGAAATATGTCACTATCCTCCTGAGACTTAATGATTCTGCACAATTTTGTATCATCTGCAAAAATAGCAACATTGCTTTCTACTTCATCTACTAGGTCATTAATAAATAAATTGAAGAGCAAGGAACCCAGTACTGACCACTGTGTGACCTACCTTGGTCATCCGCCATTGAGTTCCCACACTTATCCTTTAAGAGTCCAATACAGTCAACCTTTTAACCTTCCTGGCGGTAAGCCCGAGCTGAGCTCGGGCTATGCCGCGCAGGAGGATTTCTCAGGCCCTGCTTAGCCGATTTGCATAAATTTTTTTTTGGTACACGCAGCTAGCACTTTGCCGCTGCTCCGCGCCGATTCGCTGCTACCCGCTGCCCCCCCCCCCCCCCAGACCCCATGCGCTGCCTGGCCAATCAGTGCCAGGCGGCGCTGAGGGGTGGATCGGGACTGCGCTGCCCCTAGCGGTTTTAATTGACTGCCAGGAGGGTTAATTTGATTTTCAGCTTCAATCTTTGCCAGCCAAATTTATTTTTTACAACTTTTATTGCACTCCTTATAATTGCTTAATGCAGCCTTCGGTCCCCTCCTGTTTTAGGACTTTATAGGCATTATTTTTCCACCAGAGGTGCTCATCCAGATTCCGGATATCCGGGTAACCCGGATATCCGAACTTTTTAGGCCTAACCGACCGGATCCAGATAGCTGGGCCCAAATCCGGATAGCTATCTGCGGATAGTTGGACGCATAATCCGGATATCTGTGGGTATCCGGATCCAAAATACTGTAACGAAGGTGATGACATCCTGGAGCCAATCAGAGGGCTCCCAGCAGAGGCCCTAGCAACCAATCACAGAGGGGAACCCTGGCCCTAGCAACCAATCACAGAGGGGAACCCTGGCCGGCACCACCTGACCTCATTGAGCCAATCAGAGGCCTCCCAGCCTAAGCCCTGGTCCCCATTCACAGAAAGGAACACTGGCCAGCCCCCCTGTATAATAAAGAGGGCTGCCATGATGAGACAGATCATCCTGGCTTGCTGAATGCACACTGAGAGACATGCTCCAGTGCTGGTGCCTACAAAGAGCTGAACACAGTTATAAACCTAAAGCTGTTCATTGATTAACCCCTTCACTACTGTCACTACTCTATGGTTAAATCGTTAATTAGCTTGATTGATGTCTCATAGTGTGACAGTTAGAGTGTGTGCTGCAGTGCTGCTGGGCCAAGGGCTGTACACAGTGATAAGCTGTTCAGTGATTAACCCCTTCACTATCACTACACTATAGTTAAATTGTTCATAAGCTTGATAGATGTCAGTGTGACATTTAGAGTGTGTGCTGCAGTGCTGCTGCAGCTGCTATGTGTCTGTGTGTGTGCTGTGCACACACCAGGCCAGCTGCTGCCTGCCACGTGCAAACACGTGCAAAGTGCCATGTGCAAACACATGCAAACACATGCAAAGTGCCCCGTGCAAACAAGTTCCAAGCGCAAAGTGCCGCATGCAAACATGTGCAAAGTGCCACTTTGTACGTGGCCCTTTGCACGTGGCACTTTGCACTTTTCACGTGTTTGCACGTGGCACTTTGCACGTGTTTGCATGTGGCACTTTGCACGGGTGTGCACGTGGCACTTTGCACTTGGCACATGGCACTTTGCACGTGGCACGTTGGACTTTTAGGACACAATGTGGGCTGCACAACCGCTGTCTGGAACTTAGGCCTGATGTTAATTGACAGCCATTTGGGGGGGGGGGGGGGGGGGTTAAGTCCCCATATCATCAATTAGTGTTCCCCTTTGCTAAATAATGATGCTACATGCCTCATATACCCTAAAAAACGTTTTAAAGCAATTTAAAGGGCATTTCCGGTTTCTTATCCAGATATCCAAATCCGGCCGGAAGTCCCGGATACTGGGGTCGGATATCCGATCCGGATTGGAAAATGTTGAACTCAGATATCCGACCCGGATCGGATATCTGGGTACCTGGATCCGATTAGTTCCAAATAGTGAAAAATGGTATCCGAGCACCGCAGTTTTCCACTTCATTTTATCTCTAATCTTTCAATTCATCCATGGAGACCTATTTTAATATTTAAATATTGACTGAAAATACTTTTAAAAGTTTGCCATTTCCGTTCAGTATCCTTTCTCTGTAGTATATTATCCCAGTCCATCAAACTTAGTGCCTGCCTGAATTGATTGAACTTTGCTTCTCTAAAATTCATAGTAATGTCTAATCTGCCTCCATAAGAACCAATTTACGTCCAGCTTTACTTCTTAGTTACCCAGTTCAGTCTGGATTATCCAGAAGGGGTGTGAGAGGGCTATATGAAAAGCTTATATTTATTTCGAGCAAGGTCCCACCCACTCAGGACAATCCGAGGTACCAAAGCTATAACATCTTTTTTAGGTCTGGAGGATGGAGCGGTCCACAGCAAGGCTCTGGGGTCAATGTCAGAGAATGTAGAGTCCAAGACCACCCAATGTTTTGACTGTCTGCTTTGGAACCAGTCTAGGACTCGAGTAAGAAGTACTGCATGGTAATAAGTGTGTATGTCTGGCAGGCCCATACCATCCACTTTTGGTCTACTCAAAACTTTAGAATTAATTCTATGGGTTATTTTTTATCCCATATGAATTGTAGGAAAGAGGTATGCATTTTCTTGAAAGGTATTAGAGAGCCAGATCAGCAGTTAAAGCAGAGAAACCGAGAGCCCAATATAGTGTAGTATGTATTGGATCAGGGAGAATTAGTGTAGAGTAAGTATTATACTTACAAACATGGGTTACCGTTTAGGCAACCACTATATAGGCAGGTGGGGAGATTAGACCTGTCCCCACTCAGGAATAAGATGTCGCTCTCTGAAGAAGGAAAGGAGGGTTTGTCACCCTTCCAACCACCAAGGGTGGATATCTTGACACGTAGATGTACAGAGGCGCCAAAAGGATAAAATATGCTAAAATGTTTAAAATATTCGGGTGGCGGCGGTGGACCAGCCACTCAGAAATAGACTCGATGCTGTCGCTTAAGATAAAGACAATTTATTCACATACTTCATGAACAGAACCGCAACACGTTTCACTGGTATATTCCCGCTTCCTCAGGCAATAAACAGATAGGAGTACACTGTAAAGACAGAGACAGATAGCGTGTCCTTAGACCAATGTATATGTGTGCTAACGATTTTTGGTGCATAGTTATGTTAACGTGAATAATGGGTAAACAATGCTGTGGTTAGAGGTATATTGGGAGAGGGGGTGAAGGGCTGTGCGGAGATTGTTCTAAGAGTTAAAAATCGTAGTAAAAAAATGGGGGGGGGGGGGGGGGCAAAAAAAAAAAAAATATTAGGGGAGGAGGGGGGGTTAGGGAAAAATGAAGGGTGGGAAAACACAATGCAATCAGATGTAGTAAAATGCAGAAAAACAGACTCACCAGTACAGTCTCAAGGTCACGAATAGCGTCGCTGTACCGGTGAGTCTGGAAATCAGGACTTATATACCTAAGAGTATATTAGCAATTATACATGCAATTGGTCCACCCATATACTCTTAGGTATACAAGTCCTAATCTCCAGACTCACCGGTACAGAGGCGCTATTCGTGACCTTGAGACTGTACTGGTGAGTCTGTTTTTCTGCATTTTATTACATCTGATTGCATTGTGTTTTCCCACCCTTAATTTTTCCCTAACCCCCCCCTCCTCCCCATTTTTTTACTACGATTTTTAACTCTTATAACAATCTCCGCACAGCCCTTCACCCCCTCTCCCAATATACCGCTAACCACAGCATTGTTTACCCATTATTCACGTTAACATAACTATGCACCAAAAATCGTTAGCACACATATACATTGGTCTAAGGACATGCTATCTGTCTCTGTCTTTACAGTGTACTCCTATCTGTTTATTGCCTGAGGAAGCGGGAATATACCCGTGAAACGCGTTGCGGTTCTGTTCATGGAGTATGTGAATAAATTGTCTTTATCTTAAGCGACAGCATCGAGTCTATTTCTGAGTGGCTGGTCCACCGCCGCCGCCCGAATATTTTAAACATTTTAGCATATTTTATCCTTTTGGCGCCTCTGTACATCTACGTGTCAAGATCAGCAGTGCCTGCATGACATAGGCATAAGCGCCTGCGTGATATAAGGCAGTGCCTTAGGCATAATATCCATCTTGATTACGCATATCCTACTCAACCAAGATAGGTACAAAGATCTCCATTTTTCAAGATCCCTATGGATTTTAGATAATGAGGGGGAATTCATTGGGAATAATTCAGATAAATGACTGGCTATATAGACAGCTAAGTATTTAACCACTTAACGACCAGCCAACGCCGATAGGCGGCGGCTGGTCGCAGTGGTGTTTCCATCCTGTCAGTTGACGGAGGGAGTCTCCGTGAACAGCCTGCAAGCCTCCGATCGCGGCTCGTAGGCGAAATGTAAACACCCGGGGAAGAAATCCCCGGTGTTTACATCGCACGGCGCTGCTGTCACAGCAGCGCCATAAAAGAGATCGGCGATCCCCGGCCTCTGATTGGCCGGGGATCGCCGGCATCTGATAGGCTGAAGCCTATTAAAGGTGGTACAGGATGGATCGTCGTCCTGTACCGCCCATAGAGAGAAGGAGAGGGAGGGGGTAATAGCACTGCGGAGGGGGGCTTTGAGGAGCCCCCCCCCCCGCTAGGCGAAAGTGAGCGGCGGCAATCAGACACTCGCCAGCAGGACATCCCCCTAGTGGGGAAAAAAGGGGGGGGGGGGGAGTCTGATCGCCCTGCCTGCCACACGATCTGTGCTGGGGGCTGAAGAGCCCACCCAGCACAGATCATTCAAAATTTCTGCGGTCCTTAAGTGGTTAATCTTATGCTTTTGCCAGCGAAAAGGGAAAGATTTGGACAGATCCTGCACCACATTCTCCAGCAAAGATATATTGAGAACCTCCGCCTTAGATCAATTTTAAAATTGCTCCTATTACTATAATCTGACATTTTCTGCAAGATGCTGGGGAAAGCAATACTACATACAACAGCAGGTCATCTTCAAATAGTGCAAGTTTAATGTGAATTCCCTGTATGGATTCCCTGTATGGACCGATTATTGTGGAGCGCTACTGCTCCATACAGATGACATACAAAAGGGGGGAGAGGGGGCACCCAGCCTCGTACCATTACGGATGGGGAAGGCATCCTACAGGGTCCTGTTAACCTTGACAATGGCCAAAGGATTACTACATAGGGCCATCACTCTGTTGATATACTTAGGGTCCAGACAGGGGCGTAGCAATAGGGGGTGCACAGGTGGCCACCGCATCGGGGCTCTTGGGCCAGAAGGGCCCCAAAGGGCCCTCCCTTAACTACAATATTAGCTCTTTATTGGTCCTGTGCTCATAACAATCACTTCTATAGATACTTTGAATAGTGGTAATTATTAACAAGCTGTTCCCCATCCCCTTCTTGCACCTCTGACACTGTAGTTGCCATTGGCAGGTTTTGGTGCGCTGAATCAATTGTTTTGTATAGAGTGCTTGGGGGGCCCCATTGTAAAACTTGTATTGGGGCCCACAGCTCCTTAGCTACACCACTGGGCCCAGACCCAACCGTGTCAGGGAACCTTTCAAAAATGTCTAATGAACCCTGTTGAATGCCTTCTCTGCGTCCACTGAGACCACACAGAGAGGATGACTGGTCTGCTGTGCTGGATGAATGATTGAAACTGTTTTTAAGGTGTTATCCCCCGCCTGTCTTTTTTACAACAAAACCAGTGAAATGCATAGGTGGGTGGAGCTTGAAGGTAGGGCGTGTGTGACCTCTGTAGCCCTGTTCATTCCTGCTGAGTGTCTAATGTATGTGAGATACGGGTTGATCACGGGCGTCTTTGAGCGGTTCACCGCTGACACATGTGGCTCAACTGCACCAAGGAGGCTAACACTCTGAACGGGGCTGGACACACAGAATGCAACAGAAACGTGGGTGAGGCTGGAATTTCAGCTGGGCGGTGGTGAGATTATAGCCTCTAGGCTTACCCGCTGTGTTTAAACTGGAATCCAGGAAGTTGCTCAGTTCTGTTCATATTGAATATTTGGAACTGCCTCATATTGAGTGCCCGCTCTGTTGGCTATCACGGCTTACTACTATCAATTCTAAAGATGCATGTGCTTCCAGGTCTGCTGGAGCTGTGAACTAACGCTATGCTTACTGCTTCTTGCTAATTGCAATAAGGAAACTTTACTGCTTATTAATAACATACTGGTTGAATCTACTGATGGCATAAGTTAGCGATAAACCGCTGTGCATGAATGCTAGCGGAGTGAATGGTATGGTGTGCAAGCTCTGACAGGAGGTTGACCCTTGCTATGTTCATATTGTTGTTTTTAAATGGTTTGAATTCATTGAGCAATTAAGGTTTGGCTTATACAATAAATGCTATCAGCATTTTTTCTAAGTTTATACCGTGTGGCCAGTCCATTTATACAGTGTGGCCAGACACAGGGACTCCTCCTTCCCTCAAGCTGTCCGGGCCCTTAACACTGGCCACACCCCCATATACTTAAGAAACCTCCCTTGTGTAATGTATATTGTGTATATATTGTAGGTAAATTGTCCAAGTGTGATCAGCACCCATGAACCATTAAATTGTAAAGGAATGCCCAGACCAGTCGTCCTTCCGTATCTCTCAGACGACAGCCAATACTTTTCCAAAAAGGGTCGGCACCTCCAGTATTAATAGCTCTTTAAAACATAGCTCTTTATTGAAAAAAGTAAAAATGATTGTAAAACGTGAGTGGCTGCATCCCAGCGACAGCCCACTGTTTCAGGTCTACACACCTTTCTTCAGGCTGGACAACCTCACACTAAAATCATGAGCAACAAACACTTCCTTAAATACCAAGCCTTACCTCTCTGGAGCAATCAGAGGAAATCACCTGCACGGACCTGATGGAAGACTGCTAGGAGTAGTGAGAGGGAGTAGTGATATGCTGTCAGCACGAGTAGTTGCTGTGCAACTTCCTGCTCAGCAGAGTGTGCACCAGCCAATATACCTCCACTTAAAATAGTGCAGAGTGAATTCTCATTTATCTACCTCCTTATCCGCATCAAAATGCGGAAATCAAGTAGTCACTCATTGCTGTTCACCCCCATGTTAAGGTATTAATCCACATTACCTCTCCCATAAAGCCTATAATCCCTAACGCTGTGTGTTCCCCTGCAAGCATATAAATAAAAGTCTTCCAAAGAGCGACCAATAAGCTCCACGATCTCTGCACAAGCCCCAGCGCCGACCAATCAAGTACCGCCGTGTCACTGCACTGATACACAGGCGCCACGTTGCAAAAATACCGCCGCAACACGGAAAAAATGTACGCGAGATGTCCGCTTTAACGCGTACATAATTAGAGTATGCAGAAAATTGTAAGCATAGTCCCCACTCATATGCGCACAACAATTTAAATATCACAAAATGCAAAAAGCCGCCCCGAACGCGGAAAAAGGCACGCATCAAACGATGAAAGCACCATCTACTGACCTGAGCAGAGAACAGAGCATGATAAATTACCATGGAAACACACAGCGTTTAGGCAACTCCATCCACCATGAGGCTGATTCCTCCTGGTCCTAGAGAGCACAAATATAAAGCCCCGTCTACACGAGGCGATGTAACAGCAATGTTACTTATCAATGCGGCTCGATTGATAAGATCCGTCAGGTCGGATTTCGCCACCGCCGATTCCCTGCTCATTCCCCACGAGGGGACAATGGCAGGGAATCGAGCGGGGGATCGAATCCGACGCACGTGCGGGCGAGCGGGTACGCGGGGGGTTGCGGAAGAGGCGAAACCGGCAGCTAATCGAGCCGCCGGATCGCCTTGTGTAGACGGGGCTTTAGACAGGCCTGGTGCACACCAGAGGAGTTTTTCTGAGCGTTTTGAGTTTTTGAAACCTCCTGCTAATGTTATCCTATGTGTCTATGCACACATGGTGCAGTGATGCGGCAGTACTTGATTGGCTGGGGCGTGTGCAGAGATTGTGGAGCTTATTGGTCGCTCTTTGGAGGACTTTTATTTATATGCTTGCATGGGAACACACAGTGTTAGGGATTATAGGCTTTATGGGATCTGAGAGGTAATGTGGATTGAGGCTTGTAATGTGGATTAATACCTTAACATGGGGTGAACAGCAATGAATGACTACTTGATTTCCGCATTTTGATGTGGATAAGGTAGATAAATGAGCGTTCACTCTGCACTATTTTAGGTGGAGGTATATTGGCTGGTGCACACTCTGCTGAGCAGGAAGTTTCACAGCATATTACTCCCTCTCTCCCATTGGCTTGCTTTAGCTCCTAGCAGTCTTCCATCAGGTCCGTGCAGGTGATTTCCTCTGATTAATCTAGAAAGGTAAGGCTTGGTATTTAATGAAGTGTTTGTTGCTCATGATTTTAGTGTGAGGTTGTCCAGCCTGAAGAATGGCGTGTAGACCTGAAACAGCGGGCTGTCACTGGGATGCAGCCACTCACTTTTTACAATCATTTTTAACTTTTTTTCAACAAAGAGCTATGTTTTAAAGAGATATTAATACTGGAGGTGCCGAGCCTTTTTGGAGAAATCTATATTGTAGGTATACTGCATTCAGCAATTCACATTGGGCTTCATTCACTAACCGGCGCTAAGTGTTAGCACCAGAGTGAAAAGCCACTTAGTGCCCCAATAGTAGCTTTGCGCACAGTAACAGCCGCGCAAAGCTACATTGCGCACAGCAGCAAGCGCAGTGCGGTGCGCCGGTAATAGTGCATGGTGCAACAATAACGTCGCACCTCCTGCCCTGTAAACGTCGCACCCGGTGCGCCGAAGACGGCGCATCGGGTCACCCCGAAGTGGCTTTGGGGGCACCCGATGCTCCATCTTCGGCGCACCGGGTGAGACAATATCGTTGCACCGCACACTATTACCGGCGCACCGCGCTGTGCAAGCGGCTGTGCGCGATGTAGCTTTGTGTGGCTGTTATTGCCCCAAAAGTAGTTTTGCGCGCACTAAGGCCTTGATTCATCATTGTCTTTGAGATAACATTTTCCAGTTCATTAAATTACTGAATTCGAAGTTTATCGATTTCTAGTTGTATTCATCAAGGTTTTTCCGCATTCGGTGTGATTTCGATAAAATATCGATAACAATGTGGTAACCATTCGGTAACGTGTCGATATTTCCATTTTACAGCGGTAATTTAGCACAAGGCCATAAGATACCCGTGGAATTGTGGGTAAAAGGGCAGTTCTTTGAACACCATGTAGCAACATTCCGAATAGGGCTTGACACCTGGACCAGGATTCTAGAAGTGGCTTGGGACAATTCCACAATTCCACAATTTCGCCAGCTACGGCTTGATAGGAGCCTTTTCTGAAAAAATGTAGTGCAGCTAGCAATTTAGTTAACCCTGGCACTGCTGGGTTCTCTTACAAGATGATTCAAGAGAAATGCCGATGTCCTGGTATAGCAAATAAATCCATTCTCTTTCAAATTGATATGGTTCTAGACCTTATTCTTGCCCTTCTGCACCTTTGAATCACTCTCAGCTAGTCCTAAATTTAACGCTAAACCACGCCCACTTTCATTTTCATGAATTGCACTTTCTTCCGTTTTATCGTATCATTATCGAATGATTACCGAATGCTCGCTAACAGCTGTAGATAACTTTGATGAATCCTGATATCAACTTATCGAGTTCGGTATTTTAGAGAGCTGTCGATAATTGATTCGATAAGTCTTGATAATTCGAGGCCTAAGTGGCTTTTCACTCCGGCGCTAACACTTAACGCCGGTTAGTGAATCAAGCCCCCTGTGTACTATAAACTGTAATAATTTGGATAATATGTGCCTCCCCATCCCTCTGTCTGTGTTACGTGTACCCATGTGTGTGTTTGCCCGTGAAAGGTCTGTTGTGCTGTCTGTGCCAACAACAATTCCTTGTGCGATATCCTGTACTTGGCAAATTAAAATCTATTCGGATATAGGCACATGGATCTGAACAATACGTTTACTGTACAGTTTAATCTAGCCAGAGATTTACTATATCAGAGTACACTGTCAGGGCAGTTTTTAGGTTAATTCGCTCCCAGGGCGAGTGTCAAAAAATACAACCCCTCCAGTATAGGTAGCCAGATGACCCTGGCAGTATAGCTAGCCACCTCCCCCATACACACACACTGTAGGCAGACACAGCAGCCCTCTTTCCCACCGTCACACACAGTATAGTCAGCCAGAAACCCCCTTCCCTCCCCACCCCCCATATAGACAGACAGAGCCCCCCCTTCCAACCCCCCACAACCAGTATAGCTAGCCAGCCCCCCCTCCCAACCACCCACAACCAGTATAGCCAGCCAGATACCCCCCTCCCCTCCCCACACACAGTATAGCCTCCCTCCCTCCCCACATACAGTATAATCAACCAGAGTCCATCCCCACCCCCACCCCACATACTATTGTTAGCCAAAGCCACCCTCCCTTCCTATCCTTCCTACACACACACACTGCAGTCTGCCCACCATACCTCAGCGGTGAAGAGAGTGCAGACACATGCATGGAGCAGCTGAAAACTCACCTTTGGGATTCACCGCTGCCTCTATCTCCTTCCTCCTAAGCATCTGTCGCATTGGTAACACCCCACCCATGATGACATTCTTTTGAATGGTATATACAGTGGGATGCGAAAGTTTGGGCAATGTTGTTACTCGTCATGATTTTCCTGTACAAATCGTTGGTGGTTACGATAAAAAATGTCAGTTAAATATATCATATAGGAGACACACAGTGATATTTGAGAAGTGAAATGAAGTTTATTGGATTTACAGTAGGTGCACAATAATTGTTTAAATAAAATTAGGCAGGTGCATAAATTTGGACACTGTTGTCATTTTATTGATTCCAAAACCTTTAGAACTAATTATTGGAACTCAAATTGCCTTGGTAAGCTCAGTGACCCCTGACCTACATACACAGGTGAATCTAATTATGAGAAAGCGTATTTAAGGGGGTCAATTGTACATTTCCCTCCTCTTTTAAATTTCTCTGAAGAGTAGCAACATGGGGGTCTCAAAACAACTCTCAAATGACCTGAAGACAAAGATTGTTCACCATCATGGTTTAGGGGAAGGATACAGAAAGCTGTCTCAGAGATTTCAGCTGTCTGTTTCCACAGTTAGGAACATATTGAGGAAATGGAAGACCACAGGCTCAGTTCAAGTTAACGCTCAAAGTGGCAGACCAAGAAAAATCTCGGATAGACAGAACCGACGAATGGTGAGAACAGTCAGAGTCAACCCACAGACCAGCACCAAAGACCTACAACATCATCTTGCTGCAGATCAAGTCACTGTGCATCGTTCAATCATTTGGTGCACTTTAAACAAGGAGATGCTGTATGCAGAGGAAACCTTTTCTCCGCCCACAGCACAAACAGAGCCGCTTGAGGTATGCTAAAGCACATTTGGACAAGCCAGCTTCATTTTGGAATAAGGTGCTGTGGATTGCTGAAACTAAAATTTAGTTATTTGGACATAACAAGGGGTGTTATGCATGGAGGAAAAACAACACAGCATTTCAAGAAAAACACCTGCTACCTACAGTAAAATATGGTGGTGGTTCCATCATGCTGTGGGGCTGTGTGGCCAGTGCAGGGACTGGAAATCTTGTCAAAGTTGATGGACGCATGGATTCAACTCAGTATCAGCAGATTCTGGAGACCAATGTCCAGGAATCAGTGACAAAGCTGAAGCTGCGCTGAGGCTGGATCTTTCAACAAGACAACAACCATAAACACTGCTCAAAATCCACTAAGACATTCATGCAGAGGAGCAAGTGCAATGTTCTGCAATGGCCATCTCAGTCCCCAGACCTGAATCTAATTCAAAATCTGTGGTATGAGTTAAAGAGAGCTGTCCATGCTCGGAAGCCATCAAACCTGAATGAACTAGAGATATTATGTAAAGAGGAATGGTCCAAAATACCTTCAACCAGAATCCAGACTCTCATTGGAGCAGGAAGCGCTTAGAGTCTGTAATTTCTGCAAAAGGAGGATCTACTAAATATTGATTTCATTTCTTTTTTGTGGTGCGCAAATTTATGCACCTGCCTAATTTTGTTTAAACAATTATTGCACACTTTCTGTAAATCCTATAAACTTCATTTCACTTCTCAAATATCACTGTGTGTGTCTCCTTTATGATATATTTAACTGACATTTTTTAGCGTAACAACCAACGATTTATACAGGAAAATCATGATGATTAACATTGTTGCCCAAACTTTCGCATCCCACTGTACTGTAAGCCTTGCAGTGCAAAGAATACATTAGAAATTCATGCAACACTGAACTGCCTCAGATGTGACTGAGCCTGATGTAGGGACTCTATAAAATCATCAAGCTCTAATCCAGGGTGCAGGGGCGTAGCATTCAGTATAGCCACCATAGCGGTTGCTATGGGGCCCACGGTAGCCCTACGCCACAGGGGGCCCGTGCCGAGTCAGAGGACTTTTTTTTTTTAAATTATGATGCCGGCCGCCCCCCCCCCCCCTCCCCCGGCTCCTTGCCCCCAATAATTTTAGAACCGCGCCCTCCCCCGGCCCCCCTCCTCTGATAAGGTGGCTGGTGAGGAGGGGGACTACGTGGCGGCGTATTGATCCTCCCTGGCGGCCGGGCCGACACTTACTGTATGCTTCCGGCCAGCCAGGGAGGGAGAAGGACAGTCTCAGACGTGCGACCAGGAGGGAGCGGACCGGCTGCGAGGAGGAGAGCGGAGCACCGACCCAACTCCACGCAAGCTGGCAAGCTACAGGGATTTGGGCCTATGAGGCTGTGTAACCAATTTTCTTTTCAGTTTAGTATAAGCTACAGGGATTGTAAGTATGTTGTGCGTGCCTAAGTGCCTGGTGCTGCTGCCTGTAGTGGACGGAGGTGGGTGAGCGGGTGGAAATGGGGGCCGGCCCGGGGGACTTGCTGGCTGCTGCCACCCATACCTAGCCCTGGCCAGCTGCTGCCACCCATACCTGGCCCTGGCAAGCGCAGCGGCCATAATGCAACCTGGTGCTGGCTGCTGGGGGAATAGGGCAGGGCCCTGCCTACATATACTTGGCACATATACCCCTGACTACATATACTGGGCACATATACCCCTGCCTACATATACTGGGACATATACCCCTGACTACATATACTGGGACATATACCCCTGACTACATATACTGGGACATATACTCCTGACTACATATACTGGGACATATACCCCTAACTACATATACTGGGACATATACCCCTGACTACATATACCTCTGACTACATATACTGGGCACATATACCCCTGACTACATATACTGGACACATATACCCCTGACTACATATACTGGACACATATACCCCTGACTACATATACTGGGCACATATACCCCTGACTACATATACTGGACACATATACCCCTGACTACATATACTGGACACATATACCCCTGACTACATATACTGGGCACATATACCCCTGACTACATATACTGGGCACATATACCCCTGGCTACATATACCCCCCTGACTACATATACTGGGACATATACCCCTGACTACATATACTGGGCACATATACCCCTAACTACATATACTGGGCACATATACCCCTGGCTACATATACTGGGCACATATACCCCTAACTACATATACTGGGCACATATACCGCTGGCTACATATACTGGGGACTACTATACTCCTGACTACATATACTGGGCACCTATACTCCTGGCTACATATACTGGACACCTATACCTCTGGCTACATATACTAGGCAACTATACCTCTGGCTACATATACTGGGGACTACTATACTCATGACTACTTATACTGGAGACACCTATAGACCTGGCTACCTATGCTGGGGGTACCTATTTTGGGGGAACTGCTGTCAGATTATCTGCATTTTTGTGGAACCGCTGTTATGTATTTTGGGGAACAGCTGCCAGATTATGTGTATGTTAGGGGAACAGCTGCATTACGTGTATTTTGGGAAACTGCTGCCAGATTGTGTATGTTTGGGAGACCACTGCTGCCAGATTATATGTATTTTGGGTGTTACGTGTTTTTTGGGTGATCCACTGCCAGGTTTTGCGTATTTTGGGGAACTGCTTCCAAATTATGTGTATGTTGGAGGAACTGCTGCTGCCACATTGTCTATTTTGGGGGAACCACTGCCATATTATCTGTATTTTGGAGGAACTTCTACCAGGTTATGTCTCTTTTTGGTGAAATGCTGTCAGATTACATCTATTTTTGGGGGATACACTACGGCAGAGCTCAAACTTCCCTGGCAGACCTTTTACATCACTGCTAAGGTCATGTATATTTGGCCCCACCCATGACCACGCCCATGTTATGCTTGACCACGCCCATTTTTGGCGCGCAGCGCAAGGGTTTTTAGGGTGAGTCCACTCACCTCTTTTTCCAGGACTAGACCCCTGCATATACCCCTGGCTACATATACTGGGCACATATACCCCTGGCTACATATACTGGGCACATATACCCCTGGCTACATATACTGGGCACATATACCCCTGGCTACATATACTGGACACATATACCCCTGACTACATATACTGGGCACATATACCCCTGACTACATATACTGGGCACATATACCCTTGGCTACATATACTGGGGACATATACCCCTGATTACATATACTGGGCACATTACATATACCCCTGACTACATATACTGGGCACATATACCCCTGCCTACATATACTGGGGACATACCTCTGGCTACAGATACTGGGCACATATACTCCTAACTACATATACTGGGACATATACCCCTAACTACATATACTGGGACATATACCCCTGACTACATATACCTCTGACTACATATACTGGGCACATATACCCCTGACTACATATACTGGACACATATACCCCTGACTACATATACTGGGCACATATACCCCTGACTACATATACTGGACACATATACCCCTGACTACATATACTGGACACATATACCCCTGACTACATATACTGGGCACATATACCCCTGACTACATATACTGGGCACATATACCCCTGGCTACATATACCCCCCTGACTACATATACTGGGACATATACCCCTGACTACATATACTGGGCACATATACCCCTAACTACATATACTGGGCACATATACCCCTGGCTACATATACTGGGCACATATACCCCTAACTACATATACTGGGCACATATACCGCTGGCTACATATACTGGGGACTACTATACTCCTGAATACATATATTGGGCACCTATACTCCTGGCTACATATACTGGACACCTATACCTCTGGCTACATATACTAGGCAACTATACCTCTGGCTACATATACTGGGGACTACTATACTCATGACTACTTATACTGGGGACACCTATAGACCTGGCTACCTATGCTGGGGGTACCTATTTTGGGGGAACTGCTGTCAGATTATCTGCATTTTTGTGGAACCGCTGTTATGTATTTTGGGGAACAGCTGCCAGATTATGTGTATGTTAGGGGAACAGCTGCATTACGTGTATTTTGGGAAACTGCTGCCAGATTGTGTATGTTTGGGAGACCACTGCTGCCAGATTATATGTATTTTGGGTGTTACAATACAATAACATTGTTTTTTGGGTGATCCACTGCCCCTGATTACATATACTGGGCACATTACATATACCCCTGACTCCACTGCCAGGTTTTGCGTATTTTGGGGAACTGCTTCCAAATTATGTGTATGTTGGAGGAACTGCTGCTGCCACATTGTCTATTTTGGGGGAACCACTGCCATATTATCTGTATTTTGGAGGAACTTCTACCAGGTTATGTCTCTTTTTGGTGAAATGCTGTCAGATTACATCTATTTTTGGGGGATACACTACGGCAGAGCTCAAACTTCCCTGGCAGACCTTTTACATCACTGCTAAGGTCATGTATATTTGGCCCCACCCATGACCACGCCCATGTTATGCTTGACCACGCCCATTTTTGGCGCACAGCGCAAGGGTTTTTAGGGTGAGTCCACTCACCTCTTTTTCCAGGACTAGACCCCTGCATATACCCCTGGCTACATATACTGGGCACATATACCCCTGGCTACATATACTGGGCACATATACCCCTGGCTACATATACTGGGCACATATACCCCTGGCTACATATACTGGACACATATACCCCTGACTACATATACTGGGCACATATACCCCTGACTACATATACTGGGCACATATACCCTTGGCTACATATACTGGGGACATATACCCCTGATTACATATACTGGGCACATTACATATACCCCTGACTACATATACTGGGCACATATACCCCTGCCTACATATACTGGGGACATACCTCTGGCTACATATACTGGGCACATATACCTCTGGCTACATATACTGGGCATATATACATCTGGCTACATATACTGGGCATATATACCTGTGGCTACATATACTGGGCATATATACCTCTGGCTACATATACTGGGCATATATACCTCTGGCTACATATACTGGGCACATATACCCCTGGCTACATATACTGGGCACATATACCCCTGGCTACATATACTGGGCACATATACCCCTGACTACATATACTGGGCACATATACCCCTGACTACATATACTGGGCACATATACCCCTGGCTACATATACTGGGCACATATACCCCTGACTACATATACTGGGCACATATACCCCTGACTACACATACTGGGCACATATACCCCTGACTACATATACTGGGGACACTGGCTGTTTGTCATTATGTGCATTTACTGGTGAAAAGCTGTCTCTTATTATGTGCATTTACTGGTGAAAAGCTGTCTCTTATTATGTGCATTTACTGGTGAAAAGCTTTCTCTAATTATGTGCATTTACTGGTGAAAAGCTGTCTCTAATTATGTGCATTTACTGGTGAAAAGCTGTCTCTTATTATGTGCATTTACTGGTGAAAAGCTGTCTCTTATTATGTGCATTTACTGGGGAAACGCTGTCTGTCATTACGTGCATTTACTGGTGAAACGCTCTCTCTTATGTGCATTTAGTGGGGAAATGCTTTCTCTCATTACATGCATTTACTGGGGAAATGCTGTCTGTCATTATGTGCATTTACTTCATATTTTTTTATGTAACTACATTAGCTAGTATAACTACATTACAGTTGGCCCCACCCACATGACATCATGGCCACGCCCATTTTTTTTAACATTTCCTTGAACATGTTGCCCCCTACCCATTTTTGACTGCCCCCTCATATGTGCCAGTCTAGAACCGGCCCTGTACCCCTGCCTACATATACTGGGCACATATACCCCTGGCTACCTGTTCTGGGGACATCTCTCCCCCTGGCTACCTGTTCTGGGGACATCTCTCCCCCTGGCTACCTGTTCTGGGGACATCTATACTCCTGGCCACCTATTCTGGGGACATCTATACTCCTTGCCACCTATTCTGGGGACATCTATACCCCTGGCCACCTATTCTGGGGACACCTATAGACCTGGCTACTTATACTGTACTTAGAGGGGTGTGGGAATGTTGGGGTGGAGGGTCCTGTAGGAATGTTTGGGTGGGAGGCCTGAGGTCCGTGGGGTTGGAAGGTCGTGGGGGGCCCATAAAATTTTTTTGCTATGGGGCCCAGTCATTTCTAGCTACGCCCCTGCCAGGGTGCAAGTAGTCTGAAGCAGCTGGACTGGGCAGAACTATAGTTGGCTAGGCCACATCGCAAAGATATGTTAGCGCCCCACTGCCCCAGAGTGGCAGTGTGGGCCGGGAGCGAGGTGGGCCCAGTGTTGCACCCAATGCCTTTATGCAGAATACACAGTGAGAACCTGCTCTTGGTGATCGTCGTGTCTCCACCACTTCCTGGTTAGTTAGCAAGTTCTGTGCAGCCAGCCAATCAACATGCGGAGACTGAAGCCACATGGTGATTGACTAGCTTCAAGCACTTGCTAACTAACCAGGGAGCGGAGGAGACGCAATTCCTGGGAGCAGGTAAAGTATAATTAGGCTTCTAGTGACCATTTTTCATGATGTCGTAAGGTACAGGACCGCCCCTAGGACTGTCTCTGCCCCCCCCCCCTCAGCCGGCGGTGGTGGTGTGAAGCTGGCAGACTGGGATGACCAGTAGACAAAAAACTGGAGTCTGAATGAACTGATGTGGGACTTGAAATTAAGTGCATCTCTTTTTCACTCCCTGCAATTTATTGTTCCTTAATCCTATTGTGTCATACTACTTTTTGTTACTGTACTCCTTACAGTACAGACCCCCATTTTAGTGCTGCTTATTCTAGTGGCCCTTTTTATGGTGTGCCTTTTTATAACTCCCCCTTTCCCCCTCCTCTTATTTATATGCTGCCTGTCCTGCCCACAATTTATAGTGCCAATTATCGTTCCAATAATCTGAATGCCCTCTATTATAAGACACCTTTTAAAGAGACACTGAAGCGAAAAAAAATATATGATATAGTGAATTGGTTGTGTACTATGAATAATTACTAGAAGATTAGCAGCAAAGAAAATATTCTCATACTTTTATTTTCAGGTATATAGTGTTTTTTCTAACATTGCATCATTCTATAATATGTGCAGATTACACAACACTCAGCATTCAAAATGAGTCTTTCAGAGCAGTCTGTGAAGTAATGACCTCTCCTCTAGCAGAGGAAAAGTAAACAGTTCACTTACAGTTGAGATAATAAAAGTCAGATAACAGCCCTCTCCACAACGAACTTAGTCGGAGAGCTTAATGGCTTGTTTGCATAGAGATAACAACTGGAGTTTCTCAACTCTTCCTGTACTGGAAACAATTAGACTGATGTATCTGATCTTAATGTTTTATTTCTTAGCTGTACTACACATACAAATCATAATATCATCATTTTTTTTTTCGCTTCATTGTCTCTTTAAACAATACCAGTTGCTTGGCAATTCTGCTGATCTTTATGCATTAGTAGTGTCTGAATAACCCACCTTAAACAAACATGCAGCAAAATGCTTGTTCAGGGTCTGAATCGGTATAAATTAATTTCATCAATGAGAAAATGCTGTACTTAATAAGCAGAACTGCCTTCAAGGGCTGCAGTGAGGTAAAAACCATGATGAAAAATGTCCACCACCATATCTGATACTAGCAAAAATTAAAGGACAACTGATGTGCGAGGGATATGGAGCCTGCCATATTTATTTCCTTTTAAGCAATACTAGGTGCCTCGCAGCCCTGCTGAACCTTTGCCTCTAATACGTTAAGCCACAGACCCTGATTCTGACATTATTATCAGATCTGACAACAAGATTAGCTGCATGTAGGGATGAGCGTAATGACCTAATTACGAATTTCCGAAATTTCGCGAAATTACTACAATTACGATTTTAGCAGTAATCGAAATTTCGTAATTTTCGCAAATTACGCAAATTTTCGTAATTACGAAATTTAGTATTTTAAAGTTTGCAAAGGTTTCTATCCCTCTAGATGCCTAAAATGAATAACCAACCTCCTCCTCTCTCTCTCTCTCTCTCTCTCTCTCTCTCTCTCTCTCTCTCTCTCTCTCTCTCTCTCTCTCTCTCTCTCTCTCTCTCTCTCTCTCTCTCTCTCTCTCTCTCTCTCTCTCTCTCTCTCTCTCTCCAGAGATCTGTAGTATTTCAAAACCATACTCACATTCATGACATGTCCAGGGATCAAACCCAGGCCAACCACATGGAAGACAGCTATGCTCACCACCATACCACCAAACACACACTAAATAGACTGCTAACCTAAATCTTACTTGTAGACAGTCATATGAGACACATGCTGGGTGCAGGGCTTTGTGATTGGACCATGCGATAGAGTGAGGTGCAAAAATGAAATCATGCCTAGCAGAGGATGGTTTCACAGTGCTAAATGCTAGGCTGGCTGTGGTGCAATTGGTTAGTGTGTCTGGCTGGTAACAGCAAGGTTACAGGTTCAATTCCATCCAGGCATGTCTTTTCCTTTTGCGTTCAACAGTTGTCCAAACAGAGCCAACAGAGCCCCAGATAGCCATGTAGAGTTAGGTCACAGCTAGCCTGGCTGTGGTGCAATTGGTTAGTGTGTCTGGCTGGTAACAGCAAGGTTACAGGTTCAATTCCATCCAGGCATGTCTTTTCCTTTTGCGTTCAACAGTTGTCCAAACAGAGCCAACAGAGCCCCAGATAGCCATGTAGAGTTAGGTCACAGCTAGCCTGGCTGTGGTGCAATTGGTTAGTGCGTCTGGCTGGTAACAGCAAGGTTACAGGTTCGATTCCATCCAGGCATGTCTTTTCCTTTTGCGTTCAACAGTTGTCCAAACAGAGCCAACAGAGCCCCAGATAGCCATGTAGAGTTAGGTCACAGCTAGCCTGGCTGTGGTGCAATTGGTTAGTGTGTCTGGCTGGTAACAGCAAGGTTACAGGTTTGATTCCATCCAGGCATGTCTTTTCCTTTTGCGTGCGCGCGCTGCGCCATTGAACCCCATGGGGTATTTTGCGTGCGTAAAACTTTACGCATGCAAAACTTTGTGCTCGGTGTTTGGACAACTGTTGAACTCAAAAGGAAAAGACATGCCTGGATGGAATCGAACCTGTAACCTTGCTGTTACCAGCCAGACACACTAACCAATTGCACCACAGCCAGGCTAGCTGTGACCTAACTCTACATGGCTATCTGGGGCTCTGTTGGCTCTGTTTGGACAACTGTTGAACGCAAAAGGAAAAGACATGCCTGGATGGAATCGAACCTGTAACCTTGCTGTTACCAGCCAGACGCACTAACCAATTGCACCACAGCCAGCCTAGCATTTAGCACTGTGAAACCATCCTCTGCTAGGCATGATTTCATTTTTGCACCTCACTCTATCGCATGGTCCAATCACAAAGCCCTGCACCCAGCATGTGTCTCATATGACTGTCTACAAGTAAGATTTAGGTTAGCAGTCTATTTAGTGTGTGTTTGGTGGTATGGTGGTGAGCATAGCTGTCTTCCATGTGGTTGGCCTGGGTTTGATCCCTGGACATGTCATGAATGTGAGTATGGTTTTGAAATACTACAGATCTCTGGAGAGAGAGAGAGAGAGAGAGAGAGAGAGAGAGAGAGCGAGAGAGCTGGCTGGCTGGCTGGCTGGCTGGCTGGCTGGCTGTGCTATTCATTTTAGGCATCTAGAGGGATAGAAACCCTTACAAACCTGAAAAAGTAAAATTTCGGTTGGAGACACGAAATTCGTCATTACGGGAGTGAAATTTCGATTACGAAATTGTAAATTACGATTTAAAAATTAATTACGAAATTACGAATTTGGGTCGTAATGTTAAATTTCGCATTCGTAATAAAAGCAGTTCGAAATTTCGAAAATTTCGGCTCATCTCTAGCTGCATGCTTGTTTCTGGTGTTGTTCAGGCACTACTACAGCCAAATAGCCAGCAGGACACCCAAGCAACTGGTATTGTTTAAAAGTAAATAAATATGTCAGCCTCCATAGTCTCACTACAGTTGTCCTTTAATGAAAAATAGAAAGCTACACCGCAGGACAAAATGGATAGAAGGTACTATTGAATCCAAGACTAAAGGTGACCACTAATGATACAACATCTGTTGCCCAATCTCACCAAAAGTAATATGAGGGACTAATTAAAATATTTATTCAAAGTACAGTATATTAACTCAGTTTACCCTTCTACTACATAGATTTGGTAAGTTTGGGCAAAAAAAAAAAAAAAGATTGTAACCTAAGTGGGCACCTTAACAAAAATGTCAAAAAGGCAGTGTCTAAACGAGAGCCGTGATAAAGTTAATGATGTCATAAAAAGATGGAGATTAAACAAAAAACACTTTTAGGCACTCTTGTCGAACTCGCAGGTGTTTTGCCGCTATGTGAAATTGCATGCTTAAACACAAGTAAACCCTGGCACACACTTTTGATTATGATTGACTCACTGACCAAATTTACCACCTCTGTGCAGTATGAGAGTTTACCTACACAATTTGCTCATAATATTCAATATTTGTTGACTCTCATACTACATGGAGGTGGTAAAATTGTTCAGTAATTGGTCAATCATAATGGAAAGTGTGTACCAGGCTTTAGGCTTTCTTAAGAGCAGGGGCGTACCTAGAAATCGCCTGGCCCCCCTGCAAAAAAAAAATCCAAGCCCCCCCCCCCACCTCCCTAGGGCCCGCTCAGGGACTTTTGTGGGGCAGGAGGGGTCGCAGCATAAGAGGAGAGCGTGGCCGCAGATCGGTGGGGAGGGGGGACATTTCCCCCCTCCCTCACCTCGGGCTCTCCTCTCAGCGCTCCCCTCCAACATCAATCAGTGGTGGCAGCAGCGGCGGCGGCAGGCTGAACACATACCTCCTTCTCGGCTGAGGTCTTCCGATCACTAAGTGCTTCAAGTAACTTCCTGTGTAAACAGGAAGTTACATGATGCTCTTAGAATTAGAGATCGGAAGACCTCCGCCGAGAAGAAGGTAATGTGTTCAGCCTGCCGCCGCTGCCACCAATGATTGCAGGAGGGGAGCGCTGAGAAGAGAGCCCAAGGTGAGGGAGAGGAGGGAATGTCCCCCCTCCCCACCGATCTGCGTCCACACTCTCCTCTTACGCTGCGACCCCTCCTGCCCCACAAAAGACCCTGAGCGGGCTCTAGGGGGGCCCCGTGCCCCCCCCCCTCCCCCCGTGGCTGCAGGAGTCGCATCCCCTATTTTTATGCCAGTGCTTAAGAGGCCACTGCATTTTTAGGAGCCACCTGTGATTCTGTATACAATTTAAAAAAAAGATACAAACTGCATTACTTTTACACACAACTCAAGCAATTTCTCACTGACCACTGTAAAAAAAAAAAAAAAGCCTGCATTTCAATGCAGATAAACACACACATCATGTGGAAAGACTGTTGCTGAGAATCATCTGCATTTCCCACAATCACAAGTGTGATCCCTCCCTGTCATAGAACAATGCATATATTTAATAACAGTATGCTATTATTGAAGAACTACCTGTCATAGATTTTAGCAATGCGTAGTTCTCCTCTTCCCTTCCTTAAGCTGATCCTTGTTGTGGATGCATGAGCAAGTATATGACCGCCTATAGGTTTCTTTGGGTCAGTTTGAAAGCTATAAAAATAGTCAGAAATGTGGTGTTTATAATATTATATTAATTTATAAAGCACCAACATATTCTGTGGTGCTGTAAAGAGTAAGAAACAATCATACAATGGTATTATATTTTTAGATCATAATATAATTTAGAGTAGACAGTACCACTTACGGGTGTGTTATGCCTTTGCTAAACAGTAAAAGCAGAACCCATCTGCATACCAAAAGCACCCAATGAGTCATGTAATTACAAAAAATAGAAAATATGTATTAATCATGCATCTCTTCAGCAGGGACAGGGAAGCTGGTCAGAGTTGATGGGAAGATGAATGGAGCCAAATACAGGGCAAACTTGGAAGAAAACCTCTTGGAGACTGCAAAAGACTTGAGACTGGGGCGGAGGTTCACCTTCCAGCAGGACAATGACCCTAAACATAAAGCCAGGGCAAAAATGGAATGGTTTAAAACAAAACCTATCTATGTGTTAGAATGGCCCAATCAAAGTCCAGATCTAAATCCAATTGAGAATCTGTGCCAAGATCTGAAAACTGCTGTTCACAAATGCTGTCCATCTATACTGACTGAGCTGGAGCCATTTTGCAAAGAAGAATGGGGAAGGATTTCAGTCTCTAGATGTGCAAAGCTGGTAGAGACATACCCTAAAAGACTGGCAGCTGTAATTGCAGCAAAAGGTGGTTCTACAAAGTATTGACTCAGGGGGCCGAATAATTACACACACCCCACTTTGCAGTTATTTATTTGTAAAAAAATGTTTGGAATGATGTATGATTTTCGATCCACTTCTCACATGTACACCACTTTGTATTGGTCTTTCATGTGGAATTCCAATAAAATTGATGCATGTTTGTGGCAGTAATGTGGCAAAATGTGGAAAACTTCAAGGAGGCCGAATACTTTTGCAACCCACTGTATAGTCTCTCAATACGAACGTAAATGCAATATAGTTGAGGACGCCAACGTCCATCAAATTAGTAAACATATATAAGCAAAAGCAGAGCTAGGTAGCCAATATATCCAGTTAAGTCTCGGAAGTATTGTTCCCATGGACAAGTGCAGAACATATTATAAGGCTAACACAGGTCTTGATTGTTCTGATGCAGGCCAACTATTGTTGCTGCCGATAACAAGAGTTCCTTAACCAGTTCACCCCCAAGGGTTTTTACCCTAACGGACCAGAGCAATTTTCACCTGTCAGCGCTCCTCCCATTTATTCCCTAAAAACTTTATTACTACTTATTACAAGAAAATGATCTATACCTCTTCTTTTTCACCACCAATTACGCTTTCTTTGGGTAGTACATTTTGCTATGAATTATTTTATTCTAAATGTGTTTTAACCACTTGAGGACCTAGGGCTTTCTACCCCTTAAGGACCGGCCACTTTTTTTCCATTCAGACCACTGCAGCTTTCACGGTTTATTGCTCGCTCATACAACCTACCACCTAAATGAATTTTGGCTCCTTTTCTTGTCACTAATAAAGCTTTCTTTTGGTGCTATTTGATTGCTCCTGCGATTTTTACTTTTTATTATATTCATCAAAAAAGACATGAATTTTGGCAAAAAAATGATTTTTTTAACTTTCTGTGCTGACATTTTTCAAATAAAGTAAAATTTCTGTATACATGCAGCGCGAAAAATGTGGACAAACATGTTTTTGATTAAAAAAAACCCATTCAGTGTATATTTATTGGTTTGGGTAAAAGTTATAGCGTTTACAAACTATGGTGCAAAAAGTGAATTTTCTCATTTTCAAGCATCTATGACTTTTCTGACCCCCTGTCATGTTTCATGAGGGGCTAGAATTCCAGGATAGTATAAATACCCCCCAAATTACCCCATTTTGGAAAGAAGACATCCCAAAGTATTCACTGAGAGGCATAGTGAGTTCATAGAAGATATTATTTTTTGTCACAAGTAAGCGGAAAATGACACTTTGTGAGAAAAAAAAAAAAAAAAAGTTTCCATTTCTTCTAACTTGCGACAAAAAAAAATGAAATCTGCCACGGACTCACCATGCCCCTCTCTGAATACCTTGAAGGGTCTACTTTCCAAAATGGGGTCATTTGTGGGGTGTGTTTACTGTCCTGACATTTTGGGGGGTGCTAAATTGTAAGCACCCCTGTAAAGCCTAAAGGGGCTCATTGGACTTTGGACCCCTTAGCACAGTTAGGCTGCAAAAAAGTGCCACACATGTGGTATTGCCGTACTCAGGAGAAGTAGTATAATGTGTTTTGGGGTGTATTTTTACACATACCCATGCTGGGTGGGAGAAATATCTCTGTAAATGACAATTTATTAATTTTTTTTACACACAATTGTCCATTTACAGAGATCTTTCTCCCACTCAGCATGGGTATGTGTAAAAATACACCACAAAACACATTATACTACTTCTCCTGAGTACGGCAATACCACATGTGTGGCACTTTTTTGCACCCTAACTGCGCTAAAGGGCCCAAAGTCCAATGAGTACCTTTAGGATTTCACAGGTCATTTTGAGAAATTTCGTTTCAAGACTACTCCTCACGGTTTAGGGCCCCTAAAATGCCAGGGCAGTATAGGAACCCCACAAATGACCCCATTTTAGAAAGAAGACACCCCAAGGTATTCCGTTAGGAGTATGGTGAGTTCATAGAAGATTTTATTTTTTGTCAAAAGTTAGCGGAAAATGACACTTTGTGAAAAAACACAATTAAAATCAATTTCCGCTAACTTGTGACAAAAAATAAAATCTTCTATGAACTCGCCATACTACTAACGAAATACCTTGGGGTGTCTTCTTTCTAAAATGGGGTCATTTGTGGGGTTCCTATACTGCCCTGGCATTTTAGGGGCCCTAAACCGTGAGGAGTAGTCTTGAAACGAAATTTCTCAAAATGACCTGTGAAATCCTAAAGGTACTCATTGGACTTTGGGCCCTTAAGCACAGTTAGGGTGCAAAAAAGTGCCACACATGTGGTATCGCCATACTCGGGAGAAGTAGTACAATGTGTTTTGGGGTGTATTTTTACACATACCCATGCTGGGGGGGAGAAATACCTCTGTAAATGGACAATTGTGTGTAAAAAAATCAAAAGATTGTCATTTACAGAAGTATTTCTCCCACCCAGCATGGGTATGTGTAAAAATACACCCCAAAACACATTATACTACTTCTCCCGAGTACGGCGATACCACGTGTGGCACTTTTTTGCACCCTAACTGCACTAAGGGGCCCAAAGTCCAATGAGTACCTTTAGGATTTCACAGGTCATTTTTGTTTCAAGACTACTCCTCACGGTTTAGGGCCCCTAAAATGCCAGGGCAGTATAGGAACCCCACTAATGACCCCATTTCAGAAAGAAGACACCCCAAGGTATTCCGTTAGGAGTATGGTGAGTTCATAGAAGTTTTTATTTTTTTGTCACAAGTTAGCGGAAATTGATTTTAATTGTTTTTTTTCACAAAGTGTCATTTTCCGCTAACTTGTGACAAAAAATAAAATCTTCTATGAACTCACCATACTCCGTACGGAATACCTTTGGGTGTCTTCTTTCTAGAATGGGGTCATTTGTGGGGTTCCTATACTGCCCTGGCATTTTAGGGGCCCTAAACCGTGAGGAGTAGTCTTGAAACCAAATGTCGCAAAATGACCTGCGAAATCCAAAAGGTACTCATTGGACTTTGGGCCCCTTAGCGTACTTAGGGTGTAAAAAAAAGTGCCACACATGTGGTACCGCCGTACTCAGGAGAAGTAGTATAATGCGTTTTGGGGTGTATTTTTACACATACCCATGCTAAGTGGGAGAAATATCTCTGTAAATGACAATTGTTTGATTTTTTTACACACAATTGTCCATTTACATAGAAATTTCTCCCACCCAGCATGGGTATGTGTAAAAATACACCCCAAAACACATTATACTACTTTTCCTGAGTACGGCGGTACCACATGTGTGACACTTTTTTGCAGCCTAGGTGCGCTAAGGGGCCCAACGTCCTATTCACAGGTCATTTTGAGGCATTTGTTTTCTAGACTACTCCTCGCGGTTTAGGGCCCCTAAAATGCAAGGGCAGTATAGGAACCCCACAAGTGACCCCATTTTAGAAAGAAGACACCCCAAGGTATTCCGTTAGGTGTATGGCGAGTTCATAGAAGATTTTATTTTTTGTCACAAGTTAGTGAAAAATGACACTTTGTGAAAAAAAACCAATAAAAATCAATTTCCGCTAACTTTTGACAAAAAATAAAATCTTCTATGAACTCGTCATACACCTAACAGAATACCTTGGGGTGTCTTTTTTTCTAAAATGGGGTCACTTGTTGGGTTCCTATACCGCCCTGGCATTTTACAGGCCCAAAACCGTGAGTAGTCTGGAAACCAAATGTCTCAAAATGACTGTTCAGGGGTATAAGCATCTGCAAATTTTGATGACAGGTGGTCTATGAGGGGGCGAATTTTGTGGAACCGGTCATAAGCAGGGTGGCCTTTTAGATGACAGGTTGTATTGGGCCTGATCTGATGGATAGGAGTGCTAGGGGGGTGACAGGAGGTGATTGATGGGTGTCTCAGGGGGTGGTTAGAGGGGAAAATAGATGCAATCAATGCACTGGGGAGGTGATCGGAAGGGGGTCTGAGGGGGATCTGAGGGTTTGGCCGAGTGATCAGGAGCCCACACGGGGCAAATTGGGGCCTGATCTGATGGGTAGGTGTGCTAGGGGGTGACAGGAGGTGATTGATGGGTGTCTCAAGGTGTGATTAGAGGGGGGAATAGATGCAAGCAATGCACTGGCGAGGTGATCAGGGCTGGGGTCTGAGGGCATTCTGAGGGTGTGGGCGGGTGATTGAGTGCCCTAGGGGCAGATAGGGGTCTAATCTGATAGGTAGCAGTGACAGGGGGTGATTGATGGGTAATTAGTGGGTGTTTAGGGTAGAGAACAGATGTAAACACTGCACTTGGGAGGTGATCGGACGTCGGATCTGCGGGCGATCTATTGGTGTGGGTGGGTGATCAGATTGCCCGCAAGGGGCAGGTTAGGGGCTTATTGATGGGTGGCAGTGACAGCGGGTGATTGATGGGTGGCAGTGACAGGGGGTGATTGATGGGTGGCAGTGACAGGGGGTAATTGATGGGTGATTGATAGGTGATTGACAGGTAATCAGTGGGTTATTACAGGGGAGAACAGATGTAAATATTGCACTGGCGAATTGATAAGGGGGGGTCTGAGGGCAATCTGAGCGTGTAGGCGGGCGATTGGGTGCCCGCAAGGGGCAGATTAGGGTCTGATCTGATGGGTAACAGTGACAGGTGGTGATAGGGGGTGATTGATGGGTGATTGATGGGTAATTAGTGGGTGTTTAGAGGAGAGAATAGATGGAAACACTGCGCTTGGGTGGTGATCTGATGTCGGATCTGCGGGCGATCTATTGGTGTGGGTGGGTGATCAGTTTGCCCGCAAGGGGCAGGTTAGGGGCTGATTGTTGGGTGGCAGTGACAGGGGGTGATTGATGGGTGATAGGTGATTGGCAGGTGATTGACAGGTGATCAGTGGGTTATTACAGGGAAGGCCAGATGTAATTAATGCACTGGCGAATTTATAAGGGGGGGGGTCTGAGGGCAATCTGAGCGTGTGGGCGGGTGATTGGGTGCCCGCAAGGGGCAGATTAGGGTCTGATCTGATAGGTAACAGTGACGGTTGGTGATAGGGGGTGATTGATGGGTAATTAGTGGGTGTTTAGAGAAGATAACAGATGTAAACAATACATTTGGGAGGTAATCTGACGGCGGGTTTGCGGGCGATCTAATGGTGTGGGTGGGTGATCAGATTGCCCGCAAGGGGCAGGTTAGGGGCTGATTGATGGGTGGCAGTGACAGGGGGTGATTGATGGGTGATAGGTGATTGACAGGTGATTGACAGGTGATCAGTGGGTTATTACAGGGAAGAACAGATGTAATTAATGCACTGGTGAATTGATAAGGGGGGGGTCAGAGGGCAATCTGAGCGTGTGGGCGGGTGATTGGGTGCCCGCAAGGGGCAGATTAGGGTCTGATCTGATAGGTAAAAGTGACAGGTGGTGATAGGGGGTGATTGATGGGTAATTAGTGGGTGTTTAGAGGAGAGAATAGATGTAAACAATGGATTTTGGAGGTGATCTGATGTCGGATCTGCGGGCGATCTATTGGTGTGGGGGGGTGATCAGATTGCCCGCAAGGGGCAGGTTAGGGGCTGATTGATGGGTGGCAGTGACAGGGGGTGATTGACGGGTGATTGACAGGTGATTGACAGGTGATCAGGGGGGATAGATGCATACAGTACATGGGGGGGGACTGGAGGGGGGGGGGTCTGGGGAGAATCTGAGGGGTGGGGGGTGATCAGGAGGGAGCGGGGGGCAGGGGGGGATAAAAAAAAAAATAGCGTTGACAGATAGTGACAGGGAGTGATTGATGGGTGATTAGGGGGGTGATAGGGTGCAAACAGGGGTCTGGGGGGTGGGCAGGGGGGGGTCTGATGGGTGCTGTGGGCGATCTGGGGCAGGGGGGGGGGAAAATCAGTGTGCTTGGTGCAGACTAGGGTGGCTGCAGCCTGCCCTGGTGGTCCCTCGGACATTGGGACCACCAGGGCAGGAGGCAGCCTGTATAATACACTTTGTAAACATTACAAAGTGTATTATACACTTTGTATGCGGCGATCGTCGGGTTAACATCCCGCCGGCGCTTCCGTATGGCCGGCGGGATGTTGCGGCGGGTGAGCGGCGCCAGGCGGAGGATCGCGTCACTGATGACGCGATCGCTCCGCCCATGCCCCTACAAGGACCGCCGCCAATTGTCAATACGGCGGTCCTTGCGGGGTGCACTTCCCGGCCGCCAATTGTACATACGGCGGTCGGGAAGTGGTTAATGGGAAAAATAAGAAAATAATGGAAAAAAATCATTATTTCTCAGTTTTCAGCCTCTATAGTTTTAAAATTAAACGTTCTCCTGTGGATAAAACAGACACATTTTATTTGCCCAGTTGTCACGATTATTAAACCATTTAAATTATGTCCCTATAACAATGTATGGTGACAATATATTATTTTGAAATATAGGTGTTATTTTTCTGTTTTGTTTTTCATTTGTCCGGTCCATAATTACAAGCCCCTATGTAGTAAAATAAAAGTAATTTTCCCTCATAAAATATAAATTAAAAAAGCTGAGTCCCTAAGGCAACTATTTATGTAATTTTTTAACAGATTTTTTTTATGAGTGTTTTACATAAGTATGAATGTGTCTGTATGTGTCATTTTTCTTTTTGGCCACAAGGTGGTGCTCATGAACATTTTCCAGTTATAGAAAGTGTTCACTTTTTTTCCTTCTACATTTAAATACAATGTGACGGCTTCCTGTTTTATGAATGGACGTGGCCGCTGTTCGCGGTCACGTCCATTCACTCCAGGCATTGCGATTGGGTAGAGGACTGCGCGGTCCTCTTCCCCAATCGCTCAACACGGAATCCCGATGGAAACGGCGGGAGCAGCGCTCACACGTGCGGAGCGGCGGCGGGAACGCGCAACATATTAAAACATCATGTTGCCGTTAACAGGCTAAAGCATGACGTTTTAATACGTAACAATGCTGGTAAATGGTTTACATGTGTTAGCATGGAGGTCAGCAAAGACCAGTTCACAACGGCCATACAGGTATAGGAATCCAGGTATGGACTGTTGGCTCGAATTAGAAGTGCAATACTCAAAACATATGCACCAAGTTCACTGAGCTTAATATTGAGGGATATAGCTACCACATTTGCAAGAAGATGTCATCCGCTGGCAGGGTCGAACTGGGACACTAAGGGCCCACTAGGAAAGTTTCCGCCTGGCTGAACCCCAGTATAAGTAGTTAGATATAGGTGCTCCCAGCATAGGTAGCAAGTTATAAGTGTCCCCATTATAGGTAGTTAGCTATAGGCACCCCCAGTATAGCTAGCAAGTTATAGGTGTCCCCAGTATAGGTAGTTAGCTATAGGTCTCCCCAGTATAGGTAGTTAGCTATAGGTGCCCCCAGTATAGGTAATTAACTATAGGCATCCCTGTGACGGATGAGCCGTAAAAAAAAAACGCAATCGGTTTTCTGCACCAATTGTGATTAACGGTACAATACCAATTGTATGTGAGGTTATAGCAAAATGCAAATCACTTGGGGTTGCTTGTTGCTGGCATCTGTGTCTATGAAATCTGCCCACTCTAGCAGATTCTATTCAGCTGTATGCAACTGTTTCTGGTGATCACAATGTTTTCTTTTAATAACAAGAACAAAGGAGATTCTTTTCATTGGCAGATAACAGCTAGTTGTAAAGCTCTGCCAGCAGCCACCAGTACCAACTGGCTACCTGTCAGTAAAAGAAGCCAGCAAAGGCTCTTCACAGCAGGGGGTAGGCTTATTGGAGCAGGATAAGCAGATATAAACTAAATGTATTATATGAATTTTGTGCCTTGTAAAGGATGCCGCATATATGATAGGTATGAAAATGATATAATGTTGTTGGTCAGGATCCGCTGAGTAGTTTAATATTAAATTTATGCCACTGACATATCCAGCCACCAAGTTATTAAACTTCTCAGGAACTGAACATCCTACGGTATCCATATTTCATATCATTACGATGTCTATTTCTTGAGGATTATGGATTTGTGATTATTATTTGTGTGTGAGAAGCGTAGGCTGAAATATGGAAATGTCACCTTTGTTGGGCTTAAGCTCCCGCCCAAAATTTAATAACGTCCGGTCCAGCCCAGGGGCTGACTCTGAGATCCCACCCTAAAAGTTGGACCAGGCTGAGACTCCACCCCAGTCCTCCATTTTACTATCATAAGGATTGCACACAGCTAGCATGAGGACAGATGAGGACTGCCATTTTGTTTGAACTCTGATCCTGAAACAAAGAACTTTCCATGTGCTCGAATTTCCACACAAAGGGACATATGTCTTCCAAACTTAAGTATCTGTTTATTTCCTTTCCCTTTTATTTTATGCTGGGTTACTCTTCTATCTAATTGTTACTTTTAACAATTTTCTGTATGTATGAATTATTTATATTGCATTTATAAATAAAATACTTTAAGTCAATTATTTTCTCAGCTGCACCCTACTATTCAGCCAACCAGAACGATTCCTAGCTTTCTGAAGAGACGCTACCTGAAGTTTTATTTGCAGGTCTTAGAATCAGTAAGAATAGGTCCTCTGTCCTACAGAGGTGGTGGCAGCTCTGTACCCTGAAATAGTGTGTAGTTTGTATTATTGTAGCTCTCAAGCTCCCTTCTAGCCTGCCTGCTGCTAAATTCCACCTGTTTCAGCTCATTGATTGCATCCACCAGGTTGGACAGTCTGTGGGTTGAAATACATTGGAAGGCATTAAGTGGTCCGGCCACTAGGGGGCCTGTGATAGTCCCCAGTTTAGGTAGTTAACTATAGGTGTCCCCAGTAAAGGTAGTTAACTTTAGGTGTCCACAGTATAGGTAGGTAGTTATAGGTGTCCCCAGTATAGGTAGTTAGCTATAGGTGTCCCCAGTATAGGTAGTTAAAGTAAGTGTCCAAGGTAGTTACATAGGTAATAAAGAAAAAAGATCCACTTACCTGGGGCTTCCCCTAGCCCATGGCAGCCGTCCTATGCCCTCACCGCAGCTCCAGGGGCTCCCGGTCTTCTCCGCTGCAGAAGCCGACCTAGCCAGGTCGAGGTTCCGGGTCGACGTCTGCTGCGCTCCACCGCGCGGGTCACGTGGTCTGGCCAATGTCATCAGGTCTGTACTGCGCAGGCACAGTAGTTCTGCGCCTGCGCAGTACAGACTTGATGACGTCGGCAGGACCATGTGACCCACGCCGTGGAGCGCAGAAGACGCCGACCCAGAAGCCGACATGGCGAGGTCGGCTTCTGCAGCGGAGAAGACTTGGAGCCTCCGGAGCTGCGGCGAGGGCACAGGACGGTTGCCATGGGCTGGAGGAAACCCCAGGTAAGTGGATTTTGATTTTATTATTTCCTTGGATGTTTCCTTTAACTATAGGTGCCCCTAGTATAGGTAGTTAACAATAGGTGTCCCCAGTATATGTAGTTAACTATACGAGTCCCCAGTATAGGTAGCTAGCTATAGGTGTCCTTAGAACACTTTTTAAAAGTGTTGGGGGTAGAAGCTATTGGCGTGTAGGATTTGAAGACGTGGGCTTCCTGTGTCATCAGGTACTAAGAGCTCCATTGTTTCCAATGTTGATCAAAAGATCAAGGAATGGTAATGATTTTTTGTCGTAACTACAAGTTAATTTAGGAAGTTGGAGTTTAGTATCTCCACAAATTTCAACTACAATGATTTTCCTCTAGTCCAGGGATGTCAAACTGGTCCTTTGAGGGCCAAGGTCCTCACACATTTTTGATACAGCTCAAATTAATCGATGGGTCTGAATCAGGAAAGGTGTGGTCCATCAGGTAGAACACATTTCTCCATTTCTCAGTCCTTCCTAAACACTGGCATGGATTTGGCCCCCCAGGCCTGGAGTTTGACACCTGTGCTCCAGTCCAAAGAAGTAGTATATTGTCAATATACCTGTTCCATGCCTCAACATGACACAGCTATTCAACCGGTTGTCATTTGAAAAAAGGTCTGCCTCCCACGCCCCCAGGTACATGTTTGCATATGATGGGACACAGGTCGTCCCCATCGCTGTCCGCTGCACCTGGAGGTAGTGGGAGGAGCCAAAAACAAAATGATTGTGTCAACAAGAATTAATGTAACTCCAGCAAAAATATTGAATGATCCATCTTGGAGCATGGCAGCATCTCCAGGTATTTTACCTACTGCCTGGATGCCCCCTGTCACGGAACAGCCGTGAGAAAAGAGAACGCAATCGCAATCGGTTTGCTGCACCGATTGTCGTTGCATTGCCTGATCTCGATTGTATGTCTATGGACCAGGCAGTCAAGCCTGGGGTCTCTCCTCTCAGCGGAGAAATAGCATTAACTTAGGTGCAGGAAGACTCTGTTGATTTGCCTGGCTCTTCTACTGACCACATATGCTATTGCTCCGTTGTTATTGCCTGATGAAGCGGGATCAAACCTGCGAAACGTGTTGCATATTTGGAGTTCATAAATAAAATATATTGACTGTGTTTACTACAGTCGTTGTGTGTCTACTTGGAGGAAGTAAGTACACCACTACCTCCTCTATTTACCAAGAATTTGGTTTTTAAGCTCATTTAGCTTCCTTTTATCCTTTTGGCGCCTCTGTTCTCCTGCATAATGCTAATAAACTAGGAACAAACTCTTGTGTCTAAGAGGCTAGTGTTTATTTTTAATTACCTGAGTACAAATGTTCTGCACTCTGGCAGAACCTCAGATAGATGTCAATTGCTTCCACCATTTGGTGAACCCAGCAAAGGGAGCTTCCCTCACAGCAGGAGGCCAGACAGCCTGCCTCTGTCAGCAGCAGAGAGTAGATGAATGCTGTATATGATTTTTTGCCTATTTACGGAATACCGTAAATAGGATAGTTATGGGAGCGGTATCATTGGGTTTGTAGTGTCTTGCTGAACTTTTTGATACCAGTCTTGAGGGGCAAGGGGTACGCTACAACCAAGTTATTAAACTTCTCAGGAACTGGATCCTTTACACTAATCAAGTCTGATGTCATAGGAATTATCATAATCTGAGGAATATTAATCTGTTATCAGCGCAAATGTGGCATTTATTGGTTTTGAGTTACAGCGTTTTATAAGTTTAAACCTAAATCTCTCTCCAAGGACTTGAACTGTGATTGGTTTGTAAATCAGAGGGGGCAGGCATTGCCACACCCCCGAACCAGCTTCATCAAAAGCACATTGCCAGCAGGTGGACCTCAGTCCTCCCCTGTGTACCATCACCTGAACAAGCCAGCCAGAGGACCACGTGGCTGGCAGCCATTTTCCTGAACTGAAACAAAGGACATTTTCCATGTGCTCAGATTTTCCCAGAAAGGACATATTTCCACGAACCTAAGTATTTTTATCCCATTTTTTATTTTATACTGTGCTATTATTTGTCTCTATAATTGTTGATTTTAACGATTTTCTGTATATATTAATTATTTATGTTGCATTTTTAATAAATGACGCTAACATCATTTATTTATTCAGCTACCCTGCTATTCAGCCGCACAAACTGAACCCTGGCTTCTGAAGAGTCGCTACTGTTGTTGATAGCTAGATAAAAATAGAGTGTGTTTAACTGTTTTCTATTTGCAGGTCTAGAGTCAGTCAGTCAGTGGGTTCCTCTGTCCCATGGTAACAGAGGTGGTGGCAGTTATACCCTGAAATAGTGTGTAATTTGTATTTACAGTAACTCACAGGCTCCCTTCTAGTCGGTCTGCTGCCAAATTTCAGCGGTTTCTGCGCACCGATTGCGACCACAGATTGCATGGTCTTTGTGCTGAAACCGATTGGAAGGCATTGTGCAGTCCGGCCACTAGGGGCCCTGTGACACCCCCTGTATGTGGTATATTGGAGTACAGGGCCTCGACATCCAGTGCGATCAAAAAGGTACCAGGGAGCACATGTAGGCCATCAAGGATGTGCAACATATGCATGGTATCTTGAACAGACAACGGTAACAATTGAATGTGTTTCTGCAAATGAAAATCAGTATATTTACTGACATTTTCAGTCAGTGAGCCACAGGCCAATATGATCCATCTGCCTGGGAGCAAGTCATAGATTTATGTATTTTAGGTAAGGCGTAAAAAGTTGTAATTTGAGGATGAATTACCTTCAAAAAGGAAGACACTTCCACAGATATGATACCATTGCTAAATGCCAATCAATGATGCCAAAAATGATACCCCTGGTCCCTCAGCACAATGGACATCAAGGCCCCGGAATACCAGTCTCTACTGTTCAGAATGTGAAGACCCATAGTCTTATACTGTTCATTGTCCATGACCATGATGTTGCTCCCCTTGTCAGAGGGCTTCACCATGCGCACGGACATTTGAGAGAGCTGCACGAGTGCCTGCCTTTGGGCAGGTGTAAGGTTGTCGGTACTATTTCCAAAGTAAACTTTGTCCAAATCCTTCAAAGCCATATCCACAAAAACACTCACTCTCAGATTAGCAGAGAAGGATGGGAAATATTAAGATTTATTTTAAATTTTTTTATTAGACTCCACTACATCCTGTTGTTCAACTAGTTGTTGCTCTGGAATAAATCCTTCCTCCCATAATGCTGTGAAGCGGTGAAGAGCTTTGTAGTCTTTTGTAGTAAAGTCTGACCAGACTTTTGTAGTAAAGTCTTTTACTTTTGTAGTAAAGTCTGTTGTAATCTCACAATAATTTTACATGCAAAAAGATTAAGGTCCTCATCACACTCAATTTATCAATATTTTGTGATAAGGAAAAACCTAGTCCTAGTCAGAGGACCGGTATGTGAACAGATCCAATGTTAAACCAATGGATCCGTTCACATCCATCCGCTTGTACGGATCCATTGTCCGTTCCGCTCCACAGACAAAAAAATGCTGCAGGACCTATTTTCCCGGACTGTTGTGCCCAGCGGACCAGAAACGGAAGGTTTTGCAGCTACATAGGAACAAATAGTAAACTGACATTTTACAGAACACTGGCTGTAAAAACAGTTTTTACCTGATCCTGATGGCTGGATCTGTATTGCATTCCATTAAAAAAGGCAAATGTGAACAGGGCCTAAGAGGGGTGTGACTAAGGTTAATAACTTTGTTCCTATTTTCCATTATTTCTTGGGATGGAGATATTGCTCCATGCAGACGCGTATCTGGAGGGATGCAGGCATGACACGTGCCCCAGGCGACCTCCTTCTTCAGTCATCAGGGGGGCGCAGTGCTGCTGACAGCATTCCTGAGTCTAAGGGAGTAACAATCATCCAGCAGCCTGCCCGTCTCAGCCTTTGTCTTATATCTACATTACAAGCTAGTGAGAGGTGAGCTCCGAAGTTTTCCCTCACTCCCTACCATGTCTCAGTCCCCCGAGATAGCAGCAGATGCTCCTGGTCTGGAGGTTACAAGGTCTCCCATCAATTCCGCTCTCTGTCATTCACACATTCCTCAGCCTTATCTCAGTGTGCTGTTTACTTACTTTTATTTATGACACTCTCTGCACTTTAACCATTACGCTGCTGGCATCTCTGTGGCCAGATTTAACAACCTCTCTCTTGTACAGTGTACCTCAGTTGTTAAAATGCATTATATTTCTAGCTCAGTACCTATCTACTGATATTTAATAGGTTGTCAGCCTTTTATTATGTTATAATTGTCACTGCAAATGTTTCATTGCTTTCATTCATATGAGAGTGGTGGCTGCCATATTTATTTCCTTTTAAACAATACTGGTTGCATAGAAATCCTGCTGATCCTTCTGGTCACTAGGGTCTAAATCACACACCTGAAACATATATGCAGCTAATCTTGTCAGATGTGTTATAGACATTTGATCTGCATGCTTGTTCAGGGTCTATGGCTAAGGCAGGGATCACACTTGTTTTTCAGTTTTCAACTCAGCTTTTTCTGCGCACATTTTCTGCACACCAAGTGTGTTTCTATGCAGAAAAATGTGTGCTTTTTTTCACAACAGTTAATGTAATTGATACAGAAAACTGACAAAATGAGCAGAATTATCATGCAGAATGTCAATGTGTTTTTCTTACACAGAAAAAAAAACTAAGTGTGAACTAGCCCCTTGATTAACATGAGTTTTCAGTTCTACTGTGCAGAAAACGCGTATGAAAACAGTCAAGTATGTTCCCTGCCTTAAAGTATTAGAGGCAGAGGATCAGAAGGATAGCCTCATTTATTTCATAGTGACTGTAACATTCTGGTATTTGTGTGTGCGTGTGTGTTCTGAATGCATGATGGGGTTACCCTGTCCAAAAAGGTTAGACAGAATGCTGTTGATTGTAGGTGTGTGTGTGTGTGGGGGGGGGGGGGGGGGCTGGGAGGCGCAATTTTAGTATTTGCCATGGGCGCTGTCTTGCCTATATACGCCACTGGCTCCATGTTCATTTTCTTTGGTGGTGGTGGTGGTGGGGGGGGGGGGGGGTCTATTGGTGAGGGGAAGGTGGTGTTGTCTTGGGCGTGTTGATGTTTTCACTTTTTGTCTTTTTCTTTTCCTTTGCCCTTTGCTTACGTGTTTTGTGTTCTCCAAAAACAAAAAAAATGTGTGTTATTCTGAGAATTTGGACCATCAGAGGTGGAAGGAGGTGAAGTCATTTGCTTTCTTTTTTGGGGGGCATTCGGAGTATGTGGGGAGAATTATTTGAGGGGCTTTTTGGGAGGAACACTACTAGGTGCTTCACCCTGCTTGAGGGCACCTCAGACATGGGGCTTGATTCACAAAGCAGTGCTGTTAGCACGCTTGTGAAAAGCCCCTCTTCACGCCTAAAGTCAGCTTGGCCGTGATAAATAGGGCTTGCGCGCAAAGTCCATTGCGTCGAAAGCGGCGCACCCAATGCGCCTATAAGGTCGCATGCGACCTTATCATCGCATAGTGCAACGTTAAGATCGCATCCAATGCGACCTTATAGGCTCATCGGGTGCGCCGTTTGTCGCACTGCGATGCGACGTTTCGTGTGCACGCAATGTTTTGCGCGACGGACTTTGCGCGCGAGTCCTATTTACAAAACGCTGCTAACCTAGTTAGCACCCTAGTTATTACGCTCAAAGTCTTTAGGCATGCTAACTGGGTTAGCACCGCTTTGTGAATCAAGCCCCTGGTGTTGGAGGCATCCTCGTGATTTGGAGGTTCCTGTGCACTCTGTGGCCTAGGACGAGGTCTACTTTGGGGCTTCTTGTCCCATTGGTAGGCTTGTCCAATTTTATAGGCTAGTTTATTGCAATAAATATTTGTTGGTTTCTATGGGCAAGAACACTTCCCCTCTGTTCAGCACCATATCACAGAACTTGTGATAAATTGACACTCGTTCCAGCATCAGCAAAGGAGATGAACTGAATAGACGTCTTCAAAGTTTAAGGAGTTTTTTTCGGCAAAATAGATATACAGGTGTGTTCATCAGCAATCTTTGTTACATGTTCTTTACCTCAGCAAAGCAGTCAATTTGTAGTAAACCATCTTAAAGAGACACTGAAGCGAAAAAAAAATATATGATATAATGAATTGGTTGTGTACTATGAATAATTACTAGAAGATTAGCAGCAAAGAAAATATTCTCATACTTTTATTTTCAGGTATATAGTGTTTTTTCTAACATTGCATCATTCTATAATATGTGTAGATTACACAACACTCAGCATTCAAAATGAGTCTTTCAGAGCAGTCTGTGAAGTAATGACCTCTCCTCTAGCAGAGAAAAAGTAAACAGTTCACTTACAGTTGAGATAATAAAAGTCAGATAACAGCCCTCTCCATGACTAACTTAGTCGGAGAGCTTAATGGCTTGTTTGCATAGAGATAACAACTGGAGTTTGTCAACTCTTCCTGTACTGGAAACAATTAGACTGATGTATCTGAACTTAATGTTTTATTTCTTAGCTGTACTACAAATACAAATCATATCATAATTTTTTTTTCGCTTCAGTGTCTCTCGTTTCATGCTCTTGGTCCATTCCTTGTGAATAGGCCAGGCCTTTTCTTACGAGCATCTATGCTACGTTGTGCTAAGACAGGACTTAGCCTATATACAACATACAGTGACATTACAAGACATTAGGAAATTAGTAAAAGTAGGAGTAACTAGAAAAAGTGGAAGTGATTTATTTATTTTTATTATTTATTGTATTTATAAAGTGCCAACATATTAATACAGGAATACAATAAAAACCAGATCACACAACACAGTATGAGTACAAGGTAATGCTTAGTCAGTCACTGGATGGGAGCATGGAGATTAGGCAAGTTGAGTTCACTAAGATGCATAGCATGGGTGCACAGTGATGCAGGTGCATAATCAGGTAGGACATAAAAGGAGGAGGATCCTGCCCAAAGGCTGAAAATCTAGAGGGAGAGGAAGGAGGCGTGCATGGGACTGGGTGATGCGGGGGTGGTCAGGCGAAGTTCATTGGAGGAGCATTGGAGGAGAGGAGTGAGCGGCTAATGTAGGTTGGACAGGTTTTGTGGACAGATTTGTAGGTCAGACACAGTATCTTGAATCTGATTCTGGACTGGATAGGGAGCCAGCGGAGGGATTCACAGAGGGGAGCCGCCGTGGTGGAGCAATGGGAGTAGTGGATAATTCTGGATGCCGCATTCATGATGGGACTGCAGCGGGGCAGTTCGGGTCGTAGGGAGACCAGACAGAAAGGCATTGCAGTAGTCAAGGAGGGAAATTATGAGGGCATGAATGAGGAGTTTGGTGGTGGCAAGGGTCAGGAAAGGGCGGATCTTGCAGATGTTACGGAGGTGGAAGTTGCAGGACTTTGTGAGATTTTTAATGTGGGGAGTGAAGGAGAGTGGGGAGTTCGGGGTGACGCCCAGACAGCAGGCTTGAGCGGTAGGGCGAATGGTAGTGTGGTTAACGGGGACATGCACATCTAAGAGGTTCAGGGATGGCCGGGGTGGGAAAATCATAAATTCTGTTTTGTCTAGATTTAGTTTCAGGAACCTAGCTGACATCCAAGAGGAGATGGCTGATAGGCAGGAGGAGACCTTGTCCATGGTAGTGGTGGACATATCAGGGGTGTGGAGGTAGATCTGGGTGTCATCTGCATACAGATGATAGTTAAAACCCGTGGAGGAGATAACCTTGCCAATGGAGGATGTGTATACGGAGAACAGTAGGGGGCCAAGGATCGAGCCTTGGGGGTTTCCCACCGAGAGGTGGTTGGGGGTGGATGAGGACTCATTGAAGGAGGTTGTGAAAGAGCGGTTGGAGAGGTAGGATGAAAGCCAGGTCAGAGCGAGGTCGTGAATGCCCATGGACTGGAGTGACTGGAGGATTAGGGGGTGGTCTACTGTGTCAAAAGCTGCTGAAAGGTCAAGGAGAAGAAGAATGGAGTATTTACCTTCAGTTTTAGCTAACCCAAGGTCATTGACCACTTAGGTGAGAGCTGTTTTGATTGAGTGGGCAGGCCGAAATCCAGATTGCAGTGGGTCTAGCAGTGAGTTGGCATTGAGGTACTGGGTCATGCGTTTGTGAACCAGACGCTCAAGGAGTTTTGAGGCAATGGGGAGGAGGAAGATAGGGCGGTAGTTGGAGGGTAGTGAGGGGTCGAGGGAGGGTTTCTTGAGCAGGGGTAGTACAGTGGCCTGCTTGAAGTCTGAGTGGAAGGTGCCTGTGGATAGGGAGAGGTTAAACAGGGTAGTGAGGACTGGGTCCAAATTCATGAAGTGAGGCTGGAGTAAATCAGAAAGGATGGGGTCATGGGGGGAGGTAGTGGTATGGGAAGTCTGCAGTAGGTGGTTGACTTCCTCAACATACATGGCAATCTAGTGCAACTTGGAGTCGATCACACTCTCTGCGTGTGCATCAAGGACTTCCTCACCAACAGAAAAGCAACTAGTAGGACTCGGCGGCTGCTCCTGCCGGGAGAGAATCACTAATACTGGCGCTCCCCAAGGGTGCGTACTGTCCCCGATCCTGTTTTCCCTGTATACGAATAGCTGTGTCTCAACCTCCATTAAGGTTGTTAAATTTGCGGATGACACCACTATTCTTGGCCTGGTTAGCGGCGTGGATGAACATGCCTACCGTAGTGAGATTGAGAATATCTGCAACTGGTGTAAGAGCAACAAGCTTGTCCTAAATGCTGCAAAGACTTTTGAGCTGATTGTGGACTTCTGGAAGCGTGCTCCCCTTCTCAATCCAGTCATCATTGAAGGCACTGAAGTTGCCAGAGTATCTAGCGGCCGATTTTTGGGCACAACCATCACCAACGACTTGAGATGGGGAGAAAACACCACCAAATGCCAAAAGAAAGCCCAGCAAAGGCTGTTCTTCCTGAGACAACTGAAGAAGTTCGGTATGCCCCAGGAGCTGATGACAAGTCATGTGCCTTTAATAAACACAAACTGCGCCTGCCAAAGTACAAACGGGTGCAATAGCATATGCTTCAATCGAGTGTTCGCTATCACAAGTCCTTGAATATCAGTCTATAGTGCTGTGACAGCGCTCCTCTTCTTTTCTACAATTTAAACATAGAAAAAACAATCGCACATAGTGCATTACTGTGAATCACAAAGTACAGTTCCCCACACGTGCATAAGTGCTCAATTGTGCATCACTCGTGGTCTCTACAGCCCCTCCACACTAGCAGCTCACCAGATTGACACCACCTCACAGTCCAGGTGGGTCTAGCGCTTAGCCTATAGAGCGGCCAACTCCAATGACACTTCCACGATAGTTTAGTTCACAATTGGATGATCCATATTTAATGACAAGTTCCACATGAAAAACATATAAGAACACACATAGCATAAAACCGTTGGGCTAAAAGTTATGGCCTGCGCAATATCAGCGCACTCACTTGTGTAGGAAGATAACAGGCATTTCAGGCATTGCAGCCTAGCAATAAAGCTTCTCTGCTGGCGGTGTCGGCGTCCCGAACTTCCCCGCTCCTCGTGGCAGCCTGTCTCCTGACCTTCCAGATCCCAATGACGTCAACGCTCCTGGTCACGCCCGACGCGTTTCGTCCAATGGACTCATCAGGGGCTGACGTCACTAGGGCGCTGACGTCTTTTATACTGAGGGCTAGCTCTATTGTGTAGTCTACACAATAGAGCTAGCCCTCAGTATAAAAGACGTCAGCGCCCTAGTGACGTCAGCCCCTGATGAGTCCATTGGACGAAACGCGTCGGGCGTGACCAGGAGCGTTGACGTCATTGGGATCTGGAAGGTCAGGAGACAGGCTGCCACGAGGAGCGGGGAAGTTCGGGACGCCGACACCGCCAGCAGAGAAGCTTTATTGCTAGGCTGCAATGCCTGAAATGCCTGTTATCTTCCTACACAAGTGAGTGCGCTGATATTGCGCAGGCCATAACTTTTAGCCCAACGGTTTTATGCTATGTGTGTTCTTATATGTTTTTCATGTGGAACTTGTCATTAAATATGGATCATCCAATTGTGAACTAAACTATCGTGGAAGTGTCATTGGAGTTGGCCGCTCTATAGGCTAAGCGCTAGACCCACCTGGACTGTGAGGTGGTGTCAATCTGGTGAGCTGCTAGTGTGGAGGGGCTGTAGAGACCACGAGTGATGCACAATTGAGCACTTATGCACGTGTGGGGAACTGTACTTTGTGATTCACAGTAATGCACTATGTGCGATTGTTTTTTCTATGTTTAAATTGTAGAAAAGAAGAGGAGCGCTGTCACAGCACTATAGACTGAAGTCATGTGCCTTGTCTGCACAGGCGCATTGATACAGGCACATAGTGATCACGCACCCTTATCTTCACAGGCGCATTGATGAAATACGTTCTACGGCTGCGCAGTTATTGAATTCTGTCTATATAAAGGAGGGAAAATACTTTTGAGTTGGGACTTTCAAAGGACAAGCAGACATGCCGTCCGTTTGAGTCGCCAGGTATTTCCCCTCCAAGATCGCTGAGGTCCCCCGATCTTCTCTGGGTGATGCTACAATACTTGGTAAGAATATTGGTGCTCACTAATTACTCAAATACAATGTAACTATGATTCTGCAAGCCTAGATTATTATTATAACAGGATTGTAGCTCAATAAATATTATTATTGAACCTTTCCTCCACTCCTAGGCGGAGTGGAGCAGGGTGGCTGTGAAGGTGCTAGGTCAGAGGAGGTCTACGTAACTCGCTAAGGGCAGCCTCTAACCAAAAACACAGAGACCCCAACAACCGGGACCTAAGGGAAGCCCATGACCACCTACAGAGACAATACAAAGACACCCTCAGGCGGAAAAAACAGAGCCACATCTCCCACAAACTCCAACAGCTGGAGGACTCCCTCCAAGACAACTCATTCTGGGAGACCTGGAATCATATCAGCGCAAAGCCTAAAAAAAGCCGTCTTCATATCCAAAATGGCCACATCTGGCTCCACTACTTCAGGAACCTCTACAAAGACATCCCAGAAAATGCCCAAACCCTGGAGCAGAAACAAATAGCCGCAAAACTGAAGGACATGGAGGAGACAATCAAGGACTTTCAAAACCCTCTGGATACACCAATCACCGTGATTGGTGTATCCAAAGAACAAAGCTGATAAAATGCAAGAAAGCCAGCGGTACAGATGGCATCCTGCCGGAGATGATCAAGATGTCATCAAGAGTTCATATACTGGGAACCAATGCAGTGTGAAAGTGGATGGGAAGAGAAGTGCGTTGTTCAAGCAGGGTCGAGGAGTCAGGCAGGGCTGCAGTCTGAGCCCAACGCTCTTTAACATATACATTAACCAACTGGCTGTAGCCCTGGAATCTTCCCCAGCTCGAGGCCTCCTCCTGCATGACCGTGAGGTGAAGTTCCTGCTGTATGCAGATGACCTTGTGCTGCTCTCCCCAACAGAGAAAGGGCTACAGGATAGCCTGGCAGTATTGGAGAGTTTCTGTACCACATGGGCACTACCCATCAACCCAAAGAAGACAAAAGTGATGGTGTTCCAGAGGAAGAATGGAAATAAAACCCCCACCTCCTCATTTATATGAAATGGCTCCCCACTGGTGTCCACCAACAGCTACACCTACCTGGGGCTGGAGATCAACCAATCAGGAAGCTTTAAACCAGCAGTACAGGCCCTGAAAGAAAAAGCCTGCAGAACATTTTATGCCATCAGAAGACAGCTTTACCACCTAAAACCAACAGTGAGAGTGTGGGTAAAGATATTCGACAGCATCATCACCCCAATCCTGCTCTATAGCAGTGAGGTATGGGGCCCAGTCACCTACCCAGACCAATCAAAATGGGACTCCAGCCCAACATAAATCTTCCATCTAGAGTTCTGCAAGTATTTTCTCCAAGTCCATCGAAGCACTTCGAACTCAGCTTGCCGGGCAGAGCTAGGCAGGTTCCCACTAGGGCTTACTATCCAGCAGAGGGCACTCTCATACTGGGCGCATATACAGAGCAGCAACCCCAGCACTTACCACCATAAAGCCTCACTGAGCCAGGGGGGCGAGGCCATACCAAGCGCTCTCAAGCAAAGGATCAGCAGCCAGCCCAGCCAAGGCCATCAACACAGGCTGACAAAAGCCCAACTAAAACGGACTATAGAAAGCTGCAAGGAACGATACATAGAGGAATGGAGAAGTGACATAAAGAATTCCAAAAAACTCGCTGTCTACCAATCACTATAGAGGGAATACACAATGGCTCCATATCTGGAGAGGCTACACCACCACAAAGACAGACAGACCCTGAGCCTGTGCCGTCTGAGCGCCCACAACCTGGAGGTAGAGACAGTGCGGCACAGACAGACATGGAAGCCCCGGGGGGAGAGACTGTGCAGACAATGTGACCAGGAGGTCTTGGAGGATGAGGCCCACTTCCTGCTACACTGCAGCAAATAAGCACCTGTGAGGATCACCCACTTCCAGAGATTCTCCGCCCACATCCAGGATTTTACCTCCACAGATGAGGAGAGGAAACTCTACATCCTACTGGGGGAGGAGGAAACAACCGTGCAAATAGCTGCCCGATATGTCACAGCCTGCCACCAACTGAGAGGAACATGATACCACATGGACTGTATACCCCCAATACCCCCCTATGGACTGTATATCCCAGTCCCCCATGCTGTCCCTTACATCCCGTATATCCCAGTCCCCCATGCTGTCCCTTACATCCTCCACACACCTATGGACTATATACCCCAACTCCCTATATCCTTCCCTTATTCCCACAATCCCCCCTCCCCATGTTAATGTTTTGTTTTGCTTTGGCAATGCTAAATGTATTTGGTCCTGCCAATAAAGCTTTTTTTGGATTTGGATTTGGAGAGGAAAGGAAGAGAGAGCGATAGAGAGAGCATGTGAAAGAACAGTGAAAGTCAAACCCATGGGATTGTGACGTAACCTGGTCGGTTAGTGTCCAATTAGGCTGGCTTTATGGCTGCTGGTCTGGCTGACAGATTGGTGGGGCAGGGACCGGCAGCCAAGGGAGGATCCAGCAAAGTTTGTCAGTGGAGAGCCTGGCATACCAGGTGACAGAGATGGTGGTCTGGCACCCTTGCGAGCAAAGCATTTGTATGGCAGGGTGGCCAAAGTTCTGGCTTCTGTGTTGGCTCCACAGTGGATACCTTGTATGCAGCGGTGGGATGGCTGGAGCTATTGCAGACTGCCTGCTCAGAAATGGAGGTGCTGGCAGGCCGAGGGAAAGAGCTGGAGCAAGCTGGAGTGGGCTGCCTCTGATGGTGCTGGCCAACAGTGTATCCCCAGTAAAGATAGCATGGAAGGAGGAGCTTGCTGGCACAAAGCGGTGGAGAGGGGGCCCAACTCCCCCCTCCCTCACCTGCCCCCCCCCCCAACCTTCTGCGCTCCCCCCTCCAGATTTTAGCACAGCAGCGGGCAGGCAACGACTCACCTAGTTCTGGTTCCAGACACCATAGCTTTTCCGCAGAGCCTCTGTGTGCAACTTCTCTTCAGTCTCCAATGCCACTCACCATACTTCAGCTAATCAGGAAGTACAGTGAGAGGCATTGGCGACGGAATATGCCTGACACGTAGTGATGCAGATCTCCGCGCCTGGAACGCAGAAGGAGTAAGTAGTTCCCTGCTGCCACTGCCATTGCACTAAATTCTGGAGGGGGAGTGCAGAACTGGGGCACCAGGTGAGAGAGGGGGGAATTGAACCCTCTCCCTGCCGTTGTGTGCCCAAGCCCCCTGTTAGAATGTAAGTATACTTGAACTCTAGGCCTCAAGACTTGAGATGCAGGGTCTCTTTAAGCATAGTTTCTTGGAGAGAAATTATGCAGTCATTTACAAGAAACATGCTCCTCTAGAAGGACACATAATATGTTTTCAGGTCTAACTGTACCGACTGTTAGGCGACGAAACGGTAAACAAAGTCGATATTTGGAAAACATTGCATTCTTTGCAACTAGGTTATAAAGCACTGGTCTTATTAGATGATGAGGTGGGTCACATGGCCATGCCCGCCAATTGTAGGCTTGGGGGTTTGGCTCGGGTTATGTCAGAATATAACTCTGATGTTCGTTTAAAATAGGGAGTCAGGATGTCAAAGACTACTTTATTTTGTCTTCTGCATGCTATCCTGCTCTCTACGCTTCCTAGTTAGAGTACTAGCTTCATGTCTGTATGCTGTAAATATATGTGATGTACATAGGACATAGAAAAGACTGTTTATGCTCTGAAGAAATCAACATGTAACAAAAGATACCTGATTGCTGAATAAACCCCTTAAAGGTATGTATGCTGTCGCTGTGAGTTGCAGCTCTAATGAGTTGCTGGTGCCGGAGTAAAAGGCGTGTTGTTCTGTTGCCAATAGCAACCAACGTATAGATTTTTACACCCCCCCCCCCCTTCCTGCGATACCCCCTCCTGCTGCTCCGTGCGGGGCCTCGGAGGGCCCATTTAAAGTACAAAAGGCTGGGCCTACCGGGAATTCTCCCATGTTCCCGGCGGCACAGTCCAAGCCTGGGGGGAAGCATCAGGCCCTCTGTGGTCGGTCGCATTGGAGAAGTGGCCCCGTTACCATGGCAGCTGGAGGAGTTAGGCCATGCGGAGTGGCCCACGTGTTCCGTCCTGGGCTCCTGAGCAACAGTGGCATAGCAGCCCACGCGATGGAGACGATCCGGCTGCCTGAATGCCAGGATCGGGCAGCCTTATCTATCCTGGGCTGCGGGCAGCGGTGGAGAGGCAAAACCGCACATGGCAGCTGGTGAGTTGGCGCCGCATCTGGCCCACTGTGTCCACAGCGTTGGAGTCGGGTATTGGGCAGCTGATCAAGACCCTGTCATGCGGCATCCTGTTTTTTTCGGCAATGACTATTGAGCAACTGAAGGTGCGGCGGCTGGAACAGCTGAGAGCGTGGTGGCTGGATCAGCTGGAAGTGCGTCTTTATTCAGATGGGGATGCCTGCATGTCGGCTGCTTCCCAGGGACTGTCTTGGCCAGCGAGGACTGGCCACATGCAGACCGACAATCGAGGTCTGTGGACAGGAGGAAAACTAGGAGGAAAACAGAGTTTAGAAAGGTAAAAAGATGAAAAGGGCCGGAGCCCTGTGCACCCTGGCTACTTAGTCCGGCGCCATCTTGATTAGCTAGTGACATCTGGAAGACTGGCAAACAGTCAGTGTTTAACTGATAGATTAAAGGAAAACTGTAGTGAGAGATATATGGAGGGCTGCCCTATTTATTTCCTTTTAAGCAATACCAGTTAGCTGCAGGGGTCTAGTCCTGGGAAAAGAGGTGAGTGGACTCACCTGGAAAATGGGCGTGGTCAAGCATAATGTGGACGTGGTCATGGGTGGGGCCAAATATACATGACCTTAGTAGTGATGTAAAAGGTTTCCCGGGGAAGTTTGAGCTCTGCCGTAGTGTATCCCCCCAAAATAGATGTAATCTGACAGCATTTCACCAAAAAGACACATAATCTGGTAGAAGTTCCTCCAAAATACAGATAATATGGCAGTGGTTCCCCCAAAATAGACAATGTGGCAGCAGCAGTTCCCCCAACATACACATAATTTGGAAGCAGTTCCCCAAAATACGCGAAACCTGGCAGCGGATCACCCAAAATACACGTAACACCCAAAATACATATACCGTATTTTTTGGACTATAAGACGCACTTTTTCTCCCCCAAAAGTGGGGAGAAAAAGTTACTGCGTCTTATAGTCCGAATGTAACATTCAGGTACTTGTTTCCTTGGTCCGCAGTGGGGTGGCAGAAGCGCAATACATTCTGAGCTGCATATGGAAAGCTGCTGTAATCATCCCCAATGATCTGTAATCTCACCTAGCAGTGGGATCCCAATTGTTTCTAAACGGCATTGGAGCAGCCGCTGTAGTCTTCACAATGCCTGAAGGCGCCAACAAGCATAAAATATTTAAAATTGTCTAAAAAGGAGGGACGTAGGTGGATTCACCTCCCTCAAGTAAAGACCAGCCAATGAGCCGTTGACAAACAACAGTATTATTTAATAGGGATTCTCCAGGTAATGCAACGCGTTTCACGGGCAAAGCTCCCGCTTCATCAGGCAATCAGAACGGAGAAAACATTAGAAGGTCATGTCCTGGTTCGAGCGCCTCAGACATGACCTTCTAATGTTTTCTCCATTCTGATTGCCTGATGAAGCGGGAGCTTTGCCCGTGAAACGCGTTGCATTACCTGGAGAATCCCTATTAAATAATACTGTTGTTTGTCAACGGCTCATTGGCTGGTCTTTACTTGAGGGAGGTGAATCCACCTACGTCCCTCCTTTTTAGACAATTTTAAATATTTTATGCTTGTTGGCGCCTCTGTTGTTTGACGACTTCATTGATTAAGTCCACCCTGGGTGGAGGGGTGCATCCCCACCTTTTTTTCCTGTCTACAGAGAGCGACATTTTAATACTTGAGTGGGGTCAGGTTATAATTCTCCCCACTTGCCGCTCCAGTGGTTGCCTCTGTGTGGTAACCCAGTTTTGTGAGTATATCAACTATTGATTTACATTTGTTTCCAATTATCCTGACATACTACACCATATCAGGCTCTCGGTCTCATTTGTGTTTTTTTATAAGCTGCTCTTCACAATGCCTGTCCTTTGATCTTCAGTCTGCCTCATTGTTCCCCGCAGCGTGATCCACAATGTCTCTAAATGGATTAAGAAAAGCAGCTGTAATCCTCCACAATGATTACTCTTTGATGTTGCCCAGCAGCCCCGCAGCAGCGGGATCCAAGCTATGTCAGCTTGGATCGCGCTGCTGCGGGGCTGCTGGACAACATCAAAGAGTAATCATTGTGGAGGATTACAGCTGCTTTTCTTAATCCATTTAGAGACATTGTGGATCGCGCTGCGGGGAAAAATGAGGCAGACTGAAGATCAAAGGACAGGCATTGTGAAGAATACAGCGGCTGCTCCAATGCCGCTTAGAAACAATGGGGATCGCACTGCTAGACACTCTGGGTGAGATTAAAGATCAAAGGCAGCTCTTATGCTGTTTAGGAAAGCTGTGAATCACGCTGCTGCTGATGCCACCACCTCATTAGGACAGCATGGACACCCAGACCGGACCCAGCAACTGCCACCGAGGCTGGTAAGATCTCATGTAATGCTATTGTATTTGTTGGTAATTGTAGCTGGGGTGGGGGTTGTGTAGTGTGGGGTTGTGTACTGTACTGTAGTGTAGGTAGTGTAGTGTTGTGTAGTGCAGTGTAGCTGGGCGGGTGGGGGTAAGCAGGGGTTTGTGCAGTGTAGTGCATTGTAGCTGGGGGGCAGCAAGGGTTAGTGCAGTGTAGTTTAGTATAGTTTGTGGGGGCAGCAGGAGTTGTTAGTGTAGCCTAGCAGTGTAACTTAGACATCTTGGGGGGAGGAAAGGCCCATAAAACACTCCTGGACCATGGATGCACCCAGGATTAGTATTTTTTTCCCCTGGTTTTTGCCCTTTAAACCTAGGTGCATCTTATAGTCCGAAAAATACGGTAATCTGGCAGCAGTGGTCCCCCAAACATACACAATCTGGCAGCAGTTCCCCAAAATACGCGTAATCTGACAGCAGCCGTTCCCCTAACAAACACATAATCTGGCAGCAGTTCCCCAAAATACGCGTAATCTGACAGCAGCCGTTCCCCTAACAAACACATAATCTGGCAGCAATTCCCCAAAATACACATAATCTGGCAGCAGCCGTTCCCCTAACATACACATAATCTGGCAGCTGTTCCCCAAAATAAATAACAGCGGTTCCACAAAAATGCAGATAATCTGACAGCAGTTCCCCCAAAATAGGTACCCCCAGCATAGGTAGCCAGGTCTATAGGTGTCCCCAGTATAAGTAGCCATGAGTATAGTAGTCCCCAGTATATGTAGCCAGAGGTATATGTGCCTAGTATATGTAGCCAGGGGTATATGTCCCCAGTATATGTAGCCAGGGGTATATGTGCCAGTATATGTAGCCAGGGGTATATGTGCCCAGTATATGTAGGCAGGTGTATATGTGCCAGTATATGTAGCCAGGGGTATATGTGCCCAGTATATGTAGCCAGATGTATATGTACCCAGTATATGTAGGCAGAGGTATATGTACCCAGCATATATAGCTATGTAGGCAGGGGTATATGTGCTCAGTATATGTAGGCAGGTGTATATGTGCCCAGTATATGCAGTCAGGGGGTATATGTCCCCAGAATAGGTAGTCAGGTGTCCCCCCAGCATGAGGGGAGCAGCGCAGTGGAAGGAGAGCTGTGAGCAGCGGTGGAGAAGGGGGGCCATCTCCCCCCTCCTTCCTTCACCTTAGGGCTCTCCATCCCTCACTCTCCCCTCCAGAACTAATGTGCGGGCAGCCGGCAGCGGGCGGGACTTACGTCGCTGGAACGAGGAGAGATAAGTCCCGCCTGCTGCCGGCTGCCCGCACATTAGTTCTGGAGGGGAGAGCGAAGGATGGAGAGCCCTAAGGTGAGGGAAGGGGGGGGGGGAAATGGCCCCCTTTCTCCACTGCTGCTCACAGCTCTCCTTCCACTGCGCTGCTCCCCTCCACACATGCCAGGGTGGACAGCGTCCACGCTCAGGAAAAAGTAAGTGGACGTCTTCCACCCGCGTCCACGCCCCACTTGCTTCCTGGTTACCTGGCTTATCCTGTTGACCCTCTGCCACTAATACTTTTAGCCATAGACCCTGAGCAAACATGCAGCAGGTCATGTGTTTCGGAAATTATTGTCAGATCTGACAAGGTTAGCTTCAGTCACTACTGTAGCCAAATAGATCAGCAGGGCAGAAAGGCAACTGGTATTGTTTAAAAGGAAATAAATGGCAGCCTCTATAATCTTCTCACTGCAGCTGTCCTTTAATGCCGGGGAACACATGCTGATTATGCAGATTTTTTGTGAGCAGTTTAAATTACATTTGAAACTGAGATTACAGCTATACTTCTATTGTTTATGGTGCAGCAAGTTTCTTAGTGCAGTGTGTTCACATGCATCTCTATGGGATGGGATTCTTGAACGTTCCAGTGCACTCTGAGTTTAAAGGGGCACTACAGCGAAAAACTGTAAAATTTAAAATATGTGCAAGCATATACAATGGTACACAGGAGGACTGAGGGAGGAGTCCCTCGCAGACACTTTTGAATAATGTACATCTTTGGGTGGAGTCTCAGGTCCAGCCCAGGGGCTGGACAGGGGGCGGTGATTTTTCCTGGGTGGGTTTCCCATGCCCACCAAATATGACATTTGTCATATCTCGGCTTACGCTTTCCGCGCACACATGACCATCACAGATTCATATTCCTCAGAATATGTCAGTTCATATGATATCAAACTTGGGCGCGTTTGCATAGAGGTATATGTTCCCAGTATATGTAGTCAGGGGTATATGTTCCCAGTATATGTAGGCAGGGGTATATGTGCCCAGTATATGTAGGCATGGGGTATATGTGCCCAGTATATGTAGGCAGGGGTATATGTGCCCAGTATATGTAGGCAGGGGTATATGTGCCCAGTATATGTAGTCAGGAGGTATATGTGCCCAGTATATAGATATGTACAGAAGGATCCGCAAACCAAGCAGTGGTAGAAAAACGCTGGTATTCTTTATTCAGAAATTCCACATGGCAAATGCAGTAAAATCACAAGGTTCAACTGACGCGTGTCGGGCTTAAAATTTGCCCTTAGTCAACTGGTAGGGGGTTAGAGCGTTTTGCCCTTTTGGATTTGCCCAGTATATAGGTAGTCAGGTGTCCCCCCAGCATGAGGGGAGCAGCGCAGTGGAAGGAGAGCTGTGGGATCAGCGGGGAAGGGGGGCCATCTCCCCCCCTCTTCCCTCACCTTAGGGGGCTCTCCATCCCTCGCTCTCCCTGAGTGTGAGATCAGCTTGGACAAACTTTGAGTTTTACACCTCTGGCTAATTAACAAGTCACAGGCACCAGGCTTCCTGCCAGTTGGTACAAAGGAAAAAAAAACAAGGGAAAGAAAAAAACTGGTCTTTTAAATGAAGGAATGTCATTTTCCGATCGCTGCACAAGTCTAACCAGGAAGCGATCAGAAAATCGAGGGCGAATCTTCCAGATTCACCTGCGTTTCTCACGGCTGTTCCGTGACAGCCCCCCCCCCCCCCCCCCCCCAAGAAAAAAGGCTTCAGCCAGGCATCTACACAATGTGTGGCATTGCCGCTGAGCTAGCTGATGGTCCTCGAGCTGCCGGTGCGGCGGGATAACCCCTGGGAGCCTGCGGCTCGGTTCGCCATGGCCCGGTCGTGGTCCGCAACCCTCAAGCTTGACCCGACATGGACCTTTCTGGACAGGGCGTTTGTGCCACTGCATTCGGATGTAGCGTCTGCCAGGACTGCTGACAATGGGCAGTAGGTTGGGTAGGTCGACGGCCAGCCCACGCAGGGGGTCAGCACTGAACGAGGAGTTCGGCACTGAGTCCATAATCCTTGCAGCACCCTGGGTGACTGCTAGTACAGGCACAGCATTAGCATTACAATAATTGACATTCTTCACATCATTGACACATGCATTAATGACAGTGACAGGTACAGTAACAGTTTCATCACAGACAGTTTGTACATTAAACACAGGTACAGTTACATCTTCATCACGACAGACAGTTTGTACACCAAACTCAGTTACCTTTGAAGCAGGCACTATTGAACCCGGTACCCTTAAACTGGGCACATTCAACCCACCTCCCCCTGGTGCTCCCCCAAGTGTGTAAAGTACCTGATGGTGGGCGGAGAATCCATCTCCTTCCGTGAGCGACAAGGCGGTTGTGGCAGGTTCGTAATAGGACACAAGCTTGCCCAAATCAGTCCCCAACAACACAGGGACTGGGAGTTCATCCACAACCCCAACAACCCTTTCTTGAACCCCCACCCCACAGTCGAGCTTCACTCTCGCTTTGGCTATCTGTAAAAGGGTGCCCTCTACTCCAGTAAGGGCAAGGGATCGGTGGGAGCTGATGCTTTTCTTTGGCACAAGGTGTGAGTTAACTAACGTGACGTCGGCTCCGGTGTCTTGGAATCCGGTGACAACCTTGTCGTTCAATCTAACAGGCTGCTGCTGGTCGGTTTAATGCACTATGGAATTAAATAATTTGAGTATGAAGTTTGCGATATTTGCACAGTGTAATATAATGAGAGGAGGGGTACGTGATGAATAATTCTATATGGTTTAATATATTCTGTTGTGTATAACGGGGGTGAGGGGAGGGAGGGGGCGGGTTAAGGTGAGGGTGGCTTTTTATGTACATGTGAGTGTTTGCACGGTGGGGAAGACTCCGTTGCTGGCCGTAAGTTAGGGAAAGGACGCATGAATATGCATGAGGGGGAGGGCTGGAGCATAAGGGAGGAGATGGGGGAGGATACACTGGGTGATACAAATAGCGTCCCATACGAACGTGACTCCATGCCCCTGATGAGTCAAATGACGAAACGCGTAGGGCGGAGCTAAGGAGTCACGTGGGACGGAAGGAGGAAGCTAAGCGGGGACTGTGGCGTGCAGCGGAGATCCGACCGCGGCGGTGCTGACACGCACATACAAGCGCTTAAGCTCTGGAAATCCGGTACGCATGTTTTTATGCAGTTTTTATTAAATGGAAAAAGGTTTTTACACTATGCGAGTCCCACTTTTATATATTTGAAGGTCTGGAATTGTGAATACCCAGGATGGAGGGTTTATAAGCTTGATATTAAAGAAACAATCTGGTGAGTGAGACTCACTAAGGGGGTGAGAATATCCCCCTGTGTTTTTCTTCTATAAGTCGGTGGAGGCTGCTTTTACACAACCCCCTGAAGTGTGTCACCGGGTGTGTTCATTGAAAGCAATATTGCACTATATTGGATATCTTTTACAGGGAAATCCTAGGCCACGCTCAGAGCTCTGGATTGTGATCGCAACTTTTTTTTTGTGGACTTATCGGGAGTGGAGAGTGTGTGTACTCTGACAAAGTCTGCGGATCCCCTACATTGGTGCTACAGTGGTATTTTATATTAACAGTCTTGTGTCTAGTGCTGTGGAGCGCAGTTCTTTTTATGCTCTCTGGGGCATTGGTTACTAATATTGCTTCCCTCGACTTGAGTCAGATGGGCTGGTATCCACCTCAGCGGACACACCCCGCTCCCGCAGTTGCTGGGTATCCCATTGAAACAAGTCCTTTACCATGTCCTGTTTGTTCTTGCGGAGGACGTCAATGCCCCACTGCTGACAAAGATTTGCCAGATCTGCTACGGACATGAGCTGGTAGTTACCGGACATTTCCATGCCAAATAAAATAAAACTTTTGGGGAGGGGTACTGGCTACACAGTCTCTCTGTATATATATAAAATATATTGCATTCAGCTACTACTAACGAATTAGTTCGTTTCTCGATAGGGCTAGTTTGATAACGCTATCTCAGATGCTTTCAGCACAACACAGATCCCAAACACTGCAAAACACTGTCACAGGGCCCCTAGTGGCCGGACCGTAAAATGCCTTCCAATCGGTTTCAGCACACAGACCATGCAAGCTGTGGTCGCAATTGGTGCTCAGAAACAGCTGGAATTTTGGCAGCAGTCCCACTAGAAGGGAGCCTGTGAGTTATGGTAATTACAAATGACACACTATTTCAGGGTATAACTGCCACCACCTCTGTTACCATGGGACAGAGGAGCCCACTGACTGGCTGAGTCTAGACCTGCAAATAAAAACAGTTAAACACACTCTATTCTGTCTAGCTAGCGACAATAGTAGCGACTCTTCAGAGACCAGGTTCAGTTTGTGCGGCTGAATAGCAAAGTAGCTGAATAAATAAAGGACGTTTTAGTGTCGTTTATTAAATATGCAACATTAATTAGTATATACAGAAAATCGTTAAAATCAACAATTATAGAGACAAATGATAACACAGTATAGAAAATAAAAAGGGAGAAAATACTTAGAGTTTGTGGAAATATGTCCTCTGGGAAGATCTGAGCACATGGGTAATGTCCTTTGTTTCAGTTCAGGAAAATGGCCACCAGCCACATGGTCCTCTGGCTGGCTTGATCAGGTGATGGTACACAGGAGGACTAAGGGAGGAGTCCCTCGCAGACACTTTTGAATAATGTACATCTTTGGGTGGAGTCTCAGGTCTGGACAGGGGGCGGCGATTTTTCCTGGTTGGGTTTCTCATGCCCACCAAATATGACATTTGTCATATCTCGGCTTACGCTTTCCGTGCACACATGACCATCACGATTCATATTCCTCAGAATATGCCAGTTTATATGATACCAAACTTGGAGGCGTTTGTATGCCCGGTTCCAAAATAGTGGAATACCTCGGGTTCTGGTTATGTCAGTGGCCCCAATTTAATATCAAAATATTCACAAGATCCGGACCAGCAGAATGAGATAACTTTCACATCTCTCCGGCAAGTCTGCCTTCCTGCTGGGACTAGCTCCCTTGGCTCTGAAAAGACTTTTGGTTTGTTAATTAACATCTGAGTGTGAGATCAGCTTGGACAAACTTTGAGTTTTACACTCAAAGTTTGCCTGTGTAACAAGTCACATGCACCAGGCTTCCTGCCAGTTGGTACAAGGGAAAGAAAAAAACTGGTCTTTTAAATGAAGGAATGTCATTTTCCGATCGCTGCACAAGTCTAACCAGGAAGCGATCAGAAAATCGACGGCGAATCTTCCAGACTCACCTGCGTTTCTCACGGCTGTTCCGTGACAGGCAGGGGTATATGTGCCCAGTATATGTAGGCAGGGGTATATGTGCCCAGCATATATAGCCAGCGGTATATGTTCCCAGTATATGTAGTCAGGGGTATATGTGCCCAGTATACTGTATGTAGACAGGGGTATATGTGCCCAGCATATATAGCCAGAAGTATATGTTCCCAGTATATGTAGTCAGGGGTATATGTGCCCAGTATATGTAGGCAGCGGTATATGTGCCCAGCATATATAGCCAGAGGTTATGTCCCAGTATATGTAGGCAGGGGTATATGTGCCCAGTATATGTAGTCAGGGGGTATATGTGTCCAGTATATATGTAGTCAGGGATATATGTCCCCAGAATAGGTAGTCAGGTGTCCCCCCAGCATGAGGGAAGCAGCGCAGTGGAAGAAGAGCTGTGGGATCAGCAGGGATGGGGGGCCATTCCCCCCCCTTCCCTCACCTTAGGGGGCTCTCCATCCCTCGCTCTCCCCTCCAGAACTAATGTGCAGGCAGCGGGGGCAGGACTTACCTCTCCTCCCCCCCTTCTCCACTGCTGCTCACAGCTCTCCTTCCACTGCGCTGCTCCCCTCCACACATGCCAGGGTGGACGGCGTCCACGCTCAGGAAAAAGTAAGTGGACGTCGTCCACCCGCGTCCACGCCCCACTCGACCCCTGGTCACGCTGCGTTCCACACCAGGAACTGACGGATGGTGCACATTGCTGCTTCTTTATATCAAGATTAAAACCAATTTTTACCAATTAATAGCTGCATTTAAAGTGTTATTTTGACTTTAAAATCCATTTTCTCAAAAACGAAAAGTTCTTTTTTATTTTTTTAAGTTGTATCCCCTCATCACCTTTATAATGCATGCAATTTTGGGGATTGTAGCATGTATGGGGGCTTTGCTATTAATTTTAAGTCTAATTTGTGATCATGGCCGTGATTCTGGATATTAGAAGCAATCACAGAAAAAATCAGAGTCGAATTTGTAAGTCCATTTCAAATCTGAAAAAAAGTTTCCGGACATTTTTTTTAATCATGGCCGAGTAAGTCGAATCCGTGATCGCGGGTATCCGATTCATCACTGCAGAGAGCTCTGTTTTCTGAAGTTTGTTATCTCAGTCACTGTATTGTTTTTTCTTCAGCTGAGGACAGTTCAAAAATTCACTGGGCTGCTTTGTAAAATCATTTAGATTGCTGAGTAGTGTGTAAACTGCAAATGTTAGAGAATGATGCAATGTTATAAAAAAAAACACTATATAACTGAAAATAAAAATGAGATTTTTTTTTTTGCTACTAATGTTCTAGTAATTATCTGTACTACAAAACCAATTCATTATATATATATATATATATATTTTTTCACTTCAGTATCTCTTTAAGGCTCCCTGCACACTGCATGCATTTCCGATTTTTAATTGTTTTTTTACATGCGATTCAGATTTTTAATCATTACTGCATGCTGCGTTTTTTCTGCGTTTTTCTGTTCATAGCATTCAGGGAAAATTGGAATTGCAAATTGGAATCGAAATCGCAAATCGGATTTGCAGTGTGCAGGGAGCCTTTGAGGGGTACTTTGCCCTTTGTACATCGTAACTTGAGTAAGGCTGAGAAAAATGTGTTATTTGATCTTAAAAGAAATCAATTAATTTCAATTAAACCGGCAGACAAGGGGGGAGCTGTGGTGGTTATAGACAAAGATGACTACTTGTCAGAGACCCTGAGAAAGCTTAGTGATGACAAAGTTTATAAAAAATTGGACATGAACCCTATGTTCAAATTTTTGGGAGAACTTAAGATGATTTTACAGGATACTTTAAGCAGTAATGTAATTGATCAAAAATTATTTGATTATCTTCTTGTGGATAAAATGTCACTCCAGTTATCTATTTTCTGCCTAAGATACATAAACGACTAGATAAACCACCGGGCAGACCGATTGTGGCAGGCTGTGATTAAATATTTAATCACACTGCCATTTTTTTTGGATAAAGTGTTGAGACAATATACTGTATGTTGAACCAAAATCATATTTAAGAGATACAGTACATCAGACTTTATCAAACAGATGAGCAAATTAATTTTGCCACACGATGGATGTCTCTTGATCACGCTAGACCAGGCATGGGCAAACTTGGCCCTTCAGCTGTTAAAGGTAACCTTAAGTCTGCAAAAAAAAAATGACATTTACTCACCTGGGGCTTCCCTCAGCCCCCTTCAGCCGATCGGTGCCCTCGCCGTGTCTCGGAGATCCTCCCGTCCTCGCCGGCGACCACTTCCGGTTTGGCTGTCACCGGCCGACAGGCATGGGAACGCGAGTGATTCTTCGCGTTCCCAGCCATAATATCACCCCCTATGTTGCTATTGCGGGTCCTGATGGCAAAACCGGAAGTGGTCGCCGGCGAGGACGGGAGGATCTCCGAGACACGGCGAGGGCACCGATGGGGTGCAGGGGGCTGAGGGAAGCCCCAGGTGAGTAAATGTCATTTTTTTTTGCAGACTTAAGGTTACCTTTAAGGAACTACAAGTCCCAAAATGCATTGCAGGGGTCTGACAGCCACAGTCATGACTCACAAAGGCAAATGCATTGTGGGACTTGTAGTTCCGTAACAGCTGGAGGGCCGAGTTTGCCCATGCCTGCTCTAGACATTGAGTCACTGTATACGTGTATCCCGCATACAGAGGGCAAAGAAGCTATTCGACAATCACTTCTTCTTGCCGAAACAGTTACTGGTATGCAAATTGATTTTATTATGTCTCTGTTGGAGCTGGTGCTTGAGAAAAATGTTTTTCTTTTCCACAACATTTTTTATCTACTAAATGTTTTAATATGTATGTAAAGAGGGCATATTATTAATAATTTATGGGCTAAAAATTAGTGATGGATGTAAAATTATTATTCTTAATAATTATTATTATTATTATTAAAACTGAAAAAATGTACCTTATACCTTACATTATACTACAGATATAATTTTAACATTGCAATAACTGAGATAAATGGGCAAATAAAATGTGTGGATTTTAATTACAGTAGCATGTAGTATTTTAAATGATTTTTTTTTTTATTTTTTTCTTATTATTCCCATTAAAATGCATTTACAATAAAATAAATCTTAACATAATGTACCACCCAAAGAAAGCCTAATTGGTGGCGAAAAAACTAGGTATAGATCATTACTTTGTGATAAGTAGTGATAAAGTTATTGGAGAATGAAAGCGAGAAGCGCTGAAATGTGAAAATTCTTCTCGTCCATAAGGTGAAAAATACCCGCTGGCTGAAATGGTTAATATGTGTTTTGTCTGTTTTATTTTAATACATTGTCTATCTATCTATACATTGTGGCCTGATGAAGGGCGTAAAAAAAAAAGCCAGAAACAAACGTGTGTCGTTACCTAACCTAAATATTTATTGCTCATCACGTCAAGTCAGACCATGATATTTATTGGTTTCATGAGTTTCCCTTGTTGTTGTTCATGAGAACTGTTTACACGAATGAAACATTTTTTTGACTATATTTGAATTTTGCATTGTGCTAATAAAATTTGTCAACTTTTTGTACTGCAAGATTGTGCTATGGTAATTTTCTTGAAAACTATAGTCCTCTCTAAAGAAGCAAGTGTTTAAAGTGGGTGTGGTGGATCACCTATAAGAGGACTCTGTATTTTTTGCTCTTTTTCTGAAAAGAGTATTGCCGAATATATATCAACACAGACTTAATGTGACAGCTATCCAGAACTCACCATGAAGTTTTCAGAGTATGCTTTCACTTAAAGTTCTTCGGTATCCACAAATAATGAGTGGCGCTAAGTGTTAACTAAAATGTAAAACTGAATCATATGTTCAGTAGCCTATACTAATAAATTCACAGGATACCAAAGCTTATTGGAATCTTATTGAATCAGGTATCTTATTGAAAGCATGGTAAGAAGGTGTACATGTTTTTTGAACATGTTTTCTTGGACAACACAAGTGTTTTTAAGTTTGTTCGTTTTTAAGCAGCTCATGTAAAAATAGATAAAACATGGGAGGTGCTTGAAGGAGTGCAAAAGTCTGCTTGTTTTTTTCCCTGCATTTAAAAATCTGCAATAAATGTGAATAGATCCACTGATTTACATTGCAGCACATGGACTATCAGCTCTAATTCTAACAATGGGCTCTATTCACAATCACACATGCGGTAAAGAGTTTTTTTTGTACCGCACACATTTTTCCAAATTCACTAAAAAATTTCCACATGTTTTCTGCATGTGGGAATAATACGTAAAAAAGTGTGTAAGCATGCGGAACAAAAAAATGTTAAAAAAAGTTGTAGAGTCCAGCAAACAAAGTGCTCAAGGATCAAGGCTATTTAACCTCCTCAGCCGTAAGCCCGAGCTGAGCTCAGGCTAAGCCGCCGCGGTGGATAGCTCAGGCCCTGGTGGGCCGATTTGCTCACTTTTTACTTTGTTACATGCAGTTAGCACTTGGCTAGCTGCATGTTTGTTACGATCGCCGCCGCTCCTCACTGATTTGCCGCTACCCTCGAGGCCCCCCCCCCAGACCCCTTGTGCAGCCTGGCCAATCACTGCCAGGCTGCGCTATGGGGTGGATCGGGACTCCCTCCGACGCCATGACGTGGATGACATCATCCCGATCGTCGCCATGGCGACAGGGAAAGCCAAACAGGAAATCCCGTTCTGAACGGGATTCACTGTTTGCTCTGATCGCCAGAGGCGATCGGAAGGGGTGGGGGGATGCTGCTGCACAGCGGCCATCATGTAGCTAGCGCTAGGCTAGCTACATGATTTAAAAAAAAAAAATTAAAGTGCTGCGCTGCCCCCTGGTGGTTTTAATAGACCGCCAGGGAGGTTAAGTCAATGGGAAGTAAAATATATCAGCTGCTACTTGTAGGTGATCTAAAATCGGTTTTAAGTCACAAATATAATGCGCCCCTTTTTCTTTTTTAATTTGGTGGGGTCTTTTACAGAAATGTTTCTGCATTATTTGCAAACTTTTCTGGCATGTTTTCCGCATGAGGTAAAAACATGCGGGAAATTTTGTGAATGTCAAAATGGCCTTATTTTGGTCGCTAAATTTATTTAAGTGGATTTCCGCACGTGGAAAATAATTGTGAATAGAGCCCATTGTGGGAAATTGCACACATCTTTGTCAAATGTGTACCCAGCCTCAATCCCATTGTTTGATAAATTTCAATTTTATTACGACATATCAAATTAACTTACGTCATTGTTGCACCAGGATCAGCAGTCATTTGATTTGTGATAAACACAGCAACATTATATTCTAAAGAGAAAAACAAACAATGGTTCAAAAGTTAGGTATGGTTGACATTAGAACTATGACCGTGCTCTTGAACATAAGCAATTGGGTTCTTCTTGCATCTATTCAATTGAAACATTTGTACTAAATTGGAAACTAGTCCAGTCCATCTGTAAGCTGCTTCTAGGTTTCAGAAGAGCCTGTGAGCACTCAGTCCACATTGTTCTGCTTCAATTAGTGTACTGTGTAATAAGAAATGACACTGTACTGTGTAATTTAGAAATGACTAAATATCTTGGGGAAAAGGTTTAGTTTAAACTCTGCTAAGTTTAATACATTTCGAAAGCCCCATCTACATGGAGGGACATTGTAGCGATCCGGCGGCTCGATTAGCCGCCGGATCGCCTCTTCCGCGTGCCCGCCGCGTCCCCGCTCGCCGCGCGTGCGCCGCATTCGATTCCCCGCTCGTGCCCGCCGGCGCCGCTTATCTCCCGCACGATTCCCTGCCATTGTCCCCTCGCGGGGATCGAGCAGGGAATCAGCGGTACGGAGATCCGTCCAGTCGGATCTTATCAATCGAGCCGCATCAGCGGCTCGATTGATAAGCAGCATCGCGGCCGCATCTACTCGTGTAGATGCGGCTAAAAAGATTAAAGACACATTTAGAAGGGCAGAGTAAAAGTGAGTAATACAAGACTTCTGGTGTGTACACACTTGAAAGATAAATGAAAGAACTTAGACCAATTTTACCACCTTCCATGTACTATGAGAGCTTACTCTACACAGTCTATTCTATTGAGCTGAACTCCCCATCAGATAAAAATCTTTGCAAGATTGCTGCACACAAAGATGCTGTACACATTCAGAAGATCAGTATCTGCAAAGGATCTGTTCCTGCAAAAGATCCGTTCCTGCAAAATGCATTCTTAAGGTGCATACACACATCAGACTATAGTCTTTGGAAAATGAAAGATCACAGACCAATCTTACCACCCTTCATGTAGTATGAGAGCCATACCTATCACAGACCAATCTTACCACCCTTCATGTAGTATGAGAGCCATACCTAACACAGTCTTTTCTATGGAGCTGAACTCCCCAACAGACAGAAATGTTTGCAAGATGCTGCACACAAAGATGCTGCACACACTCAAAAGATCTGTAGCTGCAAAAGATCTGTTCCTGCCAAAAATCCATTCCTGCAAAATGCAATGATAGTCTATGGGATCTGCAGATCCTCATACACACATGATTTAACTGACATTCATCTGCAGATCAGATCCACCAGGATGGATTTTCAGATCTGCGGATGATTGCTTGATCTGCATAAGAATGTCAGTCAGGGGCGTAACTAGAAATCACTGGGCCCCCCTGCGAATATTTGGATGGGGCCCCCCCCATAGGTGCCAAATAATCGTAATGGGGCAGCGTTTCACTGTAAATTAATTGTAAAGTGGGCAGCATTTTACCAGACAATCGTAATGTGGGCCAGAAAATCGTAATGTGGGCAGAGTTCACCAGAAAATCGTAATGTGGGCCTTTAGAAAATCATAATGTGGGCAGAGTTCACCAGAAAATCGTAATGTGGGCACCAGTCACCAGAAAATAGTAACGTGAGCAGCAGTCACCAGAAAATTGTAACGTGGGCAGCATTTACCAGACAATCGTAATGTGGGCAGCGTTCACCAGAATATCGTAATGTGGGACAGAAAATCGTAATGTGGGCAGAGTTCACCAGAAAATTGTAACATGGACAGCATTCACCAGACAATCGTAACTTGGGCAGTGTTCACCAGAAAATCGTAATGTGGGCCAGAAAATCGTAATGTGGGCAGCGTTCACCAGAAAATCGTAACGTGGACAGCATTCACCAGACAATCGTAACGTGGGCAGTGTTCACCAGAAAATCGTAATGTGGGCCAGAAAATCGCAATGTGGGCAGCAGTCACCAGAAAATCGCCATGTGGGCAGCAGTCACCAGAAAATTGCAATGTGGGCATCAGTCACCAGAAAATCCTAATGTGGGCAGCAGTCACCAGAATATCGTAATGTGGGCAGCAGTCACCAGAAAATCCTAATGTGGGCAGCAGTCAGTCACCAGAATGTCGTAATGTGGGCAGCAGACACCAGAAAATCCTAATGTGGGCAGCAGTCACCAGAAAATCGCAATGTGGGCAGCAGTCACCAGAAAATCGCAATGTGGGCAGCAGTCACCAGAAAATCGCAATGTGGGCAGCAGTCACCAGAAAATCCTAATGTGGGCAGCATACACCAGAAAATCGTAATGTGGGCAGCAGACACCAGAAAATCGCAATGTGGGCAGCAGACACCTGAAAATCGCAATGTGGGCAGCAGACACCTGAAAATCGCAATGTGGGCAGCAGACACCTGAAAATCGTAATGTGGGCAGCAGACACCTGAAAATCGTAATGAGGGCAGCAGACACCTGAAAATCGTAATGAGGGCAGCAGACACCTGAAAATCGTAATGTGGGCAGCAGACACCTGAAAATCGTAATGTGGGCAGCAGACACCAGAAAATCGTAATGTGGGCAGCAGTCAGTCACCAGAATGTCGTAATGTGGGCAGCAGACACCAGAAAATCCTAATGTGGGCAGCAGTCACCAGAAAATCGCAATGTGGGCAGCAGTCACCAGAAAATCGCAATGTGGGCAGCAGACACCTGAAAATCGCAATGTGGGCAGCATTTACCAGACAATCGTAATGTGGGCAGCGTTCACCAGAATATCGTAATGTGGGACAGAAAATCGTAATGTGGGCAGAGTTCACCAGAAAATTGTAACATGGACAGCATTCACCAGACAATCGTAACTTGGGCAGTGTTCACCAGAAAATCGTAATGTGGGCCAGAAAATCGTAATGTGGGCAGCGTTCACCAGAAAATCGTAACGTGGACAGCATTCACCAGACAATCGTAACGTGGGCAGTGTTCACCAGAAAATCGTAATGTGGGCCAGAAAATCGCAATGTGGGCAGCAGTCACCAGAAAATCGCCATGTGGGCAGCAGTCACCAGAAAATTGCAATGTGGGCATCAGTCACCAGAAAATCCTAATGTGGGCAGCAGTCACCAGAATATCGTAATGTGGGCAGCAGTCACCAGAAAATCCTAATGTGGGCAGCAGTCAGTCACCAGAATGTCGTAATGTGGGCAGCAGACACCAGAAAATCCTAATGTGGGCAGCAGTCACCAGAAAATCGCAATGTGGGCAGCAGTCACCAGAAAATCGCAATGTGGGCAGCAGTCACCAGAAAATCGCAATGTGGGCAGCAGTCACCAGAAAATCCTAATGTGGGCAGCATACACCAGAAAATCGTAATGTGGGCAGCAGACACCAGAAAATCGCAATGTGGGCAGCAGACACCTGAAAATCGCAATGTGGGCAGCAGACACCTGAAAATCGCAATGTGGGCAGCAGACACCTGAAAATCGTAATGTGGGCAGCAGACACCTGAAAATCGTAATGAGGGCAGCAGACACCTGAAAATCGTAATGAGGGCAGCAGACACCTGAAAATCGTAATGTGGGCAGCAGACACCTGAAAATCGTAATGTGGGCAGCAGACACCAGAAAATCGTAATGTGGGCAGCAGTCAGTCACCAGAATGTCGTAATGTGGGCAGCAGACACCAGAAAATCCTAATGTGGGCAGCAGTCACCAGAAAATCGCAATGTGGGCAGCAGTCACCAGAAAATCGCAATGTGGGCAGCAGACACCTGAAAATCGCAATGTGGGCAGCAGACACCTGAAAATCGCAATGTGGGCAGCAGACACCTGAAAATCGTAATGTGGGCAGCAGACACCTGAAAATCGTAATGTGGGCAGCAGACACCTGAAAATCGTAATGAGGGCAGCAGACACCTGAAAATCGTAATGAGGGCAGCAGACACCTGAAAATCGTAATGTGGGCAGCAGACACCTGAAAATCGTAATGAGGGCAGCAGACACCTGAAAATCGTAATGAGGGCAGCAGACACCTGAAAATCGTAATGTGGGCAGCAGACACCTGAAAATCGTAATGTGGGCAGCAGACACCTGAAAATCGTAATGAGGGCAGCAGACACCTGAAAATCGTAATGTGGGCAGCAGACACCTGAAAATCGTAATGAGGGCAGCAGACACCTGAAAATCGTAATGTGGGCAGCAGACACCTGAAAATCGTAATGTGGGCAGCAGACACCAGAAAATCGTAATGAGGGCAGCAGACACCAGAAAATCGTAATATGCCCCCCCCCCCTGGGGCCCGCTCGGAGTTTTGTGGGTGCTGGAGGGGTGGCAGCATGAGGGGAAAGCCTTGCCCACAGTCGGCGGGGAGAGGGGTAGTTCCCCCCTCTCCCTCACCTCGGGGCTCTCCCCTCTGTGCTCCCCTCCAGCTCGTAAGTGTCTGTGGGGCTGTGGTGGGCAGCGAGCGGCGGGCAGATACATACCTGCTTCCGTGCGTTCCATCGGAGACTTCTCCCTCTAGCGGCTGACGTCACTTCCGGAAGTGACGTCAGCCGCTAGAGGGAGAAGTCTCCAATGGAACGCACGGAAGCAGGTATGTATCTGCCCGCCGCTCGCTGCCCACCACAGCCCCACAGACACTTACGAGCTGGAGGGGAGCACAGAGGGGAGAGCCCCGAGGTGAGGGAGAGGGGGGAACTACCCCTCTCCCCGCCGACTGTGGGCAAGGCTTTCCCCTCATGCTGCCACCCCTCCAGCACCCACAAAACGGCCCCAAGCGGGCCCCAGGGGGGGGCCGGGCCCCCCCGCGGGCGCAGGGGCTGCAGGGCCTATTCCTACGCCCCTGATGTCAGTTAAATCATGTGTGTATGATGATCTGCAGATCCCATAGACTATCATTGCATTTTGCAGGAATGGATTTTTGGCAGGAACAGTTCTTTTGCAGATACTGATCTTTTGTGTCTGCACAGCATCTGAGTGTGCAGCATCTTGCAAAGATTTTTTTCTGATGTGGAGTTCAGCTCCATAGAAAAGACTGTGTAGAGTATGGCTCTCATACTACATGAAGGGTGGTAAGATTGGTCTGTGATCTTTCATTTTCCAAAGACTATAGTCTGATGTGTGTATGCACCCATAGGGCTGGTGCACACCAAAACCCGCTAGCAGATCCGCAAAATGCTAGCAGATTTTTAAACGCTTTTTTTTATTTTGGTACTTATCCGTTAGCCGGGCGCATCCTCTAGGTGGCGACAAAACTCCACCAGAGTTACATCTTTCCCTACTATCCATGTCGGTCTGGAGGGGGAATAGTAATTAGCGCCACCTGCCGGATGCGCCCGGCTAACGGATAAGTACCTTTATTTTTATGAGGCGTTTTGCTAGCGTTTTGCGGATTGCTGCTGCGGTTTTCAGTATAGTAGATTTCATATATTGTTACAGTAAAGCTGTTACTGAACAGCTTCTGTAACAAAAACGCCTGCAAAACCGCTCTGAACAGGCGTTTTTCAGAGCGGTTTGCGTTTTTCCTATACTTAACATTGAGGCAGAAACGCATCCGAAATCCAAAAAATGCCTCACCCAGGCATTTTTCGTTTCTGCAAAACGCCTGCCGCTCTGGTGTGCACCACCCCATTGAGATACATTGACCAAGCAGATCCGCAGCCGCAAGCGGATCTGAAAACGCCCAAAAAGACGCTCGGTGTGCACCAGCCCATAGTCTTTGATATCTGCAGATCCTCATACACACCTTGTTTAACAGACATTCATCTGCATATCTGACAATCATCTGCAGATCTGAAAATCCATCCTGGTGGATCTGATCTTCAAATAAATGTCTGTTAAACAAGGTGTGTATGAGGATCTGCAGATATCATAGACTATGAATGCATTTTACAGGAACTGATCTTTTGCAGGAACAAATCTTTTGCAGATACTGATCTGTTGAATGTGTACAGCATCTTTGTGTGCAGCATCTTGCAAAGATTTTTGTCTGATGGGGAGTTCAGCTCAATAGAATAGACTGTGTAGAGTAAAGGTGGGTACACACGTCAGATAAAAGTCTTTGGAAAATGAAAGATCACAGACCAATTTTACCCCCTTCCATGTAGTATGAGAGCCATACTCTACACAGTCTATTCTATGGAGCTGAACTACCCATCCGATAAAAATCTTCACAAGATCCTGCTCACAAAGATGCTTTACACATGCAACAGATCAGTATCTGCAAAAGATCAGTTCCTGCAAAAGATCTGTTCCTGCAAAATGCATTCAAAGCCTATGATATCTGCAGATCTCATACACACCTTGTTTAATGGACCATCATCTGCAGATCAGACAATTATCTGCAGATCTGAAGATCCAACCTGGTGGATCTGATCTGTAGATAATTGTCCGTTAAACAAGGTGTGTATGAGATCTGCAGATATCATAGACTTTGAATGCATTTTGCAGGAACGGATCTTTTGCAGGAACAGATCTTTTGCAGATACTGATCTGTTGCATGTGCACAGCATCTGTGTGTCCAGCATCTTGCAAAGATTTTTATCTGATGGGGAGTTCAGCTCCATAGAATAGACTGTGTAGAGTATGCTCTCAGACTACATGGAAGGGGGTAAAATTGGTCTGTGATCTTTCATTTTCCAAAGACTTTTATCTGACGTGTGTACCCACCTTAAGCTCTCATACTACATGGAAGGCAGTAAAATTGGTCTAAGATCTTTTATTTATCTTTCAAGTGTGTACACACCATAAGTAAAGGAGGTGCTAAACAAGTATGAAGTTCTAACCTAGGTTTAAATACCTGACCCAGCAAACACAGATGCCGAAAAGTCCAGAATTTAGCCACATGAAATACAACACTCTCTGCCTGGAATCTTTAGATTCCTCTTTTTTATTTTATATTATATATTATAACAATCTTGATTTTAAATTATAATGATCAAAGGGCAGTATAGCTAATCCCAGTTCTAAAGGACCTGAAAAAAAAAAGGGAGAGAGAGAGAGAGAGAGAGAGAGAGAGAGAGAGAGAGAGAGACTGTACTACAGAGCATCCAGCTAACTCATAGTGACCCAGAACCGCAAGGAGAGTATAAGGGGCTAGAGGAGACCGAAAAGCCCTTTAAGGCCCCATTCACACTTGCAAAAATCAAAACGCTAGCGCTTTTGCTAGCGTTTTGCCCAGGTGATTTTTGGCGATTAACGCAAAAAAAATTGCTATTCACACTTGGCTATTTTTTCGCGTTCGCATTTAGCGCTTCTATAGCACTAAACACGAGCGCTGGAAAATCGCCTGAAAATGGTGCAGGCTACACGTTTGCGTTTGGCGATTTGCATTATCGCTCAAGTGAGAATGGACCTACAGGGTATTATTGCACTAGCGCTTTAGCGTTTTGCCGAAATCGCCGGCAAAACGCTATAGTGTGAATGGGCTCTTACTAAAAAGTGATACTAAATATAATTCTGCCGCCTTAAACTCCCTGAAGGTGCATTTCTGTCTGGAAATAGGAGTCAAAAGCGGTATTTTTTTTTTTTTAAGATTTTTAGGCCTCCAATTCTTAAGTCTTAAAGAGAAACTCCGACCAAGAACTGAACTTTATCCCAATCAGTAGCTGATACCCCCTTTTACATTAGAAATCTATTCCTTTTCACAAACAGACCATCAGGGGGCGCTGTATGGCTGATATTGTGGTGAAACCCCTCCCACAAAGAAATTTTGAGTACGTACTCTTAGCAGTTCCCTGTCTGTGAACCCTGTTGCATTGTGGGAAATAGCTGTTTACAGCTGTTTCCAATTGCCAAAACAGCAAGCAGCAGCTACACCACTTGCCAGCAGTAAAAATGTCACCATGTGATAAATGTCAGAATATAAATCAGGGATTTAAAATATTTTACAATGGGCAAACAATGACCAAATCATTTATATATAATTATTGTAAAAATGAAGCACTTTTTTTACTACATTATTTTCACTGGAGTTCCTCTTTAACTTTCCAAAATATATCAGAATAAAATCCTGGTAGACATTCTGCATATAAATAAGACTAGAATACAAATTTGTTAAAATAATTAAATTCATCAATAAACTGAAACATAGGAAATCTGTACAAATAAGGCAGAAGATTATTATACAGTATGTACAGTATATACCTAGTACACCTCCTGCGTATGGTAAATTTTAACGGAGGGAACGGCACAGAGTCCAACATTACAAACAGGGCAGTAGAAGCATGATTCCTTGCTGATTTTTTTTCCACTTCTTGTCAGTCTTTGAGCAGCAAACACCACATGTCCTGGTTGGTGTATGTTTTTAGGAGTGGGTGGTATGTACTCCATGAAGTGACGACCACTGAGGCACTCCAGGTTCACAATGTAGAAGGCACGGTGCCCTACTCTGGCATCTGCTGCAGTCTGGTATTTCAGGCAGATGCACTCACACATCTTCCATATAAAGTCTGCGTGAGTAACTGGCCTGCCACTGCGCTGCTTGAAGAGGATGTATGCATTCCAGAGACTTTGCTCCAGGAGATACCAAAATATTTTTTGTAGTATTTTTTTTTGTTGTTGTTTGTGGACTGCGAGGTAAAAGGTCATTGCCTGGTCGGCTCTGTCCACTCCACCCATCGTGAAATTATAGTCCACCATGACCTGAGGTTTATCAATCTCTTTTCCTCCTCTCATTCTGGCAGGGACAGTGGAGGTATTGTGTACTGTAGAAAGGAGACACGTCTTTTTTGTCACGTCAGCAGAGGGACAGCATTTTCCATTTTTGCCAAGCAACTATGTCCTCAGTTTTCAGCTTCTGCTTGGCAAAAGCTGATGGTATCTCCCACCTGTTAGGCCTAACGGTGCCGTAGGCATAGGTCTTACGCTTGATCAGAAATTCAAACAGTTCAGGGGAGCTGTAGAAATTGTCTGTAGTGACATAATAGCCTTTGTCCAGTAGAGGCTCAACAAGGGACAGGACAGAAGATGTTGCCACTCCGTAGTCGCTGAACCTGGGGCTAAACATGTTGCCTTTTCCGGTATAGCAAAGAAATGAACAGCGCTACTTAAAAACAGATGAATGCTTACCTGCAAAAAAGTGCAGACCCCACTCATGGGATACAAATACACAATGAGCACACAAACAACCTGTCTACCACTTGGAGGATGTTAGTTTCCACTAACAGTTTGCATGCAATTTGTTAGGTACTCGTCCCTCCCACTGTCGAAGAAGTCTTTCCTCCATGGGAGGGGACCTAACACTAACTAAATCCTACCTATGCATATACAGTATACAGTATACAGTATCAGATGTATCCAAATGTATCCGGTTGCTGCTTCACATAGCATGTAGGATTTTACTCCAAAGTGGGCCCGCTTGGATGCTATATGTATTGGACCCAACTCAGCCTCTCCTTATAGGCCATCAGGCTCTCATCCACGCTTATGTCCCTCTCTGGTACGTAAGTGGTCCGGAAATTGTCCACCACCATCTGATAGACTTCACAGATTTTTTTTTTTTAGTTTACGAGCAGGGTGGGTGGACTCCTCGAAGATTTCATTGTTGGAGAAGTGCAAATACTTCATGATCAGACTAAACCAATATTCGCACATCACCGTTCCGAATAAAGGGTTTGCTATAATCTTATTGGTGTGTCAATACCATTTCTGCAGGTATATTCCGACAGTAGTACAGATGTGAAACTGGCACAAGAGCATAGACTGGTGATACAGCTGGATCCTGGTTCAATAAAGCACCGTGCTCACCATTCTATACACAATTGATATTAGTTAAAGGAGAAAAGTAGATCGGGCACCGGTTGCAGTAATTCCAGTAATGCTTTTTAATCCAAAATTTACAAGAGATACATGAGTGAAAAGGACTGGCCTAACAGCTGTTTCGCGGGTTCCCCCACTTCTTCAGAGGCAAACAAGTGTGGGTACACAAAGAGAAACCCCAAATATATAATGTTTAAAGACCTTACCCTCCTAGGACGTCCATAGCGCTAATGGCGCTCGCTCGCCGCGGCTGACCGGATCCGCCCCCATCCGGGAACGCCCCTAGAGGTGATACAGCCAATCCTACAGCCTCAGCGATAGCCAATCAGCGCCGGCATTGTGCCGGTCTTAGCCGGAGTGTAGGAGTCCTTCGGAGTGTATCAATGGGGGGGGGGGGGGAAGAGCCGGTCACCATGTGGATGCTAAGACGCCGGGCGCAATTCCAAGCGGCGTTCACTCAGATAGCTTCTCTGATCCAATTATTGAAAAAAACAGTAGCAAAGCATTCCTACAGAATTAGGCAAAACATGAGTTTCATTGCAGAGAACTGCAGTCATCAACAGTTCATAGCTACAATCAATATTTTTCCAGGAAACAGAACAACTCATTTCTTTCATTAAGGCCTAGCCTTCCACAGGCTTTAGTTTTGGAGATCATTTTAGCTTCTTCTTGTCTAAGTAGCTTCTCCTAGTCACCCCCCCCCTCCCCCTCCTTGGTAGATCCACTGTTTTCAAGGCTGTGAATCTTAAAGGGGATCTGAGAAAGGAAGGAGCGCTCTTAGTGTGTTACCAATGGTTTGTACTTTATTGCGCATTAAAAGTGAATACTCACGAAATGAAGAATTCAAAGTCGCATGTCAGCGGGAAAGCCACCCCCTATACCCCACTGCGGCAAAGCTGCACGCGCGCCCTCCCCCCCCTCCTTTTTGGGGGTAATGTGTGTGCATTGGGGTGATTATGTACGGAATGTACCCCAGTTGGTTTTTCCACCCAAAGGAGTCTTATATAGGCCCCTAAGGGAATGGTACTGCCATTTGGTTGTATAGCCCTCCACTGTTGGGGTTGAGTAGCTGGAATTTATGTCCTTAAAGTCCCACCTAGTACCAAGGTATTTTGGCCTCCATATCCCCATGTGCCAACTTTGCACCATAGGGTGGGCGTTTTGTATTCATCATTTACCAGTGGTCAGCTTACAGAACTGCACTTGGTGTTTTTAAATGATTGCGTGACTTAAATTTTTGAGGTGACCAAAAATAATTTTGACACTGTGTCCCTCTTTTTCCTTTTCTCCATTTCCCCAGGTCTCTCCCCCCCCACCCCTTCCTTTCCATGTGTTCCCCGCCCTCCCCCCCCCCATTTCTTCTCCACATCTGTATTGACATGTATATATGCACGTATGTATGTGTATTTTTAGGGTACATTCTCCACCTGTGAACATTTGTGCATCTACATGGGTTAAGGCCCCCCCCCCCCCCCCTTTTTTATTATTATTTTCACTACGATTTTTATGTTTATTGTAAGTATGTACTATATTAATGTCCAGGCTCTTCTCATTTTAACTTCAGGTTTAGTCTTAAAGAGACTGTGTAACAAAAATTGCATCCTGTTTTTTATCATCCTACAAGTTCCAAAAGCTATTCTAATGTGTTCTGGCTTACTGCAGCACATTCTACTATCACAGTCTCTGTAATAAATCAATGTATCTTTCCCCTGTCAGACTTGCCGGCCTGTGTCTGGAAGGCTGCCAAGTTTTTCAGTGTTGTGGTTCTGCTATGAACTCCCCCTTCCAGGCCCCTCTATGCACACTGCCTGTGTATTATTTAGATTAGAGCAGCTTCTCTCTTATCTTTTACAAGCTGGATAAATCGTCCTCTGAGCTGGCTGGGCTTTCACATACTGAAGAATTACAGACAAGGGCAAAGCTGTTTGCAGGAGAAAAAAGAGCAGCCTGAAACTTCAGTGCATGAGAACAGGGGGAAAGAAACACACAAATGATCTCTTGAGATTCAAAAGGAAGGCTGTATACAGCCTGCTTGTGTATGGATGTATTTTCTATGTGTGGACATACTGTACATCAACCTACTTCCTGTTTTGGTGGCCATTTTGTTTGTTTATAAACAAACTTTTTAAAACTGTTTTTAACCACTTTTAATGCGGCGAGGAGCGGCGAAATTGTGACAGAGGGTAATGGGAGATGTCCCCTAACGCACTGGTATGTTTACTTTTGTGTGATTTTAACAATACAGATTCTCTTTAAGTGTTTGAGTTTTTTATTTAAAGTTTTTAGATCCATGAGTTATTTATACAGCGATAATTATTGATGTTTATTCTGTATTAATCATGTTTGCGATTACCTTCTGCTGCATGCTTTAGGCATGCCTATGATTTTAGTATTGTTTTTATATCAAAATCAAGTTGATGTATTGAGATCGGTTATTTCTTTTTAATTTTGCAATTTAAGGCTGTTGCTGTTGGTGTAATTTGCATTGTATTATAAGCTTACGCGCTGTGAGCCGTATTTAATATGCATGCATTTGAACGCCACAGCCGGCTGATACGCATGCTGACAATTTGTCATGAGCAATAAAGTTTATTTATAACACCTCCTTCATTAGTTGCCATAACTACGGCTCTGAAGCGTATATAACTATGCATCCCCGAGCGCGTAACGTCATCCGTCGAAGGTACAGAGCGCCGAAATGCGTAATGACGTCACACGCACTTTGCCCATAGGCCCCGCCTACCGCCTCGCAAGACGAGCCTCCCGGAAACATCGGACGCTGTGCTGCTGGCCACAGCGCGTGCAGCTTTGCCGCAGAGGGGTATAGCGGGTGGCTTTCCCGCTGACATGCGACTTTGAATTCTTCATTTTGTGAGTATTCACTTTTAATGCGCAATAAAGTTCAAACCATTGGTAACACACTTAGAGCGCTCCTTCCTTTCTCAGATGGTTTTTGCACATTCCCTATTTGGAGCAGCACATCGTGTGATTGCCTGGTTTGGACAAGTGATATATTGGATCTGACTGGTTCTGGTTATCTGGAGTTGAAGCGCAAGGAACACTTTTTTGTGAATCTTAAAGGGGACCTGACTCCACTATGTTCCTCCAGAACATGTTTTATCATCCCTCCTGCTCCCTTCTTACTCTTAAGTGAATTCACATGTTCTTGAAATCTTTTACATAGTTGGCGGGTAGTCATCCCTATATAAAAGCGATTACAGGGACAGAAGATCGCATACACAACATGTGTTGATCGACAGTGTAGAAAATCCTTTATAGGGATAGTTTCCCCCCCAGGGTTATTTGTTTGCCTGGCAGGAACAATGATTACAGTGTCCACACTTAAAGCAACCTGTTGGCCTTGACAACATTAACCAATCCTTTTGTTTCTTTTCCTCTCTATACTCACTCCTTACTATCACATCCCCAATAGTTTGGCGGCCAAAACATTTTTTAGCAAAAGTCGGGGCCACCTGAAGCCTGTCTATAACAACATTCCTGAAAGAGAAAGGCATTATGTGATAATATAAAGTACAGACATTCACTGATGTAAGTAGCCCATCCATTGTCTTTCCCTTTATTTATTAAAAAGTTTTTTTTACCACTTCTGTCCCCAATTTCTGAGGAATTCGGGTGTAGAGATTCTCTACATCTATAGAAGCCAATCTGTAACCTTCCCGCCAGTGTACCTGTGGGAGTTTAATCAGGACATCCAAAGTGTCAGCCAGATAAGAGGGAATTTTGACCAAAAAAGGTCTCAGCTGGTATTCCAGAAATTTGGATAATGGTTCCGTAAGAGAGCCTCTGGCTGACACAATTGGACACCCTAGTGGTGACTCAAGAATTTTGTGTACCTTTGGCAGGAAGTACCAGACTGGCTTCCAGGGGAATGGTGGGAGCAGATCCTCTTTTTAGACAACTATCCTAGTTCAACCCCTCTACGCAGCAAGGTTCGCAATAGATCTTTGTAGTGGGGACCTGGGTCTTTAGACAATCTCTCATAAAACTTGTCTGGGCCCTCCAGCTGTCTTTTGGCTTCCATGACATAGTATGATCTAGACATTATCACCAGGTTCCCACCCTTGTCTGCTTTTTTAATAATAATTCTAGGGTTGTTTTTCAGCCATTTCTATGCCCTGTTTTCCACAGGTGATAGATTGGATTACACCCCAGGGTAAATCAAAGCCTTCATATTGTCCTGTACATTAATGTCAAATTGCTCAACAGCAGATCCTGGTGTACTGAGGAATTCCCAGGTTGACTTGCAAATTCTAAAAGGTAGCCTGGTTTGTACATCAGTTTCTTGTTCATTTTCTTCTAAATTGGTCAACCCCTCCAAGTTACCCTCATTCCATAAACTTTGCAGATCCTCCAAAGCTTTTAAATCTTGTTCCATTGGGGAAAATTCCAGATCTCCTGTTTTATCCTCAGGTTTACCAGATGCTTGTTTCCAGGCATCTTGCTGTACTGCAATATTTAACCTCCAGATGGCGCAGTACCAGTCAACTTCAAATTTAAAGTTATCAAATGAGGTACTAATAGAGAAGTTTAATCCCCTAGATAAAAGGTCCAGGCAACCCTCAGGTAGAGTTTCCTCAGAGATGTTGATTACCTGTAACTGGTCTTTTTCTTTAGCTTGAATTATTTCTTCCTGTAGTATCCACTGCCACGGGTGTGTCTCTTCCACTTGACGATCTTTTCCTGGGCTTGACTTACGCTTCCTCCCTCCTCTCCTGATCTTCTGCCTAAAGGGACACTGCCATTTGCACATTCTGATCCTCCTTCAGCCGGTTTTAAAGCTGGTTTGTTGGGTTTCTTCTTTACCGGTTCCTCTGAGCTAGAGCATCCAATGCAAAAATTATTTATTTCACCATGTAAAAAAAAACTCCAGACCCAACGTTGGCGTGCGCTTCACAGGGCGGATGTGGATGACTCCGCACTGCGTTCTGCGCCAATTGTGGATATCCCCAGTGTGATTGAGACAAATCTGAAGCCCAGCGGCCACAAACAGTGACTTGGAGAGACAACTTTCCTGACACCTGAACGTATTAATTTGGTAATTATCTTAATGTTAATTGATGATGTCATTGTGTACAAAAGTGGGACATGTATAGCTCTTCAGATGTCCTGATGATGCGCCACACACACTTGGCGTGAAACAGCTGTCGACCCCTATACTGACTTGTACTCCTCTCCTATCAATGGTACTGTAGCCATTTTGTCTTTTTTTACATGATGAAATAAATAATTTTTGCATTGGATGTGCATGCCCACTCTCTCTTTTTGATACGAGCATGGACACTCATTTTGGGCTACAGCACTCCTAAGGTTGCTTGAGCAACTGTGTTCTTCCAAATATTCCTCTGAGCTAGAGCCCGAACCAGAGTCTGTGGTCCAATAGCCACGGTTTTTCTTGACTCTTTTTCTTCCTCTTGATCCACTACGTTGACCTGTCTGGCCCCAATTAAAGATTGGCCCCGTCGCAAAATCGTCTTGATCTCTGCGAAATGTACACAGTTTGCTTTCCTTTATACTGTCCTGAATTGGTGCCAACCTCGGTGGCCCTGACTTTTGCTAATATTTTTTTGGCCACCTGGGAGGAACACTGTATATCTAATCAATTTAATCCCTATCGCCACGCCATTAAGACCTGGCTAAGGTATATGGATGACGTCCTAATAATATGGGATGGTACGGAGTTGGAATTCAACAGGTTTGTTGAATGGATTAAAGCTAATGACTTTAACATGAGATTTACGGGAGTGTGTGTGTGTGTGGCGGGGGGGGGGGGGGGGTGACAAAATGGAGTTTTTGGACTTTAAAATTGAAGTGGAGGAGGGGAGCCTGGTAACAAAGGGCTTCAGGAAACCTACTGCCACTAACAATATTTTACTATACTCTAGTTACCAACCGGACCATGTTAAAAACTCCATTCCTTAAAGCCAGTTCATCCGCCTGAAGAGGAACAATAGCAAAAACTTGGACTTTTTAGAACAGAGCTTTGACCTGGGATTGAGGTTTCTCGCCCGGGGGTATCCCTTACCACTGATTGTGATGGCTTTCAAAAAAGCGGAAGCCAAATCAAGATCAGATTTGCTTGTTAGAAAAAAGAGAATGGGTGGGAAGAAGGAACCTGCCATGAGTGTACCTTTAATCTTTGAAAACTCTCCCATGGCCAAAAAGCTGCAGAACTCAATCCAAAGAAATTGGGGCGACCTGAGAACTAATCCAGTTTTGGGGAAAAAACGTCCTCAAAAACCACTCATCACATTTCGTAGAGCACAAACTATTGAGGATGTGATAGTAAGGAGTGAGTATAGAGAGGAAAAGAAACAAAAGGATTGGTTAACGTTGTCAAGGCCAACAGGTTGCTTTAAGTGTGGAAACTGTAATCATTTTACTCAGTTCCTGCCAGGCAAACAAATAACCCTGGGGGGGGGGGGGGGGGGGAAACTATCTCTATAAAGGACTTTCTACACTGTTGATCAACACATGTTGTGTATGCGATCTTCTGTCCCTGTAATCGCTTTTATATAGGGATGACTACCCGCCAATTATATAAAAGATTTCAAGAACATGTGAATTCACTTAAGAGTAAGAAGGGAGCAGGAGGGATGATAAAACACAGGGCCGGCTCTAGACAGGCACATATGAGGGGGCAGACAGAAATTTGCAGGGGGCACGAAGAAACCCTGCGCCGCGCGTAGCGCGGCGCGCCGAAAAATGGGCGTGGTCATGCAACAGACCGTGGGCGTGGTCATGGGTGGGGCCAAATATACATGTCATGACCTTACAGTGGTGTTAAAGGTCTGCCGGGGAAGTTTGAGCTCTGCTGTAGTGTATCCCCCAAAAATTTACAGCACAGACCAAAAGTTTGGACAAACCTTCAATGACTGTCATTAAATATTTTTCGTCAAATGCTAATATACTGGTATTGCGTGGTGTTTTTTACCACAAATACAGTTCTGCGCACTGCAGATTATCAAAAAAATGTTCTCAGGTGTAACACAGAAATATTTTTCGTCAAATGCTAATATACTGATATTGCGTGGTGTTTTTTTTACCACAAATACAGTTCTGCGCACTGCAGATTATCAAAAAAATGTTCTCAGGTGTAAACACAGAAATATTTTTCGTCAAATGCTAATATACTGGTATTGCGTGGTGTTTTTTACCACAAATACAGTTCTGCGCACTGCAGATTATCAAAAAAATGTTCTCAGGTGTAAACACAGAAATATTTTTCGTCAAATGCTAATATACTGATATTGCGTGGTGTTTTTTACCACAAATACAGTTCTGCGCACTGCAGGTTATCAAAAAAATGTTCTCAGGTGTAAACACAGAAATATTTTTCGTCAAATGCTAATATACTGATATTGCGTGGTGTTTTTTACCACAAATACAGTTCTGCGCACTGCAGATTATCAAAAAAATGTTCTCAGGTGTAACACAGAAATATTTTTCGTCAAATGCTAATATACTGATATTGCGTGGTGTTTTTTTTACCACAAATACAGTTCTGCGCACTGCAGATTATCAAAAAAATGTTCTCAGGTGTAAACACAGAAATATTTTTCGTCAAATGCTAATATACTGGTATTGCGTGGTGTTTTTTACCACAAATACAGTTCTGCGCACTGCAGATTATCAAAAAAATGTTCTCAGGTGTAAACACAGAAATATTTTTCGTCAAATGCTAATATACTGATATTGCGTGGTGTTTTTTACCACAAATACAGTTCTGCGCACTGCAGGTTATCAAAAAAATGTTCTCAGGTGTAAACACAGAAATATTTTTCGTCAAATGCTAATATACTGATATTGCGTGTTTTTTTAACCACAAATACAGTTCTGCCACGCACTGCAGATTATTGAAAAAAATGTTCTCAGGTGTAACACAGTCAGAAATAATTTTCTTCAAATGCTAATATGCTGCGTGTTTTTTATTTTTAGCACAATTACAGTGCTGTGCAGAGGGCCTGAGGTGGCAGCAGATGGCAAAGAACGCACACAAAATAAATGAGGCACTCTGAACTATTGATTTGCCAGAAAGGCTGCAGTGCACTCTGGCAGTGACACTGATTGACCTTAAATGAGGCAATTATCGGATTTGCCAGCCAGGCTGACTATTGGACTGGTCACTGGCAACTGAACTGGCACAGCACACCAGACCTGCAGCACTCTGATCGATTTTGCCAAATGCCAATGCAATTGGCACAGCACACTGCGCAGCCACACTGCCACAGCCAGTGTCTGGAGAGGCGGGTGGCAGTCAGATGGCGGCGGGTAGCAGAAGGCGGGCGGACAAATATGCTGGCTGAAAAAGTTTGCCGAGTGCTGCTCTCCGAGAGGAGTCTCAGCTAGCTCTGACGCAGGCACAGTGGCGGGAGCGGGACCTTAAGAGGCCGCCCTGCATAGAGGAGGAGTCGACTCTCTCAGAGGAGGAGAATTCCTCTTTCTCTGAGAGAGTCGACTCCTCCTCTATGCGGGGCGGCTCTTAATGTCGCCACACTGCCTGCGTCACAGCCGAGACTCGTCTCGGAGAGCCGTCGGAGGAAGAAGCGGTCATGTGACTGATCACATGACCGCTCTGCGCTCCACGCAGGACCAGGAAGCAGCCGCAGCGGCAGAGCGAGAGCCGCTCTGATTTGAGGGGGCAACGAGTCTGTTTGAGGGGGCTCTGCCCCCTCTCGCCCCCCCCTAAAGCCGGCCCTGATAAAACATGTTCTAAAGGAACATATTGGACCCAGGTCCCCTTTAAGATTCACAGCCTTGAAAACAGTGGATCTACCAAGGAGGGGGGGGGGGGGGTGACTGGGAGAAGCTACTTAGACAAGAAGAAGCTAAAAATATCTCCAAAACTAAAGCCTGTGGAAGGCTAGGCCTTAATGAAAGAAATTAGTTGTTCTGTTTCCTGGAAAAATATTGATTGTAGCTATGAACTGTTGATGACTGCTGTTCTCTGCAATGAAACTCATGTTTTGTCTCATCCTGTAGGAATGCTTTGCTACTGTTTTTTTTAATAATTGTATTTGTCTTTTTTTTTTGTTCTTTCAGGGTACTATGGAGAAAAAAATCCCCCAATACTGGCATGAAAGGACTGTTGGTCAAAATAAACATTGGGTGGTAAGCTGATATATCAAAAAGATTAACCATCATTTAACATCAGCTTAGACCCACTTCATGCTTTTTTGGACTTATAATTACAGACTGATGCAAATAGCGAAAGCTATTGACAATATGGGCTATCTTTAGCTATGTGACGTACCGGACTGGGCGTCACTTGGTGTCCGTTTGCAGATTGTTTATATTTATATCCATAAATATATGCTGTAAAATAGGTCTTTTAGATTTAATGATTAGGAACGACAATGGGAGAGGCTTGTGTATATATGCATTGAATGTGCAGTAATTGTATCCTGGAAACTAGGTGGATGCGATCAGAGAAGCTATCTAAATGAACGCCACCTGGAATTGCGCCCGGCGTCTTAGCATCCCCATAGTGATGGCTCTTTCCCCTCCCATTGATACACTCCGAAGGACGCCTATTCGCCGGCTAAAATGGCACAATGCCGGCGCTGATTGGCTATCGCTGAGGCTGCAGGATTGGCTGTATCACCTCTAGGGGCGTTCCCGGAAGGGGGCGGACCCGGTCAGCCACGGCAAGCAAGCACCATTAGCGCTATGGACGTCCTAGGAGGATAAGGTCTTTAAACATTATATATTTGGGGTTTCTCTTAGTGTACCCACACTTGTTTGCCTCTGAAGAAGCGGGGGAACCCGCAAAACGGCTGTTAGGCCAGCCCTTTTCACTCCCGTGTATCTCTTGTACCTTTTAGATTAAAAAGCATTACTGGAATTACTGCAACCGGTGCCCGATCTACTTTTCTCCTTTAACTACCATTTCTGCAGGGGCTTCCCCACCACTTCCTGCATAATAATTAGGCCCCAAAACAACCAAATGTCCTCTTTGGTGACTGGCTCCCATGTCCTGCTCCTGGAAAAGGCCCTCATGGAGCAGCCAGTTGTTGAGTGGCATAGCGGTTAGTCTCCTCCACTATTTTCTCAATAACCACGCCCATGAAGAAGAGCTGCAGGTAGGCCAGGGAGTTGTGCTCACACTTTTTCTTCAGGCCAGGCTCCCTAGTAAAAGGGAAATGTGGGGGCAATGGCAGAGCCTGAGTATGGTCTATGGGGCACAAACGCGGACATTACTGACCTCGGTGGTAATAGAGTTGCTATCGCTACCTGGGTCAGGTGACAGATCTCCAGGTACATCGCTGTTATTCGAGTCTGCCAGTGACTGCAGATCAGACTCGCTGTCCAACTCCACCAGCGCTTCTGCAGTGAGATGCCTTCTGTAGGCTGACGCCAAAGCAAATGACAGGAAGAGGTTGGTGCAAATGGCAGGCAGAGCGTTATCAAATCCAGACAGAGGTCGGCAGCACACAGAGAGTAGTCAAAATCCAGGCAAAAATCGGCAACAGTAAATCAATCGAAGTCCAGGTAAAAATCAGTGCAGGCAGAAGGCAGAGATAATAGTCAAAGTCCAGGCAAAAATTGGTAACAGGTTGGCAGAAAAATAGATCAGCAGAACACACAGATCACAGCACAGCACAGCTCAGCTGCAGCCAGGAAGCAAATGGCAAAATTGCATTGGATACAAACTCACTTGTATCCAATACAATGCTACTTGGGGCCAATCATACCAATCTAAAACGGTTAAATTCAGTCGGGTACAGAGTGCGACTCTCCTTGGGTTTGGGCGGGTAAGAGGGACCAGCGCCATCTTGGAGTCCACAAGAAGATGGAACTGCTTCCAGGGAAGAGGAGAAGTCGTGTTGAAAGGTTTTATGTTTTAGTTCTATTTTTGTTATGGCTCTGCAAAACATGCCGCAGGATCTGTACAGAACTCCTACAGCCTCAGTACAACATGTTCCGTGGTGGTCATCGCGGCTTGCTGGGTGCTGAATGTTTTGAGGCATGCGTAAAAATAACGGATCCTGACGTGTTCAACAGTTATGGGTTTGGGGAGGGGGATGAGGGAGGGAACGTTTGGTCAGCTCTTACTATACATGCTTTATTATGGATGATTACTATTAGAGATGGGCCGAACCTCCGATTTTAGGTTCACGAACTTCCGCGGAACGTTCGGTTCGCGGAAAAGTTCGCGAACCGCAATAGACTTCAATGTGGAGTCGAACTTTGGAAAAAAAATTCTGCTGGCCACAAAAGTGATGGAAAAGATGTTTCAAGGGGTCTAACACCTGGAGGGGGGCATGGCGGAGTGGGATACACGCCAAAAGTCCCCGGGAAAAATCTGGATTTGACGCAAAGCAGCGTTTTAAGGGCAGAAATCACATTGAATGCTAAATGACAGGCCTAAAGTGCTTTAAAACATCTTGCATGTGTATACATCAATCAGGTAGTGTAATTAAGGTACTGCTTCACACTGACACACCAAACTCACCGTGTAACGCACCGCAAACAGCTGTTTGTGTAGTGACGGCCGTGCTGGACTGGTGCGCACCATGGCGAGAGTGCAGGTTTTGGTGGCTTTACAGCCCATATGGTCGCCTGGCTGATGTAGCTGAATGACAGAACTGATCAAATTTGACAGCTCATCAAATTTGGTCTGACCACAATGAAGCAACGACCTTATTATCTTTTGTGTGCCCCCCGAGACACTCATCTAGGCGCCGGTCATTGCTTCATTGTGATACGCAAGCCCCTTCACCACGGCAAGGTAATGATCACGAAGGGGAATGGGCGCATGTACATGCCTTTTCTTTTGTTGACATGCTGTGTGGAGGGACTGGGAGCGACTTAGTCTTCTTGGGGCAGGCCAGGCAGCCAGTCACACGGCGTGCAGGCAGAGATGCTGTGTATGCGGGGACTGACTTAGTCTTGGGGCAGGCAGCAGCCCTCCGGGATTCATGCCTCATTCATTTTGATAAAGGTGAGGTACACTTTTGTGACTTAGGCGACTTCTCTTCTCAGTGACAATGCCTCCAGCTGCGCTGAAGGTCCTTTCTGACAGGACGCTTGCGGCAGGGCAGGAGAGAAGTTGGATGGCAAATTGGGACAGCACTGGCCACAGGTCAAGCCTGCGCACCCAGTAGTTCAAGGGTTCCTCATCGCTGTTCACAGCAGTGTCTACATCCACACTTAAGGCCAGGTAGTCGGCTACCTGCCGTTCCAGGCGTAGGTGGAGGGTGGATCCGGAAGGGCTACGGCGAGGCGTTGGACTAAAGAACGTCCGCATGTCCGACATCACCATGAGATCGCTGGAGCGTCCTGTCTTTGACTGCGTGGACATGGGAGGAGGATTAGTGGCAGTGGTACCTTGCTGGCGTTGTGCTGTCACATCACCCTTAAAGGCATTGTAAAGCATAGTTGACAGCTGGTTCTGCATGTGCTGCATCCTTTCCACCTTCAGGTGAGTTGGTAACAGGTCCACCACTTTGTGCCTGTACCGAGGGTCTAGTAGTGTGGCCACCCAGTACAGCTCATTCCCCTTGAGGTTTTTTATATGGGGGTCCCTCAACAGGCAGGACAGCATAAAAGACGACATCTGCACAAAGTCGGATCCAGTACCCTCCATCTCCTCTCGCTCTTCCTCAGTGACGTCACGTAAGTCAACCTCCTCCCCCCAACCGCGAACAATACCACGGGAAGGTTGAGCAGCACAAGCCCCCTGCGACGCCTACTGCGGTTGTTCTCCTGCCGCCGTCCCCTCCTCCTCCTCCTCCCCCAAAGAAACACCTTGCTCATCATCCTCTGAGTCTGACTCGTCTTCTGCACACGACTTCTCTTCTTCCTCCTCCTCCCCCCTCTGTGCTGCCGCAGGTGTTGAGGAAACAGCTGGGTCTGATGAAAATTGGTCCCATGCCTGTTCCTGCCGTAATGGTTCCTGGTCATGCTCATTCGCAGCTTCATCCGCCACTCTACGCACAGCACGCTCCAAGAAGTAAGCGTAGGGAATTAAGTCGCTGATGGTGCCCTCACTGCGGCTCACCAGGTTGGTCACCTCCTCAAATGGCCGCATGAGCCTGCATGCATTTTTCATCAGTGTCCAGTTGTCAGGCCAGAACATCCCCATCTTCCCAGACTGTTTCATTCTACTGTAGTTGTAGAGGTACTGGGTGACGGCTTTCTTCTGTTCTAGCAGGCGGGAGAACATGAGCAGGGTCGAATTCCAGCGAGTCGGGCTATCGCAAATCAGGCGTCTCACGGGCATGTTGTTTTTCCGCTGAATTTCCGCAAAGCGTGCCATGGCTGTGTAAGCCCGCCTCAAATGCCCACAGAACTTCCTGGCCTGCTTCAGGACATCCGCTAAGCCAGGGTACTTTGCCACAAATCTTTGAACAACTAGATTCATGACATGTGCCATGCAGGGTATGTGTGTCAGCTTCCCCATATGCAAAGCGGCAAGCAGATTGCTGCCGTTGTCGCACACCACGTTGCCTATCTCCAGGTGGTGCGGGGTCAGCCACTCATCCACCTGTTTCTTAAGAGCAGCCAGAAGAGCTGCTCCAGTGTGACTCTCCGCTTTGAGACAAGACATGTCTAAGATGGCATGACACCGTCGTACCTGGCATGCAGCATAGGCCCTGCGGAGCTGGGGCTGTGTAGCTGGAGAGGAGAACTGCTACTCAGCCAAGGAGGAGGAGGACAGCGAAGAGCATGTAGCAGGAGGAGAGGAGGTGGCAGGAGGCCTGCCTGCAAGCCGTGGAGGTGTCACAATTTGGTCCGCTGCGCCCTGCTTGCCATCGTTCACCACCAGGTTGACCCAATGGGCTGTGTACGTAATGTAGCGGCCCTGCCCGTGCTTGGCAGACCAGGCATCCGTGGTCAGGTGGACCCTTGACCCAACGCTCTTCGCAAGAGATGACACCACTTGCCTCTCAACTTCACAGTGCAGTTGGGGTATGGCCTTTCTCGAAAAATAAGTGCGGCCTGGCATCTTCCACTGCGGTGTTCCGATGGCCACAAATTTACGGAAGGCCTCAGAGTCCACCAGCCGGTATGGTAACAGCTGGCGAGTTAACAGTTCCGCCACGCCAGCTGTCAGACGCCGGGCAAGGGGGTGACTGGCCGAAATTGGCTTCTTCCGCTCAAACATTTCCTTCACGGACACCTGACTGCTGCTGTGGGCAGAGGAGCAGGAAGCGCTCAAGGGCAGAGGCGGAGTGGAGGAGGGTGCCTGTGAAGATGGAAGGGAGAAAGCTGCAGAAGCAGATGATGCACCTGAAGGAGGAAGAGGAGAAGGAGGGTGACTTTTCTTTTGTGTGCTGCTGCTGCTTTTGCTCAGGTGGCCATCCCATTGCTGTTTGTGCCTTTTCTACAGGTGCCTTCGTAAGGCACTTGTCCCTACGTGAGTGTTGGCCTTTCCACGGCTCAATTTTTGTTGGCAGAGCGAACAGATGGCTTTGGTCCGATCTGAGGCACACACATTAAAAAATTTCCACACCGCTGAGCCACCCTGGGATGTGGGCACTATGGGGCTGATGCTGAAGGGCTGATGCTGAAGGGCAAGTTGGCTGGCTGTACATAGGTGGCGATACATGGTGCCGGACACTGCCACCAGCTGTTTCTGACGAAGAGCTGCCCCAGCTTCTTTCAGCAACTTCTCTCCTCCTACTACTCTCTGACTCCCCCTCTGAACTGTCCCCCTCTTCATCACAACAGGTATGCAGTGGCGGGTTCACTGAACAGAACAGGTATACAGTGGCGGGTTCACTGAACACAACAGGTATGCAGTGGCGGGTTCACTGAACAGGTATACAGTGGCGGGTTCACTGAACAGAACAGGTATACAGTGGCGGGTTCACTGAACAGAACAGGTATGCAGTGGCGGGTTCACAGAACAGGTATGCAGTGGCAGGTTCACTGAACACAACAGGTATGCAGTGGCGGGTTCACTGAACAGGTATACAGTGGTGGGTTCACTGAACAGAACAGGTATACAGTGGCGAGTCCACTGAACACAACAGGTATGCAGTGGCGGGTCCACTGAACACAACAGGTATGCAGTGGCGGGTTCACTGAACAGAATAGGTATACAGTGGCGGGTTCACTGAACACAACAGGTATGCAGTGGCGGGTTCACTGAACAGGTATACAGTGGCGGGTTAACTGAACAGAACAGGTATACAGTGGCGGGTTCACTGAACAGAACAGGTATGCAGTGGCGGGTTCACAGAACAGGTATACAGTGGCGGGTTCACTGAACAGAACAGGTATACAGTGGCGAGTCCAATGAACACAACAGGTATGCAGTGGCGGGTCCACTGAACACAACAGGTATGCAGTGGCGGGTTCACTGAACAGAACAGGTATACAGTGGCGGGTTCACTGAACAGTACAGGTATACAGTGGCGGGTTCACTGAACACAACAGGTATGCAGTGGCGGGTTCACTGAACAGAACAGGTATACAGTGGCGGGTTCACTGAACACAACAGGTATGCAGTGGCGGGTTCACTGAACAGGTATACAGTGGCGGGTCCACTGAACAGAACAGGTATGCAGTGGCAGGTTCACTGAACACAACAGGTATGCAGTGGCGGGTTCACTGAACAGGTATACAGTGGCGGGTCCACTGAACAGAACAGGTATGCAGTGGCGGGTTCACTGAACACAACAGGTATGCAGTGGTGGGTTCACAGAACAGGTATGCAGTGGTGGGTTCACAGAACAGGTATGCAGTGGCAGGTTCACTGAACAGGTATGCAGTGGTGGGTTCACTGAACAGGTATGCAGTGGTGGGTTCACAGTACAGGTATGCAGTGGTGGGTTCACAGAACAGGTATGCAGTGGCAGGTTCACAGAACAGGTATGCAGTGGCAGGTTCACTGAACACAACAGGTATGCAGTGGCGGGTTCACTGAACAGGTATACAGTGGCGGGTCCACTGAACAGAACAGGTATGCAGTGGCGGGTTCACTGAACACAACAGGTATGCAGTGGTGGGTTCACTGAACAGGTATGCAGTGGTGGGTTCACAGAACAGGTATGCAGTGGCAGGTTCACTGAACACAACAGGTATGCAGTGGCGGGTTCACTGAACAGGTATACAGTGGCGGGTCCACTGAACAGAACAGGTATGCAGTGGCGGGTTCACTGAACACAACAGGTATGCAGTGGTGGGTTCACTGAACAGGTATGCAGTGGTGGGTTCACAGAACAGGTATGCAGTGGTGGGTTCACAGAAAAGGTATGCAGTGGCAGCCTGGCAGGTTCACTGAACAGGTATGCAGTGGTGGGTTCACTGAACAGGTATGCAGTGGTGGGTTCAATGAACAGGTATGCAGTGGTGGGTTCACAGTACAGGTATGCAGTGGTGGGTTCACAGAACAGATATGCAGCCAGGAACAGGCTAAGCCTAACTAATCTTTCCCTATGAGAGACAGTCTGCAGCAGCTCGCCCTACTCTCACTAATGCAGGCACACGAGTGACCGTAATGGCCGCCGCTGCCTGCCTTATATAAGGGGGGTGGGGCTCCAGGGGCTAGTGTAGCCTAATTGGCTACACTGGGCCTGCTGACTGTGATGTAGAGGATCAAAGTTGACCCTCCATGATGCATTATGGGGCGAACCGAACTTCCGCAAACGTTCGCCTGTGGGACGCGAACGCGAACCACGGAAGTTCGCATGGAACCGTTCGCATGCGAACCGTTCGGCCCAACTCTAATTACTATGTGTGGACCCGCAGTCGATACATCTGACCCAGGTTAAAATGGCCATTAACATTACATCGTGGAATGTGAAAGGGCTTAGGTCACCAGGTAAACGATCAATAGTTCTAAGGCACTTAAAAAAACTGCACACAGAAATTGCACTGTTACAGGAGACTCACCTTTCCGAGGAACAATTTTTGTATATGAAAAAGTCATGGGTGGGTTGGGTTTACGGATCACCAGCACAGGGGAGGAAATCTGGGGTATTAATACTAATACATAAAAATTTTCAAGGGGAAGTTCTAGAGCACACTACTGATGGGGAGGGAAGATGGGTGAGGATTCGACTGCGGGTCCAATGTGAAGAATACGATATCATGAGCGTTTACGCCCCTACGGCAGAGGATAAGAGTTTTTTTGCGAACCTCCTGGCAACTACAATATCTTCAAATCCAACCAAGGTAATACAAGGAGGGGACTTTAACTCGATGATGCATGTAAAAGAAGACAGGTCAGGTAGTAACCCAGTAAGTGTTTCCTCAAAAGTAAAATCTAAGATATTTTCTGGGTATGTGTCTGAGATGAACTTAATGGATTGCTGGAGGATCCTTCACCCAGATGAATCCCAGTTCACGTTTTTCTCACCTCCGCATGATGTCTGGTCCCGCTTGGACTATTTTTTAATAACTCCATCTATGATGCATCAAATTGAGTCAGTGGACATACTAGACCTTATGATCTCTGACCATGCACCAATTCAATTAAAGTTGATCCCTACGCTACCGAGGGGGACAGACATCCTGTGGAAATTTCCAGCATATCTATATGAGGATGAGGGATTTAAAGCAATGCTTCAGCAGTGGCTATGGGAGTATCAGGAGAATAACTCGGCACACTCACAAAATATCTCATTATATTGGGAGGCATCTAAGCCTGTAATGAGGGGTAGGATAATTGGCTATGTAGCGGGGAGGAAGAAACAGTCCAATTTACAATACCTTGAGTCGGTGAGACTTCTCCGAGATGCGCATACAACATTCCTTAATGCCCCTTCCCCAGAAAATAAAATTGCGTGGCTTAGTGCCAGAGGTAATATAGATAATTGCTTAAAGAATAGAGATAAATATCTGAAAACGTATAAAAATGTAACGATCGGTGAAGCACAGAGAGGATCTGATTACCGGTGATCTGCATTATCACTGGGAATACAGAAATATACCAGATTATAAGTGATCTGCAGTATCACCGATAATCCAATATACCAGGACAAATCTCTAGTTCACCTGAGTAGAGCGTAGTGTTTGGTGTAACAGTAACACTTAGAGGACTAGGCCTCAGTGCAGTGAGGAGTACTGCACAGATTCCTTCCGAAGACCTGAACTCTCCAAGGCGGGGAGGAGTCAGGCCAAGAGTAGGAAGGATTGTCTGAAAGTGACACTCAGGAGGAAGTGTCACTAACAGGACGGGGAACCGCCTCCAATAGTAAGGTCGGTTCTCGAGGTCGGACAAGCCAGGTCGTATACACACGGACTGATAAAGTACAGATTCAGAAGGCAGAGGCGGAGTCTAGGTACAGGCAGGGTTCAGCAACAGGGTATCAGAAATATCGAGGTACAAGATCAGAGTTCAGGAGGATAGTCAGGCAGGCAAAGGGTCATAACAGATAATCACAATCAAACTAGTGCTTTAAGCTATCAAGAGAATCTAGCTAAGTGTAGGATTACAGCTCCAGCTGGTCCCGGCACACTTAAGGATCTGACTACAGGTCTGAGTGCTCCCACGTATGTGTTCGCAACGCCAGACAACCAGCAACTGAACAGCCAGCAGTATATATACAGATAAGGACTGCCCAGCACCTCCCATAGTGCTGGACCAATTAAAGATGAAGCCAGTGTCAGCCCAATAGTAACTTCCACCTCTGGTGTCTGAGACAGCGGACGGTCCCTTTGCAGCGGGGAGTCGTCTACAGCAGTAACCTGGATAGGTGGTCTTACTGGGGTGAGTGGAATGCCCAACTTCTCTGCAAACTCGGAACACATAAAATTAGCCGCAGAGCCTGAATCAACAAAGGCCTCCGTGGCTTCAGATTTGTCCCCCCACGTAACCGTACAAGGGAGGAGCAAACGTTTTTCTTTTAGGGGTGTGAGTTGGACGCCTAGGGTGTCACCCCTTACCACTCCTAGGCGGTAGCGTTTCCCGGCTTATTCTTATTCGGCTTAATGGGACAGTCTCGTACCCTATGCCCCCCTTCACCACAGTACAAACATAATTGTTCAGACATTCTCCGTCTTCTCTCCACTTGGGTTAGCTTAGACCGACCGATCTGCATCGGCTCAGGTGGAGGCAAGACCGGAGACGATGAGACAGAAGGAGATGGATTTACTAGGGGTGCAGCGGGAGGCGCTGCGTAAGAAGTCAACCTGACACGACGACTGCCCCTAGTCTGTCTCTGATGGCGTAGCCTACGGTCGATTCGAATGGCCGATGAGATGGCCTCATCGACTGTTTTGGGCTCGGGTTGACTTAGCATTAGGTCGGAGACCTCATCCGACAACCCAGACAGGAAGTAATCCAACAGGGAATAGGTGTCAAACCTGGCCGTAACTGACCACCTACGAAATTCGGCCGCGTAATCTTCGACTGGACCCTTGCCTTGCCATAAAAGCTTGAGCTTCCGCTCAGAAGTCGAGGCAAGGTCTGGGTCGTCGTAAATTACCGCCATGGCTTTAAAGAATTCCTCCACAGAGGTAAGGGCTAAGTCACTGGCAGGCAAATTGTACGCCCAGGTCTGGGAGTCACCAGATAGCAAGGTTTTAATAAATATGACCCGTTGGGTCTCAGTCCCCGAGGATCGGGGTCTCAACTCAAAATACGATAACACTCTACTCTTAAAATTCCGAAAGTCATTATTACTAGGCCACAAGCCAAAAGGATGGAAATTCCCTCAACATCGATTAGCTCAGCACATAGCCAAGGCTGCCAGAATACACTTGGCCAGACAATGGCTTCAATCAACCCTATCCTTAACCCAAACTAAAGAAATAATAAATGAGATTCTTATCAACGAATGCCTTTTGGCAATTGCTAACGACTCTACCTTACCTTTTATCAGAACCTGGCAGCCCTGGCTATCCCTGACTGAAACGCAACAGCTACGAACCACGGTCTTAAGCATATGAACACCCTGATTGCCTGAACATGTATAACCTGACTACCATTCTTGCTGATTCTGTATCTAACAAACCCATTACTTTCTCTTGATGTCAACCATCGTTTATTTTTTATTCTTTCCTCTACCCCCCAAGCATACCATTGTAATTTTGGCCCTATCGGGGCAACCTTATCGCATAACCTGTTTTGTTACTAAACTTCAATAAAATACTTTGAAACTAAAAATTCCGAAAGTCAGACTTGTGGCCGGAAAATTTATCAGGTACGGGCATACGTATGTCATCACTAAGAAGGGATCGCACTGAATCAACTGACGTCTGGAGGGTTCGCACAGAGCCTGATAGGGCATCAATTAATGCTTTGTGCTGGCCCAGTGCTTGATGGATGTTATCCACCGAAGTGGCAAACACACCCAGAGGGTCAGCGTGTGCGTCCATCTGTCTTTTGGTCTGGCGTTCTGTAACGATCGGTGAAGCACAGAGAGAATCTGATTACCGGTGATCTGCAGTATCACTGGGAATACAGAAATATACCAGATTATAAGTGATCTGCAGTAAATCTCTAGTTCACCTGAGTAGAGTATAGTGTTTGGTGTAACAGTAACACTTAGAGGACTAGGCCTCAGTGCAGTGAGGAGTACTGCACAGATTCCTTCCGAAGACCTGAACTCTCCAAGGCGGGGAGGAGTCAGGTCAAGAGTAGGAAGGATTGTCTGAAAGTGACACTCAGGAGGAAGTGTCACTAACAGGACGGGGAACCGCCTCCAATAGTAAGGTCGGTTCTCGAGGTCGGACAAGCCAGGTCGTAAACACACGGACTGATAAAGTACAGATTCAGAAGGCAGAGGCGGAGTCTAGGTACAGGCAGGGTTCAGCAACAGGGTATCAGAAATATTGAGGTACAAGATCAGAGTTCAGGAGGATAGTCAGGCAGGCAAAGGGTCATAACAGATAATCACAATCAAACTAGTACTTTAAGCTATCAAGAGAATCTAGCTAAGTGTAGGATTACAGCTCCAGCTGGTCCCGGCACACTTAAGGATCTGACTACAGGTCTGAGTGCTCCCACGTATGTGTTCGCAACGCCAGACAACCAGCAACTGAACAGCCAGCAGTATATATACAGATAAGGACTGCCCAGCACCTCCCATAGTGCTGGACCAATGAAAGATGAAGCCAGTGTCAGCTGACCAGCCTGGTCAGCTGACTACTTCTGGCTGTCATATAATCCCTGCCTGAGCGCGCGCGCGCGCGTCACTCTAAACCTAGAGGGACTATGTGTCCCAGCCACCCCAGCACCGCTCTGCGGTGCCTCCACAAAGGGGCCATGCGCGCTAACCGCCGCGTCCAATGCGGCGGTTTTTCCGCGCTCCGCCATGCCCTGCACGGGGACAGCCGCCTCAGACTGAGTGGAGGCGGCTGCCTCTCCGTGCTCTGCAACGCTATGCGCGGAAAGAGCCGCCTGCCGCTGACTCATGGCGGCGGCTCTTCCGCGTTTCTTGACAAAAAACGTATACTTTCATAAATATGGAAACAAAATGGGCACATTGCTTGCACGATTGTCCAAGCCCCCTTCTCATAATACTGTAATACCGGGTATTCGGACGAAGTCCGGTCAGATAACGCATGATCCCAAAATAATAAATGATACTTTCAAAACTTACTACCAAGGCCTGTATCAGGAGGAGGGTAGTCAGACCCGACTCTCAGCGGGATATGAGAAACTTGAAAGCTTGAATCTTCCTAAACTAAGTGATGAAGAACTCGAATTCTTAAATGCTGGAATAACAACAGCAGAGATACTAAGCACCATAAAACACATGTCTAATCGTAAAGCACCTGGCCCTGACGGCCTATCCGGTGAATATTATAAGATGCTGAGGTCTGATCTGGCCCCCTTACTGACCCGATTATTTAATCATATTTTAACGACAGGTAACTATCCAATATCTTCTAATCTTGCATATATAAAGTTGATACCTAAACAAGGGAAGGACCCTCTGGCTCCAGGCTCCTATAGGCCCATTTCCCTGATCAATGTCGATTCCAAAATACTATCCAAAATGATGGCAGACCGCCTGGCGGAACTAATGCCCAAATTAGTAACCATACATCGGTCAGGTTTTGTTAGGCAAAGGTCAGCAGTCTCCAACATACGTAAACTCCTCCTAGCACAGGACTATGTTAAAGCCTACCCCAAATCTTGCAAAAATTATGCCGTGCTACTAATCGATGCGGAAAAGGCATTTGACAACGTGAAGTGGAGCTGGCTAGACGCAGTATTAAATAAAATGAACTTTGCAGGCAACATACGAAACTTAATCAGAGCAATGCAAACTGACCCTAGCGCCCAGATATATACCCCGGGCTTTCTCTCCAATAGATTCCAACTACAAAAGGGAACGCGTCAGGGGTGCCCCCTGTCGCCCCTATTATTTAACCTGGCCCTCGACCCCCTAGCACGCATTCTAGAAAAACAAATAGAGGGAATTAGGATAGGGGAAGAGATATTGTCTCAGGCTCTCTTTGCGGATGATGTCTTGATCTTTTTATCTGACCCCTCCACCCAGCAGAGTATGGTATTCTCTTTAATTGATGAAATAGGAGAGGCTAGTGGGTTCAAAGCAAACATATCTAAATGTGAGATTATGTACCTTTCAGATCAAGCTGTACCTCTATCTCAAAATACCTGCCCAGTAAAAATCTGCTCACAAATAAAGTACCTAGGTCTAAAATTTCATAAAAACCCAGACCTCCTCTATTCTATTAACTATTCCCCACTAATATCCGACATAAAGCGTCAACTACTAAGCTGGATGAAATTGCCAATTAATATAATGGGACGTGCAGCTCTGATCAAAGCAGTGAGTTTTGGTCGTCTCTTATACCCTTTGCAGACCCTCCCCATATTGATCAAACATGCAGATATCAAAGACCTAAATGGAGCCTTCTCAAGCTTCCTGTGGAATGGCCGGAAACACAAGATTGCCCTCCGCAAACTCCAAAAACCCAAAGATAAGGGGGGCCTGGCCATGCCTGATGTGAGGAGGTACAACCTGGCATGCATGATACGACACTCCAGAGACTGGATCAATGGCACAAATATTTATTCAAATTATAGCCTAGAAACAGCGTTTGCAGAACCCTGGTCACTTACGGGTCTACTGCATAGCAAATTCTCAGCTCTGCCACTTCGGTTGAAGCATAGTAAATTAATTGGTGACACAATTGCGACATGGAAGGAAGTGTGCAAGAGATTTCAAGTCTCCCACCTAATTACAAAATACATGCCCTTTTGGGGCCATCCTGGCTTTCCGGCAAGTTTATCTCATAAGGGTTTCTTGGATTGGGAAAAAAGGAGTTAATTAGATTAGGGCAATTAATAGACTTAAGAAATAAACGTCTGCATACTTTCCCGGAAATAAGACAGAAATTTGCCTTACCCCCTCACCACTTCCTATATTATGGGCAAATAAGATCTCACATTGTTGGCAATCTAAAAGACCTCACTAAATTAGTACAACTGAATGAAATGGATACCTTTCTATCTCCCCACCTTTCAAAGGTGTCGTTATCCCAACTTCAATCCTCCCTCCAAAATAGAGACCTATTGATGCAATCAAGGAAAGGGGACTCAGATTTTGCAGCCTGGAGTAAGGAGTTAGATGATCCAGACATTAGCAACAAAATATTGGCCGGTTTGGGGGTATTTAGAAAAATAATGGTGGGGGAGGCGTGGAGGGAATCCCATGTCAAGTTCATACACAGAGCGAAATATGCCTTTAACATGAAATATGCAAACCCACCTCAATATTATAAACCAAATTGTCCCAAGTGCCACCTGCCTAACGCTGGTCTCCTTCACTGTGTTTGGTCTTGCCCACATATAGTGACCTTCTGGAGACAAGCGCTGGGTTATATCAATCGTATGTGTAATATCAGACTAGATCTTGACCCCTTTCTATTACTATTTAATTATAGCGCTGTACAAGCCAGCGCAGGCGCCGAACCTAGGCAATCCACAAGAGGAGTGTGTCCTTTGGCACATTTGGTTATCATTGCTTCTAGAAAAGTCATATTTAATAAATGGATCATTTTAATAAATGCCACAGTGCCTTCTATATGGGACGTCCAGGAGGAATTAACCCATCTTTTCAATCTTGATAAGCTGGATGCCTTAATTCACAAAGAAACGCGAACTAAGCACTTTTTCAAAACCTGCAAATCTTTTATCCTATCTACTCACACTACTGGGGAAAAGGACAAATTAATGGAGAACTTCAAATATACAGGGTGGTATTGTACGGCTCAGTTGAATGGCTCGCTGGGCAGACTTGAGATTACGAATGGCCGCACATAATCCATGTTTGAGATCCACCTGTGGGACCTAATGGACTGGAATTCTACAACACTGAAGGACCTTGTTACTATATGGTAAGAGCTGAACCAAAGGGGAGGGGGGTGGTATAGGAAGTTAAGGGGAAGAGGGGTTTCTTCGGGGCAAGTTAGTAAGCATGGTACCCACTGATATTGTGCAAGAGAACTTTTGGTGCAAATGTATCATGTATTGCCCTGTGGCAGCAGATTTGTTGTTGCTGCCACTGTTGTATATTCCTAAAAACCAAATAAAATGTGTTTAAATATATATATATATATTTTCCAGTGTATAAGACGACTCCCCAACTTTTCCAGTTAAAATATAGAGTTTGGGATCTTCCAATGCACACCAAATAAAAAAAAAACATATACTGGTGCTATGTATAAACAGATACTGGTGCTGTACTGTATGTTATACCCAGTATATAACAGTATATAGGCGATTGAATGGTTGGTTTGTTCAACTCTCCCCAAGTGGATTGGTCAGCTTTTCTTGTCTTGCTGTTTATCAGAGCGGTATGGAAGAACAGATTGCGCTGTGCCCATAAAACACGACTCTTTCACCCTTCAGGCCCACCCTTGTATCCTATTTACCTCCTTCTCTGCCTCTCAGATCACGCACAGGTGCGCCTGCGCCGCTTCACTACAGTCCTCAGCAGCGAGATCTGAGAGGCGGTAACTCTAATAACGACCATAAATGCTCAATAGGTCTGGGGATTGTGGTGGCCAGATGAGATGCTCAACTTCATTAGAATGATCCTCGTGCGATTCTTTAACAATTCTATCTGTATGGATTGGGGCATTATCATCTCGAAAGATGGCATTCCCCTCGGAAGCACTTCTTGAACCATAGGATGAACTTGGTTGCCTAAAATTCCTAAATAGTCTCGGCTGTTAATTCTTCCATGAAGGGAAATAATTGGCCTGGCGGATTTCCAAGAAATAGCACCCCAGATCATTACAGAACCCCCGCCATTTTTTTACGGTTGGGAGAAGGCAGTCTGGATGAAATGCTTCTTTCGGCTGTCTCCAAACATACTCGGCCGGAGGTCGGAAATAAGGTAAACGATGATTCGTCAGAGAAAATCACATTTTTCCACTGCTCGAGGGACCCACAAATTATAACCAACTTTGGTTTAAATATCTTTAAAAAACAATGATTTTAATTTTTATCAAATAACAAAAATAATAAACAAAAAAAAATTAACACATGTCAAGTTTTGATTGCTTAAAACATGTTTAAAGATTATGATGCCAAAATGTTGGGTGTTTCCATTATTTTGTCCAACCCCTGTATATATATATATATATATATATATATATATGTATATAGTGGGATGCAGCCTTGTTAATCGTCATGATTTTCCTGTATAAATCGTTGGTTGTTACGATAAAAAATATCGGTTAAATATATTATATAGGAGACACACACAGTGATATTTGAGAAGTGAAATGAAGTTTACTGGATTTACAGAAAATGTGCAATAATTGTTTAAACAAAAATCAGGCAGGTGCAAACATTTGGACACCACAAAAAAGAAATGAAATCAATATTTAGTAGATCCTCCTTTTGCAGAAATGACAGCCTCTAAACGCTTCCTGTAGGTTCCAATGAGAGTCTGGATTTTGGATGAAGGTATTTTGTACCATTCCTCTTTACAAAACATCTCTAGTTCATTCAGTTTTGATGACTTCTGAGCATTGACAGCTCTCTTTAACTCACACCACAGATTTTTAATTATATTCAGGTCTGGGGACTGAGATGGCCATTCTAGAACATTGTACTAGTTCCTCTGCATGAAAGCCTTGGTGGATTTTGAGCAGTGTTTAGGGTCGTTGTCTTGTTGAAAGATCCAGCCCCGGTGCAGCTTCAGCTTTGTCTGATATTGAGTGGCATCCATGCGTCCCTCAACTTTGACAAGATTCCCAGTCCCTGCACTGGCCACACAGCCCCACAGCATGATGGAACCACCACCATATTTTACTGTAGGTAGCAGGTATTTTTCTTGGAATGCTGTATTTTTTTTCCTCCATGCATAACACCCCTTGTTATGCCCAAATAACTCAATTTTGTTATATTCCAAAATGAAGCTGGCTTGTCCAAATGTGCATTAGAGTTGTCCCGAATGGTTTTGCCGCACACTTATTTGTGCGAACATCGCTGGTTCGCGTTGAAATGCGAACTTTATGGCGAGTTCGACCTGCCCCTATACTACATCATTGGGCTAAACTTTTACCCTCTACATCACAGTCAGCAGACACATGGCAGCCAATCAGGCTGCACTCCCTCCTGGAGCCCCCCCCCCCCCCTTATATAAGGCAGCAGCGTTGGCCATGATCTCACTCTGTCTGCTGCTGTAGTAGTGAGAGAAGGGAGAGGTTGTTGCAGAGGCATAGGAAAAGCTTAGTTAGGCTCTTGTTAGGCCTGTTAGCTTGCTCCTTGCTGATACTTATTGCTAAAAAGCACCACCAAAACAGCTCTTTTGAGAGCTAATGCTCTTGTGATGTGTTTTTTTTTGTGTGTGGCCCACTGACACTTGCATTTACAGCCCTGTCTGTCGCAGCTGGACTTTGCTAATTGCTATACTGTGCCAGGCCCAGCACATTCAATATATACCTGTCACTGCACCTGTGTGTGTGACTGCACATATTATACAAGCAGAAGCAGTCATTACCTTTCACTGCATCTGTTTGTGACTGCACATTTGTGCCATTGACACTGCATATTACAGCCCTGTGTGTCGCAGCTGGCCCTTGCTTATTGCTATACTGTGGAAGGCCCAGCGCAGTTCGTGCATACCTTTCACTGCCCCTGTGTGACAGCACACAGTTTTATATACCAGTCACTGCATACCTGTACACTGTACATGTATGTGTGACAGCTGCACATTTGTAATACCAATCCCTGAATACCTTTCACTGCAACTGTGTAACAGCACACAGTTTTATATACCAGTTCACTTTATCTGGGTGTGTGTCAGCTGCACATTTGTAATACCACTTCGTGCATACCTTTCACTGCAACTGTGTAACAGCACGCAGTTTTATATACCAGTCACTGCATACCTGTTCACTGTACTTGTGTGTGTGACAGCTGCACATTTGTAATACCAGTCAATGCATACCTGTTCACTGCACCTGTGTAACCTCACATTGTTGTACCAGCAGTCACTGCAACCTTTTCACTGCACCTGTGTAACCGCACATTGTTGTACCAACAGTCACTGCAACCTTTTCACTGCACCTGTGTAACCGCACATCGTATTAGTCAAGTCAGTGCATACCTTTCACTTCATCTTCCCCAATATGGACAAAACAAGAGGCAGGCCACCCGGCAGGTCTGGTCGAGGTGGTGTGATTTCGTGCAGCCCTGGACCAAAGTACAGTGTTCAGAAGGCATGTGCCATAAACTCCCAAGATTGCCAGGATGTACTTGACTATTTAACACAGAACACCTCATCTTACTCAGCTTCCGCACGGAACCGTGACATATCTTCCTCCGCAGCCACCACTGCTACTACTAGCACCACATCCGCCCCATTTGACACTTTGCAGGAGTTATTTGGTGGGGAATTAACTGATTTACAGCCATTCTTGTTACAAGATGACGGCGCTAAGCATGTTACACCAGTGAGTTAGGTGCCAGTATGGACCTAAGGTGTGAGGATGATGAAGTTCCTGTTGTTGGTGCAGTTTTGGAGGTGTCTGATACAAGCAAAACTGTGGAGGATGATTATGATGATGATGATGATACTGCCATGGATGTCACGTGGGATCCTAATAGACATGGTGACCAGGGAGACAGTTCAGAGGGGGAGTCAGAGAGGAGTAGGAGGAGACGAGTTGCTGAAAGAAGCAGGGGGGGATCGTCATCAGAAACAGCTCGTGGCAGTGTCCGGCAGCATGCATCGCCACCTATGGACAGCCAGCCAACATGCTCTTCAAGTTCAGCTGCTAACGCCACCAACAATGTGCCATCATTCCAGAGCTCAGCGGTGTGGAGTTTTTTTTGTGTATCTGCCTCAGATGAGAGCAATGCCATCTGTACTATCTGTGATCAAAGATTGAGTCGTGGAAAGACCAAGACCCGCATAGGGACAACTGCCTTACGAAGGCACATGGTGAAAAAACACAAATGGCAATGGGAAGACCACCTGAGGAAAAGCAGCAAACAAACGCAAAGCCACCCTCCGCCTCCTCTTCCTCCTTCAGGTGCAGCATCTCCTTCAGCCGCTTTATCCCTTGCACCTTCACAGCCACCCTCCTCCACTCCGCCTCTCACCTTGAGCGCTTCCTGCTCCTCTGCCCACAGCAGCAGCCTGGTGTCCGTGAAGGAAATCTTTGAGAGGAAGAAGCCAATGTCTGCCAGTCACCCCTTTGCCCGGCGTCTGACAGCTGGCTTAGCGGAACTGTTATCTCGCCAGCTGTTACCATACCAGCTGGTGGACTCTTACTTTTTGCAAAAGGTGATACCCAAACTGTACCGTGATTTAGAAAGGCAAGTGGTGTCCACTCTGGCACACAGCGTTGGATCAAGGGTCCATTTGACCACGGATGCCTGGTCTGCAAAGCACGGTCAATGCAGGTACATTACTTATACGGCACATTGGGTCAACCTGGTGACCGCTGGCAAGCAGGGAGTACGTGGCTGTGTAGCGGACCTAGTTGTGACACCTCCACGGCTTGCAGGCAGGCCTTCTGCCACCTCCTCTCCTTCTCCTCCTACTCCTCCTGCTACATCCTCAGCTCCCCAGGGCCTATGCTGCATGCCGTGTCACGCCACCTTGGACATGTCTTGCCTCAAAGCCCAGAGGCACACTGGATCAGCTCTCCTGGCTGCTCTGAATAAACAGGTGGATCACTGGCTGACCCCGCGCCAACTGGAGATCGGCAACGTGGTGTATGACAATGGCAGCAATCTCATTTCGGCTTTGAGTTTGGAATAGTTGACCCATGTACCCTGCATGGCACATGTGCTCAATCTTATAATCCAAAGATTTGTGTGTAAGTACCCAGGCTTACAGGAGGTCCTGAAGCAGTCCAGGAAGGTGTGTGGGCATTTTAGGGGGTCCTATATGGCCATGGCGCGCTTGGCTGATATTCAGCGGAGAAACAACTTGCCGGTGAGGCGCTTGATTTGCCTGACTCACTGGAATTCAACGCTTCTAATGTTTGACCGCCTGCTACAACAGGAGAAAGCCTGGAAAAACAGTATCTGTACAACTACAGTGAAAGGACATGCTCTGGGGAGCTGGGGATGTTATGGCCGAGGTACTGGCAGCAGGCGTTGCAGGGGGCTTGTGCTGCTCACCTTTTCCCGTGGTATTGTTCGTGGCTGGGGGGAGGAGGAGAACTTACCTGACATCACTGAGGAAGAGTAAGAGGAGATGGCTAGTACAGTGGCATCCGTGCAAATGGCGTCTTTCATGCTGTCCAGCCTGTTGAGGGACCCCCGTATAAAAAAACTCAAGGGGAATGACCTGTACTGGGTGGCAACACTACTAGACCCTCGGTATAAGAACAAAGTGGCAGAGATGTTACCAAATACCCACAACATCCCCCCACCATTCCTAGCATCCACATTACACTCTTTTGCACCATTTTACAAAGTACACAGTCATGTCCTCAGAGGAGCTCACAATCTAATCCTACCATAGTCATAGTCTAATGCCCTGCTATATAATTATTATGTACTGTATTTATATAGCACTGACATCTTCTGCAGCACTTTACAGAGTACATAGTCATGTCACTGACTGTCCTCAGAGGAGCTAACAATCTATAGTCATAGTCTAATGCCCTTCCATATTATTATTAATGTATTTATGTAGTACTAACATCTCCTGCAGCACTTTACAGAGTACATAATTATGTCACGGCCACATAGTCATAGTCACATGTCCTCAAAAGGGGCTCACAATCGAATCCTTCCATAGTCATAGTCTAATGTCCTTGCATATTGTTATGATGTGTATATATATATAGCACTGACATCTTCTGCAGCACTTTACAGAGTACAGGGGACTTTATAGGGGAAGGAGGTGGGCCACACTACCACTAGGTAATGCTGTTATGGGGACCACTAGGGTAGGATATGTGAGCTCCAAATCATGGGGCTTGTGGGCCCCAGGTTTAAATTTCTCTGATGAGCCCCTAGTGTCCCAGTCCGACCCTGGCTGTAATGGAGGGGGGAGGCAGCCGCGGGGAGGGCAGCCCGACCTCTCCCTCCCTTCCTCTCCGCGGGCCGCCCTCCATGCTCCCCCCTCCGAGTGTGACTGCAGGGAAGCGCTGTGTACAGAGCGCAACTCACCTCCCTGGTTCCAATCGTTGCCGGACTCCTCCTCATAGCCGCTGATACACATGCTGCTTCCTGTTTAGCCGGAAGCAGTGTGTGTATCAGCGGCTATGGGAAGAAGACAGAAGAGGAGACCGGCGGCGATTGGAACCAGGGAGGTGAGTTGCGGTCTGTATACAGCGTTTCCCTGCAGTCACACTCGGAGGGGGGAGCACGGAGGGCGGCCCGCGGAGAGGAAGGGAGGGAGAGGTCGGGCTGCCCTCCCCGCGACTGACTCCCCCCTCCATACTGGGTGGAAGCTACCTATCTCACCTATACTGGGGGGCACCTACCTAATCTAACCACACTAGGGGGCACCTACCTAATCTAACCACACTGGGGGGCACCTACCTAATCTAACCACACTGGGGGGCACCTACCTAATCTAACCTATACTGGGGGGCACCTACTTAATCTGACCACACTGGGGGGGCACCTACCTAATCTAACCACACTGAGGGCACCTACCTAAGCTAACCCTACTGGGGGCACCTACCTAATCTAACCACACTGGGGGGCCCCTTACCTTTCTAACCTGTATTGGGGGCACCTACCTACCTAGCCTATACTGGTGGCTACTATACTGGCTACCTATATTGGAGGCACCTACCTAACTAACCTATACTGGGGCACCTACCTACCTAACCTATGCTGGGGGCAACTATTCTGACTCCCTATATTAGAGGCACCCACCTAGCTAACCTGTACTGGGGGCACCTACCTATCTAACCTATACCGGGGGCACTTTCCTATCTAACCTATACTGGGGGCAACTATACCGGCTACCTATACTGGAGGCACCTACCTGGCTAACCTATACTGGGGGCAACTATACTGGGGCAACTATGCCTGGCTACCTATACTATGCCTGGCTACCTATACTGGGGGGACCTATAGCTGGCTACCTATACTGAGTGCAACTAGACCTGGCTAACCTATGCTGCAGGCAAGTATACCTGGCTCCGCGGGGGGGGGGGGGGGGGGGGGGCGCAATTTTAACACCCTCGCCCTGGGTGCATTTTAGCCTAGAAACTGCCCTGGGAGAGGGTAGGTGGGGCACTGTAGTGTCCAGCATGGTGTGTGTGTGGAGAGGGTAGGTGGGGCACTATAGTGCCCAGCATGGTGTCTGTGTGTGTGGAGATGGTAGGTGGGGCACTATAGTGCCCAGCATGGTGTCTGTGTGTGTGGAGAGGGTAGGTGGTGCACTATAGTGCCCAGCATGGTGTCTGTGTGTGTCTGTGTGTGCGTGGAGAGGGTAGGTGGAGCACTATAGTGCCCAGCATGGTGTCTGTGTGTGTGTGTGTGTGTGTGTGTGTTTGTGTGTGTGTGTGTTTGTGTGCGTGTGGAGAGGGTAGGTGGAGCACTATAGTGTCAAATATCTTAGCGATAGTAAAGAAAAAGAAAATGAGAATTGGCTCTCTGGTGCATGAAAAAAAGTAAAAATTGCTTTATTGTTATTAATCACATATATCAAAAAAGTGTATAAACCCCCCTAAATCACAGACAACCCCATATAAATGAATAAAATGAATGTTCCTCCTCAACATAACCTAAACCTGAGGGGGCTGCAGTCCCCCAAAAATTATCAAAAAAAAGAAGTCCACTTCCAAAAATATGGAACAAATCAGGAAAAAATCCCGGACAAAAGGCACATGAGTGGCATCCACTGGCTCGCAAATTATTCATGTTAACAGCAGAGGTTATGATGAAATAGATGGCAGCATGCAGGCAAAGCTAAAGCAGCAGGTAGCATATGGACATAGCCAAGTATAGCTTACAGCTTATCATAGTAGATTCAGGTGGCTTCTAAGCTTCAAGTCCATCGTGATGTTATGTATTGATGCACATACTTTAAAGCACAATCATGGGAAGTGCATGCAGAGATGGTTCACAAAAGGCCCCCAATCGCAGGGCATGAAATGCTTATTGATGTAATGTAAATGAAGTATAGAAGCACATGCAGCAAGCACAAAAAACATGTATCCCCCAATGGCTGGGTAATCAGCAGCTTGTCAGCAAAGTCCTGATGGATAAAGCATATAATGGCATCAAACATATGTGTCGGAGCACATGCAGCAGGCACAAAAAATGTCCCCCATCGCAGGGAAATGAACAGCTTGTCAGCAAGATCTTAGGAATGAGGCGTGTGATAGTATCAATGATGACACATAGTTACCAGTCCCATGCCAAATATGTCCGGGCAGATGTTAGAGAGGATTCCTAATTATGTTGAGTTGAGTGATGTTGAGGAGAAAGCCCGCTGTCAGGAAAGCCTGACATGTTTCGCCGCAACTAGCGGCCTTTTCAAAGGCAGACAGCGTGAATGACATATAGACGCCATTACAGCGTCTATAAATGTAGAGTGTGGCCGCGCAGCCCCGCCCGCCCACCGGCTCCCCTAACCGCGTCATCGCATCACGCCCACCAAGCAAACACATGGGCGTGTGGGCAATGAACCTCCGGAGCGCAAATGCGCTCCATCTCAGCCAAATCCGGAAGTGCCATAACAGCACCAACCGGAAGGCAGAACGAGGCACAATCGCCCAATAGCGAGGACGGGGAGGGGAGACAAGGGCAGGCTAGGGCAGCGCGGCCGCACAACACATAGTTACATAGTTACATAGTTATTTTGGTTGAAAAAAGACATGCGGCCATCGAGTTCAACCAGTACAAAGTACAACTCCAGCCTGCTCCCTCACATATCCCTGTTGATCCAGAGGAAGGCGTAAAAACCCTTACAAGGCATGGTCCAATTAGCCCCAAAAGGGAAAAATTACTTCCCGACTCCTGATGGCAATCAGATAAAATACCTGGATCAACATCATTAGGCATTACCTAGTAATTGTAGCCATGGATGTCTTTCAACGCGAGGAAAGCATATAAGCCCCCTTTAAATGCAGGCATAGAGTTTACCATAACGACTTCCTGTGGCAATGCATTCCACATCTTAATCACTCTTACTGCAAAGAACCCTTTCCTAAATAAATGGCTAAAACGTTTTTCCTGCATGCGCAGATCATGTCCTCTAGTCCTTTGAGAAGGCCTAGGGACAAAAAGCTCATCCGCCAAGCTATTATATTGCCCTGGGCGTAGCAATAGAGGTCGCAGCGGTCGCATGCGCGACTGGGCCCGGCTCCTGAAGAGGCGGGGGAGGGGCCCGGGGGGGCCCATGTCTTTTTATAGTGCGGCCAGGACTGAGTGCGGCCCGTGCGCCGTGCGCGCTATTGGGAGGGGGGGAGCCGCAGCCGCGGGGAGGGCAGCCCGACCTCTCCCTCCCTTCCTCTCCCTGGGCCCCCCCCCCTTCAGATGCAGAGTGACGCGCAAGGAAGCGCTGTAGGCTGAAACTCACCTCTGTCCCTGCGTTCCAAGCGCCGCTGATCTCCTCTCGCTGTATAGATGTTGTTACACACTGCTTCCGGCTAAACAGGAAGCAGTGTGTAACAACATCTATACAGGGCGGGAGGAGACCAGCGGCGCAGGGACGGAGGTGAGTTCTGCCTACAGCGCTTCCGTGCGGTGGGGGGGGGGGGGCCCGGGGAGAGGAAGGGAGGGGGAGGTCGGGCTGGGGGGGCCCGGGGAGAGGAAGGGAGGGAGAGGTCGGGCTGCTCTCCCCGCAGCTGCGGCTACCCCCTTCATTATGGGGGGGGGAGGGGACCTACTACCTACCTACCTACCTACCTAATCCTGGGGGGCAGCTACCTACCTATCCTGGGGGGGCAGCTACCTAATCTAACCTATCCTGGGGGGCAGCTACCTAATCTATCCTGGGGGGCAGCTACCTACCTAACCTATCCTGGGGGGGGCAGCTACCTACCTAACCTGTCCTGGGGGGGGGCAGCTACCTACCTAACCTATCCTGGGGGGGGGCAGCTACCTACCTAACCTATCCTGGGGGGCAGCTACCCACCTAACCTATCTGGGAGGGGGCAGCTACCTAATCTAACCTATCCTGGGGGGCAGCTACCTACCTAACCTGTCCTGGGGGGGCAGCTACCTACCTAACCTGTCCTGGGGGGGCAGCTACCTACCTAACCTATCCTGGGGGGGCAGCTACCTACCTAACCTATCCTGGAGGGGCAGCTACCTACCTAACCTATCCTGGGGGGGCAGCTACCTACCTAACCTATCAGGGGGGGGGGCAGCTACCTAATCTATCCTGGGGGGCAGCTACCTACCTAACCTATCCTGGGGGGGCAGCTACCTACCTAACCTGTCCTGGGGGGCAGCTACCTACCTAACCTATCCTGGGGGGGCAGCTACCTACCTAACCTATCCTGGGGGGGCAGCTACCTACCTAACCTATCCTGGGGGGCAGCTACCCACCTAACCTATCTGGGGGGGGAAGCTACCCAATCTAACCTATCCTGGGGGGCAGCTACCTACCTAACCTGTCCTGGGGGGGCAGCTACCTACCTAACCTATCCTGGGGGGGCAGCTACCTACCTAACCTATCCTGGGGGGGCAGCTACCTACCTAACCTATCCTGGGGGGGCAGCTACCTACCTAACCTATCTGGGGGGGGCAGCTACCTAATCTAACCTATCCTGGGGGGCAGCTACCTAATCTAACCTATCCTGGGGGGCAGCTACCTAATCTATCCTGGGGGCAGCTACCTAATCTATCCTGTGGGGCAGCTACCTACTCTAACCTATCCTGGGGGGCAGCTACCTACTCTAACCTATCCTGGGGGCAGCTACCTAATCTAACCTATCCTGGGGAAAGCTACCTAATCTATCCTGGGGGGCAGCTACCTAACCTATACTGGGGGGCACCTACCTCATCTAACCTATACTGGGGGGCAGCTACCTAATCTAACCTATACTGGGGGGCACCTACCTATCTAACCTGGGGGCACTTTACTTGTCTAACCTGTATTCGGGGCACCTAGCTAGCCTATACAGGTGGCAACTATACTGGCTACCTATATTGGAGGCACCTACCTAACTAACCTATACTGGGGGCACCTACCTATCTAACCTATGCTGGGGACAACTATTCTGGCTACCTATATTAGAGGCACCCACCTAGCTAACCTGTACTGGGGGCACCTATCTATCTAACCTATACCGGCGGCGCCTGCCTATCTAACCTATACTGGGGGCAACTATACTGGCTACTTATGCTGGAGGCACCTACCTGGCTAACCTATACCGGGGGCAACTATACTGGCTTACCTATGCCTGGCTACCTATACTGGGGGGACCTATAGCTGGCTATAGGGATTTGGATATGTGTGTGCGTCGGGTGTTGCCGGGGGAGGGGGGCTGTTGTTGCCGTGGGGGGGGGGGCCACATCCAGATTCCACATCGGGGCCCAGAGGTTTGTAGCTACGCCACTGCCCTCTGATGTATTTATACATGTTAATTAGATCTCCTCTAAGGCGTCTTTTCTAGACTAAATAAACCCAGTTTATCTAACCTTTCTTGGTAAGTGAGACCTTCCATCCCACCTATCAATTTTGTTGCTCGTATCTGCATCTGCTCTAAAACTGCAATATCTTTTTTGTAATGTGGTGCCCAGAACTGAATACCATATTCCAGATGTGGCCTTACTAGAGAGTTAAACAGGGGCAATATTATGCTAGCATCTCGAGTTTTTATTTCCCTTTTAATGCATCCCAAAATTTTGTTAGCTTTAGCTGCAGTGGCTTGGCATTGAGTACGATTATTTAACTTGTTGTCGATGAGTACTCCTAAGTCCTTCTCCAAGTTTGATGTCTCCAACTGCATCCCATTTATTTTGAATGGTGCTAGACTATTGATACGACCAAAATGCATGACTTTACATTTTTCAACATTGAATTTCATCTGCCATGTATGTGCCCATATAGCCATCCTATCCAGATCCTGTTGCAATATGACACTATCTTCCAGAGAGTTGATGATTCTGCACAATTTTGTATCATCTGCAAAAATAGCAACATTGCTCACTACTGCATCTACTAGGTCATTAATAAATAAATTGAAGAGCACTGGACCGAGTACAGACCACTGTGGGACCCCACTGCAAACAGTCTCCCATTTTGAGTACGATCCATTGACCACAACTCTTTGTTTTCTGTCCATTAGCCAGTTCCCTATCCATGCACACAGACTCTTCCCCAGTCCTTGCATCCTCAACTTTTGCACCAGACTTTTGTGGGGAGCAGTGTCAAAGGCCTTTGCAAAGTCCAAGTATATCACATCGACAGCATTCCCAATATCCATATTAGCGTTCACTACCTCATAAAAGCTGAGCATGTTAGTCAAACAGGACCTGTCTTTAGTAAACCCATGTTGATGCTGAGAAATAAGATTATTTTCTACTATGAAGTCATGTATAGTATCTCTTAGTAACCCCTAAAATAGTTTGCATACAACTGATGTTAAGCTTACGTATAGTATCTCTTAGTAACCCCTCAAATAGTTTGCATACAACTGATGTTAAAGGGAACCTTAACTGGCGAGCAAAAAAAAATTCACTTACCTGGGGGCTTTCCCAAGCCTCCCGCAGCCGTCCGGTGCCCGCGCCGGTCCTTCGGTGCCCTCCGGTCTCCCTCCGCCGCTAAGTTTCATTTTCGGACCTCTTCCGCACTCCTCGTCGTAAACTGCAGTAAAGCGCGTCCGCATGACGCCGAACGCGTCATGTGCATGACGCCAAACGCGTCATGCGGACGCGCTTTACTGCAGTTTACGACGAGGAGTGCGGAAGAGGCCCGAGGACGACTGGCAGTCGTCCGAAAACGAAACTTAGCGGCGGAGGGAGACCGGAGGGCACCGAAGGACCGGCGCGGGCACCGGACGGCTGCGGGAGGCTTGGGAAAGCCCCCAGGTAAGTGAATTTTTTTTTGCTCGCCAGTTAAGGTTCCCTTTAAGCTTACAGGTCTATAATTTCCTGGATCTGATTTTTTGCCCTTACATAGTTACATAGTTACTTTGGTTGAAAAAAGACATACGTCCATCGAGTTCAACCAGTACAAAGTACAACTCCAGCCTGCTCCCTCACATATCCCTGTTGATCATAAAATCCCTGGATTAACATCATTGGCATTACCTAGTAATTGTAGCCATGGATGTCATTCAACGCAAGGAAAGCATCTAAGCCCCCTTTAAATGCAGGTATAGAGTTTGCCATAACGACTTCCTGTGGCAATGCATTCCACATCTTAATCACTCTTACTGTAAAGAACCCTTTCCTAAATAAATGGCTAAAACGTTTTTCCTCCATGCGCAGATCATGTCCTCTAGTCCTTTGAGAAGGCCTAGGGACAAAAAGCTCATCCGCCAAGCTATTATATTGCCCTCTGATGTATTTATACATGTTAATTAGATCTCCTCTAAGGCGTCTTTTCTCTAGACTAAATAAACCCAGTTTATCTAACCTTTCTTGGTAAGTGAGACCTTCCATCCCACGTTTCACACGGATAGGGACGTTCTCCTGTATGTGAACGAATGTGGCGTTTCAGAATGCCCTTTTGCTTTGCAGTGTATGGGCAAAATGGGCACTTGTGCAGCTTGATTGGAACAACTAAAACATCTCCTGTATCCTCTCCATACCAGTCACCTTGGATGTCCATCATAGAGCTCATTGGAACACCTGCCTCCTCTTGTCTGGATTCATAGTCACGTGAAAAATGGTGTCCTTCTTAAATAATGGGAAAACGTGGGCTGTACGCCAATCTACTGGGACTCTGCCAGTTGAAAGAGAGTCACAAAAGATAAGATAAAGGGGTTTATCTATAACTGAACTTAATTCCCTTAGGACCCAAGGATGCATGCCATCCGGGCCAGGTGCCTTGTCTATTTTTAATTTATTTAGTCTTGCCTTCACTTCTTCCTGCGTTAAATATTTAATATTACAGTTAGAAGATTGAGACTCTACTGCCTCTGTAATTTGCAACAGTGCTGTTTCCTTTGTGAAGACAGAAGCAAAGAAAGCAGACAGAAGCAAAGAAAGCACTTAGGAAACAATACAATAATCAAAATAAAAATACAAATACATAAGCCACCTTAGCACTAAAGGCAACGGAGAAAAAAAGACAGAAAAACAAATGTAATTAAATTTTAACCAAAACAGTGCAGAGACCCATGCCGGCGGACACAGACACCCAACAAAGTATTAAAGGAGCTGCGTCAACAGGCAGGGGTCGCCACACCACATATCCCAAAAATTATATCCATACAACGAAAAGAATAAAAAGGGGAAGGGGAGGATCCAGCTCATATAAATACATAATAATTGAGAGGGTGTGCTTATAAATAATGACACCCCCCAGTAACTATCAGGCCAAATATATACAAAAAGCTACAGCCCAAATCGGGAAGGGGACCAAAGAGAGGTGCAGCAGATGAGGGGCCCGAGTGCCCATTCCTAAGACCCCGGAGATGAAAACCAAGAACAACAGCCCGGGAGAGGGGGTGTGTGTGTGTGTCTGAACTAGAAGTGACAAACCCTGGTGTGGCGACCCCTGCCTGTCGACGCGGCTCCTTTAATACTTTGTTAGGTGTCTCTGTCCGCCGGCATGGGTCTCCGCACTGTTTTTGGTTAAAATTTAATCATATTTGTTTTTCTGTTGTTTTTTCTCCATTGCCTTTAGTGCTAAGGTGGCTTATGGATTTGTATTTTTATTTTGATTATTGTATTGTTTCCTATGTGTTGTGCGGTCACGCTGCCCCTGTCTCCCCTCCCCGTCCTCGCTATTGGGCGATTGTGCCTCGTTCTGCCTTCCGGTTGGTGCTGTTATGGCACTTCTGGATTTGGCTGAGATGGAGCGCATTTGCGCTCCGGAGGTTCGTTGCCCACACGCCCACGTGTTTGCTTGGTGGGCGTGATGCGATGACACGGTGAGGGGAGCCGGTGGGCGGGCGGGGCTGCACAGCCGCACTCTACACTTATAGATGCTGTAATGGCGTCTATATGTCATTCACGCTGTCTGCCTTTGAAAAGGCCGCTAGTTGCGGCGAAACATGTCAGGCTTTCCTGACAGCGGGTTTTCTCCTCAACATCACTCAACTCAACATCATTAGGAGCCCTCTCTAACATCTTTTTTCAACCAAAATAACTATGTAACTATGTAACAATAAAGCAATTTTTACTCTTTTTCATGCACCAGAGAGCCAATTCTCATTTTCTTTTTCTTTACTATTAGTTTTGTTGGCATGTGCATGGAATAGATATACATTTTTTGGGGGGTAATTATGTGATTTATTGATGTGGTATGTTTCCAATTTGACGTTGTTTCCTCCTGGTTGAGATTTTTTTATATATCTTAGCGATATCTGCCTTAAATGATTATAAACTACTTAACAGGCAAGCCTAAAAAGTCGTCATAATCAAGATTAGTCAGTAGTGGGTGCGTAGTTCACTATAAACAGAATATTTATAGGTTAACAGGTTTACCTCTGGAAAAAATATGCAACACTTATCTGTTGAATGTTATAAAACTATATTGATATAAAAAATAGATAAAGCATATATACAGGAATATACATCTCTCCAGTTGTTGTCCATCATCCAAAATACATTTTCAAAGTTCCTTTAGTGAAACAAGTCCATATCAATATAGTAATTCTTCTTCTGTAGATTTTAACTTCCATCGATAATTGTTGTCTCGAGATTGTACCGTGTATGGTACACACAAATATAGCTTTATCCTTAAAAAATGATATATAAAGTTCTATTCTTGTATAAAGAACTTTAAGTAGATATATCTTAATCAATCAAAGCTAGGTAGTTGTCCGTAAGCTTGCAATTGCATTTAAATAGTAATGCTTACTGATTGTATATGAAGAATAGCTTAAAAAAGTTATCTAAAAAACTTAAAAAACTGCTGAAGTTTGAAATGACAAGTCTTTAACATTTATATAAGCTATCCTCTATAATAAAACCTAAGTGTCCGTGCGCTGTCCCTGTGTAGCGCTGTCCGTGCTGAACCGTTGTGCGCATGTGCACAGCACGGACAACGCTACACAGGGATAGCGTGGGACCAGGGAGCCGAGTGTGCGGCGGGTCAGCGGGCGGCCGGGTGACGTGCGTGCGGCGCGCGAGTGGGAGGGGAGAGGAGGAGAGGTGGGAGGGGAGGAGAGAAGAGGGGAGGGGATGGGAGGTGGGAGGGGAGGAGAGGGGAGGAGAGGGGAGGTGGGAGGAGAGGAGAGGGGATTCACACAGACCTAGAGCCCGTTTTTAAACGGGCTTAGGCCACCTAGTTGTCAATAAATTCACCAAGAATAATGCATATTACCTCTCTTGTGTTCTAGAATCACAGTGGAAGGTAGACTAGGCCTCAGTCGATCTCAGTAGAGTTTCAGGCTCAATGATCAAATATACCAGCCTGCCAGGGCTTTTTATTGTAATGTTTCTAAGATGGCGTCTGTTAGGGGATTTTATAGTGACGCACAAAATTCAAACTTATTTTTAACTGGTACATTCTGACATTTTATGACATTTTAAACTATCGGGCTATTTGAGCAGGTGCGTACATATAGGACGCTACTTGGCTTATTAACTTAAGCAATCTACGTCTTTTCTAATCAAAATTACACCAATACCATTTTAATTAGATCATTTGACCCAAGTGGTGTTCTTTGACATGTTTGTGGATCTGATGGACGCCAAAATAAATGCGTATGTTCTCAACTTATCTTATGTTCTAAAAATATGGGATGTTCTCTGGTACATCATTAATTAATGGAGATTTCTGAACGCCCCCTGTGGTCATAGGTTGTACTGTCTTTATCACATGGCTTATTGTTTAATCACATGGCTTATTGTTTTGCTTTTGTATTTATAACAAACAGCCATCTGTTTTAATACATGCTAAAATATATAGAAAGCAAACTTATTTACCTTATTATATAAGTCTATCATTGATCAACTCATTAATTAATAATTCTATGATCACTATACATGATCTCTATACATGATTAATATATCAGCGTATAGCAGGCTTAGCTTCTGCAGTGCATGTGTCTGATGGGCAAGCCTTGCTTAGCAGGCATTACAGCCAGATCTGAATAAAGTCAGAACATTTCTCCAGCGTTATCTTAATATAAACATAACCTTGTAAAGGGAACAAACAGCTTACTGAAGAGAATGACATTAAGGGTTACTCTAACCAACAATCTAACCCTGATTAAAGAAGAACTCTGCTTATAATCATAAAATCATGAAATTAACTCAAATAATCTGCAGAACATTTTAACACATATATAATCAGTTTAAAGCAAGATGGAGATTATTTATCTGCATTAATATGAGAATTTCTGACAGTAGTGCCCAGCATGGTGTCTGTGTGTGTGGAAAGGGTAGGTGGGGCACTGTAGTGCCCAGCATGGTGTCTGTGTGTGTGGAGAGGGTATGTGGGGCACTATAGTGCCCAGCATGGTGTGTGTCTGTGTGAGTGTGTGGAGAGGGTAGGTGGAGCACTATAGTGCCCAGCATGGTGTGTGTGTGTGTGTGTGGAGAGGGTAGGTGGGGCACTATAGTGCCCAGCATGGCCTGTGTGTGTGTGTGGAGTCCAAAGGTTGGTAGGTATGAATAAAACATAGCATCAATTTGCACACAGCCCCCTCCCCCCCCCCCCCCAGCCTGTAATTCCTTTTACCTAATAGCAGCTGCGCCTCTTGTGATATATGCAGCTTCCATGCCTTTGCAACATACTGCATAAACAAAGTCTGCAGTACAGGCACATGGAAGCTCAGAATCAGAATCATATTTATTTCGCCAAGTACAACGGGGGTTGTACCCGGAATTATTTTTGGCACAACAGGGTCGGAGATGGTACAAACACTTGCGTACAATCCAACGCATACAATCAGGTACAGTAGTACAGTAAGCATATACCCATACATACATATATATACACATATACATATATATATATATATATATATATATATACATATACATACATACCCATATATACATATAAACACCCACATATACACAGAGCCCTTAATGTAGTGAAGGACGCGTGGGGGAGTCTGGAGTGCTGTGTGAGGGGAGCAGCCTTACCGTCTATCGGTGGCGCTCGCTCAGCTCCGCAGCAGTCCCAGATCCCCGCAGTGTGTCCTGGAAGAGAGTGTATAGAGAGAGAGAAAGAGAGGAGGGATAGCTAAGAGAGAGTGTAGAAGAAAGAGAGCCAAGGCAGGGAGAGAGACAGAGGCAGAGTCTTTTTGGGCTGCAGGATACAAACAGACAGTCCAAGTAGTGGCCATCCCTGTGGAAAAACGCCAGGTGGCCCACCCCACGCGGGTCTTCACGGCTGGGTGGAGAAGCAGGCTGTTCGCTGAACGTCAGGGCTGGGAGGTGGTGCAGGCTGACCTGGTCTGCGGCAGTGGCAGGGGTAGACCCTGGGTGGCCGAGCAGGCTGGGGGCTGCAGCTGGTGGAGGCTGTGGCTGGTAAAGGCCCTCTCTGGATTCCCCGTGGGAGGCCCCGCAGGAAGCGGTGGTGGTCAGGCCTCCAACATGTGGGGTGTCCCCTATGCTCCGGCTGGCTTCCTGGACTCCTAGGCCCCATGGCAGCGGCCCACGTGGTGGAGGGGGATCCTGTAGCCTCCTCAAACCCGGGCTGCGGAGGAAGGCTGCTCATGCAGTGCTGGTGGCGTCCTGGTCGCCCCGGGTAGCGGGGTACCGCTGGGCTCTGGGTCGGCAGCTCTTCCTTGCCTGCTTAGGTGTGGGAGGCTGGGAGCCGATCTCTGAGGCCTCTGTCGTAGCGGTGGCTGGAGGGGCTGGCTCGGGGAAGCAGTCGGGCAGCAACTAAGATGCCCGTGCAGGAGCGCTGATCCACCCGAGCAGCTGGTCCTCTGAGTGAGGCGGGGCGCACCCGACCAGCAGTGGAGCCAGTGGCCTGCACAGGAATCATCCTTCGTGGCTGTAACGTCCGGAGGACGGGTGCCTTGCCCCTGGGAGCCCTCAGTACTGTGGTGGTGTCGCTGATGTCCGGCGGCAGATCGGCAGAGCTCCGTGATGGTGGTGTCGCAGATGGTCCGGCGGCAGAGCTCCCTGATGCCTCACCATGCTTGCAAGCTGCACGTGGGCCCCCGAGCGAGCAGCTGATCCTCTTGCCGGCCCTCCTCTGCTGCGATCCGTGGCTGATGGAGAGCCGGACCGACAGTGGCCATGTCCTCCGCCTCCGCCTCCTACCGAAGCGAGAAGCCAGAGGTGAGTGGAGGAGGGATAGCCCTCTAAAAATATGAAAAAGGCCGGAGCCCTGTGGCCGAGGCGTCCGAGTCCGGCGCCACCACTACCATTATCCTTCAACAGCTTCAAGAAAGCTGTGATAAAGAAAGCTGCAGCTGCAACAAAGTAAGGTTTCTTCCTGGGTCTGCTCTGTAACCGGTTTCCTACTATATCCACTTCACACTCCTCTAATGTCTGACAGGCCCCCCTCGCTCTCCTCACCATGCTACTCCACTCTGCTAAGATGGCCAAGACAGCAGCTATCCTTATCAAGGAAAAGTGACATGTTTAGGGGTATGTAAACAAATAAGCTCTTTTGTGTTTGATCCACACCCAATGTCATGGTAACTGTTAGCTCTCTCCATGCCCATTAGCTCTCTCCATGCCCTATAACTCTCTCCCTGCCCTATAGCTGTGTATGCATGCTAGATGAAACTCGGTGTTATGACGACTGCCTGTGCCGAGAGTTCAGTATGTGTACAATGGCCCCAGAAGGACAAGTGATGAGCTCAGTGGAACTTGGTTCAGCGCATTATTCTCCCCACTCACCTTGCCGCTCCATCTGCCTTCCTGTTCCCTCATAGCAACAGAACACGTTGCTGGCCTTCAGGCTAGTGGCACATTCTGCACAGTGTTGGCCCAGCAATATTGTCTGAGGAATTCAGTTCCGATCCCTGCCAGGCAGCATGACTTGGACATTTGTACGAGGCTTATGATTTCATTGTTTTACAGCTCATTCCCACTAAATATGGTGCTATAGGATTTTGACATCCGTTCATGGTGTGCAATTTACATAATACAGCAAAGTCCTCAGTATCCGGTACAGGTGGGGATTGCCTGATACCAGATATATTTGCTTGCCAGTTGCTTGAGCAACCAGCTGAAAATAGCACTTACCTCCCTCCCCACTTCATATTAACTTACTTACCGATCCTGTGGTTGTCGTCTTCTATACTTCCTGTGGCTCCCAGCGGCTTTTTCATGGTGCATGATCAGGTAGGACACAAAAGGAGGAGGACCCTGCCCAAAGGCTTACAATCTAGAGGGAGAGGTAAGGACACGGAAGGTAGGGGACCAGAGTTCAGCTGTGGGTTTAGAGCACTTGTGAGGGGTAGTAGGCCAGAGTGAAAAGGTGAGTTTTAAGGGCTTTCTTGAAGCTGTTGAAGGAGGTGGCTGCCCTAATGGGTGTAGGTAGGGAGTTCCATAGTGTTGGAGCAGCTCTTGAGAAGTCCTGGAGGCGTGCATGGGACTGGGTGATGCGGGGGGCGGTTAGGCGAAGTTTATTGGAAGAGCGGAGTGAGCGGCTAGGTGTGTACCTCTGAGTAAGATCGGAAATGTAGGTTGGACAGGTTTTGTGGACAGATTTGTAGGTCAGACACAGTATCTTGAATCTGATTCTGGACTGGATAGGAAGCCAGTGGAGGGATTCAAGGAGGGGATCCGCCGTGGTGGAGCGATGGGAGCAGTGGATAATTCTGGCTGCCGCATTCATGATGGACTGCAGTGGGGCTGTTCGGGTCATAGGGAGACCAGACAGCAGGGCATTGCAGTAGTCAAGGTGGGAAAATATGAGGGCATGGATGAGGAGTTTGGTGGAGGCAGAGGTCAGGAAAGGGTGAATCTTACAGATGTTATGAAGGTGGAAGTTGAAGGACTTTGTGAGGTTTTGGATGTGGGGAGTGAAGGAGAGTGCGGAGTCCAGGGTGACACCCAGAAAGTGGGCTTGAGAGGTAGGGTGAATGGTAGTGTGGTTAACAGTGACATGCACATCTGGGAGGTTTATGGATGTCCGGGGTGGGAAGATCATAAATTCCGTTTTGTCTAGGTTTAGTTTCAGGAACCTAGCGGACATCCAGGAGGAAATGGCTGATAGACAGGAGGAGACCTTGTCCATGGTAGTGGTGGATATGTCAGGGGTGTGGAGGTAGATCTGGGTGTCATCTGCATACAGATGATTAAAACCCATGGAGGAGATAACCTTGCCAATGGAGGATGTGTATAGGGTGAACAGTAGGGGGCCAAGGACTGAACCTTGGGGGACTCCCACCGAGAGGTGGTTGGGGGTGGACGAGGACTCATTGAAGGCGGTCGTGAAGAATCGGTTGGAGAGGTAGGATGAAAGCCAGGACAGGGCGAGATCGTGAATGCCCATGGACTGGAGGGACTGGAGGAGTAGGGGATGATCTACTGTGTCAAATGCTGCTGAAAGGTCAAGGAGGAGGAGAATGGAGTATTTACCTTCAGCTTTAGCTAAGGCAAGGTCATTGACCACTTTGGTGAGAGCAGTTTCGGTTGAGTGGGCAGGCCGAAATCCAGATTGCAGTGGGTCTAGCAGTGAGTTGGCATTGAGGAACTGGGTCAGGCGTTTGTGAACCAGACGCTCAAGAAGTTTTGAGGCAAAGGGGAGGAGGGAGATAGGACGGTAGTTGGAGGGTAGTGAGGGGTCGAGGGAGGGTTTCTTAAGCAGGGGTAGTACAGTGGCCTGTTTGAAGTCTGAGGGGAAGGTGCCTGTGGATAGGGAGAGGTTAAACAGGGTAGTGAGGACTGGGGCCAATTCCGTGAAGTGAGGGTGGAGTAAATCAGAAGGTATGGGGTCAAGGGGGGAAGTAGTGGTATGGGAAGTCTGCAGTAGGTTGATGACTTCCTCGGTGGTAGTAGGAGTGAAGAATGTGAGGGGAGGATAGGGTGGAGGAGGAGCTGGTTGGGAGGGGGTGGGAGGTGACGTTTTGAGATTGGATATTTCCTGGCGGATGGAGAAAATTTTGTTGGTGAAGTGGGTGGCTAAATCTGTGGCAGAGAGGGAGAAAATGGAGGGTGGGGGGTGGGTTTAAGCAGGGAGTTGAAAGTGGCAAAAAGACGCCGGGGGTTGGAAGCTTGTGCTCCGATGAGCTTGGTAAAGTATTCCTGCTTCGCATGAGCAAGGGCAGTGTGGAACTGCAGCAGGTTGGTCTTGTACTGTAGGAAATCCTGGTTAAGTCTAGTTTTCCTCCATTTCCGTTCAGTGGCGCGTGTTTTCCTCTGGAGGTTGCGAGTATGGGTAGTGCGCCAGGGCTGGGGGTTAGGGGGTCGGTTGTGACAAAATATTGGTGGAGCAGCTTTCTCTAGGGCTGATGAGAGAGTTTGGCGATACTGAGCTGCAGCAAGATTAGGACAGGTTAGGGTGGGGAGAGTGAAGGAGAGGGCATGGAGGGGGTCAGCAAGGACGCTAGGGTTGAGCTTACGTAGGTCTCGCTGCCATCGACCAGGTGGGTGGGTGGGTAGTTTGGAGGTGCCTTCCGTGCGGAGGTTGAAGGTGAGAAGGTGATGGTCTGAGGGTGGAAAGGGTACGATGTCAAGGTCTGCAATGGTGGTGGATTTAGTGAATATAAGGTCGAGAGTGTGACCTGCAGTGTGAGTGGGGGTGTTGGTGCGTTGTACTAGTCCAAGTGAGTTGGCAATGGTGAGTAGCCGGGTCACAGCAGAGTTCTTGGCTTCATCGATGGGAATATTGAAATCCCCAAGGATGATGGTGGGGAGGTCAGAGGAGAGGATGTGAGGGAGCCAGGAGGCAAGGTCATCGAGAAATTGTGGGGTGGAGCCCAGAGGACGGTATAAGACCGCAACAATGGCAGGGAGGGGGTGGTAGAGGCGGATGGTGTGGGCCTCGAATGATGTGAATTGTAGGGAGGTAGGTGGTGTGAGGACACGGAAGGTGCAGGATGGGGAGAGGAGCAGACCCACCCCTCCCCCGGTCCTGTTGTCTGGTCTTGGGGTGTGACTGAGGTGAAGCCCCCCGTAGGAGAGGGCAGCCTCTGCAGCAGAGTCAGAGGGGGTGAGCCATGTCTCAGTGAGTGCGAGGATGGTGAGGGATTTGGAGAGGAAGAGGTCGTGGACTGTTGTAAGTTTGTTGCGGACGGATCTGGCATTCCAGAGACCGCAGGGTAGGGGGAGTATGTGTTTGTGGGTGGGATGGATGGAAATAAGGTTGGAGCGAGGATGGGTGTTGAGGTTATTTGTGGACAGAGGGCAGTGAAGTGTATGAAGCAGGTCAGCAGGGGATGCTTGTCTGGCAGCAGGCTGTGGCCCAGGATTGGGTGATATATCACCCACTGCAAGTAAGAGTAGGAGGGAGAGAGTAAGCAAATGTGAATGGGATTTAAATGTTTGGGAGGTTTTTGAGCTGCTGGAGGGAGAGAGAGATTTCAGGAGAGCTAACAGCTCATGAGAAGCTGAGTAAGGTGAGGAAAGCAGAGCAGGTGAAATTAATATGGAGTGTGGTACACTGGGAGGATACATATTGCAATGCAACTTGTAGATGTTTGCAGACAGGCAGAACATAAGAAAAAGTGCAGTAAACATAGTAATGGTCTCTGATTATAACCAGGAAGTTTCCAACCACTAAACAGTTTATATGAGTATGCAGTTAGTGCAAGCAAACCTGTGTAAATAAAGAAGCAGAGTCTACTTGGCTGTGCAACATATATCCAGCAGTGGCATTTTCAGTAATAGCATTGGAGGAAGTTGTGGATGCAGAGTAGTAGTTTCCAGCAGAGTCCTGTGGCTGTTGAATCCTGTTTGAATTCCTGGGTGAATTCTTGGTAAATTTTTGGTAAGTTATGAAGCACTTTGTAAAAAATGGCACTCAGGAATGAAATGGCACGAGTGACCTAGGCCACGAGTGACCAAGCTCCAGCACTTAAATAGGTATGATAGCTGCCAAGGTGGAATTGGATGTGATTCTCAATTAGAAATTGGGAAAAACAGTTCAGCTGAGGATGGGTGTGGCTACCAAAAACAGCCCTGCCATAAATAATTGCTGCTCCCTGGGCTGGAACACAAGGATTCACAAATGTAATATGGGAATTTACAAACACTGCTGAACTACTTAAATTTATATTAATCAGTCTTAGTAGCAATGTATTCCTTCCCCATCAATACAATTTCCTCCTCGCTTATCTGCTGACCTGATTATTATATTTTTATTATTCTTTAGATTCTTTATTGCACTTCTCTCCTTTTTTTGTCAGATTGTCTTTCTTTTCCTGTGTCTCCATTTTCCTAAAATCTTCCATGACCAATACATAAAATGATTCTAATTGTGGTCCTCTATAAGTTAGTGGGTAGAATGTTGATTTCTTCTTTTGTTCGGTATGGATATATTTTTCCAATTCTAGTTCCTCTGTGTTGACTGTTACTGTAGGAGTGTCTCCATCTGATGTGATTACTAATATGTGGCTGTTAAAGTGAACCTCCGGACTAAAAATCGACTCAGCAGCACTGAAAAGGCCTGGTGTTTCTTTAACAGTTTCACAGCATCAGAACTTTGTTTCTCTTATAAAAGCCTCATTTTTAGCTGCACAGAAGAAAACTGCCCGGGCATTTTTCCCCTTATGCTGTGCAAAGCATGATGGGATTTCTGATGTTCTCGTTCTGCTGTTTTGGTGCAATTTTTTTTTTTTACATATTGAATTTGACATTTGAAGCCTAGCGTGTGCAGCTGGGAGGGGTAATCAGGACACAGGACATTTGGAACTGTGTCTCCTGCTCCTTGTCACCTCCTTTCAACCAAAAAGATGGCTGCCCCCATGACAAAGATGGCAGCCCCCATGAATCACAAACATTTGCCTGTTCTTTTAAAACAGGGTGGGTAAAAGATTATATTACCTATCTATTCTAATTAACATAACTAATGTAACTATAACAGTATGTTTGTTTAGGCTGAAGTTCCCCTTTAAGCATTTTTTTGTTACATTTCTTGATCTGTTTCATAGAGAATTACCTCTTCAGTGTTAGTCTTCTTACATAATTGTTCAGGTCTATGAATACAAACAGCCAACAAACAAACACAGAACATTTATATTGCGATTTCTCCTGATGGACTCAAAGCGCTAGAGCTGCAGCCACTACGAAGCGCTCTATAGGCAGTAGCAGTGTTAGGGAGACTTGCCCAAGGTCTCCTACTGAATAGGTGCTGGCTTACTGAACAGGCAGAGCCAAGATTTGAACCCAGGTGTCCTGTGTCAGAGGCAGAGCCCTTAACCATTACACTATCCATCCAGCTAAATAACTCAAAGAGGTCAGACTTCTCATTTGGGCAAAATGCCAGACCCTTTTGGAGAACTGATATTTCGTCCTTCAGCAATTCATGGTCTGATAGATTAAAAATACACTTTGTCAAGTCGTTCATTTTTTCATCTGGATTCGCTCTTTTCTTCCCTGATCTTCTTTGTTGCTTCTTTTTTTGTCCGCCTCTCTTTCCTCTTGTTTTTGACTTTCTTCTGCTCTTCTCTTGGCTGTTCGCAAGGATTGGATTGGTGTGGGCATGGGTTTTGCAAGTGGTTGTAGGAGTAATGGTGTTGCTTCTACTGTTGCTGGCAGTTCTAAAAAAGCCTCTGTGATGGCGTCTGGGTTCAGGTTTATGGGTTGAGATTGAATAGGATAGACAAGATAAAAAATCGTAGTGTGGTTCACCCTTAATATATATATCAAATGTAACAACTTCAAACAGAACAAAACAGTGGGGTTTTTTTTTTAACCAATAGTTTATTCTTTCTTTACAGTCTCTCCAAATCGTGGCTTATTGGTACAAACACCGAACTTCCACTGCACATAAAAAGATTGCCTGACACGTGTTTCGCGGCTAGCAGCCGCTTCCTCGGAGGCACATCGTATACAAACAACCGTAGATTTACGTAAGGAAACACCGCAATCTAGAGTTGCAGAAAAAGACTGCACTCAGCGACGATGGTACAATGTCCATGAGCTGCAAGAGACGTTGTACCATCGTCGCTGAGTGCAGTCTTTTCCTGAAACTCTAGATCGCTGTGTTTCCTTACGTAAATCTACGGATGTTTGTATACGATGTGCCTCTGAGGAAGTGGCTGCTAGCCGCGAAACACGGGTCAGGCAGTCTTTTTATGTGAAGTGGAAGTTCGGTGTTTGTACCAATAAGCCTTGTCCGCGATTTGGAGAGACTGTAAAGAAAGAATAAACTACAAGAACTTTGGTTAACCTCCCCCCCCCCCCCCCACTGTTTTGTTCTGTTTTAAGTTGTTACATGAGATTGAATAGGGTCAGCTTTGGTTTGAGTAATGGGTTATTGGTGTTGATTGGTAAGGGACCAGGGGGGGGGGGGGGGGCGTGGCTACACAGCAGAGTGAATGGCAGTTTAAGCCTGCAGCTCTCTGTGCAAAGCATCTAAAAAGCAGCAAAAAGCAGCCTTGGAAGTTCTGATTTTCAGCCTGAAAACTGTTGGAACATCCCCTGACCAAGATGGAGTGGAGTAAAGCGAACCAGAAGCAGAGGAAAAGCTACCAAGCTCCAAGAAAGCTGACTGACTTCTATGAAGAGATCAGCCAAGATGGCCACCGTCATCTTCCCTTACAACAGCATGGGCAGGATGGCCACAGCCAGCAGCAGCATGGATCTCCGTTCAGCAGCCCCTTCCTCACTCCTATACAACAAAGGAATAGATATGCATCGCTGGCTACCTCATTCCACAGGAGCAAATCTAAAGGATTTCAGCATGAAAGTGAGGAGGAAGGAGAGGAGGATGACACAGCAGAAAACAAGAGAGACAGAAGCCCCAGGAAGCCTGCTAAAACTCAGCAGCAGCACCAGGAACACAGAGACACTCAGGTAGGACAGACTGTTATCCCCTGTCCCCCTCCAGCCATGCCACCATTACAGACCCTGCCAGACCCCTTTGCAGACCTCCAAGCCACTGATGAACCCATATCCCAGAACTTCTTTAAAAAGTTTATGATATCTTTCAGTGGGATGATGCAAAATAATGTAATGGAGATGAGAAGCGGGGTAATGGAGACGAGAGAGGACATGAGGCAATTAGCTGGGCAGATGTCACAGTTTGTGAATCACACAGACAATAGAGTGTCTGTGCTGGAGAAAAAAGTGGCAGACATTACTACTGCGTATAATGAGATGGTAGATGCTCATCAGAAGGTGCTGGGAGAACTGTCATGGCAGAAGGAAAAGATTATAGCCTCTGAGGATCGCAATAGAAGGAACAATGTTAAAATAAGGGGCATTCCAGAGTCTGTGAAAACTGAAGCATTGATGGAGTATGTGAGAGATGTTATAAAGACTGCCTTGCCTGACATTTCAGACACTGATCTTATTGTGGACAGGGCACACAGATTACCAAAGCCCTCTTTCATTGCAGACCACCTGCCAAGAGATGTGATCCTGAGGATTCACTATTACCATATCAAAGAGAGGTTTATGGGAATAACAAGGAAAGGACAAAAGCTTCCTGATCCATATAAACACCTGATCTTGTACAGTGATTTGTCACAAGCAACTCTGAAAGCAAGGAAGGACTTCTCAGACATCTCATATACACTAAGGAATAAAGGCATACCATATGCATGGGGATTTCCCACTAAAATGAGGATAATGAACTATGGAACCACCTTTGTAATTAAAGATCCAGAAGAAGGCTATGAACTGCTGAAGAAATGGGGAATTCAAATTGTGAAAGCAAAAGACAATAGATCCGACCGCTTTAAAGGGCAGCCCAGACAGTTCCCTATGGACACTTCTCAACCACCATCAGAAGAAAATAAAGCATCAGAGGCTTCCAAAGGTGATGAAGACTAAGTGAAGGATGCTTATCCACAAACTGTTTCCCCCAACTGGACCTTTCCCCTCGCAGAAGGATTTCTGCTAAGGAGGTGAAATGTCCCTAGTCCACTGGATGGACTTGAACAACTTGTGTTCAATGTTATTTTTCAGTTTCTTTTATTCTTTTTTCATTTTTTTGTACTATAGAGGTATGCTGACAGTTTGTCAGTACAATACTCATCCTTTTTTTTATTATTATTTTTGAACTTTCAGTTCAAAGGAACATTACTTGGTTCTTTAGTGTCTTTAACCACCTTAGCGGTATGGACGAGCTCAGCTCGTCCATTACCGCCAGAGGGTGCCGCTCAGGCCCTGCTGGGCCGATTTTGATCAAATAAAGAGCAGCACACGCAGCCGGCACTTTGCCAGCCGCGTGTGCTGCCCGATCGCCGCCGCTCTGCGGCGATCCGCCGCGAGCAGCGGCGAAAGAGGGTCCCCCCAGCCGCCTGAGCCCTGCGCAGCCGGAACAAATAGTTCCGGCCAGCGCTAAGGGCTGGATCGGAGGCGGCAGACGTCAGGACGTCGGCTGACGTCCATGACGTCACTCCGCTCGTCGCTATGGCGACGATCTAAGCAAAACAAGGAAGGCCGCTCATTGCGGCCTTCCTTGTTTATTCTGGGCGCCGGAGGCGATCAGAAGAACGCCTCCGGAGCGCCATCTAGTGGGCTTTCATGCAGCCAACTTTCAGTTGGCTGCATGAAATAGTTTTTTTTTTATTTAAAAAAAACCCTCATGCAGCTGCCCTGGTGATCTTAATAGAACGCCAGGGTGGTTAATAGTAATACCGCCTACTTTGAAGCGAATTTGGTGTATGTACTGTATATAACATTCTCAAATTTGTTTTTTAGGAAAAATGATAAAAAATGGTCCAAGTGTATTTCTCTCAACAGAGTTTCAGTGGAAGAGTCCAGGTCAGGTGACTACATAAATATTGATGTATTGATGATGTTTTTAGACATATTGATGAGGTTTAGCATATATGAAAAAAACAATGTCTCAGGAATTTAATATTCTATCCCTAAATGTGAGGGGTTTAAACTCCAATAGAAAAAGGTTTTTGTTAAATAAACTAATTAAAGAAGAAGGGACAGATGTACTATGCATCCAAGAATCTCACTTGGATGAAAAAGGGGCATCTAAATTAAAAATATTACAATTCTCTAAAATATACCACTCCGTGCTACAGACCAAGAAAAAGCGTGGAGTGTTAATTGCCTTTAAAGATTCCCTGGGTTTTGAACTTACAGAGGTTTATAATAGTCCTGATGGAAGACTGGTAGTAGTGAGAGGGAAAATTAATCTAGAGGAATTTACCTTTGCATGTGTATATTCACCTAATAAACATCAAGCCAATTTTCTCAATAAAAAACTTAAAAAAATAAAAAATTTAACAAAAGGTTCCCTGATTATATCAGGTGACCTAAACGCAGTTACAGACCCAACCATTGATTGTTCTGCTGGAAAGAGGAAATCTTCTGCGGTTATTCAGTCCACTCTAGTCAACAATGAGCTGTATGACACATGGAGATGCTTGCACCCTGGGGACAGACAATATTCCTTTCACTCAGCCATATACCATTCTTTTACTAGAATAGACCACATATTAACAGATAATTTTTCACTCCCATTAGTATCAAAGATAGAGATAGGAACTAGAATATGGTCAGACCATGCTCCTATTATAGCTAAAATTAAACTAAAAAGCACCCCCAATAGCTCTAATTTTAATTGGAAAATGAACAAAATAGTCTTAAATTCAGAAACAACCTCCCCAATCATTAAAAATAATCTAGAAGAGTTCTTTTCCCTTAATGATACAGAAGGTATATCTAAAGTTACGTTATGGAATGCACATAAGGCCTATATTAGAGGCGTTTTTATGAAGCAAAGTGCAATTTTAAAAAGGAAGTTCAGAGAAAAAACAGATAAATTACTTAAGGAAATACAAAATTTAGAAAAATCTATTTTTATTCAGAACAAAAAAGAATTAGTGCCCAAACTAGAAGCTATCAGACAAGAATTAGCAGAGAACTTATACTCACAGTATGATAAATGGCAAACTATTTTAAAAGAAAATTGGTACTCAGACAAAAATAAAGCAGGGAAGGCCATGGCACAGAAAATTAAAGGTAGAAGAGTTAGACAAAGAATAATAAAAATTACCCACCCCGATACAAAAATCAATGTCCACCACCCCCAAGATATTGTTAATGCCTTAGCAGTATACTACGAAAAATTATATAATTTAAATTCAGATCCCCAGACCTACTCTCCATCCCAATTAGAGATAGATCAGTATTTAAATAAAATTAACCTACCCATTTTATCAGAATTCGAGCAAAAACAATTAAATATCCCTTTCCACTTAAAAGAAGTGGAATTAGCTATCAGAATGCTGAAACAGGACAAGGCACCAGGAGTTGATGGATTTATCAATGCCTATTATAAAAAACACTCAAGTATTCTATCAAAACATTTGGTAAATATGTTCAATGAGGCAGCAACTCTTGGTGTCTTTCCTAAAGAAAACTTGACAGCAATAATAACCACTATCCCCAAAGAAGGAAAGGACCCATCTGACCCAGGGAGCTACAGGCCTATCTCCTTGTTGAATACAGATCTCAAACTCTATGCAAGAGTATTAGCAAACAGACTTGCTCCCCTTATACCGCAATTAGTTTCTCCAGATCAAGTAGGTTTTGTGCAGGGAAGAGGAACATGTGATGGAGCAAGGAAAGTTATGGCACTTCTGCATCAGGTTGGTCTCTGTCGGACGCCTACTCTCTTCATCTCTTTGGATGCGGAGAAGGCGTTCGACAGAGTCAGCTGGGCATACATGTCTTCTGTACTACAGAGATTTGGGTGTGTGGGACACATCCACAGAGCTATTATGTCTCTTTACACACAGCCTTCTGCAAAGGTAATATCATCTAATACCTTTTCATCATCCTTTGATATTCACAATGGCACACGACAGGGATGTCCTCTCTCCCCTTTGATATATGTGTTAACACTTGAGCCCTTGGCACAGAGCATCAGAGACAATAAGAACATCCATGGAATTAAATTACCCTCAGCAGAGGCCAAACTTGGCTTATTTGCTGATGACATTTTATTGTACCTTCAGAGACCTGTAGAAACTTTACCCAACATTAAAATTGAATTAGATCACTTCTCAAAAATATCCCATTATAAACTGAATGAAAATAAGACAACTATATTGCCATGTAATGTACCAGCTAAGTTATTAGAACAACTTAAACAATCTTGTTCATATACTTGGGAGCCTAAATTTATAAAATACCTAGGCATACATTTAACCCCCACCATCAACCAGTTATACAGAGAAAATTTTGAACCATGGTTAGGTAAACTCAAGATTCAACTAGACAATCTTTCTAAGTTCGAATTTTCTTGGTTAGGAAGATCAGCCGCTTTTAAAATGTTAATTTTGCCCCAATTATTATATTTATTTAGAAATATCCCTATAAAGATCCCACAAAAATTCTTTACATCAGCACAAAGAGTGATAAATAAGTTTGTTCTTATGAATAAAAAACCAAGGTTCTCAAATAAAATCTTAATTACCCCTTCTTTGAATATGGGACTAGGAGTACCAGATTTGGAAATGTATTACAAATCAGTAATCCTAGAACAATCAAGAGCTATCTGGTGTAATGATAGGAGTAAACAATGGGTAATAATAGAATTGGAACAAATCCCGGATAATGAACCCCTCCCCTATTTGGAAGCCAGACTAAATTGGAAAATTCCCTTAAAAATTCCTAATCCTATCACAGCTAACTTTATTAGAGTATGGAAGGAGATGATCCACTACAGTGAAAAACATCCTTTATCACTACATATAGAAGTCCCATTACTTAATTTAGCAAAGGCCTTGAAAAATTTAGATTTAGAAAATTGGTCACAAAATGGTATAATTAAAGTAGCTGATCTCATGGAAAATGATAAGCTTAAATCCTTTGAAGAACTTACCTCAACATATGACATCCCACAATCTGACAAACCCAAATACTTTAGAATTAAAAAATTCTTAGATAAACACTCCCCTCAAAATATATCCTATTTACCTCAAATAAAAAAACTTTTAGACCCACAAAATAATAAGAAAAAGGGAATTGCCATATTTAATAAAACACTTTTACAACTTAAAGATGAAGGCCAAAGATGGCAACTGAATAAATGGCAGGATCTATTAAACATAGATCTTGATCAGGAAGAGTGGGAGAGGGCCTACAGGTCTCTTAAAAAATCAACTAAATGTGTCCTGCATTATGAAAACTTTTTGAAGCTTCTGTGGCAGTGGTATTATACTCCAGAAAAAATTTCTAAGTTTGATGGCAATACTTCACCCCTTTGCTGGAGAAATTGCAATGAAACTGGATCTTTAATTCACATTTTCTGGTCATGTCCAAAGATCACTAATCTCTGGGGAGAGATAGAGACATTTCTTAAACAATTGCCTATGTTTCTGAGCACAATTTCACCTGAAATGGTATTACTCCATGTTAGAACATGGGACCTTCCCCCGAGTGAAAGGTTTATTTTCAACCACATTTGTGTAGTAACTAGAATATTGATTGCCGACAACTGGAAGTCACACTATGTACCAACATTAGAAGAAGTATTAAGGAAAGTGGACTCCAACATGAGAGCTGAAAGATCTTAGGCTATAAAAAACAGTACTATAGGTGCATTTTGGAAAAAAGCTTATCTATGGCCTACTATATATGTTGATTCTAAGATTCAAGAAGTCTAATCTCTTATCTAACCCTCACATGGATAAATGAATAGTGACTATTAATGTTGTTGTACTAGGGCATTGTCTAGAAACTTAGTGTTGTTGTTGCCTGGCTTGGACTCTCCACTGTTACATTACATCACTTGGACCTACAAAGTAATAAGATAAGTATATTACTGTTATTGTACAAGAATACCTCAGTAAGAACTGTGAAAAGTAATTTTCAGCTGTTTAGTATAGTTTAGTTTAGTTAAGTTTAGTTTAGTTTAGAATTAGTTTAATTATATTAGTTAAGTCATAACATTAATATCTGAATAATTAATTGGAATTGGGAAAGCAAGACGTATACCAAAATATCTACATGTACTCGATGTAGTTTAACAGCTAAGTGAGATAGCAGTGATCCTGTGGGGACGGCAAGTATATAGGAATAATACTTAAAGAGGATGCGTCCTCTGGAGTCTCTGTAGGGAGGATTTAAGGCCCCCATTCTCCAGAGGTACTGCTCCTACTAAACCTTAATTAACAATACATTTTAGGAATTCGTTAGAATGTAACTAACAGGATCACTGTTTAAATAACAAAAATTACATTTAGGTTATTTTGGAAAGATAGGTGCTATTAGGCCTACAAAGATAAATAAACAATCCTTTCTTTAAAAATGTATGGTTTAAAATTGATTTAAACATTTTTTTCTTGAAATTTGCACTATTTGCATATTTACGCGCTATTGTTTTTTGCGCGTTTACTAGGCGTTTTCTGCGCGTTTAGCGATTTTTGCGCGTTTAAGTGGCGTTTGACGCGTTTTTACGCGTTTACGCGTTATTATGCGTAAAACCTCATTGGGTTGCACTCACGCGTATTGTTATGCGTATTCTTGCGTAAAGATACTGAATGACTATTAAAGTGTAGAGATGCACATATTTAACCTTTTAAGAACTAAATAGCAACAAGTATACTAAACTCAGCAATCATCTTAAGAGATACTAGCCATTGATTTATAAGGGAAAGTTATTATACACTGTTTATGTATAACTGAAACTGAATGTATATTTGAAAAATCAACAGTATATTTCTCATTGGACTGCTGTAATGTAAAAAGTAAGTTTATTTTTATATTGTTTTAATATGTCTTGGCATATTGTTAAAACATTTTTGGAAATTCCAATAAAAAAATATTGAAAATGATTGGTAAGGGACCATTATCTATTTGTAACGATCGGTGGGCACAGAGAGTGTCTGATTACCAGTGATCTGCAGTATCACCGGAAATACAGATATATACCAGATTATAAGTGATCTGCAGTCTCACCGATAATCCGATATACTAACTAACCTCTGTTCACCTGAGTAGAGTGTAGTGTTTGGTGTAACAGTAACACTTTGAGGACTAGGCCTCAGTGCAGCAAGGAGTACTGCACAGATTCCTTCCGCAGACCTGAGCTCTCCAAGGCGGGAGGAGTCAGACTGACAGTGGGAAGGATGTCTGAAAGTGACCTTCAGGAGGAAGGGTCGCTAACAGAGCGAGGAACCGCCTCTAACGGTAAGGTCGTTTCTCGAGGTCGGACAAGCCAGGTTGTAAACACACGGACAGATAAAGTACAAGATCAGGAGACAAAGGCGGAGTCTAAGTACAGGCAGGGTTCGGCAACAGGGTATCAGAAATATCGAGGTACAGAATCAGGAGGCTAAGGCGGAGTCTAGGAACGAGCCGGGGGTCGGCAACAGAGTATCAGAAATATCGAGGTACAAGATCAGAGTTCAGAAGAGTAGTCAAAGCAGGCAAAAGTCATAACAGATAATCACAATCAAACTAGTACTTTAGCTATCAACAGAATCTAGCTAAGTGTAGGATTACAGCTCCAGCTGGTCCCGGCACACTTGCGGATCTGACTACGGATCTGGGTGCTCCCACATATGTGATCGCACGCCAGACAAAGCAAGTGAACAACCAGCAGTATATATACTCTAGGACCTTTCCAGGACCTCCCTAATTGCTGGTCCAATGAGAGCAGTGTAATTTGTCAGCTGACCCAGCTGGTCAGCCGACTCCCTTCTAACTGCTATTTAAACTCTGCCTCTGTGCTCGCGCGCGTGTAAGTCTGAATCTTGGTGGACTATCAGTCCCAGCCACACCAGTACTGTCATGCAATGTATCTAGAGCGGGGGCCGCCTCTGATGCGGATTCCGCCGTTACCAATGCGGACTCCGCCGTTACCAATGCGGATTCCGCCGCACTGCCTATGCGGCATGCAGTGTTTTTTCCGCGTTGTGACGCCATGCTGGACGCGGAAACAGCCGCCTCACCTCGAGAGACGGCGGCCTTTCCGCGTTTCCTTACAGTACCCCCCCCCGAGGAGTGGACTCCGGACAACTCCTACCAGGTTTCTCGGGATGTAAGGTATGAAACTCCCTCCTTAACTCGTCTGCATGCATGCGTGAACCCGGTACCCATTGTCTCTCCTCAATGCCGTACCCTTTCCAATGTACGAGGTACTGAACCGAGTTTTGTACCGTGCGGGAATCTAAAATCTTTTCCACTTCATATTCAGGTTGGGCATCTACTAACACAGGAGGAGGAGGAGTGGGACCCACCTGGACTGCGGGTTTAAGAAGTGATACGTGGAAGGACCTCACTCCCCGCATGCTGGTGGGAAGATCAACGGTAAATGTGACCTTGTTGATCTTCCTAGCAACCGGGAATGGACCCACGAACCTGGGACCAAGTTTGTCAGAAGGTTGTCTCAGGGTCAAGTGACGTGTGGATACCCAGACCAAGTCCCCTGGTCGGAACCTCCACTCTGCTGAGCGTTTTTTGTCAGCTTGACCCTTCTGACTCAGAAATGCCTTTTCTAGGTTACTTTTTACCGTCCCCCAAAGGTCCCTAAATGACTTTTGCCAGACCTCCATGGCTGGGAACGGAGTGGAGGCCACAGGAAGTGGGGAGAACTTAGGTGATCTCCCCGTTACTACCTGGAAGGGAGAAAATCCAGAGGATGAGTTTTTTAAATTGTTCTGAGCAAACTCTGCGAAGGGCAAGAACCTGACCCAATCGTCTTGCGCTTCTGCAACATAGCACCTCAAGAACTGCTCTAAGGACTGGTTTATCCTCTCGGTCTGGCCATTAGTCTGAGGATGATATCCTGATGAAAATGATAGCTTTATTCCCATAAGCTGACAAAAAGCCTTCCAAAATCGGGAGACAAATTGGACTCCCCTATCAGAGACTATGTCTTCAGGAATGCCGTGCAACCGAAAGACATGCGTAATGAATAACTCGGCCAATTCCTGAGCCGAGGGGAGTCCTTTCAATGGCACAAAGTGGGCCATTTTGCTAAAACGGTCAACTATGACCCAAATGACCGCCATGCCTTCGGATCTGGGAAGTTCACCCACAAAATCCATAGACAGGTGGGTCCATGGCTCACTCGGGGTGGGCAAAGGCTGCAGAGTGCCGACAGGTGCCAGCCGGGAGGGTTTGCTCCTGGCACATATCGTACACTCCCTCACATACTCCTTACAATCTGCTGCCAGAGAGGGCCACCAGGCACATCTGGCCACCAGATCCTGTGTTCTGGATGCCCCTGGATGCCCAGCGTTCTTATGCATATGAAACATCTCCAGTACCTGGAGACGAAAAGGCAGAGGGATAAATAGAACCCCTGCGGGCTTCCCTTCCGGGATGTCCTGCTAAAAGGGGATCAAAGTCTCCTTCCAATCCTCCCAAGTTCCAGTTGCTGCCAATATGAACCTCTGGGGAACAATGGTCTCGGGAACGGAGGGCTGTGCTGTCTCTGCCTCAAAACACCTGGATAACGCATCCGCCTTAACGTTCTTGCTACCTGGAGTGTACGTAATAATGAAACTAAACCTAGAGAAAAATAGCGACCATCGAGCCTGACGAGGGCTCAACCTCTTAGCCCCCCTGATGTACTCTAAGTTTTTGTGATCGGTGTAAACCGTGATGGTATGCTCAGCTCCCTCTAACCAATGTCGCCATTCCTCGAAAGCCAATTTAATAGCCAAAAGCTCCCTGTTGCCAATATCATAGTTCCTTTCTGCAGGGGAGAACCTCCGAGAAAAGTAAGCACACGGATGCATTCTACCCTGCAAACCTGACCGCTGAGACAGCACAGCCCCCACCCCAACCTCCGAAACATCCACCTCAACAATAAACGGAAAGGACGTATCCACATGTCTGAGGATGGGTGCTGAACAGAATAGGCTCTTCAGGGTGGCAAACGCCCGTACAGCCTCAGGAGACCAGTGAGTGGTATCTGCTCCTTTTTTAGTAAGACTGGTAAGGGGAGAGATGACCGTGGAGTACCCCTTAATAAATCTCCTATAATAATTGGCAAAACCGAGGAAACGTTGGAGGGACTTTAACCCAACCGGCTGAGGCCACTCTAGAACTGCGGAGACCTTGGCGGGATCCATAGCCAGGCCCGTGGTGGAAATTATGTACCCCAGGAAGGAGACAGAAGTTACCTCAAAAATACATTTTTCAAGTTTGGCATACAAAGAGTTCTGCCTAAGCTGATTTAACACAAACCTCACATGGGTTCTATGTTCGGAGAGGTTGTTGGAGAAGATAAGGATGTCGTCAAGGTAGACTAGAACGAATCTCCCCAACACCTCTCTGAAGACCTCATTGATGAGTTCCTGGAAAACGGCCGGGGCATTACAAAGCCCGAAGGGCATTACCAGGTACTCATAATGCCCATCTGGAGTATTAAAGGCCGTTTTCCACTCATCGCCCTTTCTTATGCGTATGAGGTTGTACGCGCCCCGCAAATCCAGTTTGGAAAAGATCTTGGCACCAGTGATTTGAGTGAACAAATCGTCTATCAGAGGCAGCGGATAGCGATTTTTCACTGTAATTTTGTTAAGGCCGCGATAATCAATGCAGGGTCGCAGGCCTCCATCTTTCTTTTTAACAAAAAAGAACCCGGCTCCAGCAGGAGACGGGCGAATGAAACCTTTGGCCAAATTCTCACGGATATAATCCTGCATGGCCAATTTCTCGGGTCCTGACAAATTATACAAATGGCCCCGAGGGGGTACACAACCTGAACGGAGGTCGATAGGACAGTCGAAAGGGCAATGTGGGGGCAGTTTGTCAGCTGCCTTGGGACAAAATACATCGGAAAATTCTGAGTACTGGTCTGGCACACCTCCCACCTGTATTCTAGTTTGCCCCAATGTTACCTTTCCTAAACACCATTGAGAACAATGAGGTGACCAGGAAGTTAGTTGACCCGTGGCCCAGTCTATTTGAGGTGAATGAGTTTGCAACCACGGCATACCTAGGATAATAGTGGAGGTGGACATCTGTAACACAAAAAAAGTAACTGTTCCCCATGTAATACCCCTATGGCGACTTTCACCTCCGGGGTCTGTGACAGTGGGCGCTCTCGTTGCAAAGGAGAATCGTCCACCGCTGACCAGAATGGGGGGACTTACTGGAGTGAGGGGAATACCCAACTCCTGAGCAAATTCAAGATTGATAAAGTTAGCCGCTGAGCCAGAATCAATAAATGCTTCAGTGGCTACTGACTTATTCTCCCATGTAATGGTACAGGGGAGAAGCAATTTCTTCTCTTTGAGGGGCGAAAATTGTGTGCCTAGGGTGTCACCACCCACTACTCCTAGGCAAAGTCGTTTCCCGACTTGTTAGGACAATTACGCACCCTATGCCCTGCCTCTGCACAGTATAGGCACAGTCGTTCCATCATCCTCCGCCTTCGCTCCACCTGGGTCAGTCTTGATCGACCAATTTGCATTGGCTCAGGTGGAGGCAAGGCCGGAGAGGGCGAGACAGGCGGAGATGCTGTTACTGAGGATGCAGCAGATGTTGCTGCGTACGAAGTCACTCTGACACGATGACTGCCCCTAGCCTGCCTCTGATGGCGTAGCCTGCGATCAACTCGAATGGCCGATGATATGGCCTCATCAACTGTCTTGGGCTCGGGTATGGTTAACATTAGATCGGAGACCTCCTCCGACAACCCAGACAAGAAGTAATCCATCAGGGCAAAGTTGTCAAATCTAGCGGTGACTGACCACCTACGGAACTCTGCCGCATAATCCTCGACCGAACCTCTGCCTTGCCGCAAAAGTTTGAGCTTCCGCTCCGAGGACGCAGCAAGGTCAGGGTCGTCATAAATTACGGCCATGGCCCTAAAGAATTCCTCTACCGAGGTCAGAGCAGTATCGGTAGGAGGCAGGTTATATGCCCATGACTGGGAGTCACCAGTCAGCAAAGTTTTGATAAAGGTGATCCGTTGGGTCTCAGTCCCCGAGGATCGGGGTCTCAACTCGAAGTACGATAACACTCTACTCCTAAAATTCCGGAAGTCAAACTTGTGGCCGGAAAATTTATCAGGTACAGGCATGCGAATGTCGTCACTAGGAGGGGATCGCACTGAATCAACTGACGTCTGGAGGGTACGCACTGAGCCTGATAGAGCATTGATTAAGGCTTTGTGCTGGCCTAGTGCTTGATGGATACTGTCCACCGAAGTGGCAAGCGCAGTCAGTGGATCAGCGCGTTCCATCTGTCTTTTGGTCTGGCGTTCTGTAACGATCGGTGGGCACAGAGAGTGTCTGATTACCGGTGATCTGCAGTATCACCGGAAATACAGATATATACCAGATTATAAGTGATCTGCAGTCTCACCGATAATCCGATATACTAACTAACCTCTGTTCACCTGAGTAGAGTGTAGTGTTTGGTGTAACAGTAACACTTTGAGGACTAGGCCTCAGTGCAGCAAGGAGTACTGCACAGATTCCTTCCGCAGACCTGAGCTCTCCAAGGCAGGAGGAGTCAGATTGACAGTGGGAAGGATGTCTGAAAGTGACCCTCAGGAGGAAGGGTCGCTAACAGAGCGAGGAACCGCCTCTAACGGTAAGGTCGGTTCTCGAGGTCGGACAAGCCAGGTCGTAAACACACGGACAGATAAAGTACAAGATCAGGAGACAAAGGCGGAGTCTAAGTACAGGCAGGGTTCGGCAACAGGGTATCAGAAATATCGAGGTACAGAATCAGGAGGCTAAGGCGGAGTCTAGGAACGAGCCGGGGGTCGGTAACAGAGTATCAGAAATATCGAGGTACAAGATCAGAGTTCAGAAGAGTAGTCAAAGCAGGCAAAAGTCATAACAGATAATCCCAATCAAACTAGTACTTTAGCTATCAACAGAATCTAGCTAAGTGTAGGATTACAGCTCCAGCTGGTCCCGGCACACTTGCGGATCTGACTACGGATCTGGGTGCTCCCACATATGTGATCGCACGCCAGACAAAGAGCAAGTGAACAACCAGCAGTATATATACTCTAGGACCTTTCCAGGACCTCCCTAATTGCTGGTCCAATGAGAGCAGTGGAATTTGTCAGCTGATCCAGCTGGTCAGCCGACTCCCTTCTAACTGCTATTTAAACTGCCTCTGTGCTCGCGCGCGTGTAAGTCTGAATCTTGGTGGACTATCAGTCCCAGCCACACCAGTACTGTCATGCAATGTATCTAGAGCGGGGGCCGCCTCTGATGCGGATTCCGCCGTTACTAATGCGGACTCCGCCGTTACCAATGCGGATTCCGCCGCACTGCCTATGCGGCATGCGGCGTTTTTTCCGCGTTGTGACGCCATGCTGGACGCGGAAACAGCTGCCTCACCTCGAGAGACGGCGGCCTTTCCGCGTTTCCTTACAATAGTGTTATTGTTTCCCTTTTGCTGTTTATCATCATTACTCAGTATTTATTTTCTTTCTTCTATTCTACTGTCTGGTTTCAAAGTGTTTTTGTGGGATGGGAGTCTTGGTATGTGATCTTGAGGGTTGGATGGTTTGTGATAGATATGGTCTCTGTGTGGGGTGCCAAGGTGGATTACCCTTTGGTGACTCTTGTGGTCCTGACGGATTCTTTGGGTTATGTTGTCCCTCCTTGGGTCTTTGAAATGGTTTCCTTACTCTTTCTGTGTGGTTTGTGTAGGCTGTTCTGTCTCTATTTAGCTTGTTGATTTTGTTCTCTATTATTTCACATTCAAATTTCCTCAACCAATTTTGTAAATTGTATGATAATGATTTGTATTCATTTGTTGATGCAAAAGGGATTAGGGTAGCTCTTAGCAATGGAATTTTAGGTTCTAAATCATTGAAAATTGTTGTCCTTTTTCTTATAATTCTATCCATTTTTCCTTGTACAATTTCTTCTAGGTAATTATACCAAATTCTATGTCTTTTGGAAAAGGTGACTCTGTCATGTCTCTTAGGCCATTAGGAGAGATGCCCTCCTCTATGTACACCCTCTGCATCTCAATATCAGCTTGATTGAAAAACTCAGATTTTAATAGACCTTCAAGGTCATAAAAAGAGGGACGGAGATCTGGGTTGATTAGTTTTGGTCTTATTTCGTTATTTTCTCTTTCATTGTTTGTTTGTAGTTCACTATTTTTGATCTTAAATTGTGAGAAGAGTTTAGAGCGATGATTAAATCTCTTGTCTATTAGATCCATTTCCATTTAGTCTCAATCTTTCTTTTTTCCTTTATCCCAGATGTCTCACACCAGTCTCTTGTCCTGGATTTGATCCACAGTTCTAGTAGATAAGGTGGTCAATGTGGGGATACCACAATCACCTGTATGACAAGGAGAGACCAGGAGCCAAATGGTGCAGTATTGTGGGGTATTAGATGTTAGATGGCGCTCAGGATACAGACTGTACCTCTCAGGTCACACTTATAGACCTGAGGAAGCGGTTGTAACCATGAAACGCATTGTAGATTGTGCCTCAATAAAATTTGAGAAGCTTTTTCGCTACCTTACGTGTGAGTTTGACTCCTTTAAGGAAGGAACATTTGTGTCATACTCTACTGTACTGCTTAATTTAATACCATAAGAAGTACAAGTACATGTCTACGGGCGCCTCCTACACCCTTCTAGATGTTAGATTGTAGTACAAGAGTATTTATACTCATAAGATCTGCACTCCTATTTAAAAAAAATACAGGCATGCGAATGTCGTCACTAGGAGGGGATCGCACTGAATCAACTGACGTCTGGAGGGTACGCACTGAGCCTGATAGAGCATTGATTAAGGCTTTGTGCTGGCCCAGTGCTTGATGGATACTGTCCACCGAAGTGGCAAGCGCAGTCAGTGGATCAGCGCGTTCCTTCTGTCTTTTGGTCTGGCGTTCTGTAACGATCGGTGGGCACAGAGAGTGTCTGATTACCGGTGATCTGCAGTATCACCGGAAATACAGATATATACCAGATTATAAGTGATCTGCAGTCTCACCGATAATCCGATATACTAACTAACCTCTGTTCACCTGAGTAGAGTGTAGTGTTTGGTGTAACAGTAAAACTTTGAGGACTAGGCCTCAGTGCAGCAAGGAGTACTGCACAGATTCCTTCCGCAGACCTGAGCTCTCCAAGGCGGGAGGAGTCAGACTGACAGTGGGAAGGATGTCTGAAAGTGACCCTCAGGAGGAAGGGTCGCTAACAGAGCGAGGAACCGCCTCTAACGGTAAGGTCGGTTCTCGAGGTCGGACAAGCCAGGTCGTAAACACACGGACAGATAAAGTACAAGATCAGGAGACAAAGGCGGAGTCTAAGTACAGGCAGGGTTCGGCAACAGGGTATCAGAAATATCGAGGTACAGAATCAGGAGGCTAAGGCGGAGTCTAGGAACGAGCCGGGGGTCGGTAACAGAGTATCAGAAATATCGAGGTACAAGATCAGAGTTCAGAAGAGTAGTCAAAGCAGGCAAAAGTCATAACAGATAATCACAATCAAACTAGTACTTTAGCTATCAACAGAATCTAGCTAAGTGTAGGATTACAGCTCCAGCTGGTCCTGGCACACTTGCGGATCTGACTACGGATCTGGGTGCTCCCACATATGTGATCGCACGCCAGACAAAGAGCAAGTGAACAACCAGCAGTATATATACTCTAGGACCTTTCCAGGACCTCCCTAATTGCTGGTCCAATGAGAGCAGTGGAATTTGTCAGCTGATCCAGCTGGTCAGCCGACTCCCTTCTAACTGCTATTTAAACTGCCTCTGTGCTCGCGCGCGTGTAAGTCTGAATCTTGGTGGACTATCAGTCCCAGTCACACCAGTACTGTCATGCAATGTATCTAGAGCGGGGGCCGCCTCTGATGCGGATTCCGCCGTTACTAATGCGGACTCCGCCATTACCAATGCGGATTCCGCCGCACTGCCTATGCGGCATGCGGCGTTTTTTCCGCGTTGTGACGCCATGCTGGACGCGGAAACAGCTGCCTCACCTCGAGAGACGGCGGCCTTTCCGCGTTTCCTTACAATAGTGTTATTGTTTCCCTTTTGCTGTTTATCATCATTACTCAGTATTTATTTTCTTTCTTCTATTCTACTGTCTGGTTTCAAAGTGTTTTTGTGGGATGGGAGTCTTGGTATGTGATCTTGAGGGTTGGATGGTTTGTGATAGATATGGTCTCTGTGTGGGGTGCCAAGGTGGATTACCCTTTGGTGACTCTTGTGGTCCTGACGGATTCTTTGGGTTATGTTGTCCCTCCTTGGGTCTTTGAAATGGTTTCCTTACTCTTTCTGTGTGGTTTGTGTAGGCTGTTCTGTCTCTATTTAGCTTGTTGATTTTGTTCTCTATTATTTCACATTCAAATTTCCTCAACCAATTTTGTAAATTGTATGATAATGATTTGTATTCATTTGTTGATGCAAAAGGGATTAGGGTAGCTCTTAGCAATGGAATTTTAGGTTCTAAATCATTGAAAATTGTTGTCCTTTTTCTTATAATTCTATCCATTTTTCCTTGTACAATTTCTTCTAGGTAATTATACCAAATTCTATGTCTTTTGGAAAAGGTGACTCTGTCATGTCTCTTAGGCCATTAGGAGAGATGCCCTCCTCTATGTACACCCTCTGCATCTCAATATCAGCTTGATTGAAAAACTCAGATTTTAATAGACCTTCAAGGTCATAAAAAGAGGGACGGAGATCTGGGTTGATTAGTTTTGGTCTTATTTCGTTATTTTCTCTTTCATTGTTTGTTTGTAGTTCACTATTTTTGATCTTAAATTGTGAGAAGAGTTTAGAGCGATGATTAAATCTCTTGTCTATTAGATCCATTTCCATTTAGTCTCAATCTTTCTTTTTTCCTTTATCCCAGATGTCTCACACCAGTCTCTTGTCCTGGATTTGATCCACAGTTCTAGTAGATAAGGTGGTCAATGTGGGGATACCACAATCACCTGTATGACAAGGAGAAACCAGGAGCCAAATGGTGCAGTATTGTGGGGTATTAGATGTTAGATGGCGCTCAGGATACAGACTGTACCTCTCAGGTCACACTTATAGACCTGAGGAAGCGGTTGTAACCATGAAACGCATTGTAGATTGTGCCTCAATAAAATTTGAGAAGCTTTTTCGCTACCTTACGTGTGAGTTTGACTCCTTTAAGGAAGGAACATTTGTGTCATACTCTACTGTACTGCTTAATTTAATACCATAAGAAGTACAAGTACATGTCTACGGGCGCCTCCTACACCCTTCTAGATGTTAGATTGTAGTACAAGAGTATTTATACTCATAAGATCTGCACTCCTATTTAAAAAAATACAGGCATGCGAATGTCGTCACTAGGAGGGGATCGCACTGAATCAACTGACGTCTGGAGGGTACGCACTGAGCCTGATAGAGCATTGATTAAGGCTTTGTGCTGGCCCAGTGCTTGATGGATACTGTCCACCGAAGTGGCAAGCGCAGTCAGTGGATCAGCGCGTTCCATCTGTCTTTTGGTCTGGCGTTCTGTAACGATCGGTGGGCACAGAGAGTGTCTGATTACCGGTGATCTGCAGTATCACCGGAAATACAGATATATACCAGATTATAAGTGATCTGCAGTCTCACCGATATTCCGATATACTAACTAACCTCTGTTCACCTGAGTAGAGTGTAGTGTTTGGTGTAACAGTAACACTTTGAGGACTAGGCCTCAGTGCAGCAAGGAGTACTGCACAGATTCCTTCCGCAGACCTGAGCTCTCCAAGGCGGGAGGAGTCAGACTGACAGTGGGAAGGATGTCTGAAAGTGACCCTCAGGAGGAAGGGTCGCTAACAGAGCGAGGAACCGCCTCTAACGGTGAGGTCGGTTCTCGAGGTCGGACAAGCCAGGTCGTAAACACACGGACAGATAAAGTACAAGATCAGGAGACAAAGGCGGAGTCTAAGTACAGGCAGGGTTCGGCAACAGGGTATCAGAAATATCGAGGTACAGAATCAGGAGGCTAAGGCGGAGTCTAGGAACGAGCCGGGGGTCGGTAACAGAGTATCAGAAATATCGAGGTACAAGATCAGAGTTCAGAAGAGTAGTCAAAGCAGGCAAAAGTCATAACAGATAATCACAATCAAACTAGTACTTTAGCTATCAACAGAATCTAGCTAAGTGTAGGATTACAGCTCCAGCTGGTCCCGGCACACTTGCGGATCTGACTACGGATCTGGGTGCTCCCACATATGTGATCGCACGCCAGACAAAGAGCAAGTGAACAACCAGCAGTATATATACTCTAGGACCTTTCCAGGACCTCCCTAATTGCTGGTCCAATGAGAGCAGTGGAATTTGTCAGCTGATCCAGCTGGTCAGCCGACTCCCTTCTAACTGCTATTTAAACTGCCTCTGTGCTCGTGCGCGTGTAAGTCTGAATCTTGGTGGACTATCAGTCCCAGCCACACCAGTACTGTCATGCAATGTATCTAGAGCGGGGGCCGCCTCTGATGCGGATTCCGCCGTTACTAATGCGGACTCAGCCGTTACCAATGTGGATTCCGCCGCACTGCCTATGCGGCATGCGGCGTTTTTTCCGCGTTGTGACGCCATGCTGGACGCGGAAACAGCTGCCTCACCTCGAGAGACGGCGGCCTTTCCGCGTTTCCTTACAATAGTGTTATTTTTTCCCTTTTGCTGTTTATCATCATTACTCAGTATTTATTTTCTTTCTTCTATTCTACTGTCTGGTTTCAAAGTGTTTTTGTGGGATGGGAGTCTTGGTATGTGATCTTGAGGGTTGGATGGTTTGTGATAGATATGGTCTCTGTGTGGGGTGCCAAGGTGGATTACCCTTTGGTGACTCTTGTGGTCCTGACGGATTCTTTGGGTTATGTTGTCCCTCCTTGGGTCTTTGAAATGGTTTCCTTACTCTTTCTGTGTGGTTTGTGTAGGCTGTTCTGTCTCTATTTAGCTTGTTGATTTTGTTCTCTATTATTTCACATTCAAATTTCCTCAACCAATTTTGTAAATTGTATGATAATGATTTGTATTCATTTGTTGATGCAAAAGGGATTAGGGTAGCTCTTAGCAATGGAATTTTAGGTTCTAAATCATTGAAAATTGTTGTCCTTTTTCTTATAATTCTATCCATTTTTCCTTGTACAATTTCTTCTAGGTAATTATACCAAATTCTATGTCTTTTGGAAAAGGTGACTCTGTCATGTCTCTTAGGCCATTAGGAGAGATGCCCTCCTCTATGTACACCCTCTGCATCTCAATATCAGCTTGATTGAAAAACTCAGATTTTAATAGACCTTCAAGGTCATAAAAAGAGGGACGGAGATCTGGGTTGATTAGTTTTGGTCTTATTTCGTTATTTTCTCTTTCATTGTTTGTTTGTAGTTCACTATTTTTGATCTTAAATTGTGAGAAGAGTTTGAAGCGATGATTAAATCTCTTGTCTATTAGATCCATTTCCATTTAGTCTCAATCTTTCTTTTTTCCTTTATCCCAGATGTCTCACACCAGTCTCTTGTCCTGGATTTGATCCACAGTTCTAGTAGATAAGGTGGTCAATGTGGGTATACCACAATCACCTGTATGACAAGGAGAGACCAGGAGCCAAATGGTGCAGTATTGTGGGGTATTAGATGTTAGATGGCGCTCAGGATACAGACTGTACCTCTCAGGTCACACTTATAGACCTGAGGAAGCGGTTGTAACCATGAAACGCATTGTAGATTGTGCCTCAATAAAATTTGAGAAGCTTTTTCGCTACCTTACGTGTGAGTTTGACTCCTTTAAGGAAGGAACATTTGTGTCATACTCTACTGTACTGCTTAATTTAATACCATAAGAAGTACAAGTACATGTCTACGGGCGCCTCCTACACCCTTCTAGATGTTAGATTGTAGTACAAGAGTATTTATACTCATAAGATCTGCACTCCTATTTAAAAAAAATCAGAATGTATTCAGTACATCAATAATGCAATCAATAGTAGTTCTCTAGGATATATTTGCATAGAACCAGGATTTTGAGAGCAATATTAAAATGTACTAGAATAGAGTGCACAGAGATAATATTGCTTATACCATCGACAAATACTCTTGAGATATACCATCAATAATGTCTAATACTGATGTAATGGTTTTTGAAATATAATTGAAATATATTACAGGTAGTCCCCGCAATACGAACGCCCGACTTATGAACGACCCACCGATACGAACGCCCGCCAACCCGCCGCGATGACGTCACGCAGCCCAGGGACTACCTCTTGCACCAACTTTCCTAATGCATAGTATGCGCAGCGGAAGGTGCAACAAGTCTCACCTGCTTCCAGGGCGGCCAATCAGCGGCGTCCTCTCACCCCTCAATGTTCCTCCTGGCGGCTTCAATAGCGTCGCGTAATGATGCAATCAGAAGGAGCCGCGGGGTCTCCTTCTGACTGCGTCATTACACAACGCTAGTGAAGCCAACGGGAGGAACATTGAAGGGTGAGAGGACGCCGCTGATTGGCCCGGAGCCGCCCTGGAAGCAGGTGAGACTTGTTGCGCCTTCCGCTGCGCATACTCTGCATTAGGGGGCACAGAGACACAGAGGAGGGGGGCACAAAAGACACAGGGGGCATGAAAGACACAGGGGGGCACGAGAGACACAGAGGGGGACACTGGAAGCACAGGGGACAGAAATAGTGCAGCGTCCCGACTTAAGGACAGATTCAGGTTAAGAATATGCCTACAGTCCCTATCTCGTTCGTTAACCGGGGACTACCTGTATGCCATTTAGCAGCGCCAGTACACACATATATACTGTATACACATATTTATGTTTGTAAGCACTTGTATTGACCTGAAGAAGTGGGCTGAGACCTGCGTTGTCCTTTTACTAGTGATGAATAAATAATTTCATCTTTTTACTTTAACCCTGTGGTTTGGGTTCTTCCATCTGGAATGGTAAAGACACCCTCCCTGCACCATATATTTTTTTTATTTCATTACATTACCTATTTTTGGGTTTACCCCCAGTAATATTAAAGATTTAGATCTTGTGGCTTAGTTAGTATTCAGTTGAGTACTTTTTCTTTATGAAGTAATTCATATACAATGTTTAATCTTCTGCTACTGCTTCAACTGTATTGTATCATTATTTCAATATTTAAGTCTACACTCGTACACTGTAGCAGATGCCAGTCAATGTCAGTCACTCATATAAACTTAGCCTAAAGTGTAACTGCAGTCGAAAAAAATGTTCTCTTTGGAAGTTTAAGAATATGGGATATGTGTATGTTTTTTAATGTTTTCTGTATCCCTGTTTGCGGATAATTTCCTTCTGTACTCCATCTCTCCTGAAAGCATTGTAATCATAACTGAATATTCTGAACAGACGTATGAAAAAATAAATTGAACAGGTTACCTTCTGAAATTTTCTGAAGTCTAGACAGCATCTTTGCTAATTTCTGTTGCCTTTCAGCCAGCTCTCCTCGACCACTGAAATCCACACGAAAGAGAGCCATGACAGAATCAATAATCTAAACAGAGAAGAAAACAATATGGCAGTCATGCGTCTCTCCATAAAAAAAAAAAAAAAAAAGTAATAGCAGCCCTGATGCTGAGTACTCCAAACCCCCCACCCCCACCCAGGCTGCTGCCTGTGAAATTAGAATTCATCCATAGCAGTAAGAAAAATGTAAAACTAACTGAGCACCAAGAAATATGATGGGGGGGAGGGGGGTTGAATGGAATGTGCCGTAGAGGGGGGCACAAGGGTTGGGGTGAGCCTCACTACTTATCTGCTGGGTACTGCCCCATGGCCCATATGGGATGCGCCATCTTCTCTACAGACCAGAGCAAAGCATCTGATCTTTTATGCTCACTCTGGGCCAGAGGCAGAGAAGTCAGGCAACTTTCATTGCTTCTAAGGTAATGAAGATGGCATCCTCCTTCATCAACAACAATAGTAGCTAGTTGCAGTAACTATTTTACTAGTGCTAGCGACCAGCCTCGGTATGCGTAAGTGACCCAGTGTGACTCTGCCCTTAGAACTAAGGTTTTTATTTATATCCCTGTGTTCACATCAAAGGGTCTTTTCGCATGAGACATAGCTACTGCTACAAGCAACAGCTACTAAAATAAGCAGCAAGTACTAATGTTACTAAGAACAAGAGCAGGAGCAACTATTTCTGTTGATGTCAACAGTTCGTAGGAACAGCAGTAGGTAAAATGTGTTAGTTGTAACAAGTAGCAGAAACTAAAGGCAGCCATTAACAATACAATTCCCTGGACAAATGATCATATGATTTGAGCATAATAATCAATTGGGAATTAACTTTCTTGCCCACTAACATCAGTTTGATGTAATCGATCCAAAAATGGATCAATTCCATTAATCTGATCAAATTGGTAAGCAGTTTTTCTTCTGTTAATAGGCCCAAATAGTGATTTTTAATCGATCATTATGATCAAATCAGACAATCATTTGTCTGAGGAATTGTTAATGGCCGCTTTTAGGCCTTATTCAAACTATATGCACTGCACACTAATGCAAAGTGTTTGCACATACCAATGAACTTCCCGCACAACTGCTTGGGCATGTTTATGTTATTATTTACATAGCACTGACATCTAACACAGCACTGTTCAGAGTATATTGTCTTGTCACTTAGTCACAAGTGTAACTGTCGGGCATAAAATCAAAAATCAATTATTTATTTTTATCTGGTAAACAAGTAATACGGATCCTAACCAGGCAATCCAAAAGTTAAAATCTCTATTACTTTTCTTGTTTATAAATGATCATTCCTCACTTTACCTGACACTTATTTGGTACGTTGCCGCACAAAGGAAGTTGCAGGGCATGCTGGATTGTCTTTTTTTGCTTCTTTATTTCCCCTCAGACTTAAAGGGAACCAGAGAGGATGAGGTATACATACCTGGGGCTTCCTCCAGCCCCATACGCACGGATCGCTCCCACGCCGCCGTCCACTGCTGCCTGGAACCGCCGCCACCGGGTCCCGTCATTGCCGCGAGTCGGCCAGTCGGCGGGCGGACGCGGCCAATTCTCCGCATCACAGGGTGCTCTCTCCATACAAGTACGCATGTGGCTGCTTACTGCGCAGCCGCATGAGTACTTGTATGGAGGGAGCCCCAGTGATGCGGACAATTGGTCGCGTCCGCCGGAAGTGACGGGCCCGGTACCGGCGGATCCAGGCAGCAGTGGACGGCGGCGTGGGAGCGATTCAGGCTTATGGGGCTGGAAGAAGCCCCAGGTATGTATAAAATCTTTTAATTTTTTCTCCCCCCATTCCTCTCTGGTTCCCTTTAACTAATGTACAGAAGCAAAAAAGGCAACATACCAAATAAGAGTCAGGTAAACTGAGGAATGATCATTTATAAACAAGAAAAGTAATAGAGATTTTAACTTTTGGATTGCCTGGTTAGCATCCGTATTACTTATTTACCAGATAAAAATAAAGAATTGATTTTATGCCTGACAGTTACACTTTAACTGTGCCTCAGAGGGGTTCACAATCTAATTCCTACCATAGTCATATGTCTATGTATGTATCATAATCTAGGGCCAATTTAGAGGAAAGCCAATTAGCTTAAATCTATGTATGTTTTTTTGGGATGTAGGAGGAAACCAGAGTGCCCACAGACAACCCATGCAGATATGGGGAGAACATATAGCCTCTGTGCAGATAGTGCCCTGGCTGAAATTTGAACAAGGGATCCAGCAGTGCAAATGCATACCTAAGCATTGTAATTGATTCATTATTTGAATGTGCTGTCCACAGTATTTTTCATGTAAAAATACATAATTGTTCAGACTATAAAATAAGGTGTGCAGCATGTATTGCATTACAAGTATGTAATAGCATGCAGGTTATGTAAAAGCACAACGTGTGATTGAGCCCTAAGTCTTTCTTTTGATAGGGTCTGAACTCCTAACCATGTGATTCCAAAAATGTTTTTTTCCTGTACTTGGAATTAACTTCAGTACCAAAAGGCTAGGTGCCATAGGAAGTCTCGAGGCAAAGGTGATTGGCTAGGGGGCGCAGTCACTTGCCACACATGGCAGGAGGAAAAGGGATAGAAGAAGACCCTCTAGTGGTTTAAAATGCGGTTACAAATATTTATTTTGCTTAATTCTGATTTTAAATATTATGCATTAAAGAGCAACTATCAAAGAAACTGTTCTTCTGTAAACCCCACATACTTATAGAGCTTTTACCCAGCAACAATAGAAAGCTTTCCAGAGGTCTCTCATCACAGCCTGTGTGAAAAAAAATGTCTTGTTTACCAGCTGTTTGTAACAATTTGTGTCGGCATCAGGCTAGAGGCCTGTAGCCAGGTTACACTTCTCTGTCACTATTCGCAGAGGAATGATTTACTGTTTGTTTCTGCACTGCCTGCTTTCTCACAGATCATATAAGAACAGATGAGGAATTTTTAAATACAGAGAAGGATCTGTCTGGCTGTAAACTGTTTACTTTACACTGCAAGGCATAGAGAGAGACAGAAGATCAGGCACACAGAGCTACAGCTCATGATTATTTATACACATTTGAAGCTATATCTGCTTTCTATCATTGTGAACAGATTCCAGTCACAGTATTACAGCCAGTGAAGATTGTTTTTGTATGCTGGATGTGCTGGACACAGTCTTCCATAGTAATGCCCACAGTGAAAACTGTTCTCTGTAAATGTCATATTTTCTTCACATTAAACATGAAAAGATGAAAAAAGACTTTTTATTGCTATTTGCTAGTAATTACTGGAAATATATGTGGCATTTAGAATTTTCACTGGGATAGTTGTACTTTAACCACTTGCGGACCGCCCACAGCCGATGGGCGGCGGCAAAATGGCCCGCAGAATGACTGCAATACGCACATCGGCGGCGGCTCGTTCTGCTCTGTCCTGCCGGGGATTGCGCGCTCGTTGCACACGCATCCGCCGGCAATAGGCTCCGCCCACCCGCGATGTCAACCCGCCGGCCGTACGGAAGTGCCGGCGGGTTGTTAACCCCCGATCTGCCGCAATACAAGCGTATAATACGCTTTGTATTGTATACAAAGCGTATTATACAGGCTACCTCCTGCCCTGGTGGTCCCAGTGATCGAGGGACCACCAGGGCAGGCTAAAGCCCTCCCTGTGTGCACCCAATCACACTGATTTGCCCCCCCTGCCCTCTGATTGCCCACAGCACTCCTCAGACCCCCCCATGCCCACCCCCCAGACCCCTGTTTGCACCCAATTACCCCCCTAATCACCCATCAATCACTCCCTGTCACTATCTGTCAACGCTATTTTTTTAGGTTAGGTCCTAACACCCCCACACCCTCAGATCCTCCCCAGACACCCCCCTGTGTATTGTATACATCTATTCTTCCCTGTAATCACTCACTGATCACCTGTCAATCACCCATCAATCACCCCCTGTCACTAACACCCATCAGATCAGACCCTAACCTGTCCCTTGCGGGCACCTGATCACCCCCCCACACCCTCAGATCGCCCGCACACCCGCCCTCAGATCGCCTCCGAAGTGCATTGTTTACATCTGTTCTTCCCTCTAATCACCCATCAATCACTCCCTGTCACTATCTGTCAACGCTATTTTTTAGGTTGGGTCCTAAACTGCCCCCTGGGGGCTCCTGATCACCCCCCCCCCACACCCTCAGATCCTCCCCAGACCCCCCCCCCCCCCTCCCGTGTACTGTATACATCTACTCTACCACATACAGGCCACCACACCAGCATCCGTTGTGAGTGACCTGTGACTGTCTGTCACCTCACCTGCCCGAGCCTATTGATTGATTGCGTCTGACCGTGTGTGACCGTTATTAATTGTCACCGATTGTCTGCCGCACGACTTACTTGTAGCATAGTACGCTAGGTGTTTCTTAGTTACCTGCGTGTGTGCATACTTCTAGTGTCTACTACTATACTACCAGTCTACTAGCCTAGTACCCGTTCACTAAATTTTTTTTAAATTTTACTGTGTGATTTTATTCTCATCTGTAGTGTGTGTAATAAATAAGAGTTACAACACATACAGGCCACCACACCAGCATCCGTTGTGAGTGACCTGTGACTGTCTGTCACCTCACCTGCCCGAGCCTATTGATTGATTGCGTCTGACCGTGTGTGACCGTTATTAATTGTCACCGATTGTCTGCCGCACGACTTACTTGTAGCGTAGTACGCTAGGTGTTTCTTAGTTACCTGCGTGCGTGCGTGCATACTTCTAGTGTCTACTACTATACTACTAGTCTACTAGTCTAGTACCCCTACTAGTCTAGTACCCGTTCACTACATTTTTTTTCAATTTTACTGTGTGATTTTATTCTCATCTGTAGTGTGTGTAATAAATAAGAGTTACAACACATACAGGCCACCACACCAGCATCCGTTGTGAGTGACCTGTGACTGTCTGTCACCTCACCTGCCCGAGCCTATTGATTGATTGCGTCTGACCGTGTGTGACCGTTATTAATTGTCACCGATTGTCTGCCGCACGACTTACTTGTAGCATAGTACGCTAGGTGTTTCTTAGTTACCTGCGTGTGTGCATACTTCTAGTGTCTACTACTATACTACTAGTCTACTAGCCTAGTACTCGTTCACTAAATTTTTTTTCAATTTTACTGTGTGATTTTATTCTCATCTGTAGTGTGTGTAATAAATAAGAGTTACAACACATACAGGCCACCACACCGGCATCCGTTGTGAGTGACCTGTGACTGTCTGTCACCTCACCTGCCCGAGCCTATTGATTGATTGCGTCTGACCGTGTGTGACCGTTATTAATTGTCACCGATTGTCTGCCGCACGACTTACTTGTAGCGTAGTACGCTCGGTGTTTCTTAGTTACCTGCGTGCGTGCATACTACTAGTGTCTACTACTGTACTACTAGTCACCACCAAGTCACCACCAACACAGACTTTATTAAAGTTTACACCCTTTCCCACCCTCTTCTACCCCCTTTTTTTTACTGTATTTGTATAGTGCACTATGACTGGCAGAGGTAGAGGTAGAGGGCGAGGCACCACCAGGAGAAGAAGCACCATTGCAGGAGCCACTGCCAGCAGCAGCAGGTCTGGGACTGGTGCGCCGCCAGCCACTGACCACAGGGAGTAGGGAGCAGAGGCGCAACAGCAGCGTGTTGCGCCCATCTTTGAGACGGGTCGTCGCCCACGGCCCATTGGGGAGAGTTAGGTGCAGGCTGCGGTGGAAATGATGGTGGGGCAGGAAGCCACCTTTTCCAGCCAGGCCTCCAGCAGCAGCGAGACTAGTGCCACCAGCACTCCTGTCCGCAGCAGGCCTCCACCAGCGCTTGAGGCCATGGTCACGGTGACCCCATCGACCAGCCTGTCCTCAAAGAGCACGCTCTTCTCCCCTGAGACTGTGACCATGTACAGGGATGTTTTGGAGAAGTATGAGTTGGAGATGATGGGGCCATGCAAGGAGGAGGAGGAGTTACAGGTGCAGAAGTTTGTTGAGTCGGGCTCACAGGATTTGTTTGGGGTTGATGATGATGACTTGATAGATCCTTCATATGTGCGACCAGTACCACCAGCACAGTTGGTTGAAGGAAGCTCATCATCGGAGGAGGAGGCGTCTCTGGCGCAGAGGCGCGGCAGCAGCAAGGCGGCCAGCACAGGGCGTGGAAGGCAGGAGCCACAGCCTACTGCTTCAGTCGCTACCACCACTCGCAGCAAACCTCTAACTACAACCAAAAAGGCACAATCCTCCAAGGGCACCCAAAAACCCCAGCCCTCAAGCGCAAAGAGCAGGTTGAAGTCCCCAGTCTGGCGGTACTTCACCAAGTGCCCAGTGGACCCGACCCGTGCAATTTGCAACAGTTGCAATCTCAGTCTCAGCAGAGGTCGCGATATCCACAAATTGAGTACCTCGTGCCTGCAGACCCACTTACAGAGCAGACGTTTTGAGGACTTTAATGAGTTGGAGAAGCTTATGCAAAGTGGTGCAGGCAGTGGTCAGAGCCAGACAGCGACTGCACAGATTTCAGCAGCAGCAGCAGCCGACCCTCCTGCCCATCGAGCAGTAGAGATGTCGCGAACTTCCGATTTTCGGTTCGCGAGCCGGGTTTGCGAACTTCCGCAGAAGGTTCGGTTCGCGGAAAAATTCGCGAACCGCAATAGACTTCAATGGGGAGGCGAACTTTGAAAATTAGAAAAAATTATGCTGGCCACAAAAGTGATGGAAAAGATGTTTCAAGGGGTCTAACACCTGGAGGGGGGCATGGCGGAGTGGGATACATGCCAAAAGTCCCGGTGAAAAATCTGGATGTGACGCAAAGCAGCGTTATAAGGGCAGAAATCACATTGAATGCTAAAATTGCAGGCCTAACGTGCTTTCAAACATCTTGCATGTGTATACATCAAACAGGGAGTGTAATTAGAGTACTGCTTCACACTGACACACCAAACTCACTGTGTAACGCACCGCAAACAGCTGTTTGTGTAGTGACGGCCATGCTGGACTACTGCGCAACATGGCGTGATTGCTCTTCCTCACTCAGTGATGTCAGGTAATGTGTGACTTCCTTCTCAACTTTCCATGGCATTGTTAAAAAGCTTACGTTTTGTTTTTAATTTACATTTTCTACTTGCTGTGTACTTGTTCAGTACCGCTACAATGAGAATCCTGTGGAGGCGGGCAAGTCTGCCATTGTGACCCCGGGTAATGGCCGGGGAATGAGAGGTTTGAATCCGGTGTGGAGCCTGAGCAACGGCTACCACTACACATCCAAGGAGGGCAGCGGGCAGGCATGCACGCCCGCCCGCCCCGAGGTAGTGACCAAAAATAACAATACAGTAGGAGGACTTTCGAGGACCTGCTGTGTATTTGAAATGAATGTACTTTAAATCCTTTAACGAGAACCAGTTATGGCGGGCAAAGATGACACCACATTCCTTTCACGAGAATCATATGGAGGCGGGCAAGTCTGTCATTTGTGACCCCGGGTAATGGCCAGGGAATGAGGGATGGAATCCGGTGTGGAGCCTGAGAAACGGCTACCACTACACATCCAAGGAGGGCAGCAGGTAGGCATGCACGCCCGCCCCGAGGTAGTGACCAAAAATAACAATACAGGAGGCGGACTTTCGAGGCCCTGCTGTGTATTTGAAATGAATGTACTTTAAATCCTTTAACAAGAACCAGTTATGGTGGGCAAAGATGACACCACATTCCTTTCACGAGAATCATATGGAGGCGGGCAAGTCTGTCATTTGTGACCCCGGGTAATGGCCGGGGAATGAGGGATGGAATCCGGTGTGGAGCCTGAGAAACGGCTACCACTACACATCCAAGGAGGGCAGCAGGTAGGCATGCACGCCCGCCCCGAGGTAGTGACCAAAAATAACAATACAGGAGGCGGACTTTCGAGGCCCTGCTGTGTATTTGAAATGAATTAACTTTAAATCCTTTAACGGGAATCCGTTATGGAGGGCAAGTCTGCCATTGTCACCGCGGGGAATGAAGGTTGGATTGCGGCCCGAAGTGGGAGCCTGCTGAGACCCATGCTGTAGCTGCCCTGACCGTGCTTTTCAGATGGACCCTTGAGTCAGCGGAAGACAAACCAAGTCAAAAGCATTTGCCAAGAATGTTTTACGGAGGGCAAGTTTTTTTGCCCTTTTTTTAATTTTTTTGAAAATGATAGATGGTTGTATTTTTAAATTGTTTGAAAGTTTAGATGGTTGTATTTTTAAATTGTTTGAAAGTTTAGATGGTTGTATTTTTAAATTGTTTGAAAGTTTAGATGGTTGTATTTTTAAATTGTTTAAAAGTGTATCCATTCTTCCTCCCCCCAGCCACGAACAATACCATGGGAACGTGGAGCAGCAGAAGCCCCCTGTAACGGCTGCCACGGTTGTTCTCCGCTGCTTGTCTTTTGAGGGGTGCTTCTTTTCCTCAGGTGTTCTTGCCATAGCTGTTTGTGCCTTCTCTCCAGGTGCCTTCGTAAAGCACTTGTCCCTACGTGACAGTTGGCCTTTCCACGGCTCAATTTTTGCTGGCAGAGACAACAGATGGCTTTGCTCCGATCTGAGACACACACGTGAAAAAATGTCCAAACCGCTGAGCCCCCCTGGGGTGATGGCGCTACAGTGGCATCAGCAGCAGCTGACGTTGAAGGGCATGTGTGCTCCCTGGCCATAGCTGGCGATACATGGCACCGGACACTGCCCCCAGCTGTTTCTGAGGACGAGCTCCCTCTGCTTCTATCATGGAGTCGTCTCCTCCTACTCCTCTCTGACTCCTCCTCTGAACTGTCCCCCTGGTCATCTCCTCTACCGGGAACATATGTGGTATCCGTATAATCGTCATCATAATCCTCCTGGCCAGCTGCGCTTTCCTCAGACACCTCCTCAAGTGCACCAACTTCAGGTGGTCCACCATCATCCCCATCCACACACGTTACGTCCATACTATCGCCACCTAACTCAGACGTATGAGGTGGTGTACCTGCGCCTTCTTGTTGTTGTTGCAGTAGTGGCTGGGAATCAGTGATTTCACCACCACCACCAAATAACTCCTGCGAAGTGTCAAATGCAGCGGATGTGGTGCTTGTTGTAGCGCTGGTGGCTGCGGGAGATGAGGTGTTCTGTGTTAAATACTCAATCACCTCCTCACGATTTTGGGAAGTGATGGCACGTGCCTTCTTCTGAGCACTGTATTTTGGGGCAGGTCCGCATGAAATCACAGCAACACCAACTCGCACAGCCACAGACCTGCCGGTACCTGGTGGCCTTCCTCTGGGTCTGCCTCTACCTCTTCCTCTACCTGGTTTGTCCATTTTGTCCATCTCGGGGGTATGCTAGCTATATGCAGTGAGGTGGGTTCTCACTCAACACAACAGGTAGTTAGATGCAGTGAGGTGGCCAGGTGGGTTCACACTCAACACAACAGGTAGTTAGATGCAGTGAGCTGGGTTCACTCAACAGTAAAGGTACTTAAGATGCAGTGAGGTGGGTTCTCACTCAACACAACAGGTAGTTAGATGCAGTGAGGTGGCCAGGTGGGTTCACACTCAACACAACAGGTAGTTAGATGCAGTGAGCTGGGTTCACTCAACAGTAAAGGTACTTAAGATGCAGTGAGGTGGGTTCTCACTCAACACAACAGGTAGTTAGATGCAGTGAGGTGGCCAGGTGGGTTCACACTCAACACAACAGGTAATTAGATGCAGTGAGCTGGGTTCACTCAACACAAGGCTAGGTATATGCAGTGATGAGGTGGGTTAAGTAAACACAACAGGTACTGGGTAGTTAGATGCAGTGAGCTGGGTTCACTCAACAGTAAAGGTACTTAAGATGCAGTGAGGTGGGTTCTCACTCAACACAACAGGTAGTTAGATGCAGTGAGGTGGCCAGGTGGGTTCACACTCAACACAACAGGTAGTTAGATGCAGTGAGCTGGGTTCACTCAACAGTAAAGGTACTTAAGATGCAGTGAGGTGGGTTCTCACTCAACACAACAGGTAGTTAGATGCAGTGAGGTGGCCAGGTGGGTTCACACTCAACACAACAGGTAGTTAGATGCAGTGAGCTGGGTTCACTCAACACAACGCTAGGTATATGCAGTGATGATGTGGGTTAAGTAAACACAACAGGTACTGGGTAGTTAGATGCAGTGAGCTGGGTTCACTGAACAGTATACAGTGAAGGTACTTAAGATGCAGTGAGGTGGGTTCTCATTCAACACAACAGGTAGTTAGACTTAGATGCAGTGAGCTGGGTTCACTCAACACAACGCTAGGTATATGCAGTGATGAGGTGGGTTAAGTAAACACAACAGGTACTGGGTAGTTAGATGCAGTGAGCTGGGTTCACTCAACACAAAGCTAGGTATATGCAGTGATGAGGTGGGTTAAGTAAACACAACAGGTACTGGGGTATATGCAGTACTGGGTGTGATGTATGGTATTTATTATTCTTGTTAAATGTATTTTTTTCCTGATGTAATCTGTATATTGTCTTGTTGGTTTTAGCTTGCTGAAGTTTCTATTGTTCTGTCTGCTAGCAGACTAGTCCTTATCTTCTCTGTTTACCAAATAGACAATGATCTGACTGCTTTCTGCTGGACCACACAGCTCTTGGAGGAGGGAATTGACTGTATCTACTGAATGGTCTGGGAGCAAGGCGTCTCCAGGTAGATAGGATCCTGGATCTGCCATATAAGGTCAGGGACTTGAGGCTTTTTGGTGTGAGTCAGTGAAGGGGACAGCAAGCTATGGCGTTTCTCCAATTCCCTGGATCCAATAGTCACAGCAGTGAATAAATCCAACTGCCTGTTATGGAATAATGGATTAATTGCCTGGACTTTACCTTTGGACTTCTTGGACTGTTTTTGGAGTTCTCTATCTGTGGACACTACAGATGATGGTAGCTCTGCTTATGCTGCTGCTATTTAAGTGTTGTGTTGCTGAAATAGTAGTGTTGGTGGAATAATAAACACCTGGATCCTTTCCATAATAGCCTTTGCCAGTGTCCTATGTTATATATCATCACACTGGGTAGTACAATGTGCAGCTCCCTGTCACACACACAGGCAGTCAGTCACTAAATGTGCTGGGCTGCTGGCAGTGGCACACACACTATCAATTAGCAAGGCTGTGCATGCAACAAAAGTGTCAGGAAAAAAAATGTACAGGTTGAGCTCTGAAAAGAGCTGTTGCTGGGTGCTTTAAAAGCAATATTAATCAGTCAGGAACAAGCAAAGCAGCCTAGAACCTAACTAATCTGTCCCTAAGAGAAAAAGTCTGCAGCAGCTGTCCCTTTCCTCTCTCACGAGTGACTGTAATGGCCGCCGGAGGCTGCCTCATATAAGGGGGGGTGGGGCTCCAGGGCTTACTGTAGCCTGAATGGCTACAATGTGCCTGCTGACTGTGATGCAGAGGGTCAAAGTTGACCCTCATAGTGCATTATGGGGCGAATCGAACTTCCGGAAAAGTTCGCCTGGCGCAGGCGAACGCGAACCCCCAATGTTCGCCTGGAACCGTTCGCCGGCGAACCGTTCGGTACACCTCTATCCAGCAGCAGCAGCAGGAGCACAGCAGCAACTCACTCCCCCCCCCCCCCGGGCAGCCAGTCCTCAGTGGCCTCATCAGCTCCCTCCACAGTGGCCTCCTCATCCTCCCGTGCAGGCAAATGCCGCCAGACCCTGCTCAGCGAAGCATTCCCCGGTGTGACCAAGGTGCTGCCTCCCGCCCACAGGCGCATCCGGTTGCTGAACGGGTTGCTTGCCCGGGCCATGTGCTCCCAGCTCCTGCCATATTCCTTTGTGCAGGAGGGGAGTGACATCAGAGCGCTGCTGCAGGTTGGGATCCCAGGGTGGCAAGTCCCCAGCCGCCACTATTTTTCCCGCAGGGCGATCCCAGCACTGCACCGCTCTGCCATGGAGAACGTGGGCCGCACGCTGGATCACGCTGTCAGTGCGCGGATCCACATAACCATGGATTCCAGGAGCAGCCGGTTTGGGACAGAGCGCTATCTGTCCTTTACGGCCCACTGGGTCAGCCTGGTGGAAAGCCCGAGCGAGGAAGCAGCAGGTCCATCCTCGGGCACAGCAGCACCAGTTGCCCACTACGTGGTGCCACCGCGCGGGGTCAGGGGAGAAGCAGCAGCTCCCACCGCCGAGAGGACGTGGCTGACCCCCAGAGGCCTCACTGTGGGATTGGTGGTGTCCGACAATGCCGCCAACCTGCTGTCTGCCATCAGCAGTGGAGACTTGCTCCATGTCCCTTGCTTGGCCCACGTCCTGAACCTGGTGGTGCAAAAGTTCATGCGCACCTACCTGGGGATGGAGGAGCTGTTAGAAGCGGCGCGGAAAATTGTGCGCACTTTCCGCCGCTCAGCAGCTCCCGCAGCAAAACTGGCAGACATCCAGCAGCAGGAGAGCCTGCCACGACACCGCCTTATCATAGATGTGCCAACTCGCTGGAACTCCACCCTGGCGATGTTGGAGTGGCTGGTTGAGCAGAGGAGGGCTGTCAACCGGTACATCTATGATGCCACTGTCGCCGGCACCGGCAGCAGAAGCAGCACCACACTCCAGCTCCTCACCAACGCGCAATGGGGGCAGATGCAGCAGGTCTGCTTGGTGTTGGCTCCCTTCCTGCAGGGAACCAACCTGGTGAGTGAACAACGGGCATCCCTCTGCCAGTGGGTGCCCTTTGTTTGTCTGCTGGACAGGGCACTTGGCGATTTGGTGGATTTGGGAGAGGAGGCCCTGAAGCAGCTGGAACAGCAGCCGCCTGTGCAGTCCACTGCTCCGCAGGTATTTGAGTCCCTGGACGAGGAGGAGGATTTGGAGGTGCTGGACGTTGCTGCTGGGGGGGAACATCGGAGCGCAGCAGCAGTGGTGCGAGGGTGGAGAGAGGAGGAAGAGTCTCAGGGGCAAGAGGAGGAGGACGCTGACCCTGATGTCTCTGTTAGACGGTCCACCCTGTTCCCCATGGCAACGCACATGCTGCGCTGCCTGCGCACAGACCCCAGGGTCAAGCGAATGCAAGCGAGGGAGGACGCCTGCATCAGCATGATCCTGGACCCACGGCTGAGGGGGAGGTGGGATCAGTTTCTGCCTGCCAGAGACCGTGAGCAGCGAGCAAGGTAGTTGCAGGAGATCCTTGTTCGGCGACTGGAGGAAGCCTTCCCCCCGCCTTCCACTCCCTCTGTCCCTGTCCAGCAGCCAGCAGCAGGTGCCTGCGGCCAGCAGCAGCATCAGGCGCCCAGGAGACCTTCTGTCATTGACGCAGGCGTTCTACATGAAGGTACAGCAGCCGAGAGAGGAGGTGCGGGCAGCAGCCACCTTCGGTGAGAGTCACAGCCAGCGCATGATCCGGATGGTGGCTGACTACATGGGGTCCTTCAGTGGGCTTGACACCGGCAGCGAAGAGCCTGTGGACCCCATGGAGTACTGGGTGGAGCGCTTGCACATCTGGAGGGAGCTTGCACAGTACGCCCTGGAGGTATTGTCTTGCCCCCCTTCCAGCGTGCTGTCTGAGAGGTGCTTCAGTGCGGCCGGTGGCGTGGTCACCGAGAAGCGCTCTCGTCTGTCCACAGAGGGCATGGACAGACTGACATTTTTGAAGATTAACCAGGCCTGGATAGAAGGCACGTTCCTGGCACCTGTTGTCGGCGAAAGGAGGACATGAGGTGCCTGCCTGGAAATTACAATACATTGCCTGCTGCCTGCCATACGTGACGACTCCTCCTCCTCCTGCTGGCCTGCTGCATTGATTTACCTATGAATTTATTTATGTATGTATTTATTTATTGTATTTCTACCGGACTCCTGCTGCTGCTGGCCTGCTGCATTGATTTACCTATGAATTTATTTATGTATTTATTTTATTTATTGTATTTCTACCGGACTCCTGCTGCTGCTGCTGCTGGCCTGCTGCATTGATTTACCTATGAATTTATTTATGTATTTATTTATTTATTGTATTTCTACCGGACTCCTGCTGCTGCTAGCCTGCTGCATTGATTTACCTATGAATTTATTTATGTATTTATTTATTTATTGTATTTCTACTGGACTCCTGCTGCTGCTGGCCTGCTGCATTGATTTACCTATGAATTTATTTATGTATTTATTTATTTATTGTATTTCTACCGGACTCCTGCTGCTGCTGCTGCTGGCCTGCTGCATTGATTTACCTATGAATTTATTTATGTAATTATTTATTTATTGTATTTCTACCGGACTCCTCCTCCTCCTGCTGGCCTGCTGCATTGATTTACCTATGAATTTATTTATGTATTTATTTATTTATTGTATTTCTACCGGACTCCTCCTCCTCCTGTTGGCCTGCTGCATTGATTTAACTATGAATTTATTTATGTATTTATTGTATTTCTAAAGCGGCAACATATTACACTGCACTCATTTTCATCCTGCTGCTGTCAGTGGTCCCACCACCAGGGTCCTCACTATGCATTGCCTGCTGTCAGTGCCACACGTCACTCTCCAGTGCATTATTTACATCTGCGCTCCCCTCTAATCACCCGTCAATCACCCATCAATAACCCCCTGTCACTGCTACCCATCATATCAGACCCTCATCTGCCCATTTGCGGGCACCCAATCACCCGCCCACACCCTCGGATCGCCCTCAGACCCCCCCCCTCCCCCGATCACCTCCCCCAGTGCATTGCTTGCATCTATTCCCCCCTCTAATCACACCTTGAGACACCCATCAATCACCTCCTGTCACCCCCTAGCACACCTACCCATCAGATCAGGCCCTAATTTGCCCCGTGTGGGCTCCTGATCGCTCGGCCAAACCCTCAGATCCCCCTCAAACCCCCTTCCGATCACCTCCCCAGTGCATTGATTGCATCTATTCTCCCCTCTAATCACCCCCTGAGACACCCATCAATCACCTCCTGTCACCCCCTAGCACTCCTATCCATCAGATCAGGCCCTAATCTGCCCCCTGCGGGCTTCTGATCACCCAGCCAAACCCTCACCCGCCCCACCGCAGTGACAGAATTTTTTTTTCTGATCACTGCTGGTCTCTACGATTTAATTGTCGCTGAGACCAACCGTTATGCCACACAATACGCAACCGCCAATCCAAGAAGCTACCATGCCCAGCCTTTTCGGTGGAAACCACTCCAAGTTTCTGAACGTAACATTTTTTGGGGCCTTCTCCTTAACATGGGTCTAGTCAAAAAGAATGTATTGCGGTCTTATTGGTCTACGCCCCCAATACATCACATGCCCATGTTCTCTGCTGCCATGTCCAGGTCACGATTTGAGAACATCCTGTGCTTCCTGCACTGCAGTGCCAATACAACCTGTCATCTAAGAAGCCACCCTGCTTATGACCGGTTCCACAAAATTCGGCCCCTCATAGACCACCTGTCATCAAAATTTGCTGATGCTTATACCCCTGAACAGGCATTTTGAGGCATTTGGTTTCCAGAATACTCACGGTTTTGGGCCCCTAAAATGCCAGGGCAGTATAGGAACCCCACCAAGTGACCCCATTTTAGAAAGAAGACACCCCACTTTATTCTGTTAGGTGTATGATGAGTTCATAGAAGATTTTATTTTTTGTCACAAGTTAGTGGAAAATGACACTTTGTGAAAAAAAAATAAAATCAATTTCTGCTAACTTGAGCTCATAGAAGATTTTATTTTTTTGTCACACCATACACCTAACAGAATATCTTGGGGTGTCTTCTTTCTAAAATGGGGTCACTTGTGGGGTTCCTATACTGCCCTAGCATTTTAGGGGCCCTAAAGCGTGAGGAGTAGTCTAGAAACCAAATGCCTCAAAATGACCTGTGAATAGGACGTTGGGCCCCTTATGACAATTTTTTGATTTTTTTTTTACACACAATTGTCCATTTACAGAGATATTTCTCCCACCCAGCATGGGTATGTGTAAAAATACACCCCAAAACACATTATACTACTTCTCCTGAGTACGGCAATACCACATGTGTGACACTTTTTTGCAGCCTAGGTGCGCTAAGGGGCCCAACGTCCTATTCACAGGTCATTTTGAGGCATTTGGTTTCCAGACTACTCCTCACGGTTTAGGGCCCCTAAAATGCCAGGGCAGTATAGGAACCCCACAAGTGACCCCATTTTAGAAAGAAGACACCCCAAGGTATTCCGTTAGTTGTATGGTGAGTTCATAGAAGATTTTATTTTTTGTCACAAGTTAGTGGAAAATGACACTTTGTGAAAAAAACCAGTAAAAATCTATTTCCGCTAACTTGTGACAAAAAATAAAATCTTCTATGAACTCACCATACTCCTAATGGAATACCTTGGGGTGTCTTCTTTGTAAAATGGGGTCACTTGTCCGGTTCCAATACTGCCCTGGCATTTTAGGGGCCCTAAAGCGTGAGGAGTAGTCTAGAAACCAAATGCTTCAAAATGACCTGTGAAATCCTAAAGGTGCTCATTGGACTTTGGGCCCCTTAGCGCACCTAGGCTGCAAAAAAGTGTCACACATGTGGTATTGCCATACTCAGGAGAAGTCGTATAATGTGTTTTGGGGTGTATTTTTACACATACCCATGCTGGGTGGGAGAAATATCTCTGTAAATGGACAATTGTGTGTAAAAAAAATTAAAAAAAAATGTAATTTACAGAGATATTTCTTCCACCCAGCATGGGTATATGTAAAAATACACCACAAAAAACATTATACTACTTCTCCCGAGTACGGCGATACCACATGTGTGACACTTTTTTGCAGCTTAGGTGCGCTAAGGGGCCCAACGTCCTATGAGTACCTTTAGGATTTTACAGGCCATTTTGAGACATTTGATTTCAAGACTACTCCTCACGGTTTTGGGCCCCTAAAATGCCAGTGCAGTATAGGAACCCCACAAATGACTCAATTTTAGAAAGAAGACACCCTAAGGTATTCCGTTAGGAGTATGGTGAGCTCATAGAAGAATTTATTTTTTGTCACAAGTTAGAGGAAAATGACTCTTTGTGAAAAAAAACAGTAAAAATCTATTTCCGCTAACTTGTTACAAAAAATAAACTCTTCTATGAACTCACCATACTCCTAACAGAATACCTTGGGGTGTCTTCTTTCTAAAATGGGGTGATTTGTGGGGTTCCTATACTGCCCTGGCATTTTAGGGGCCCTAAAGCATGAGGAGTATTCTAGAAACCAAATGCCTTAAAATGACCTGTGAAATCCTAAAGGTACTCATAGGACGTTGGGCCCCTTAGCGCACCTAGGCTACAAAAAAGTGTTACACATGTGGTATCGCCGTACTCAGGAGAAGTAGTATAACGTGTTTTGGGGTGTATTTTTACACATGCCCATGCTGGGTGGGAGAAATCTCTCTGTAAATGGACAATTGTGTGTAAAAAAAATCTCATTTACAGAGATATTTCTCCCACCCAGCATGGGTATGTGTAAAAATACACCCCAAAACACATTATACTACTTCTCCTGAGTACGGCGATACCACATGTGTGACCCCTTTTTGCAGCCTAGGTGCGCTAAGGGGCCCAACGTCCTATGAGCACCTTTAGGCTTTTCAGGGGTGCTTACAATTTAGCACCCCCCAAAATGCCAGGACAGTAAACACACCCTACAAATGACCCCATTTTGGAAAGTAGACACCCCAAGGTATTCAGAGAGGGGCATGGTGAGTCCGTGGCAGATATCTTTTTTTTGTGACAAGTAAACAACTTGTGACAAAAAATAAAATCTTCAATGAACTCACCATGCCTCTTAGTGAATAGTTTGGGATGTCTTCTTTCCAAAATGGGGTCATTTGGGGGGTATTTATACTATCCTGGAATTTTAGCACCTCATGAAACCTGACAGGTGTTCAGAAAAGTCAGAGATGCTTCAAAATGGGAAAATTCACTTTTGGCACCATAGTTTGTAAACGCTATAACTTTTACCCAAACCAATAAATATACACTTATTGGATTTTTTTTTAGCAAAGACATGTAGCAGAATAAATTTGGACAAAAATGTATATAGAAATTTTACTTTATTTGAAAAATGTCAGCACAGAAAGTAAAAAAAAAATCCTTTTTTTGACAAAATTCATGTCTTTTTTGATGAATATAATAAAAACTAAAAATCACAGCAGCAATCAAATAGCACCAAAAGAAAGCTGTATTAGTACATAGACTTTAATTCCATTATCGTTAATACAGCAAAAAAAGCAGAAAAAAGTGTGACGCAAAAATATCATTAACATTAGAACATTATAGTTTTTGAAGTACTTATCATTTTAGAAGCTTGCAACGTTATAGTTTTTGTACTATTATTTTGTTTATATGTACAGATTTTACGTTATCAAATATATTATTGTTTCTATGTGTAAGGGCCCTTTTCCACCAGCACGTTTGCGCTGGCTGAATCGCAAAACCGCAAACCGCTAGCGATTTTACAATCACTACGGTTTGCTTTTTAACATAGGAATCGCGGTAGGTCATTTCCACTACCGCGATTCGCTTTTGTCGGGAACGCGAACGCGCGGCGGAGCGATAATTGCCGCGATTTTGCTATGCAGTGCATAGCATAGCAAAATCGCGGCCGCAAACGTCGGGGGAATCGCCGGTTTTGCGATTCAGCAATCGCTAGCGTTCAGCATGAACGCTAGCGATTGCAGGTGGAAAAGGGCCCTAAAAGGGTGTTTCTGCAGAGGGAGTGGTTAGGGTTAGGCAACACCAGGAGGAGTGGTTAGGGTTAGGCACCACTTGATCGGCGGTTAGTTTTAGGCAACACCAGTGGGGGTGGTTAGGGTTAGGCACCACCGGGGGGGGGGGGGTTGAGTTAGGCACCACCGTGGGGGTAATTAGGGTTAGGCACCACCAGGGGAGTGGTTAGTTTTAGGCACCACAGGGGAGGGTTCTGTGTGAGAGTAGGGTTGGGTTAAGCTGTATTGTTGAATTACGTAACAATTTTTAACGTTAATATCTTTTTGTTATTATTTCCCGTCTGTAATTACAATGGTATTCATCGATAGTTAACCAAGTTTGACAACGATGTTTATTGTTATCAGATTTTGTTATCCACCCGCGTCATTTCATTATCAAGCCAAGCCCTTTTTCCACTGCTCCTTTTTTTCATGCATGCGTTAAAATGTGTATTCATGTTAGTAAGATTGTGAGTTGGAGAAACCTTTTAACATTTTTGCTGAGAAACACTTGTTACTAATTACAGTTATGCTCTACACAGTAACCAAAACAAAATATAGAATCCCTGCAATCTTCATACATAATTGGTTGGGAAAGAATTTGGTGGAGGATATGGGGAAAATAGCGCTTTTTGCTGTGTTTCTATTACTGTATATGTGATTAATAGTATCAGTTGAAAAGGGTGCCTGAGCCATCTGTGTAAAAAGGGCACTGGCTATAAAAGGGCATTGGATATAACCAAGAATTTTTTCGGCTATAAAAGGGGGATGGATATAGCCGAGAATTTTTTTCGGCTATAAAATGTTGCCAGCTATAGCCAGATATTGGTTATATCAGTTCAAAATAACATACGTCTGACAATGATATGTAGATTGGGCACAACCATGGGGGATTAAGGTTAGGAAACACCAGGAGGGGTTAGGGTTAGTCATTACAAGGTGGGGAGGTTAGGCACCACCAAGGGGAGTCTTAGGGTTAGGCACCACCAGGGTTAGGCACCACCGGGGGGGGGAATCTTAGCATAAGGCACCACCAGGGGGGTCTGAGTTAGGCACCACTAGGGGGGTCTTAGGGTTAGGCACCACTAGGGGGGTCTTAGGGTTAGGCACCACCAGGTAGTTGTTAGGGTTAGGAAACACGAGGAGAGGGTTCTGTCCAATCCACCCCCCCTTCCCAGTTTGTCCACTTTCCCGTGTATAAGTAGCAAGTGTAGCAACATGTCTTACCTAATCCATGGCATCCGCAGGGATCACAGACCTCTTCCCTTCCACGCGGCTCCCACTAGTAACGGCTTGTGCTGATCGCATCATCAGCAGAATTGGTCACGAGAGGGAGCTGCACAGACGTGAAGAGGTCTGTGAACCCTGCAGGCACCATGGATTAGGTAAGACATGCCGCTAAACTTGCTACTTATACACGGGAGAAGCGGACAAACAGGGGAGAGAGCGGAGGCACAGGGGAGCGGGCACAACACTGGGGACAGAGTGGGCACACTGGGGACAGAGCAGACACACTGGGGACAGAGCAGACACACTAGGGACAGAAGCTGGGACAGAAGGGAACGCACTGAGGACAGAAGGGAACACAAGGGTTTTTTTCCCTGTAATTCTTATATTCCGGAGCGTTTTATATGCCGGCAAATACAGTAATCTGTTAAGCACAAGATGGTGATTTGAAATAATAAGGCCAATTATTAAAGTTATTAAATCTTGCACAGGGAGATCAGCTTCACACCAATTATCCTCTGATAGTAATAAGATGTATGTAAGATGAGCCCTAGATGATGGATGGTTGATTGACGGCGGTGGAAAATTCCCCTAGACACCATTTTACATAGTTACATAGTTTTTTGGGTTGAAAAAAGACATACGTCCATCGAGTTCAACCAGAAAACAAAGTACAACACCAGCCTGCTCCCTCACATATCCCTGTTGATCCAGAGGAAGGCGAAAAACCCTTACAAGGCATGGTCCAATTAGCCCCAAAAGGGAAGAAATTCCTTCCTGACTCCAGATGGCAATCAAATAAAATCCCTGGATCAACATCATTGGGCATTCCTAGTAATTGTAGCCATGGATGTCTTTCAACGCAAGGAAACCATCTAAGCCCCTTTTAAATGCAGGTATAGAATTTGTCATAACTACTTCCTGTGGCAATGCATTCCACATCTTATTCACTCTTACTGTAAAGAACCCTTTCCTCAATAAATGGCTAAAATGTTTTTCCTCCATGCGCAGATCATGTCCTCTGGTCCTTTATGAAGGCATAGGGACAAAAAGCTCATCTGCCAAGCTTTTATATTGCCCTGTGATGTATTTAAACATGACTAGACTAAATAAACCCAGTTTATCAAACCTTTCTTGGTAAAGGAGACCTTCCATCCCTCTAAATCAATTTTGTTGCCCGTTACTGCACTTGCTCTAAAACTGCAATATCTTTCCTGTAATGTGGTGCCCAGAACTGAATTCCATATTCCAGATGTGGCCTTACTAGAGAGTTAAACAGGGGCAATATTATGTTAGCATCTCGTTTTTATTTCCCTTGTAATGCATCCCAAAATTGTATTAGCTTTAGTTGCAGCGGCTAGGCATTGAATACAATTATTTAACTTATTGTCGATGAGTACTCCTAAGTACTTCTCCAATGTCCCCATCTGTATCCCGTTTATTTTGTATGGTGCAAGACCATTGGTACGTCCAAAATGCATGACTTTACATTTTTTGAACATTGAATTTCATCTGCCATTTATATGCCCATATAGCCATCCTATCCAGATCCTGTTGCAATATGTCACTATCTTCCTGAGAGTTGATGATTCTGCACAATTTTGTATCATCTGCAAAAATAGCAACATTGCTTTCTACTGCATCTACTAGATCATTAATAAATAAACTAAAGAGCACTGGACCCAGTACTGACCCCTGTGGGACCCCACTGCTAACAGTCACCCATTTTGAATATGATCCATTGACCAAAACTCTGTTTTTTGTCCATTAGCCAGTTCCCTATCCATGCACAGACTCTTCCCGGTCCTTGCATCCTCAACTTTTGCACCAGACTTTTGTGGGGAACAGTGTTGAAGGCCTTTGCAAAGTCCAAGTCACATCTACAGCTTTCCCAATGTCCACATTAGCATTCACTACCTCATAAAAGCTGAGCATGTAAGGCTAGTGACACACCAGGACGTTGCGTTTAGGGGACGTTATAGGGCACATAACGTGCCCCTAACGCAACGCCTGGTGCTCTCTGATGTGGACGTCAGAGTGAGCCGCGTTGTGCAGCTCACTCTGGCGTCCGTGATGCCGTGATGCGCACTCTTGGACGCATGCAGCATCACGTGGTCCCGCCGGCCAATCACCGCACAGAGTGGCCGCTCCAGGAAGTAAACACTGCACGTCACAACATGCAGTGAATATTAATTAGCCATGTGCCTGGCCGCTCTCCGCTCCTCCCCAACATGACTGCGCATGTGCAGACAGTCTAACGTGGCTTAAGCCGCTCTAACGCCGTAGCATGCTGCACTGTCTTAAGAACGTGCAGCGTTACATGTAACGCAACGTGGGCTGTGTGAACAGCCCACTTGTGTTACATTGCTGTGCGTTGGGGGAGCGTTACAGGCTGCACTAACGTGCGCCTGTAACGTCCCTGTGTGGAAGCAGCCTTAGTCAAACAGGACCTGTCTCATGCTGATGCTGAGAAATAAGATTATTTTCTACTATGTATAGCATCTCTTAGTTATCCTACAAATAGTTTGCATACAACTGATGTTAAGCTTACAGGTCTATAATTTCCTGGATCTGATTTTTTGCCCTTCTTAAATAATGGGAAAATGTAGGCTGTACACTGGAACTCTGCCAGTTGAAAGAAAGTCACAAAAGAGAAAATAAAGGGGTTTATCAATAACTGAACTTAATTCTCTTAGGACCCGAGGATGCATGCCATCCGGGCCAAGTGCCTTGTCTATTTTTAATTTATTTACACTTGCCTTCACTTCTTCCTGCATTAAGTATTTAATATTACAATTGTTAGATTGAGACTCTTCTGCGTCTGTAATTTGCAACAGTGATGTTTCCCTTGTGAAGACAGAAGCAAAGAAAGCATTTAATAACTCCGCCTTACCTTGGTCATCCACCATTGAGTTGCCACTTGCCACCCTCATCATTTAGGAGTCCAATACAGTCAACCTTTCTTTTTTGTGCTATTAAGGTATAAAATAAGGCTTCCGGCCATAGAAATCTTCTGAGATGCACCCACCAGCTGAAGCTCTTCAGAGAAACTACCTTTCCACAATTTAATTCTACTGGAGAAGCAGAGAACTCATAGAGAGTGGGGTAATATACTATATTTTTTCTGGTGAAAAATGTGATGCATTTTAAACATTTACAATACTGCCCATAATTATTCATATCCCTGGCAAATTTTGACTTAAAGTTACTTTTATTCAACCAGCAAGTCATTTTTTGACGGGAAATGACACGAGTGTCTCCCAAAAGATGAGACAAAGTACAAGAGGCATTATTGTGGGGGAAAAAAATCTCAGCTTTTATTTACATTTCAACAAAAAGTGTCAAGTCCAAAATTATTCATACCCTTCTCAATAATCAATAGAGAAGCCTTCATTGGCTATTACAGTTTCCTATAATTGCAGGCCAGCTTTTTGCATGTCTCCACAGGTATTTTTGCCCATTCATCTTTAGCAATGAGCTCCAAATCTTTCAGGTTGGAGGGTCTTTTTGCCATCACCCTAATCTTTAGCTCCATCCACAGATTCACAATTGCATTCAAGTCAGGACTCTGGCTGGGCCACTCCAAAATGTTAATGTTGTTGTCTGCTAACCATTTCTTCACCACTTTTGCTGTGTGTTTTGGGTCATTGTCATGCTGAAATGTCCACTGATGTCAAGGCCAAGTTTCTCTGCAGAATGCCTGATGTTGTCGTTGAGAATTCTCATTGTATTGCTCTTTTTTTCATGGTGCTGTTTACTGTGATTAGGTTCCCTGGTCCATTGGCTGAAAAACACCCCAAAAGCAATAGGTTCTCACCACCATGTTTGACAGTGGGGATGGCGTTCTTTGGGTTGAAGGCTTCTTCTAATTTATGACAAATGAAGGAAACATCATTGTGCCCAAACAATTACATTTTTGTTTCATCTGACCATAACACAGAATACCAGAAGTCTTCTACTTTGTCCAGAGAAGCATTTGCAAAGGCCAAGCAAGCTTTTGTGTGCCTTATCTGGAGAAGTGGAATCCTCCTTGGTCTGCAGTGTCCGTTGGATTATCTGCCTTGAGACATTGCAACCAGCAGAGCCCAGATTCAGCAGGATGACCTTGGTAGTGATCCTTGGATTGTTTTTCACCTCTCTCACTATCCTCCTGGCCAGCACAGGTGTCACTTTTGGCTTCCGACCACGTCCGCTGAGATTTTCCACAGTGCGGAACATTTTTTATTTTTAACAATATGTTGCACTGTAGCCACTGGAACTTGAAAACATTTAGAAATGGCCTTGTAGCCCTTTCTAGACTTGTGAGCAGCCACAATGGGCAGCCATAAGTCCTTACTGAGCTCCTTTGTCTTAGCCATGACTGTCCACAAACCAACTGCAGAGAGCTGCTGTTTTTCACCTGTTGGGCCTGATTCACAAAGCGGTGCTAACAGTTAGCACCCTGGTGAAAAGCCCTTTATCACGCCTAAACTCAGTTTAGGCATGATAAGTTTAGGAGTGATAAGTTTAGGTGTGATAAGTTTAGGCATGATAAGTTTAGGTGTGATAAGTTTAGGCATGATAAGTTTAAGCACCAACTGCGTTAGCACTGCAGTGCACAGCTGCTCAAAAGTTTTGCGCTAGCAAAGTCTGGTGCACTTTGCATAGAGTTTAATGACGCTGCTTTGCGTGCGGGACTTTGCACGCTATCTAAACTTGTCTAAACTTATCACGCCTAAACTTATCACACCTAAACTTATCACACCTAAACTTATCATGCCTAAACTGGCTTTTCACCAGCATGGTGCAATGGTTATCATGCCTAAAGTCTTTTAGGCATGCTAACTGGGTTAGCACCGCTTTGTGAATCGAGCCCGTTGAGTTGATTAAAATAGCTGTTCTCAATTATTCAGGGTAATTAGGATGCTTTGGAACAGCTTTGACTGTTTGGAATGGTCTTGAACTTTGAATTTTTCCATACAAACTGTGACAGTTTGTGAAGGGTATGAATAATTTTAAACAGGACACTTTTTGCTGAAATGTAAATAAAAGCTGAGAAATGTTTTTTTCCCACAATGCCACTTGTACAGTGTCTTATTATCTTTTGGACACCTATGTCATTTTCTGTCAATTACTTGCTGGTTGAATAAAAGTAACTTAAAGTCAAAATGTGCCAGGGGTATGAATAATTATGGGCAGCACTGTAAGCTTCTGAAAGAGATATCTTTTAACATTTAGGGCTCGATTCACAAAGTGGTGCTAACCCAGTTAGAGACTTTAGGCATGATAACCATTGCACCACTCTGGTGAAAAGCCAGTTTAGGTGTGATAAGTTTAGGCATGATAAGTTTAGGTGTGATAAGTTTAGGCATGCTAAGTTTAGATAAGTTTAGATCGCTTGCAAAGTCCCGCATGCAAAGCAGCGCCATTAAACTTTATACGAAGTGCACCAGTCTTTGCTAGCGCAAAACTTTTGATCAGCTGTGCACTGCGGTGCTAACGCAGTTGGCGCTTAAACTTATCATGCCTAAACTTATCACACCTAAACTTATCATGCCTAAACTTATCACACCTAAACTTATCACACCTAAACTTATCATGCCTAAACTGAGTTTAGGCATGATAAAGGGCTTTTCACCAGGGTGCTAACTGTTAGCACCGCTTTGTGAATCGAGCCCTTAGTGTTGTGTCCCACATACATGGACTTGTGTTATGATGTTCATCAGCTAAGTTTGCATGTAGCTACTTTGTTCCTCTCCCTTCCCTGTAGTTTTGTTCCACCCATGTAGCCACTCCTCCCTTAGAGATGGGAAGTTCGGATCTTTTCAATGATCCGGATGATTCGAATCGGATCATTGAAGAGATCCGGATCTTTGATCCGAATCTCGGATCATTTTACTACCGGAAGCATTCGGGGGTGAAATGAACAGCAGGACAGGTCTGTGGACAGGAGAAGGAGAGGGGGGTGGACACACAGAGAAGGGGAGAAGATGGACAGAGGGCAGGGAGTGGACAGAGATGGGAGGAGGGACGAGCAGAGAGCAGAAATGTTTGCACGTAATACCCACATGTTGCAATCATTATGCTTTACATATATTTCACCTATATGTTCATCTGTACACTTTGAAAGAAAAGGTCGCACAGTGAAAGAAACCATTCCCAGAAGATAAGTGCAGCTGTTTAGTGCCGAGTGCAGGAGGATTATATTGCCTTTCAATCACACTGTCTGCAAAGTTACTGAGCTGTGCTGAGCCAAAAGCTTCCAATGTGATCACTGTGCAGCACTACGGAACAGACAGCCTATAATGGGCAGCACGTTATAGCCAGTATGTGTGCTCTACACATATCTGGCAGTGGCACCCATGTCCCCTCTCTCTCATCTACCTGTCTCCCTGCAAGGCTGGCTAACAGAGCGACCCATCTCTGCTCTGCTTCCAGGACCCCGCTGCCCGCTGAGAGGGGGCGTGTCGCTCCTGGCCCCGCCCCTTTTGCGATCCGAATCACTCATTTTGATGATTCGGATGATCGACTCATAAAATAGATTCGGATCAAAGATCCGAATCGTTCATGATCCGGACAACACTAATAGTCAGTATCTCTTCAGACAAGTATCTGTAAGCATGTGCTGCATCTTCTCTCTGTACCTGGTAAAGCTACTTCGTTTTAACCTATGGAATTTGTCACTGTAAGATCTACACTGCAAGATTAAACCTCTTCAAGATCTTCATCTGTGTCGTCCATTGAGTCGCCTATCTGTGGATACTGCCCTTATGTAAGTTATTGCCATTCCACTGGGACTTGGGACAGTCTAGGGATCAGTAATTACATAGCCACAGCAGCTGAAACAGAATAGTCAAAACGAATAGTCAAAACGAATAGAAGACCATACAGTCATCACTGTGATATTCAGCAGCCTGAGAACCCTGCTAGTCACACTACAGACTGCAGTACATTGCATCCAGCATACTACAGAACTGGCTCAGCATCTCACTCAGAACTACTACAGCTACAGTGATCTGTGAGGAGGCCAGTGGCAATATAGACTGTCTGCATTATAAACTGTGTAAAACTGTGTATTCTGAATACTGCTATTAAGCCTGCACTGTGAAGCTAAGAGAGGCAGCATTTCTCTCTGCAGAACATCTCTCCTGTTCCCGCCTGCTGAAAACTGTTACATTGTATCATCCCTCACTCAGCCAGCTCCCTGTAACCTGACACCCTGTACTGTTACATTGTATCATCCCTCACTCAGCCAGCTCCCTGTAACCTGACACCCTGTACTGTTACATTGTATCATCCCACACGCAGCCAGCTCCCTGTAACCTGACACCCATGGCTGAACAAGTGTTCCCTCTGAGGCCCCGTTCACACTTGCGGTTGTCTGCCAAACGGACCGGATGACCTGACCGTATCCGGATCGGAACCGTACGGTTCTGATCCGGATCCGATCCGGATCCGGTCAGGTTGCATCAGGTGTTCATCAGGATGCGATCCGGATCCGTTTGGCAAAAGTTACGTAAAAATCAAAAAAAATGTTGGGGTCTGGGAGGTCAGCAGAAGGGGGACCTGTGGAATCAGGCCCTCCGCTGTTTAGCACTCACCTCCACCTCCAACATGCTGCCAACATCTCCAGCTCGTGCTGCTCCACTCCAAAATGCTTGCCCATGTGTCCCCGATCCAATATCGCCGCAACAATCCTCATAGGAAGTGGGGTAGAACATCCGGATTTTTAGCCAGTGTGTTGTGCGCTATCCGGTTCTCATTGATTTGTATTGGCCGGATGGTGCAGTCCGGCTCCTCCCCGGATACGGCTGCCGGAGGAGCCGGACCAAAAAAATAGCGCATGTTGGAACGGACGCCGGAGTCCGGATCCGGTCCGGCTCCGGTCCGGACGAAACGGACGCATGTGAACGGTGGCATAGACTTACATTGCCATGCCGTGCGTCCGCTTCGTCCGTTCCGCATGCGGTGCGGCTCCGGCACGGCGATTCCGGATAGCCACCGCTAATGTGAACCGGGCCTGAGCCAAGCTGAAAACACTGAGGAACAGCAAATGCCTGACACTCTGCTGCAAGAGGAAACTGCAGATATACTGACAGAAGCAAGTGTCAGACCTAAACGTATAACCAAACTTTCTTGGAAATCTAAAGAAAACTTTGAAGTTACAATGGAAGAGTTCTCAGTTGATCTAACACACCTCTGGGAGAGGACTGTGCATTACATGTCTGAAGTCACACAGCCTAGCCAGAGAGTACTGCAACTAGAGGGCGCTCTCTTACACTTCAAGTCTGCATATGGAAGTTATCAGAGGCTCTGCACTAAGTACATGTCATTCCTAAGGAGCACAAACACAGAAGAATCTTTAGAAGAACTAAAAAGGTTTGAACATCTGAACCAGGAGAGAAATATAAAGGTGTCTGAAACTAAAGCTAATGTAGAGGCAAGAATTACGCAGCTGCAAGAAACTGCATCTCATCGCTCCACATCTACTAGACACACAAAGAGATCTTCAAGATCATCCCACTCAAGAAGTTCCACCCTTAGTGAACTTGTAAGGGCTCGTGCAGAGGTAGAAGCTGCCAAGGTGCGAGCTGCCTTGGCTGACAAGAAAGCAGAAATGGAAGCAGAAATGGTAGAAGCTGCCCGCAAGAAAGCAGAAATGGAGGCAGAAGCTGCCCGCAAGAAAGTTGAAATTGAAGCTCTAGAAAGAAAATGTGAGCAAGCTACTGCAGAAGAAAAATTAAGGGTTTTAGAACAAGCTGTTGGAAGTGATTTAGACAGTGTCAGCATGGAAAATTCAGAAGATCCCATGGAGCGCACAAAGAACTATGTCCTCAACCAGAACAGCAATCTCTCTGCACCCTTTGATGCTCCTGATGACATGGACACTCCTTTAGGACATCAGCCATCTGAACGTATTGTGTCCACACAAGACCTTAAACCTTCTGGTCCTTCTGCACATCAAGATGGGCCCTCAAGCCATATCTTGCCTCAAAATGCTCATACTAAGTATCCAGCTGTCAACCCAGGGGCCAGCGTCCAAGCCAAGCTACCATCACCTCTTCATGTTACTGATAACAACATTACTTCTGAATCACATCCTGCCATAGCAATGGACTTTCAACCTGTTCCTGGCTTAAACCCCCATGCAAATCCATACCTTCCTAGGCCACCATGAGCTGATGTGTCAGACCTAGCTAGATACATGGTTCGCCGTGAGCTCACAAGCACTGGCCTCACAAGCTTCGATGACCACCCTGAAAATTATAGAGGATGGAAGTCTACCTTTAAGGCTGCTATAAATGACCTGGGAATACCTCCTGGTGAAGAATTTGACATGTTGATAAAGTGGCTAGGACCTCAGTCAAGAGAACGTGTGAAACGACTGAAAGCTGTTCATGTTGACAATCCATCTGCAGGCCTACATGCAGCTTGGGAACGCCTAGGCCAGAGTTATGGTAGCCCGGAAGATGTAGAAGATGCTCTGCTTAAAGGGTTGAAAGACTTTCCCAAGATATCTGGTAAGGATAATCAGAAATTTCAGGAACTGAGTGATCTTTTGCTTGAACTACAGCTTGCTAAGGCAGATCCTCACCTCCCAGGCCTTAGCTATCTTGACACTGCCCATGGTGTGAATCCAATTGCTGCAAAACTGCCATATAGAATACAGGAGAAGTGGGCAACCATGGGTTCAAAGTACAAGAAAGAGAAAAGGGTTTCTTTCCCACCATTCTTCTACTTCTGTGACTTCATCAAGAACATTGCAGTAACCAAGAATGATCCAAGCTTCTTTTTCAATGAGTCAAACATCTCGGGTTCAAATTTCGATAAAGACAAATTTGCTCTGAATAAACCCAGGAGTCATAGGGGACCCATGTCAGTTAAAAAGACTAATGTGCTACCTGATCCTGCTGATAACCCTGAAAGGGGCAGACAAGGAGATAAAACAGATAATCCCAATCGCCAATGTCCAATTCATAAGAAACCACATGCTCTCAAGAACTGCCATGGGTTCCGGAAAAAGCCATTGCAAGAACGCAGAGAAATTTTAAAGAAACTTGGGATTTGCTTTAAGTGCTGTGCTTCAACAGAACATCTTGCAAAAGCGTGTAAGGCTGAAATCAAATGCAAAGATTGTGGAAGCAACACCCATGTACAAGCACTCCATCCACTTCAGCATACCTCTTCTTCTGCAGATTCTGATCCTGCCACAAATCATGGCGGGGAGAATGCAAACCAGACAGCAGACTCTACTTTAATTTCTTCTACATGCACTGAGGTTTGTGGAGAAGATCTTTGTGACAGGTCTTGTGCAAAGATATGCCTAGTCAGAGTGTATCCCAAGGGACAGCCTGAAAGAGCCATGAAACTATATACAATTCTGGATGATCAGAGCAATCACTCACTTGCTAAGTCACAATTCTTTGATTACTTCAGAGTTAAAGGAGATTCCCTACCATACACACTTGGCACATGTGGAGGTGTTTCAGAAGTGACAGGGAGAAGAGCTAATGGATTCATGATAGCTTCTCTTGATGGTACTAAAACTGCCACTGCCTACCCTTGCTGAATGCAACTAGATTCCTTCCCACAGAGAAGAGATCCCTACACCTGAAGCTGCCTTTCATCATGCACATTTAAGAGCTGTCGCCAAACACCTACCACCACTTGATGAAAATGCAGAAATTCTTCTTTTGCTCGGCAGAGACATTCTAAGGGTGCATAAAGCACGCCAGCAAATAAATGGTTCCCATGATGCTCCGTATGCCCAGCGCCTTGATCTTGGCTGGGTTGTCATTGGAAATGTGTGTGTAAACAGAACGAAAAGAGCTACCAACATTTCTTCTTGCAAAACTTACATTCTACCTAATGGACGCAAAACTCTTTTCGAACCATGTCCTTATCATTACAGCGTTAAGGAGAGATTCAACATCACCAGTAAAAGTAAACCCATCTTTAATCACCAGGAAGATTGCATTGGTGACACAGTGTTCATTACAACTAGTAATGATGACAAACCAGCACTTGCCATTGAAGACAAAGAGTTTCTCAAGATCATGGATAAGGAATTCACTCAAAACCAAGAAAACAGTTGGGTAGCCCCTCTACCCTTTCGTACACCTAGAGAGAGACTGCCAAACAACCGTCAGCAAGCAGTGTCCAGATTTGCTTCATTAAAACGTTCCTTTGAGAAGAAACCAGAGATGAAGAAACATTTTGTATCCTTTATGCAGAAGGTTTTAGAAAATGATCACGCTGAACCTGCTCCACCATTGAAAAAGGGTGAAGAATGCTGGTATCTTCCATCCTTTGGTGTGTACCACCCCGCAAACCTAGTCAAATTAGAGTAGTATTTGACTCGAGTGCTCAATATGAAGGAGTCAGTTTGAACAATGTTCTTCTTACTGGGCCAAACTTGAACAACAGCCTTATAGGAGTGCTAATCCGATTCAGACAAGAGCCTATAGCAATAATGGCTGACATCCAACAAATGTTTCACTGCTTCATTGTCCGTGAGCAGGACAGAAATTACCTTAGGTTCCTATGGCACAGAAACAATGACTTAAATGACAAGGTCATAGACTACCGCATGAAGGTACATGTATTCGGGAACAGTCCTTCACCTTCAGTAGCAATCTCCGGACTGAGAAGAACTGCCCAAGAAGGTGAACAAGAGTATGGAACTGATGCTCGTCAGTTTGTAGAGAAAAACTTCTATGTGGATGATGGACTTAAATCTTTTCCTACAGATGAAGAAGCCATTGACCTTCTACGAAGAGTTCAAGAAATGTTGTCTGTGGCCAACCTCAGACTCCACAAGATCATCTCCAACAGCAACAAGGTAATGAAGGCCTTCCACAAAGATGACTATGGTATTAACCTAAAGAATCTTGACTTAGGGTCTGAAGACCTTCCCATGCAGCGCAGTCTTGGCTTGCTCTGGGATATCAAGCAAGATACATTCACTTTTCAAGTATCAACCTGTGATAAGCCCTTTACCAAAAGGGGAGTCTTGTCAGTCGTCAACAGTATCTACGACCCTCTGGGATTTGTAGATCCAGTGACAATCCGAGGAAAGTTTCTGTTGAGACAACTCACTTTGGAGAAGGTAGACTGGGACACTCCACTACCTGATAATAAGCTGAAAGCATGGGAAACATGGAAGAATTCCTTAAAGGCACTGCAAAATCTCCAAATCCCACGCTGCTACACATCCATCTCCCTAGCTTCTGCTAAAAGGAAAGAAATCCACATCTTTTCAGATGCGTCTGTTGAGGCGATTGCAGCTGTAGCCTACCTTCATCTTACTGGACTTGATAATAGACCTTCTGTGGGATTTCTCATTGGTAAGACTAAGCTAACACCAAGGTCTGGACACACTGTTCCAAGGCTTGAACTCTGTGCAGCTGTGTTGGCTGTAGAAATGGCAGAAACCATAAAGAGTGAAATGGACACTGTGATTGACTCCTTTGACTTCTACACCGACAGCAAAGTTGTGCTCGGATGCATACACAACCAAACCAGACGGTTCTATGTGTACGTCAGCAACAGAGTAGAACGTATCTGAAGGGTTTCCACACCCCAACAATGGCACTACATTTCAACCAATCAGAACCCAGCAGATCATGGCACTAGAGCATTACCAGCAAATGAACTTGCAAAGTCAAACTGGCTATTGCCCCCAGATTTCTTATTTGATCAGTCTGAGTCCAGCCCTACTGATGTTTTCAACTTAGTAGATTCTGAAGTTGACAAGGAAATCAGACCTGAAGGTAGCACTCTTTATACTACCATACATCACAAGAAAATACTTGGATCACACCGCTTCCAGCGATTCTCCACATGGTCATCTATAACCTATGTCATTGCACGCCTGAGACATTGGTTTGCTGCTTCAAGGGTAATTATGGAATGCCACTCGAGTGTCGTGGTTGGCACATTTGTAAGAACCATCCCACCTTTGAAGAAATCTCTCATGCTGAAGAAATTATACTTCAATGTGTGCAACAGGAGATCTACACAAAAGAGATCAACTTTATCACAGAAAACTGCAAGTTTCCCAAAAACAATGCTCTTCTAAAGTTAAATCCAATCATTGATGAACATGGGTTGTTACGTGTAGGAGGTCGGATTGGGAAAGCCAACCTTTCCAGCAAGGAGCAAAGTCCAGTCATTGTGCCTGGCAGTCACCATGTAGCTGTTCTTTTAGTTCGGCATTACCATGAACAAGTGAAGCACCAAGGCCGACAGTTCACTGAAGGTGTTGTCAGATCAGCAGGTTTGTGGATCACTGGCATGAAAAGATGCATTTCTTCAGTGCTTCACAAGTGTGTTAAGTGTCGTAGGTTGAGAGGAACTCATCATCATCAGCAAATGGCTGATCTCCCGATAGACAGACTGAGTACTGACCCACCTTTTACCTATGTCGGAGTGGATGTCTTTGGCCCATGGTCAGTCTGTGCACGCAAGACCCGTGGTGGCATGGCTAACAATAAACGGTGGGCCATACTGTTTACTTGCCTAAGTGTACGAGCTGTGCATAATGAGGTAATTGAGTCTATGGACTCCTCCTATTTCATCAATGCTCTTCGAAGATTTTTCGCCATTAGAGGTCCTGTCAAGCAACTCAGGTCTGACTGTGGAACCAACTTTGTTGGATCCTGCAAGGAACTACAACTGGATAATTTCTTGAAAAACAGTGGATGTTCATGGGTTTTTAACCCCCCTCACTCTTCCCACATGGGAGGTTCCTGGGAACGCATGATCGGAATTACAAGGCGAATCTTAAATTACATGTTGTTAGACTCAGGACAACTTACCCACGAGACATTGACTACTCTACTAGCTGAAGTTTCTGCAATAATTAATGCAAGACCACTAGTACCCGTGTCCTCAGATCCAGATTCTCCAACAATATTAACTCCTGCAACACTTCTCACTCAGAAGGTTGGCAACATCCCACTACCACCCGTGAACTTGGACTGCTCTAACATTCACAGACGTCAGTGGAAGCAGGTTCAACATCTGGCAAATGTATTCTGAAGCCGTTGGAGGAAGGAATATCTGCATACTCTTCAAAGCCGCCATAAATGGCAAGAGATTAAGCCAAATCTTCAAGAAGGAGACCTTGTGCTACTGAGAGATAGACGTTTCTCGCAATGACTGGCCAACTGGACTTATTGTCAAAGCCATTCCCAGTGAAGATGGGAAGGTGAGGAAGGTCGAAGTCAAGATTACCAAAGGAGGTACAACTAAAATCTTCTTCAGACCTGTTACTGAGGTGGTGTTGCTACTACCTCATGAAGAACACTCTTCAGGTCAAGGCAAGACCTGAAACTCCTGGAAACTGTTTATCCCTTGGATTACAATTGTGAGTCAGCTGACATAGTGTGGCCTCCCTGACTTTAAGATGGGTTGTGTTACAAGAACTTTGTCAAGAAAACCTACTGAGACTTACTCAAGCAAAGTTTGCTATGTTTATTGCTGTTTGCTTTGTTTTACAGGTTTTTAAGGACAAGTTTGTTGAACTATGGACTTAACATTAGACTAATGTTGCTATAATATTAGTGAAATCTAAAGATTTCAGGCGGGGAGTGTTGTGTCCCACATACATGGACTTGTGTTATGATGTTCATCAGCTAAGTTTGCATGTAGCTAGTTTGTTCCTCTCCCTTCCCTGTAGTTTTGTTCCACCCATGTAGCCACTCCTCCCATAGTCAGTATCTCTTCAGACAAGTATCTGTAAGCATGTGCTGCATCTTCTCTCTGTACCTGGTAAAGCTACTTCGTTTTGACCTATGGAATTTGTCACTGTAAGATCTACACTGCAAGATTAAACCTCTTCAAGATCTTCATCTGTGTCGTCCATTGAGTCGCCTATCTGTGGATACTGCCCTTATATATATACGCTATAGCAGCATAGAGGGTGATATAGTGGCTGGGAATGCAGAGAATCACCCGCGTTCCCAGCCTGTCGGCGGCTGTCGCCGAGCGCGGAAGTAGCCGCCAGCGGGGACAGGACGATCGGAGCGGGGCTGCGAGGGCACCATACAGCTTCAGGGGGCTGAGGGATGCCCCGGGTGAGTAAAGATCTTTTTTTTTTTCACTTAAGTATTCCTTTAAGCTAAGTCATTAATTGCTTTCTAAAATTATCACTATTCTATAAGCTCGATGATTAAGCTTGAGAGACAAAAAAGATCAATGCTTATCAATATATATTTTACTCTCTGCAAGCAGGGAGTTTTCCTACCTCTCTAAAAGAAGGAATCATCAAGCCCCTTCTTAAAAAAACAGACCTCTCTCTCACCTCCCCTTCTTAGGTAAAGTTATTGAAAAGGCTGACTTTCTGCAGCTTGAAGCCAAGCAAACAACATCCTGGACCCTCTACAATCTGTGAAACAGCCCTCATCCAAGTCTGCAACAATCTGCTCATGGCAAGGGAGAGAGAGAAATGTTCCATACTAATCCTGTTGGATCTCTCAGCAGCTTTTGATACAGTTGACCATGAAATCTTGCTCAACAGACTGCAGGAGTACCGTGGCATCAGAGGCTCAGTCCTCCAGTGGTTCAGATCATTCTTGACTAACAGGACACAGAGATTATCCCTAGGACCTGTCATGTCCAACCCTGCACCTCTAAAATTTGGAGTGCCACAAGGATCAATCCTATCCCCTCTGCTATTTTCGATCTACATGCTACCACTTGGTACAATTATCCAACAACATGGCCTGACGTACCACTGCTACCCCGCAGCTACGTTATACCTGTACCTCCAGGTCACTCTGATGTCATCACCGGGGACCGGGTCGGAGCTCCGGCGAACGGCTGTGGGCAGAGCTGCAGCGAGGGAGGTCCTGGGAGCTTGGGGCTGGAGGAAGCCCCCGGTAAGTAACGTTTATTTTATTAAAATTTGCCTGACAACTCTTTTAACTGGAGCAGGTAATGTATAGTGCTCCGCTGCTGCTCTGTGGGGCAGCAAGGTGGCATAGTGGTTAGCGCTCTCACCTTCGAATCCCACCCAGGGCACTCTCTGCAAGGAGTTTGTACATTCTCCCCATGTTTGCGTGAGTTTCCTAGACTGCGATACATACACTACACGATGCATAGACATATGACTATGGTACGGATTAGATTGTGAGTTTCTCTGAGAAACAGTCATGTCACTGACTGTCCTCAGAGGAGCTCTCAATCTAATTTCACTATAGTCATATTCTAATATCCTACCATATTATTATTATTATTAATGTACTGTATATAGCTCTGATATCTTCAGCAGCACTTTACAGAGCACATAGACATGTCGTTGACTGTCTTTTGTCAATTTAATTATCGCGATCAGTAACCCTAACCTGATACTTAATTTCATCCCCTTTCCCATAATTCTACTATCAAATTCCTATCCTCACCATAAATTGCCCAAGAGACAAGACTTTAATCTTTTCTAACCGCATTTATGTTTTTTTTTTACCTAACTTTAACTCCTTTTTGTGTAAATGCCTAACCCTGACCTATCAGTATCCCGAACCTCCCTCCTCTCTCATGTTCGATAACTCTATCCTAACCCTGCTGTTGTCATAGGGCGGCTGGTGATAGTGGGTCTTGGGTGGTAAAAAGTAAAAATCCAGCTCTGCCACCGGTGGGCTCACCAGGATCCCTGCAGCAAGCCAGGCAGCCCTGAGCCCAGTATCACCGCCAGCTAGGCCAGCATCACCACAGCATAACCACTAGCCAGGCTAGCACAGTATCACCACCAGCCAGGCCTCAGGATCACCGCCAGCCAGGCCTCAGCATAACCGCTAGCCAGGCCACAGCATAACCACCAGCCAGGCCTCAGCATCACTACCAGCCAGACTTCAGCATTACTGCCAGCCATGCCAGCACAGCATCACCGCCAGCCAGGCCTCAGCATCACTGCCAGCCAGGCCAGTACAACATCACCACAGGCCAGGCCAACACAGCATCACCGCCAGCCAGGCCAGGCAGCCCAGCATCCCCGCCAGCCAGGCCAGCACAGCATCACCGCCAGCCAGGCCCGGCAGCCCAGCATCACCGCCAGCCAGGCCAGCACAGCATCACCGGCAGCCAGGCCAGGCAGCCCAGCATAACCGCAAACCCAGCACAGCAACCAGGCCAGCCAGCCGAGGACAGAAGCCAGGTGAGGGAACTCTGCATATTTGGGTGAAATGCTGCCTATTTATGATATTTAAGTTAAACCACTGCTAGGTTCATGTACATTTGATACCACCCATGACCCTGCCCACTTTTCCATTGAAAGGCAACACCCATGTTTCACTCTTTCTTGGTGCCCAGGGATACCTCAGATCTCCCAGGATCCTAGCAACGCCCCTGCTCGCCACTGTCACATTACACTTATTCTTCATTTACTGCAATGGCTACCTGTAAAATGGAGAATACTCATCAAGATTGGACTGTTGACATTCAAATCCCTGCACAATTTGGGCCCTGGATACACGAAGGACTTACTGAAACTGCACCACACCTCTCACAACCTCAGATAAGCAGGTTCCATAAACTTGGTCACTCCCAAAGTGCACCTCAAAACCTTTGGAGCCAGAGCTTTCTGTCATGCTGCCCCTACCATTTGGAACTCCCTGCCACACCCAGTAAAGACAGCCCCTTCCCTGGAGTTATTTAAATCCAGACTGAAAGGCCACCTGTTTAGCCTGGCATTTCCGGACTTACAGAGTTACCCCAGAGTTTCCTCTTTACCCCAATTAACCAACCAATTGTTGGTCTGAGTCATGCTTATGCGCTTTGAGTACTACGGGGGAAACACGCTTTACAAATGTTATTTGTTGTTGTTAACTAGCAATTTTATTTAAGAGATTACTTTGAATTTATATACTACTATCACTAATCAAGATGATTTTGATAGTCTACAATGCAAATCTGTCAAAACTGTGGAAAACATGGAGAAAATTGTTGTGTTTAATTGTACAAGGCCTAGTAGGAGGAAGAGAGACTCTCTAGCTAACTGCTAAATGTACCTCTATGAACTTTGAAAGCTATCTGGAATTGTTTGGAACTGTTGGAAACATTTGAGTGACACTGTGTTTTTATTGTTATAGACTGCTGAACTCCACTATGCCCAGGAATTATCTTGACACTACAAAGGCAAAAGACAGATATTGTTCAAATTCCTAACCTCTGCACCCCCCACTTATCCCCAAATTCTGCGCCTGGGGACAGGTGCCCCCCTTTGCCTCCCATCCAGCTTTGTCTCTGATCTGTGGGCAGGCCACTGTGTTTAGAAAGACAGAGCATGAGAGCCAACCACAGCAGCACAGACCCAAACAAACTCAGCTTTTTCTGAAGAAAGTAGAGAGGGTCCATGCTAGGGCACATGTTCAAGTTGTCAACAAGTGGGGGTCCCAGTGCTGGAAGGCGCTGGTTGAGGAGGATAAGAGAAGCCTCTAAACAACCCAGAGTCCTCCCCCTCTCACAGTGAGTACCCTGTAGGGGAATTTTGTTTTTCTCTACAGGTATACTTTAACTGCTTGTAGTTCCAGGATGTAGAATTTATGTCCTTATTAGTGCTGCTGTAAGTTTTAGGATGTAGAATCTACATTCTGCATAAGAAACCACTGCTTGTCACCCGGGCTGTGGAGTCGGTACAAAAATACACCGACTCCGACTCCTCAGGTTAGGATTCCACCGACTCCTCGACTCCGACTACTCTAATTTGCATATTACAATCTATGTAATACAATCTATATGTAATATAAAATGCATCTCTTAACTGCCAACGCTTAGGAATTTTAAAAGACAACTGAAGTGAGAGGGATATAGAGGCTGCCATATTTATCCCCTTTTAAACAATACCAGGTACCTGGATATCCGGCAGATCTTCTGCCTCTAATACTTTTAGTCATAGACTAAAACTAGTCCTTGGTAAGAGTACTTGTAGAAGGTATAGACAGGAACAAAAAACATCTATCAGGCCCTAGGCAATGTAACTGTGGATACATGTAAGAGTGATGTGCAGGTACTCTGCAGGAGAATGAGGCAATTTTTCCTCTATTACACATTCTTCATGCACAATCTGAACATGGATCGGGCCCTAGGCAATGTAACTGTGGGTACATCTAAGAGTGACTCTGCAGGGGAATGAGGGAGTTCTTCCTCCATTACACATTCTTCATGTATGATCTGAACATGGATCAGGCCCTAGGCAATGTAGCTGTGGGTACATGTAAGAGTGATGTGCAGGTACTCTGCAGGAGAATGAGTCCGTTGAGCATGTGTCCCTTTCCTTGTGGAATTTAAGGTCACAGATGTCAAGACCATTCATCATTAAAGGGAACCTAAACTGAGAGGAATACGGAAGTCTCCTTTTAAACAATACCAGTTGCTTGGCAGTCCTGCTGATCTCTGTGTTTGCAGTAGAGGCTGAATCACACACCTGGAACAAGCATGCAGCTAATCCAGTCTGACTTCAGTCTGAGCACCTGTTATGCATGCTTGTTCAGGGGATGTGGCTAAAAGTATTAGAGACACAGGAGCAGCAGGAAAGTCAGGCAACTGGTATTATTTTAAAAGGAAAAATCCATATGCTTCTCAGTTTAGGTTCCCTTTAAAAGTGTAGAGAATAGATCTCTGTCAAGCGAGGCTACTGGGTGCAGAAATTGTATCCTGGTTACATAATCAACAGCTGGTTGTTGTGTGACGTAATTCAACCTTAGGTTATTCTGAGTTAGGAAAAGAGGTTTCGTACCATATGTAGTTGAAGACTCAAAAAGTTACATCACAGCATTGTTGCTGGTCCAATCAAAAAGCAGAACAGTAGGAATACTGAGAACTAACATATATATATATATATAAGAACCAGCAGGAAGGTCTGCACACACACACACATTCATTCATTCTCTTTACATGACAGACACATATACACATATACATACGCTCAAAGAAGACTACTACAGACAAATGAATTCCATATACAGATTACACAGCAATTTAATCATTCTGTTTTTATATCTTTTGTAACTGATTTTGATGTACCAAAGAACTGTACCTTATTGATTTTGAACATCAATGGAGATCAATAACGTTTAATTAAAATCCACATTTTACTGTCTCCTGAGGACTTTGTTTTTAAACAAACATTTAAACCCCATTTAACAACTACATAAGAGGTAAGTATGACATGTTTATGTTTTGACTTTTAATTTTCAGTTCAGGTTTTCTTTAAGGTTTAATTACCGCAGCTACATACAGACAGTACAGGCATCAAGGGAGACGTTTCACGGGCTCTTGCCCACTTCTTCAGAGACTAACAAAGCCATAGAATATGTCTCATAAAAAATATATATACTCACCGCCAGCCAACCCATTGCTGGGCGTCCACGAGCGCTGCAGCACTGTAAGTCCTGCCCCTTTTGGGTGCGGAGTGTGGCCCGACTAGTTAATCAGGACCCAAGGCTTTTGTCCAATCAGGCTGTGTAGAGCATGCGCTGGCAACTTCCTGAACCTCCTCCCGTTTGCTGTTATGATATTTTATGGTGAAACATTGCTGCATTATGATTATTTTCATGGAGTGGTACGGGGTGGGAGGGGGGGAGGTGTCATGGGCCTAATGTGACACAAAGAAATAGTTTATTTCATCAAGTGCCCCTGTGGTTTGGCCTATGTGGGCCAGACCACTAGTGAGATTAAAACGAGGCTTAAAGAGAATTCGAGGCGGATTTTTTAAATCTTAATAGGACACAGAGGCATGTTCTGTGCACAATGACTCTGCTGTTCCCCCTGAAAAATACAGACAGGCTAGCAACAATCTGCTTGTTGCTAGCCTTCTGTTTACCTGCAGTCTGTCAATCAGTGTCCTCTGCATTGCCTCCCCCATTACATGACTCCCCGGAAGCGCAAACAGCCTCCAAGGGCACTGCGGCCAGCCGGGTTGGAGCTTCCTCCAATCTGAAGCTAAGCTTTGACCTAGGAAGTACCCAGAAGGAAGCTAGCGGAGGATGCCACTACCTGGCTACGCCATTTGCATGCTATTGCAATTCACTATCTGGTAGGAATCTGTTCTTTGGGGGAGCAACCGTGCACTGCACTTTTTAATTACTTAGGCCATCTTAGTGATATATATCTTGTTTTTTTCAGTACAATGTAGGCTTTCTTTGGGTAATATTTTTCTCCCAAAACGATTTTACTTTATGAGGAAAAATTAGACGTAAATGCAGAAAATACCAATTTTCTCATTTTTTTGTGCTTCCTAATTTTCACATGACATGTCCCACATTTATAAAACCTTCCCAGTTAAAATGATACCCCATATGCCATATTTTATTACTAGCTGAGTATGTGGAGGACTGTTATCCCCAGCCTGCGCGTCTGTGGCGATCAGATGCGTTCGCTAGGGCGACAGTTCGGTTGCCATAGTGCTGTGCAGAGAACAAAAAAATTAACTAAGGATGAAAAAAAAAAACACTTTTTATTTTATGTCACTTACCATAATTTCTCTTTTAACTTTTAAAACTCCCCCCCCCCCCACCTTATTGAATAATTGTTGCTATTAGCTAGCAACAATCATTCACAGGACCATGCACGAGTGTGCACGGTCAAGTGCGCGCACGTATGTGCATGCACAGTGGCAAGTAATGCTGTGGAGTCGGAGTCGAGGATTCAGAGTTGGAGCAATTTTTGGGTACCTGGAGTCGCAGTCGGGGAAAAAAAGCACTGACTCCTACTCCTAATGAATTTAAACTGTAATTAAAATAGAAAATATGATAAAATGTTCTATTTCTCAGATAATGGTCATCATAAATAATTTATATATACAGTAATAGCTCTGCTTAGTCCCCAAAAATGAAATAAACCAATCAAAAATGGTTACTTATGCTGCTTCAATAAAGCAGTCCCCGTATTTTTAAAGTCTTGTATACATATCTGATTGTGACTGTATATATGATGTGTACACAGATCTCTTATATATACTAAATAACATCTATGCGGTAAGAACAAAGCCTGATGTGTAGCTGTGCCACTAATAGAGATGGTCAATGCGATGGAAATAATTCTGTGCGGATGCTGGTTTATGCAAATTTATGCACTCCCTTTGCTCATGAAATCAAATCATTTGAGATGTTAAAATTTGGTTTGATGACTACGAATTAAAGGGTACCTGAGACAGATGAAATTAAAGCCCCCTTCAGGCTAATCAGTCCCTCGCTGTTGTCCTCCGCCACCTCTATCTTCTGCTATGAGTCCCGACAATTCAGCCTGTCAGCGCAATCCGGCCGCGTGCCGTTCCTACAGCCAGGAGCATTCTGCACCTGCGCAATAGTGCTGCGCAGATGTAGTACACTCCCAGCGCCGGAGTGTGTGCATGCGCCCTACGCCCGACTGGCTCAAGTACCTGGACCCATAGCAGAAGATCCAGGTAGCGGAGGAGGACAGCGAGGGACTGATTAGCCTGAAGAGGGCTGGAGGAAGCCCCAGGTGTGTATAAAACTTTAATTTCATCTGTGTCAGGTTTAGTTTGTTACACAGTAGTACTATACTCTACATATGCACTCCCCACAGAGCTGCAGGGAATCCACTGAGAATGCTGTGCACATTGAACACAGAGGTGTTGTCTATCACCCATAAACCTGGTTCAGATTGTACATGTATCGGCAGAGCGGGAGAACAGCCAAATGCCAGGGGTAGTAGAAAGTTTTAGATGTAGGTCGACGTGAGGTTGGTGTTAGGTGCAGATAGGGAAAGGTTAGTAATAATTTAACAAACTGCGCCTGCCCCAACCCAATAGATAGCACTGTTCAGTTATCAACAATTCGAGTGTTCGCTATCAATAGTCCAATAGGAATCACAATATACTGATGAATGACAGCGCTCCTCTTGTGTATTTCTTGTGTATTTCTTGATATCTGCAAATGTAAACACACTACACATAGTGCAGTACTGTAATATAGACACATAAAAACATCTCCCCAGGAGAAAAAGTGATGCACGCGTGATTCAAACAGTGTCAGCAAAGCAGCCAGCTCTCCCGCAATAATAGCCGCTCACCAGATGATCTCCACCTCATATCCAGGTGGGTCTAGCATGTATATGGCAATCAATGATCAGACTCCAGCGACTTGGATCACAAGTAGTAAAAATTTTAATCCAGATTCCTTCTAAAACAGACAACAAAAATCGCTCATAGAGCAACAACATATAGGTAAATATAGTTAGCCTGCGACTTTGTAAGTGTGCTGTAGGGCGCAGGCTGATTATATTTACCTATATGTTGTTGAGCTATGAGCGATTTTTATTGTTTGTTTTAGAAGGAATCTGGATTAAATTTTTTACTACTTGTGATCCAAGTCGCTGGAGTCTGATCATTGATTGCCATATTGTCATGCTCACCGGCAGGCATTCCGTCTGGCGAGGCTTTGCTTCGTGCAGATGAACTCCCAAAGACGCAGACACGCAGGATATGATGCAAAGTGATGTTTTATTTACAGTGAAGGTATGTACATCAACAGTATTCAAAGTAGATTCCAGACCGTGCAGGAACAGGCATGCAACATTATGTTCATGAAGCAACTTGACAGGAGTATTTACCCAGGCAATATTAGTAAGTTCAAGTCCACCAGCAGGTATGTAGTTATTCATCCAGAATACAGCATACAGGACAAGAGCAAACACACGGGCTATAACTCCAAGAGGTCAGGCAGAACTGGAGCAACCAGACAGATATAAATCCTAGGACTCAGGCAAGACAGGAGCAGGAACTGAGGCTGCACAAGCAGGGAGGACAAACAATGCGACAGCACAGGCTGCTGGGAAGTCTGGATCTTAAGTACTCAGCTAACAAGGCCCTCACCTTGCAGGTGTTCAGACACTCCCATGTAATCTCACTGCAGCAGGACTGAGCCAAATGCAAAGCCAGCCCATAACTGCAGTGAGAAACAGAACTGGCAATCCTTGCACACACACATGCAATTCCATTGCAGCAATGTGCAGACAAAAACCAATGGACAGTCAGCCCATCACTGCATTGACAGGCAGAACTGAGGATCCTAACACATATACATGCTAGTCCCACCTGGATATGAGGTGGAGATCATCTGGTGAGCGGCTATTATTGCGGGAGAGCTGGCTGCTTTGCTGACACTGTTTGAATCACGTGTGCATGACTTTTTCACCGGGGCAGCTGTTTTTATGTGTCTATATTACAGTAATGCACTATGTGTAGTGTGTTTACATTTGCAGATATCAAGAAATACACAAGAGGAGCGCTGTCATTCTTCAGTATATAGGGGAAGGTTAGTGTTAGGCATGGGTAGAGCAGGATTTATGTGAGATTTAGGTTATATAGAGAGGGATAGTAGAATATAGATAATTTACTGATATTGTACTATCGGCATTACCATGCGCCCTTTTTTTATCAGGTGTCTTTATTAAATGTACGTCCTTGAGTCACCTACCTGTGCACATTAGGCCTGCAGACCAAAGTACAACAAGCTGCAATTGCATGCAAATGTTCTGTGGGTACTTCTAACTATACTGGGGCACCTATACCTGGCTACTATAATGGGGGCACCTATAGCTGGTTACCTATACTGTGTCACCCATACCTGGCTACCTATACTGAGGGTACCTGTAGCTGGCTGGGTAACATATACCAGGCTACCTATACTGGAGCCACCTATAATTTGCTAATCTAAACTGGGGGCGCTTATACTTGGCTACCTATACTGGGGGTACCTGTACCTGGCTACCTATACTGGGCAACACCCCACACTCTGCTCCTAGCACTCCACACTCTGCTCCTAGAACCCCTCACTCATCTCCTAGCAACCCACACTCTCTTCCTAGTACCTCACTCTGCTCCTTGCACCTCACACTCTGCTCCTAGAACCCCTCACTCTTCTGCTAGCACCCCACACTCTCATCATAACACTCCACACTTTGCTCCTAGCACCCCACACTCTACTCCTAGCACCCCACACGCTGCTCCTAGCACCCCACACTCTCCTTCTAGCACCCCACACTCTCCTTCTAGCACCCGACACTCTGCTCCTAGCACCTCGCACTCTGCTCCTAGCACCCCACACTCTCCTCCTAGCACCCCACACTCTCCTCCTAGCACCCCACACTCTACTCCTAGCACCCAACACTCTACTCCTAGCACCTCACACTCTGCTCCTAGCACGCCACACTCTCCGCCTAGCACCAGCAACTTGCACTCTGTTCCTAGCACCTCACTCTGCTCCTAGCATGCCCTCACTCTCCTCCTAGCAACCCTCAACCTCCTCCTAGCACCCCTCAATCTCCTCCTAGCACCCCACACTCTCTTCCTAGCACCTCACTCTGCTCCTAGCACCTCACACTCTTCTCCTAGCACCCCACACTCTCATCCTAACACCCCACATGTTACTCCTAGCACCCCACACACTGCTCCTAGCACCCCACACTCTCCTCCTAGCACCTCACACTCTGCTCCTAGCTCCTCACACTATGCTCCTAGCACATCACACTCTGCTCCTAGCACCTCACACACTCCTCCCAGCACTTCACAATTTGCTCCTAGCACCTCACACTCTGCTCCTAGCATCCCACATTCTGCTCCTAGCATCCCACACTCTTCTCCTAGCACCTCACTCTGCTCCTAGCACCCCACACTCTCATCCTAGCACCCCACACTCTCATCCTAGCACCCCACACTCTCCTTCTAGCACCCCACACACTCCTCCTAGCACTTCTTCTAGCACTGCTCCTAGCACCTCACACTCTGCTCCTAGCACCCCACACTCTGCTCCTAGAACCCCTCACTCATCTCCTAGCACCCCACACTCTGCTCCTAGCACCTCACATTCTGCTCCTAGCATCCCACACTCTCTTCCTAGCACCTCACTATGCTTCTAGCACCCAAAGTCTCATCCTAGCATCCCACACTCTCAACCTAGCAAAGTGTGAAGTGCTAGGAGGAGTGTGTGAGGTGCTAGGAGCATAGTGTGAGGTGCTAGGAGCAGAGTGTGAGGTGCTAGGAGCAGAGTGTGAGGTGCTAGGAGGAGAGTGTGGGGTGCTAGGAGGAGAGTGTGGGGTGCTAGGAGCAGTGTGTGGGGTGCTAGGAGCAAAGTATGGGGTGCTAGAAGCAAAGTGTGGGTTGCTAGGAGAAGAGTGTGAGGTGCTAGGAGCAGAGTGAGGTGCTAGGAAGAGAGTGTGGGGTGCTAGGAGGAGATTGAGGGGTGCTAGGAGGAGATTGAGGGGTGCTAGGAGGAGAGTGAGGGCATGCTAGGAGCAGAGTGAGGAGCTAGGAGTGCAAGGTGCTGGTGCTAGGCGGAGAGTGTGGGGTGCTAGAAGCAGAGTGTGGGGTGCTTGGAGGAGAGTGTAGGGTGCTAGGATGAGAGTGTGGGGTGCTAGGAGCAGAGTGTGAGGTGCTAGGAGCAAAGTGTGAAGTGCTAGGAGGAGTGTGTGAGGTGCTAGGAGCAGAGTGTGAGGTGCTAAGAGCATAGTGTGAGGTGCAAGAAGAAGAGTGTGGGGTGCTAGGAGGAGAGTGTGGGGTGCTAGGAGGAGTGTGTGGGGTGCTAGGAGCAAAGTGTGGGGTGTTAGAATGAGAGTGTGGGGTGCTAGGAGGAGAGTGTGGGGTGCTAGGAGCAGATTGAGGGGTGCTAGGAGGAGAGAGAAGGCATGCTAGGAGCAGAGATAGGTGCTAGGAACAGAGTGCAAAGTGCTGGTTCTGTGAGAGTGTGGGGTGCTAGGAGAAGAGTGTGAGGTGATAGGAGCAAAGTGTGAAGTTCTAGGAGAGGTGTGCGAGGTGCTAGGAGCAGAGTGTGAGGTGCTAGGAGCAGAGTGTGAGGTGCAAGAAGAAGAGTGTGAGGTGCTAGGAGGAGAGTGTGGGATGCTAGGAGGAGAGTGTGGGGTGCTAGGAGGAGTGTGTGGGGTGCTAGGAGCAAAGTGTGGGGTGTTAAGATGAGAGTGTGGGGTGCTAGGAGGAGAGTGTGGGGTGTTAGGAGCAGATTGAGGGGTGCTAGGAGGAGAGTGAAGGCATGCTAGGAGCAGAGGTAGGTGCTAGGAACAAAGTGCAAGGTGCTGGTTCTGTGAGAGTGTGGCGTGCTAGGAGCAGAGTGTGAGGTGCTAGGAGCAAAGTGTGAAGTGCTAGGAGGAGTGTGTGAGGTGCTAGGAGCATAGTGTGAGGTGCTAGGAGCAGAGTGTGAGGTGCTAGGAGGAGAGTGTGGGGTGCTAGGAGGAGCGTGTGGGGTGCTAGAAGCAGAGTGTGGGGTGCTTAGAGGAGAGTGTAGGGTGCTAGGAGGAAAGTGTAGGGTGCTAGGATGAGAGTGTGGGGTGCTAGTAGCAGAGTGAGAGGTGCTAGGAGCAGAGTGCGAGGTGCTAGGAATAGAGTGTAGGGTGCTAGAAGGAGAGTGTGGGGTGCTAGAAGAAGAGCGTGAGGTGCTAGGAGCAGCATGAGGGGTGCTAGGAGTAGATTGTGGGGTGCTAGGAGAAGAGTGTGGGGTGCTAGGAGGAGAGTGTGGGGTGCTAGGAGCATAGTGTGAGGTGCTAGGAGCAAAGTGTGAAGTGCTAGGAGGAGTGTGCGAGGTGCTAGGACTAAAGTGTGATGTGCTAGGAGCACAGTGTGAGCTGCTAGGAGCAGAGTGTGAGGTGCTATGAGGAGAGTGTGGGGTGCTAGGAGGAGTGTGTGGGGTGCTAGGAGAAGAGTGTGAGGTGCTAGGAGCAGAGTGTGGGGTGCTAGAAGGAGAGGGTGGGGTGCTAGGAGCAGAGTGTGAGGCGCTAGGAGCAGAGTGAGGTGCTAGGAAGAGAGTGTGGGGTGCTAGGAGCAGAGTGTGAGGTGCTAGGAGCAGAGTGTGAGGTGCTAGGATGAGAGAGTGGGGTGCTAGAAGGAGAGGGTGGGGTGCTAGGAGCAGAGTGTGAGGTGCTAGGAGCAGAGTGAGGTGCTAGGAAGAGAGTGTGGGGTGCTAGAAGGAGTGTGTGGGGTGCTAGGAGCAGAGTGTGAGGTGCTAGGAGGAGAGTGTGGGGTGCTAGAAGCAGAGTGTGGGGTGCTAGGAGGAGAGTGTGGGGTGCTAGGAGGAGAGTGTGGGGTGCTAGAAGCAGAGTGTGAGGTGCAAGGAGGAGTGTGTGGAGTGCTAGGAGCAGAGTGTGAGGTGCTAGGAGCAGAGTTTAAGGTGCTAAGAGCAGAGTGTGGGGTGCTAGGAGGAGAGTGAGGGGTTCTAGGAGCAGAGTGTGGGGTGCTAGGATGAGAGTGTGAGGTGCTAGAATGAGAGTGTGGGGTGCTAGGAGCAGAGTGTGGGGTGCTAGGAGCAGAGTGTGAGGTGCTAGGAGCAGAGTGTGAGGTGCTAGGAGTAAAGTGTGAGGTGATAGGGTGAGAGTGTGGGGTGCTAGGAGCAGAGTGAGGTGCTAGGAGGAGAGTGTGGGGTGCTAGAAGCAGAGTGTGAGGTGCTAGGAGCAAAGTGTGAAGTGCTAGGAGGAGTGTGTGAGGTGCTAGGAGCAGAGTGTGAGGTGCCAAGAGCATAGTGTGAGGTGCAAGAAGAAGAGTGTGGGGTGCTAGAAGGAGAGTGTGGGTGCTAGGAGGAGTGTGTGGGGTGCTAGGAGCAAAGTGTGGGGTGTTAGGATGAGAGTGTGGGGTGCTAGGAGGAGAGTGTGGGGTGCTAGGAGCAGATTGAGGGGTGCTAGGAGGAGAGAGCAGGCATGCTAGGAGCAGAGTTAGGTGCTAGGAACAGAGTGCAAGGTGCTGGTTCTGTGAGAGTGTGGGGTGCTAGGAGCAGAATGTGAGGTGCTAGGAGCAAAGTGTGAAGTGCTCGGAGGAGTGTGTGAGGTGCTAGGAGCAGAGTGTGAGGTGCTAGGAGCATAGTGTGAGGTGCAAGAAGAAGAGTGTGGGGTGCTAGGAGGAGAGTGTGGGGTGCTAGGAGGAGAGTGTGGGGTGCTAGGAGGAGTGTGTGGGGTGCTAGGAGCAAAGTGTGGGGTGTTAGGATGAGAGTGTGGGGTGCTAGGAGTAGAGTGTGGGGTGCTAGGAGCAGATTGAGGGGTGCTAGGAGGAGAGTGAAGGCATTCTAGGAGCAGAGTTAGGTGCTAGGAACAGAGTGCAAGGTGCTGGTTCTGTGAGAGTGTGGCGTGCTAGGAGCAGAGTGTGAGGTGCTAGGAGCAAAGTGTGAAGTGCTAGGAGGAGTGTGTGAGGTGCTAGGAGCATAGTGTGAGGTGCTAGGAGCATAGTGTGAGGTGCTAGGAGCAGAGTGTGAGGTGCTAGGAGGAGAGTGTGGGGTGCTAGGAGGAGCGTGTGGGGTGCTAGAAGCAGAGTGTGGGGTGCTTAGAGGAGAGTGTAGGGTGCTAGGAGGAAAGTGTAGGGTGCTAGGATGAGAGTGTGGGGTGCTAGTAGCAGAGTGAGAGGTGCTAGGAGCAGAGTGCGAGGTGCTAGGAACAGAGTGTAGGGTGCTAGAAGGAGAGTGTGGGGTGCTAGAAGAAGAGTGTGAGGTGCTAGGAGCAGCGTGAGGGGTGCTAGGAGTAGATTGTGGGGTGCTAGGAGTAGAGTGTGGGGTGCTAGGAGGAGAGTGTGGGGTGCTAGGAGCATAGTGTGAGGTGCTAGGAGCAAAGTGTGAAGTGCTAGGAGGAGTGTGCGAGGTGCTAGGACTAAAGTGTGATGTGCTAGGAGCACAGTGTGAGCTGCTAGGAGCAGAGTGTGAGGTGCTATGAGGAGAGTGTGGGGTGCTAGGATGAGTGTGTGAGGTTCTAGGAGAAGAGTGTGAGGTGCTAGGAGCAGAGTGTGGGGTGCTAGAAGGAGAGGGTGGGGTGCTAGGAGCAGAGTGTGAGGTGCTAGGAGCAGAGTGAGGTGCTAGGAAGAGAGTGTGGGGTGCTAGGAGCAGAGTGTGGGGTGCTAGGAGCAGAGTGTGAGGTGCTAGGAGCAGAGTGTGAGGTGCTAGGATGAGAGTGTGGGGTGCTAGAAGGAGAGGGTGGGTGCTAGGAGCAGAGTGTGAGGTGCTAGGAGCAGAGTGAGATGCTAGGAAGAGAGTGTGGGGTGCTAGGAGGAGTGTGTGGGGTGCTAGGAGCAGAGTGTGAGGTGCTAGGAGGAGAGTGTGGGGTGCTAGAAGCAGAGTGTGGGGTGCTAGGAGGAGAGTGTGGGGTGCTAGAAGCAGAGTGTGAGGTGCAAGGAGGAGTGTGTGGAGTGCTGGGAGCAGAGTGTGAGGTGCTAGGAGCAGAGTTTAAGGTGCTAGGAGCAGAGTGTGGGGTGCTAGGAGGAGAGTGAGGGGTTCTAGGAGCAGAGTGTGGGGTGCTAGGATGAGAGTGTGAGGTGCTAGAATGAGAGTGTGGGGTGCTAGGAGCAGAGTGTGAGGTGCTAGGAGCAGAGTGTGAGGTGCTAGGAGTAAAGTGTGAGGTGATAGGGTGAGAGTGTGGGGTGCTAGGAGCAGAGTGAGGTGCTAGGAGGAGAGTGTGGGGTGCTAGAAGCAGAGTGTGAGGTGCTAGGAGCAAAGTGTGAAGTGCTAGGAGGAGTGTGTGAGGTGCTAGGAGCAGAGTGTGAGGTGCCAGGAGCAGAGTGTGAGGTGCCAAGAGCATAGTGTGAGGTGCAAGAAGAAGAGTGTGGGGTGCTAGGAGGAGAGTGTGGGGTGCTAGGATGAGTGTGTGGGGTGCTAGGAGCAAAGTGTGGGGTGTTAGGATGAGAGTGTGGGGTGCTAGGAGGAGAGTGTGGGGTGCTAGGAGCAGATTGAGGGGTGCTAGGAGGAGAGAGCAGGCATGCTAGGAGCAGAGTTAGGTGCTAGGAACAGAGTGCAAGGTGCTGGTTCTGTGAGAGTGTGGGGTGCTAGGAGCAGAATGTGAGGTGCTAGGAGCAAAGTGTGAAGTGCTCGGAGGAGTGTGTGAGGTGCTAGGAGCATAGTGTGAGGTGCAAGAAGAAGAGTGTGAGGTGCTAGGAGGAGAGTGTGGGGTGCTAGGAGGAGAGTGTGGGGTGCTAGGAGGAGTGTGTGGGGTGCTAGGAGCAAAGTGTGGGGTGTTAGGATGAGAGTGTGGGGTGCTAGGAGTAGAGCGTGGGGTGCTAGGAGCAGATTGAGGGGTGCTAGGAGGAGAGTGAAGGCATTCTAGGAGCAGAGTTAGGTGCTAGGAAGAGAGTGCAAGGTGCTGGTTCTGTGAGAGTGTGGCGTGCTAGGAGCAGAGTGTGAGGTGCTAGGAGCAAAGTGTGAAGTGCTAGGAGGAGTGTGTGAGGTGCTAGGAGCATAGTGTGAGGTGCTAGGAGCAGAGTGTGAGGTGCTAGGAAGAGAGTGTGGGGTGCTAGGAGGAGCGTGTGGGGTGCTAGAAGCAGAGTGTGGGGTGCTTAGAGGAGAGTGTAGGGTGCTAGGAGGAAAGTGTAGGGTGCTAGGATGAGAGTGTGGGGTGCTAGGAGCAGAGTGCGAGGTGCTAGGAGCAGAGTGCGAGGTGCTAGGAGCGGAGTGTAGGGTGCTAGAAGGAGAGTATGGGGTGCTAGAAGGAGAGTGTGGGGTGCTAGGAGCAGCGTGAGGGGTGCTAGGAGTAGAGTGTGGGGTGCTAGGAGTAGAGTGTGGGGTGCTAGGAGCAAAGTGTGGAGTGTTAGGATGAGAGTGTGGGGTGCTAGGAGAAGAGTGTGAGGTGCAAGGAGCAGAGTGAGGTGCTAGGAAGAGAGTGTGGGGTGCTAGGAGATGAGTGTGGGGTACTAGGAGCAGAGTGTGGGGTGCTAGGAGCAGAGTGTGGGGTGCAAGGAGCAGAGTGAGGTGCTAGGAAGAGAGTGTGGGGTGCTAGGAGATGAGTGTGGGGTACTAGGAGCAGAGTGTGGGGTGCTAGGAGCAGAGTGTGGGGTGCTAGGAGCAGAGTGTGGGGTGCTAGGAGCAGAGTGTGAGGTGCTAGGAGAAGTGCTAGGAGGAGTGTGTGGGGTGCTAGAAGGAGAGTGTGGGGTGCTAGGAGCACAGTGTGAGGAGTGTGTGGGGTGCTAGAAGGAGAGTGTGGAGTGCTAGGATGAGAGTGTGGGATGCTAGGATGAGAGTTTGGGGTGCTAGGAGCAGAGTGAGGTGCTAGGAGGAGAGTGTGGCAGGGGCGTAGCAATAGGGGGTGCAGCGGTAGCGACCGCATCGGGGCCCTTGGGCCAGAGGGGCCCCGAAGGGCCCTCCCTCAACTACAGTAATAGCTCTCTATTGGTCCTGTGCTCATAATAATCACTTCTATAGATACTTTGAATAATGGTAATCATTAACAAACTGTTTCCCATCCCTTCCTTGCACCTCTGACTCTGTAGTTGCCATTGGCAGGATTTGGTGCACCGTATCAATTGCTATGTATAGAGTGCTTGGGGGGCCCCATTGTAAAACTTGCATCGGGGCCCACAGCTCCTTAGCTACGCCACTGGAGTGTGGGATGCTAGGAGCAGAGTATGAGGTGCTAGGAGCAAAGTGTGAAGAGAGTGTGGGGTGCTAGGAGTAGAGTGTGGGGTGCTAGGAGCAAAGTGTGGAGTGTTAGGATGAGAGTGTGGGGTGCTAGGAGAAGAGTGTGAGGTGCAAGGAGCAGAGTGAGGTGCTAGGAAGAGAGTGTGGGGTGCTAGGAGATGAGTGTGGGGTACTAGGAGCAGAGTGTGGGGTGCTAGGAGCAGAGTGTGTGGTGCTAGGAGCAGAGTGTGAGGTGCTAGGAGAAGTGCTAGGAGGAGTGTGTGGGGTGCTAGAAGGAGAGTGTGGGGTGCTAGGAGCACAGTCTGAGGAGTGTGTGGGGTGCTAGAAGGAGAGTGTGGAGTGCTAGGATGAGAGTGTGGGATGCTAGGATGAGAGTTTGGGGTGCTAGCAGCAGAGTGAGGTGCTAGGAGGAGAGTGTGGGATGCTAGGAGCAGAGTATGAGGTTCTAGGAGCAAAGTGTGAAGAGAGTGTGGGGTGCTAGGAGATGAGTGAGGGGTTCTAGGAGCAGAGTGCGGGGTGCTAGGAGCAGAGTGTGGGGTGCTAGGAGCAGAGTGTGAGGTGCTATGAGCAGTGCTAGGAGAAGTGCTAGGAGGAGTGTGTGGGGTGCTAGAAGGAGAGTGAGGGGTGCTAGAAGCACAGTGTGAGGAGTGTGTGGGGTGCTAGGAGGAGAGTGTGGGATGCTAGGAGCAGAGTGTGAGGTGCTAGGAGCAAAGTGTGAAGTGCTGGGAGGAGTGTGTGAAGTGCTGGGAGGAGTGTGTGAGGTGCTAGGAGCAGTGTGTGGGGTGCTAGGAGCAAAGTGTGGGGTGTTAGGATGAGAGTGTGGGGTGCTAGGAGAAGAGTGTGAGGTGCTAGGAGCAAAGTGAGGTGCTAGGAAGAGAGTGTGGGGTGCTAGGAGGAGATTGAGGGTGCTAGGAGGAGACTGAGGGGTGCTAGGAGGAGAGTGAGGACATGCTAGGAGCAGAGTGAGAGGTGCTAGGATGAGAGTTTGGGGTGCTAGAAGGAGAGGGTGGGGTGCTAGGAGCAGAGTGTGAGGTGCTAGGAGCAGAGTGAGGTGCTAGGAAGAGAGTGTGGGGTGATAGGAGGAGTGTGTGGGGTCCTAGGAGCAGAGTGTGAGGTGCTAGGAGGAGAGTGTGGGGTGCTAGAAGCAGAGTGTGGGGTGCTAGGAGGAGAGTGTGGGGTGCTAGAAGCAGAGTGTGAGGTGCAAGGAGGAGTGTGTGGAGTGCTAGGAGCAGAGTGTGAGGTGCTAGGAGCAGAGTTTAAGGTGCTAGGAGCAGAGTGTGGGGTGCTAGGAGGAGAGTGAGGGGTTCTGGGAGCAGCGTGTGGGGTGCTAGGATGAGAGTGTGAGGTGCTAGAATGAGAGTGTGGGGTGCTAGGAGCAGAGTGTGAGGTGCTAGGAGCAGAGTGTGAGGTGCGAGGAGTAAAGTGTGAGGTGATAGGGTGAGAGTGTGGGGTGCTAGGAGCAGAGTGAGGTGCTAGGAGGAGAGTGTGGGGTGCTAGAAGCAGAGTGTGAGGTGCTAGGAGCAAAGTGTGAAGTGCTAGGAGGAGTGTGTGAGGTGCTAGGAGCATAGTGTGAGGTGCCAAGAGCATAGTGTAAGGTGCAAGAAGAAGAGTGTGGGGTGCTAGGAGGAGAGTGTGGGGTGCTAGGAGGAGTGTGTGGGGTGCTAGGAGCAAAGTGTGGGGTGTTAGGATGAGAGTGTGGGCTGCTAGGAGGAGAGTGTGGGGTGCTAGGAGCAGATTGAGGGGTGCTAGGAGGAGAGAGCAGGCATGCTAGGAGCAGAGTTAGGTGCTAGGAACAGAGTGCAAGGTGCTGGTTCTGTGAGAGTGTGTGGTGCTAGGAGCAGAATGTGAGGTGCTAGGAGCAAAGTGTGAAGTGCTCGGAGGAGTGTGTGAGGTGCTAGGAGCAGAGTGTGAGGTGCTAGGAGCATAAAGTGAGGTGCAAGAAGAAGAGTGTGAGGTGCTAGGAGGAGAGTGTGGGGTGCTAGGAGGAGAGTGTGGGGTGCTAGGAGGAGAGTGTGGGGTGCTAGGAGGAGTGTGTGGGGTGCTAGGAGCAAAGTGTGGGGTGTTAGGATGAGAGTGTGGGGTGCTAGGAGTAGAGTGTGGGGTGCTAGGAGCAGATTGAGGGGTGCTAGGATAAGAGTGTGGGATGCTAGGATGAGAGTTTGGGGTGCTAGGAGCAGAGTGAGGTGCTAGGAGGAGAGTGTGGGATGCTAGGAGCAGAGTATGAGGTGCTAGGAGCAAAGTGTGAAGAGAGTGTGGGGTGCTAGGAGATGAGTGAGGGGTTCTAGGAGCAGAGTGCGGGGTGCTAGGAGCAGAGTGTGGGGTGCTAGGAGCAGAGTGTGAGGTGCTATGAGCAGTGCTAGGAGAAGTGCTAGAAGGAGTGTGTGGGGTGCTAGTAGGAGAGTGAGGGGTGCTAGAAGCACAGTGTGAGGATTGTGTGGGGTGCTAGAAGGAGAGTGTGGGGTGCTAGGATGAGAGTGTGGGGTGCTAGGATGAGAGTGTGGGGTGCTAGGAGCAGAGTGAGTTGCTAGGAGGAGAGTGTGGGATGCTAGGAGCAGAGTGTGAGGTGCTAGGAGCAAAGTGTGAAGTGCTGGGAGGAGTGTGTGAGGTGCTAGGAGCAGTGTGTGGGGTGCTAGGAGCAAAGTGTGGGGTGTTAGGATGAGAGTGTGGGGTGCTAGGAGAAGAGTGTGAGGTGCTAGGAGCAAAGTGAGGTGCTAGGAAGAGAGTGTGGGGTGCTAGGAGGAGATTGAGGGTGCTAGGAGGAGATTGAGGGGTGCTAGGAGGAGAGTGAGGACATGCTAGGAGCAGAGTGAGGTGCTAGGAACAGAGTGCAAGGTGCTGGTGCTAGGCGGAGAGTGTGGGGTGCTAGGAGTAGAGTGTGGGGTGCTAGGAGGAGAGTGTGGGGTGCAAGGAGGAGAGTGTGGGGTGCTAGGAGGAGTGTGTGGGGTGCTAGGAGCAAAGTGTGGGGTGTTAGGATGAGAGTGTGGGGTGCTAGGAGAAGAGTGTGAGGTGCTAGGAGCAGAGTGTGGGGTGCTAGAAGGAGAGGGTGGGGTGCTAGGAGCAGAGTGTGGGGTGCTAGAAGGAGAGGGTGGGGTGCTAGGAGCAGAGTGTGAGGTGCTAGGAGCAGAGTGAGGTGCTAGGAAGAGAGTGTGGGGTGCTAGGAGCAGAGTGTGGAGTGCTAGGAGCAGAGTGTGAGGTGCTAGGAGCAGAGTGTGAGGTGCTAGGATGAGAGTGTGGGGTGCTAGGAGCAGAGTGTGAGGTGCTAGAAGGAGAGGGTGGGGTGCTAGGAGCAGAGTGTGAGGTGCTAGGAGCAGAGTGAGGTGCTAGCAAGAGAGTGTGGGGTGCTAGGAGGAGTGTGTGGGGTGCTAGGAGCAAAGTGTGAAGTGTTAGGAGGAGTGTGTGGGGTACTAGAATGAGAGTGTGAGGTGCTAGGATGAGAGTGTGGGGTGCTAGGAGCAGAGTGTTAGGTGCTAGGAGCAGAGTGTGAGGTGCTAGGAGTAAAGTGGGAGGTGATAGGATGAGAGTGTGGGGTGCTAGGAGCAGAGTGGGGAGCTAGGAGGAGAGTGTGGGGTGCTAGAAGCAGAGTGTGAAGTGCTAGGAGCAAAGTGTGAAGTACTAGGAGGAGTGTGTGAGGTGCTAGGAGCAGAGTGTGAGGTGCTAAGAGCATAGTGTGAGGTGCAAGAAGACGAGTGTGGGGTGCTAGGAGGAGAGTGTGGGGTGCTAGGAGGAGTGTGTGGGGTGCTAGGAGCAAAGTGTGGGGTGTTAGGATGAGAGTGTGGGGTGCTAGGAGTAGAGTGTGGGGTGCTAGGAGCATATTGAGGGGTGCTAGGAGGAAAGAGAAGGCATGCTAGGAGCAGAGTTAGGTGCTAGGAACAGAGTGCAAAGTGCTGGTTCTGTGAGAGTGTGGGGTGCTAGGAGCAAAGTGTGAAGTGCTAGGAGGAGTGTGCAAGGTGCTAGGAGCAGAGTGTGAGGTGCTAGGAGCAGAGTGTGAGGTGCAAGAAGAAGAGTGTGAGGTGCTAGGAGGAGAGTGTGGGATGCTAGGAGGAGAGTGTAGGGTGCTAGGAGGAGTGTGTGGGGTGCTAGGAGCAAAGTGTGGGGTGTTAGGATGAGAGTGTGGGGTGCTAGGAGGAGAGTGTGGGGTGTTAGGAGCAGATTGAGGGGTGCTAGGAGGAGAGTGAAGACATGCTAGGAACAAAGTGCAAGGTGCTGGTTCTGTGAGAGTGTGGCGTGCTAGGAGCAAAGTGTGAGGTGCTAGGAGCAAAGTGTGAAGTGCTAGGAGGAGTGTGTGAGGTGCTAGGAGCATAGTGTGAGGTGCTAGGAGCAGAGTGTGAGGTGCTAGGAGGAGAGTGTGGGGTGCTAGGAGGAGCGTGTGGGGTGCTAGAAGCAGAGTGTGGGGTGCTTAGAGGAGAGTGTAGAGTGCTAGGAGGAAAGTGTAGGGTGCTAGGATGAGAGTGTGGGGTGCTAGTAGCAGAGTGAGAGGTGCTAGGAGCAGAGTGCGAGGTGCTAGGAACAGAGTGTATGGTGCTAGAAGGAGAGTGTGGGGTGCTAGAAGAAGAGTGTGAGGTGCTAGGAGCAGCGTGAGGGGTGCTAGGAGTAGAGTGTGGGGTGCTAGGAGTAGAGTGTGGGGTGCTAGGAGGAGAGTGTGGAGTGCTAGGAGCAAAGTGTGAAGTGCTGGGAGGAGTGTGTGAAGTGCTAAGAGGAGAGTGTGGAGTGCTAGGAGCAAAGTGTGAAGTGTTAGGAGGAGTGTGTGGGGTACTAGGATGAGAGTGTGAGGTGCTAGGATGAGAGTGTGGGGTGCTAGGAGCAGAGTGTTAGGTGCTAGGAGCAGAGTGTGAGGTGCTAGGAGTAAAGTGGGAGGTGATAGGATGAGAGTGTGGGGTGCTAGGAGCAGAGTGGGGTGCTAGGAGCAAAGTGTGGGGTGTTAGGATGAGAGTGTGGGGTGCTAGGAGAAGAGTGTGAGGTGCTAGGAGCAGAGTGTGGGGTGCTAGAAGGAGAGGGTGGGGTGCTAGGAGCAGAGTGTGGGGTGCTAGAAGGAGAGGGTGGGGTGCTAGGAGCAGAGTGTGAGGTGCTAGGAGCAGAGTGAGGTGCTAGGAAGAGAGTGTGGGGTGCTAGGAGCAGAGTGTGGAGTGCTAGGAGCAGAGTGTGAGGTGCTAGGAGCAGAGTGTGAGGTGCTAGGATGAGAGTGTGGGGTGCTAGGAGCAGAGTGTGAGGTGCTAGAAGGAGAGGGTGGGGTGCTAGGAGCAGAGTGTGAGGTGCTAGGAGCAGAGTGAGGTGCTAGCAAGAGAGTGTGGGGTGCTAGGAGGAGTGTGTGGGGTGCTAGGAGCAGAGTGTGAGGTGCAAGGAGCAGAGTGAGGTGCTAGGAGGAGAGTGTGGGGTGCTAGGAGCAGAGTGTGGGGTGCTAGGAGGAGAGTGTGGGGTGCTAGAAGCAGAGTGTGAGGTGCAAGGAGGAGTGTGTGGTGTGCTAGGAGCAGAGTGTGAGGTTCTAGGAGCAGAGTTTGAGGTGCTAGGAGCAGAGTGTGGGTTGCTAGGAGGAGAGTGAGGGGTTCTAGGAGGAGATTGAGGGGTGCTAGGAGGAGAGTGAGGGCATGCTAGGAGCAGAGTGAGGAGCTAGGAACAGAGTGCAAGGTGCTGGTGCTAGGCGGAGAGTGTGGGGTGCTAGAAGCAGAGTGTGAGGTGCTTGGAGGAGAGTGTAGGGTGCTAGGATGAGAGTGTGGGGTGCTAGGAGCAGAGTGTGAGGTGCTAAGAGGAGAGTGTGGAGTGCTAGGAGCAAAGTGTGAAGTGTTAGGAGGAGTGTGTGGGGTACTAGGATGAGAGTGTGAGGTGCTAGGATGAGAGTGTGGGGTGCTAGGAGCAGAGTGTTAGGTGCTAGGAGCAGAGTGTGAGGTGCTAGGAGTAAAGTGGGAGGTGATAGGATGAGAGTGTGGGGTGCTAGGAGCAGAGTGGGGAGCTAGGAGGAGAGTGTGGGGTGCTAGAAGCAGAGTGTGAGGTGCTAGGAGCAAAGTGTGAAGTACTAGGAGGAGTGTGTGAGGTGCTAGGAGCAGAGTGTGAGGTGCTAAGAGCATAGTGTGAGGTGCAAGAAGACGAGTGTGGGGTGCTAGGAGGAGAGTGTGGGGTGCTAGGATGAGAGTGTGGGGTGCTAGGAGCAGAGTGTGAGGTGCTAGAAGGAGAGGGTGGGGTGCTAGGAGCAGAGTGTGAGGTGCTAGGAGCAGAGTGAGGTGCTAGCAAGAGAGTGTGGGGTGCTAGGAGGAGTGTGTGGGGTGCTAGGAGCAGAGTGTGAGGTGCAAGGAGCAGAGTGAGGTGCTAGGAGGAGAGTGTGGGGTGCTAGGAGCAGAGTGTGGGGTGCTAGGAGGAGAGTGTGGGGTGCTAGAAGCAGAGTGTGAGGTGCAAGGAGGAGTGTGTGGTGTGCTAGGAGCAGAGTGTGAGGTTCTAGGAGCAGAGTTTGAGGTGCTAGGAGCAGAGTGTGGGTTGCTAGGAGGAGAGTGAGGGGTTCTAGGAGGAGATTGAGGGGTGCTAGGAGGAGAGTGAGGGCATGCTAGGAGCAGAGTGAGGAGCTAGGAACAGAGTGCAAGGTGCTGGTGCTAGGCGGAGAGTGTGGGGTGCTAGAAGCAGAGTGTGAGGTGCTTGGAGGAGAGTGTAGGGTGCTAGGATGAGAGTGTGGGGTGCTAGGAGCAGAGTGTGAGGTGCTAAGAGGAGAGTGTGGAGTGCTAGGAGCAAAGTGTGAAGTGTTAGGAGGAGTGTGTGGGGTACTAGGATGAGAGTGTGAGGTGCTAGGATGAGAGTGTGGGGTGCTAGGAGCAGAGTGTTAGGTGCTAGGAGCAGAGTGTGAGGTGCTAGGAGTAAAGTGGGAGGTGATAGGATGAGAGTGTGGGGTGCTAGGAGCAGAGTGGGGAGCTAGGAGGAGAGTGTGGGGTGCTAGAAGCAGAGTGTGAGGTGCTAGGAGCAAAGTGTGAAGTACTAGGAGGAGTGTGTGAGGTGCTAGGAGCAGAGTGTGAGGTGCTAAGAGCATAGTGTGAGGTGCAAGAAGACGAGTGTGGGGTGCTAGGAGGAGAGTGTGGGGTGCTAGGAGGAGTGTGTGGGGTGCTAGGAGCAAAGTGTGGGGTGTTAGGATGAGAGTGTGGGGTGCTAGGAGTAGAGTGTGGGGTGCTAGGAGCATATTGAGGGGTGCTAGGAGGAAAGAGAAGGCATGCTAGGAGCAGAGTTAGGTGCTAGGAACAGAGTGCAAAGTACTGGTTCTGTGAGAGTGTGGGGTGCTAGGAGCAAAGTGTGAAGTGCTAGGAGGAGTGTGCAAGGTGCTAGGAGCAGAGTGTGAGGTGCTAGGAGCAGAGTGTGAGGTGCAAGAAGAAGAGTGTGAGGTGCTAGGAGGAGAGTGTGGGATGCTAGGAGGAGAGTGTAGGGTGCTAGGAGGAGTGTGAGGGGTGCTAGGAGCAAAGTGTGGGGTGTTAGGATGAGAGTGTGGGGTGCTAGGAGGAGAGTGTGGGGTGTTAGGAGCAGATTGAGGGGTGCTAGGAGGAGAGTCAAGACATGCTAGGAGCAGAGTTAGGTGCTAGGAACAAAGTGCAAGGTGCTGGTTCTGTGAGAGTGTGGCGTGCTAGGAGCAAAGTGTGAGGTGCTAGGAGCAAAGTGTGAAGTGCTAGGAGGAGTGTGTGAGGTGCTAGGAGCATAGTGTGAGGTGCTAGGAGCAGAGTGTGAGGTGCTAGGAGGAGAGTGTGGGGTGCTAGGAGGAGCGTGTGGGGTGCTAGAAGCAGAGTGTGGGGTGCTTAGAGGAGAGTGTAGAGTGCTAGGAGGAAAGTGTAGGGTGCTAGGATGAGAGTGTGGGGTGCTAGTAGCAGAGTGAGAGGTGCTAGGAGCAGAGTGCGAGGTGCTAGGAACAGAGTGTATGGTGCTAGAAGGAGAGTGTGGGGTGCTAGAAGAAGAGTGTGAGGTGCTAGGAGCAGCGTGAGGGGTGCTAGGAGTAGAGTGTGGGGTGCTAGGAGTAGAGTGTGGGGTGCTAGGAGGAGAGTGTGGGGTGCTAGGAGCATAGTGTGAGGTGCTAGGAGCAAAGTGTGAAGTGCTAGGAGGAGTGTGCGAGGTGCTAGGAGCAGAGTGTGAGGTGCTAGGAGCAGAGTTTGAGGTGCTAGGAGCAGAGTGTGGGGTGCTAGGAGGAGAGTGAGGGGTTCTAGGAGCAGAGTGTGGGGTGCTAGGATGAGAGTGTGAGGTGCTAGAGTGAGAGTGTGGGGTGCTAGGAGCAGAGTGTGAGGTGCTAGGAGCAGAGTGTGAGGTGCTAGGAGCAAAGTGTGAAGTGCTAGGAGGAGTGTGTGAGGTGCTAGGAGCATAGTGTGAGGTGCTAGGAGCAGAGCGTGAGGTGCTAGGAGGAGAGTGTGGGGTGCTAGGAGGAGCGTGTGGGGTGCTAGAAGGAGAGTGTGGGGTGCTAGGAGCAGCGTGAGGGGTGCTAGGAGTAGAGTGTGGGGTGCTAGGAGTAGAGTGTGGGGTGCTAGGAGCAAAGTGTGGAGTGTTAGGATGAGAGTGTGGGGTGCTAGGAGAAGAGTGTGAGGTGCAAGGAGCAGAGTGAGGTGCTAGGAAGAGAGTGTGGGGTGCTAAGAGATGAGTGTGGGGTACTAGGAGCAGAGTGTGGGGTGCTAGGAGCAGAGTGTGGGGTGCTAGGAGCAGAGTGTGAGGTGCTAGGAGCAGTGCTAGGAGAAGTGCAAGGGGGAGTGTGTGGGGTGCTAGAAGGAGAGTGTGGGGTGCTAGGAGCACAGTGTGAGGAGTGTGTGGGGTGCTAGAAGGAGAGTGTGGAGTGCTAGGATGAGAGTGTGGGATGCTAGGATGAGAGTTTGGGGTGCTAGGAGCAGAGTGAGGTGCTAGGAGGAGAGTGTGGGATGCTAGGAGCAGAGTGTGAGGTGCTAGGAGAAAAGTGTGAAGAGAGTGTGGGGTGCTAGGAGATGAGTGAGGGGTTCTAGGAGCAGAGTGCGGGGTGCTAGGAGCAGAGTGTAAGGTGCTAGGAGCAAAGTGTGAAGTGCTAGGAGGAGTGTGTGAGGTGCTAGGAGCATAGTGTGAGGTGCTAGGAGCAGAGTGTGAGGTGCTAGGAGGAGAGTGTGGGGTGCTAGGAGGAGCGTGTGGGGTGCTAGAAGCAGAGTGTGGGGTGCTTAGAGGAGAGTGTAGGGTGCTAGGAGGAAAGTGTAGGGTGCTAGGATGAGAGTGTGGGGTGCTAGTAGCAGAGTGAGAGGTGCTAGGAGCAGAGTGCGAGGTGCTAGGAACAGAGTGTATGGTGCTAGAAGGAGAGTGTGGGGTGCTAGGAGCAGCGTGAGGGGTGCTAGGAGCAGCGTGAGGGGTGCTAGGAGTAGAGTGTGGGGTGCTAGGAGTAGAGTGTGGGGTGCTAGGAGGAGAGTGTGGGGTGCTAGGAGCATAGTGTGAGGTGCTAGGAGCAAAGTGTGAAGTGCTAGGAGGAGTGTGCGAGGTGCTAGGACTAAAGTGTGAGGTGCTAGGAGCACAGTGTGAGCTGCTAGGAGAAAAGTGTGAGGTGCTATGAGGAGAGTGTGGGGTGCTAGGAGGAGAGTGTGGGGTGCTAGGAGGAGTGTGTGGGGTGCTGGGAGAAGAGTGTGAGGTGCTAGGAGCAGAGTGTGGGGTGCTAGAAGGAGAGGGTGGGGTGCTAGGAGCAGAGTGTGAGGTGCTAGGAGCAGAGTGTGAGGTGCTAGGAGCAGAGTGTGAGGTGCTAGGATGAGAGTGTGGAGTGCTAGAAGGAGAGGGTGGGGTGCTAGGAGCAGAGTGTGAGGTGCTAGAAGCAGAGTGTGAGGTGCAAGGAGGAGTGTGTGGAGTGCTAGGAGCAGAGTGTGAGGTGCTAGGAGCAGAGTTTGAGGTGCTAGGAGCAGAGTGTGGGGTGCTAGGAGGAGAGTGAGGGGTTCTAGGAGCAGAGTGTGGGGTGCTAGGATAAGAGTGTGAGGTGCTAGAGTGAGAGTGTGGGGTGCTAGGAGCAGAGTGTGAGGTGCTAGGAGCAGAGTGTGAGGTGCTAGGAGTAAAGTGTGAGGTGATAGAATGAGAGTGTGGGGTGCTAGGATAAGAGTGTGAGGTGCTAGAGTGAGAGTGTGGGGTGCTAGGAGCAGAGTGTGAGGTGCTAGGAGCAGAGTGTGAGGTGCTAGGAGTAAAGTGTGAGGTGATAGAATGAGAGTGTGGGGTGCTAGGAGCAGAGTGAGGTGCTAGGAGGAGAGTGTGGGGTGCTCGAAGCAGAGTGTGAGGTGCTAGGAGCAAAGTGTGAAGTGCTAGGAGGAGTGTGTGAGGTGCTAGGAGCAGAGGTGAGGTGCCAAGAGCATAGTGTGAGGTGCAAGAAGAAGAGTGTGGGGTGCTAGAAGGAGAGTGTGGGGTGCTAGGAGGAGTGTGTGGGGTGCTAGGAGCAAAGTGTGGGGTGTTAGGATGAGAGTGTGGGGTGCTAGGAGGAGAGTGTGGGGTGCTAGGAGCAGATTGAGGGGTGCTAGGAGGAGAGAGTAGGCATGCTAGGAGCAGAGTTAGGTGCTAGGAACAGAGTGCAAGGTGCTGGTTCTGTGAGAGTGTGGGGTGCTAGGAGCAGAATGTGAGGTGCTAGGAGTAAAGTGTGAAGTGCTCGGAGGAGTGTGTAAGGTGCTAGGAGCAGAGTGTGAGGTGCTAGGAGCATAGTGTGAGGTGCAAGAAGAAGAGTGTGAGGTGCTAGGAGGAGAGTGTGGGGTGCTAGGAGGAGAGTGTGGGGTGCTAGGAGGAGTGTGTGGGGTGCTAGGAGCAAAGTGTGGGGTGTTAGGATGAGAGTGTGGGGTGCTAGGAGGAGAGTGTGGGGTGCTAGGAGCAGATTGAGGGGTGCTAGGAGGAGAGTGAAGGCATGCTAGGAGCAGAGTTAGGTGCTAGGAACAGAGTGCAAGGTGCTGGTTCTGTACGAGTGTGGCGTGCTAGGAGCAGAGTGTGAGGTGCTAGGAGCAAAGTGTGAGGTGCTAGGAGCATAGTGTGAGGTGCTAGGAGCAGAGTGTGAGGTGCTAGGAGGAGAGTGTGGGGTGCTAGAAGGAGAGTGTGGGGTGCTAGGAGGAGTGTGTGGGGTGCTAGGAGCAAAGTGTGGGGTGTTAGGATGAGAGTGTGGGGTGCTAGGAGGAGAGTGTGGGGTGCTAGGAGCAGATTGAGGGGTGCTAGGAGGAGAGAGTAGGCATGCTAGGAGCAGAGTTAGGTGCTAGGAACAGAGTGCAAGGTGCTGGTTCTGTGAGAGTGTGGGGTGCTAGGAGCAGAATGTGAGGTGCTAGGAGTAAAGTGTGAAGTGCTCGGAGGACTGTGTAAGGTGCTAGGAGCAGAGTGTGAGGTGCTAGGAGCATAGTGTGAGGTGCAAGAAGAAGAGTGTGAGGTGCTAGGAGGAGAGTGTGGGGTGCTAGGAGGAGAGTGTGGGGTGCTAGGAGGAGTGTGTGGGGTGCTAGGAGCAAAGTGTGGGGTGTTAGGATGAGAGTGTGGGGTGCTAGGAGGAGAGTGTGGGGTGCTAGGAGCAGATTGAGGGGTGCTAGGAGGAGAGTGAAGGCATGCTAGGAGCAGAGTTAGGTGCTAGGAACAGAGTGCAAGGTGCTGGTTCTGTACGAGTGTGGCGTGCTAGGAGCAGAGTGTGAGGTGCTAGGAGCAAAGTGTGAGGTGCTAGGAGCATAGTGTGAGGTGCTAGGAGCAGAGTGTGAGGTGCTAGGAGGAGAGTGTGGGGTGCTAGGAGGAGAGTGTGGGGTGCTAGGAGGAGCGTGTGGGGTGCTAGGAGCAGCGTGAGGGGTGCTAGGAGTAGAGTGTGGGGTGCTAGGAGTAGAGTGTGGGGTGCTAGGAGCAAAGTGTGGAGTGTTAGGATGAGAGTGTGGGGTGCTAGGAGAAGAGTGTGAGGTGCAAGGAGCAGAGTGAGGTGCTAGGAAGAGAGTGTGGGTGCTAAGAGATGAGTGTGGGGTACTAGGAGCAGAGTGTGGGGTGCTAGGAGCAGAGTGTGGGGTGCTAGGAGCAGAGTGTGAGGTGCTAGGAGCAGTGCTAGGAGAAGTGCAAGGGGGAGTGTGTGGGGTGCTAGAAGGAGAGTGTGGGGTGCTAGGAGCACAGTGTGAGGAGTGTGTGGGGTGCTAGAAGGAGAGTGTGGCGTGCTAGGATGAGAGTGTGGGATGCTAGGATGAGAGTTTGGGGTGCTAGGAGCAGAGTGAGGTGCTAGGAGGAGAGTGTGGGATGCTAGGAGCAAAGTGTGAAGAGAGTGTGGGGTGCTAGGAGATGAGTGAGGGGTTCTAGGAGCAGAGTGCGGGGTGCTAGGAGCAGAGTGTGAGGTGCTAGGAGCAAAGTGTGAAGTGCTAGGAGGAGTGTGTGAGGTGCTAGGAGCATAGTGGGAGGTGCTAGGAGCAGAGTGTGAGGTGCTAGGAGGAGAGTGTGGGGTGCTAGGAGGAGCGTGTGGGGTGCTAGAAGCAGAGTGTGGGGTGCTTAGAGGAGAGTGTAGGGTGCTAGGAGGAAAGTGTAGGGTGCTAGGATGAGAGTGTGGGGTGCTAGTTGCAGAGTGAGAGGTGCTAGGAGCAGAGTGCGAGGTGCTAGGAACAGAGTGTATGGTGCTAGAAGGAGAGTGTGGGGTGCTAGAAGAAGAGTGTGAGGTGCTAGGAGCAGCGTGAGGGGTGCTAGGAGTAGAGTGTGGGGTGCTAGGAGCAGAGTGTGAGGTGCTAGGAGTAAAGTGTGAGGTGCTAGGAGCAAAGTGTGAAGTGCTAGGAGGAGTGTGCGAGGTGCTGGGACTAAAGTGTAAGGTGCTAGGAGCACAGTGTGAGCTGCTAGGAGAAAAGTGTGAGGTGCTATGAGGAGAGTGTGGGGTGCTAGGAGGAGAGTGTGGGGTGCTAGGAGGAGTGTGTGGGGTGCTGGGAGAAGAGTGTGAGGTGCTAGGAGCAGAGTGTGGGGTGCTAGAAGGAGAGGGTGGGGTGCTAGGAGCAGAGTGTGAGGTGCTAGGAGCAGAGTGAGGTGCTAGGAAGAGAGTGTGGGGTGCTAGGAGCAGAGTGTGGGGTGCTAGGAGCAGAGTGTGAGGTGCTAGGAGCAGAGTGTGAGGTGCTAGGATGAGAGTGTGGAGTGCTAGAAGGAGAGGGTGGGGTGCTAGGAGCAGAGTGTGAGGTGCTAGAAGCAGAGTGTGAGGTGCAAGGAGGAGTGTGTGGAGTGCTAGGAGCAGAGTGTGAGGTGCTAGGAGCAGAGTTTGAGGTGCTAGGAGCAGAGTGTGGGGTGCTAGGAGGAGAGTGAGGGGTTCTAGGAGCAGAGTGTGGGGTGCTAGGATGAGAGTGTGAGGTGCTAGAGTGAGAGTGTGGGGTGCTAGGAGCAGAGTGTGAGGTGCTAGGAGCAGAGTGTGAGGTGCTAGGAGTAAAGTGTGAGGTGATAGAATGAGAGTGTGGGGTGCTAGGAGCAGAGTGAGGTGCTAGGAGGAGAGTGTGGGGTGCTCGAAGCAGAGTGTAAGGTGCTAGGAGCAAAGTGTGAAGTGCTAGGAGGAGTGTGTGAGGTGCTAGGAGCAGAGGTGAGGTGCCAAGAGCATATAGTGAGGTGCAAGAAGAAGAGTGTGGGGTGCTAGGAGGAGAGTGTGGGGTGCTAGGAGGAGTGTGTGGGGTGCTAGGAGCAAAGTGTGGGGTGTTAGGATGAGAGTGTGGGGTGCTAGGAGGAGAGTGTGGGGTGCTAGGAGCAGATTGAGGGGTGCTAGGAGGAGAGAGTAGGCATGCTAGGAGCAGAGTTAGGTGCTAGGAACAGAGTGCAAGGTGCTGGTTCTGTGAGAGTGTGGGGTGCTAGGAGCAGAATGTGAGGTGCTAGGAGCAAAGTGTGAAGTGCTCGGAGGAGTGTGTGAGGTGCTAGGAGCAGAGTGTGGGGTGCTAGAAGCAGAGTGTGAGGTGCAAGGAGGAGTGTGTGGTGTGCTAGGAGCAGAGTGTGAGGTTCTAGGAGCAGAGTTTGAGGTGCTAGGAGCAGAGTGTGGGTTGCTAGGAGGAGAGTGAGGGGTTCTAGGAGGAGATTGAGGGGTGCTAGGAGGAGAGTGAGGGCATGCTAGGAGCAGAGTGAGGAGCTAGGAACAGAGTGCAAGGTGCTGGTGCTAGGCGGAGAGTGTGGGGTGCTAGAAGCAGAGTGTGAGGTGCTTGGAGGAGAGTGTAGGGTGCTAGGATGAGAGTGTGGGGTGCTAGGAGCAGAGTGTGAGGTGCTAAGAGGAGAGTGTGGAGTGCTAGGAGCAAAGTGTGAAGTGTTAGGAGGAGTGTGTGGGGTACTAGGATGAGAGTGTGAGGTGCTAGGATGAGAGTGTGGGGTGCTAGGAGCAGAGTGTTAGGTGCTAGGAGCAGAGTGTGAGGTGCTAGGAGTAAAGTGGGAGGTGATAGGATGAGAGTGTGGGGTGCTAGGAGCAGAGTGGGGAGCTAGGAGGAGAGTGTGGGGTGCTAGAAGCAGAGTGTGAGGTGCTAGGAGCAAAGTGTGAAGTACTAGGAGGAGTGTGTGAGGTGCTAGGAGCAGAGTGTGAGGTGCTAAGAGCATAGTGTGAGGTGCAAGAAGACGAGTGTGGGGTGCTAGGAGGAGAGTGTGGGGTGCTAGGAGGAGTGTGTGGGGTGCTAGGAGCAAAGTGTGGGGTGTTAGGATGAGAGTGTGGGGTGCTAGGAGTAGAGTGTGGGGTGCTAGGAGCATATTGAGGGGTGCTAGGAGGAAAGAGAAGGCATGCTAGGAGCAGAGTTAGGTGCTAGGAACAGAGTGCAAAGTACTGGTTCTGTGAGAGTGTGGGGTGCTAGGAGCAAAGTGTGAAGTGCTAGGAGGAGTGTGCAAGGTGCTAGGAGCAGAGTGTGAGGTGCTAGGAGCAGAGTGTGAGGTGCAAGAAGAAGAGTGTGAGGTGCTAGGAGGAGAGTGTGGGATGCTAGGAGGAGAGTGTAGGGTGCTAGGAGGAGTGTGTGGGGTGCTAGGAGCAAAGTGTGGGGTGTTAGGATGAGAGTGTGGGGTGCTAGGAGGAGAGTGTGGGGTGTTAGGAGCAGATTGAGGGGTGCTAGGAGGAGAGTCAAGACATGCTAGGAGCAGAGTTAGGTGCTAGGAACAAAGTGCAAGGTGCTGGTTCTGTGAGAGTGTGGCGTGCTAGGAGCAAAGTGTGAGGTGCTAGGAGCAAAGTGTGAAGTGCTAGGAGGAGTGTGTGAGGTGCTAGGAGCATAGTGTGAGGTGCTAGGAGCAGAGTGTGAGGTGCTAGGAGGAGAGTGTGGGGTGCTAGGAGGAGCGTGTGGGGTGCTAGAAGCAGAGTGTGGGGTGCTTAGAGGAGAGTGTAGAGTGCTAGGAGGAAAGTGTAGGGTGCTAGGATGAGAGTGTGGGGTGCTAGTAGCAGAGTGAGAGGTGCTAGGAGCAGAGTGCGAGGTGCTAGGAACAGAGTGTATGGTGCTAGAAGGAGAGTGTGGGGTGCTAGAAGAAGAGTGTGAGGTGCTAGGAGCAGCGTGAGTGGTGCTAGGAGTAGAGTGTGGGGTGCTAGGAGTAGAGTGTGGGGTGCTAGGAGGAGAGTGTGGGGTGCTAGGAGCATAGTGTGAGGTGCTAGGAGCAAAGTGTGAAGTGCTAGGAGGAGTGTGCGAGGTGCTAGGAGCAGAGTGTGAGGTGCTAGGAGCAGAGTTTGAGGTGCTAGGAGCAGAGTGTGGGGTGCTAGGAGGAGAAGTGAGGGGTTCTAGGAGCAGAGTGTGGGGTGCTAGGATGAGAGTGTGAGGTGCTAGAGTGAGAGTGTGGGGTGCTAGGAGCAGAGTGTGAGGTGCTAGGAGCAGAGTGTGAGGTGCTAGGAGCAAAGTGTGAAGTGCTAGGAGGAGTGTGTGAGGTGCTAGGAGCATAGTGTGAGGTGCTAGGAGCAGAGCGTGAGGTGCTAGGAGGAGAGTGTGGGGTGCTAGGAGGAGCGTGTGGGGTGCTAGAAGGAGAGTGTGGGGTGCTAGGAGCAGCGTGAGGGGTGCTAGGAGTAGAGTGTGGGGTGCTAGGAGTAGAGTGTGGGGTGCTAGGAGCAAAGTGTGGAGTGTTAGGATGAGAGTGTGGGGTGCTAGGAGAAGAGTGTGGGGTACTAGGAGCAGAGTGTGGGGTGCTAGGAGCAGAGTGTGGGGTGCTAGGAGCAGAGTGTGAGGTGCTAGGAGCAGTGCTAGGAGAAGTGCAAGGGGGAGTGTGTGGGGTGCTAGAAGGAGAGTGTGGGGTGCTAGGAGCACAGTGTGAGGAGTGTGTGGGGTGCTAGAAGGAGAGTGTGGAGTGCTAGGATGAGAGTGTGGGATGCTAGGATGAGAGTTTGGGGTGCTAGGAGCAGAGTGAGGTGCTAGGAGGAGAGTGTGGGATGCTAGGAGCAGAGTGTGAGGTGCTAGGAGAAAAGTGTGAAGAGAGTGTGGGGTGCTAGGAGATGAGTGAGGGGTTCTAGGAGCAGAGTGCGGGGTGCTAGGAGCAAAGTGTAAGGTGCTAGGAGCAAAGTGTGAAGTGCTAGGAGGAGTGTGTGAGGTGCTAGGAGCATAGTGTGAGGTGCTAGGAGCAGAGTGTGAGGTGCTAGGAGAGGAGGAGAGTGTGGGGTGCTAGGAGGAGCGTGTGGGGTGCTAGAAGCAGAGTGTGGTTTGCTTAGAGGAGAGTGTAGGGTGCTAGGAGGAAAGTGTAGGGTGCTAGGATGAGAGTGTGGGGTGCTAGTAGCAGAGTGAGAGGTGCTAGGAGCAGAGTGCGAGGTGCTAGGAACAGAGTGTATGGTGCTAGAAGGAGAGTGTGGGGTGCTAGGAGCAGCGTGAGGGGTGCTAGGAGCAGCGTGAGGGGTGCTAGGAGTAGAGTGTGGGGTGCTAGGAGGAGAGTGTGGGGTGTTAGGAGCATAGTGTGAGGTGCTAGGAGCAAAGTGTGAAGTGCTAGGAGGAGTGTGCGAGGTGCTAGGACTAAAGTGTGAGGTGCTAGGAGCACAGTGTGAGCTGCTAGGAGAAAAGTGTGAGGTGCTATGAGGAGAGTGTGGGGTGCTAGGAGGAGAGTGTGGGGTGCTAGGAGGAGTGTGTGGGGTGCTGGGAGAAGAGTGTGAGGTGCTAGGAGCAGAGTGTGGGGTGCTAGAAGGAGAGTGTGGAGTGCTAGAAGGAGAGGGTGGGGTGCTAGGAGCAGAGTGTGAGGTGCTAGAAGCAGAGTGTGAGGTGCAAGGAGGAGTGTGTGGAGTGCTAGGAGCAGAGTGTGAGGTGCTAGGAGCAGAGTTTGAGGTGCTAGGAGCAGAGTGTGGGGTGCTAGGAGGAGAGTGAGGGGTTCTAGGAGCAGAGTGTGGGGTGCTAGGATAAGAGTGTGAGGTGCTAGAGTGAGAGTGTGGGGTGCTAGGAGCAGAGTGTGAGGTGCTAGGAGCAGAGTGTGAGGTGCTAGGAGTAAAGTGTGAGGTGATAGAATGAGAGTGTGGGGTGCTAGGATAAGAGTGTGAGGTGCTAGAGTGAGAGTGTGGGGTGCTAGGAGCAGAGTGTGAGGTGCTAGGAGCAGAGTGTGAGGTGCTAGGAGTAAAGTGTGAGGTGATAGAATGAGAGTGTGGGGTGCTAGGAGCAGAGTGAGGTGCTAGGAGGAGAGTGTGGGGTGCTCGAAGCAGAGTGTGAGGTGCTAGGAGCAAAGTGTGAAGTGCTAGGAGGAGTGTGTGAGGTGCTAGGAGCAGAGGTGAGGTGCCAAGAGCATAGTGTGAGGTGCAAGAAGAAGAGTGTGGGGTGCTAGAAGGAGAGTGTGGGGTGCTAGGAGGAGTGTGTGGGGTGCTAGGAGCAAAGTGTGGGGTGTTAGGATGAGAGTGTGGGGTGCTAGGAGGAGAGTGTGGGGTGCTAGGAGCAGATTGAGGGGTGCTAGGAGGAGAGAGTAGGCATGCTAGGAGCAGAGTTAGGTGCTAGGAACAGAGTGCAAGGTGCTGGTTCTGTGAGAGTGTGGGGTGCTAGGAGCAGAATGTGAGGTGCTAGGAGTAAAGTGTGAAGTGCTCGGAGGAGTGTGTAAGGTGCTAGGAGCAGAGTGTGAGGTGCTAGGAGCATAGTGTGAGGTGCAAGAAGAAGAGTGTGAGGTGCTAGGAGGAGAGTGTGGGGTGCTAGGAGGAGAGTGTGGGGTGCTAGGAGGAGTGTGTGGGGTGCTAGGAGCAAAGTGTGGGGTGTTAGGATGAGAGTGTGGGGTGCTAGGAGGAGAGTGTGGGGTGCTAGGAGCAGATTGAGGGGTGCTAGGAGGAGAGTGAAGGCATGCTAGGAGCAGAGTTAGGTGCTAGGAACAGAGTGCAAGGTGCTGGTTCTGTACGAGTGTGGCGTGCTAGGAGCAGAGTGTGAGGTGCTAGGAGCAAAGTGTGAGGTGCTAGGAGCATAGTGTGAGGTGCTAGGAGCAGAGTGTGAGGTGCTAGGAGGAGAGTGTGGGGTGCTAGAAGGAGAGTGTGGGGTGCTAGGAGGAGTGTGTGGGGTGCTAGGAGCAAAGTGTGGGGTGTTAGGATGAGAGTGTGGGGTGCTAGGAGGAGAGTGTGGGGTGCTAGGAGCAGATTGAGGGGTGCTAGGAGGAGAGAGTAGGCATGCTAGGAGCAGAGTTAGGTGCTAGGAACAGAGTGCAAGGTGCTGGTTCTGTGAGAGTGTGGGGTGCTAGGAGCAGAATGTGAGGTGCTAGGAGTAAAGTGTGAAGTGCTCGGAGGAGTGTGTAAGGTGCTAGGAGCAGAGTGTGAGGTGCTAGGAGCATAGTGTGAGGTGCAAGAAGAAGAGTGTGAGGTGCTAGGAGGAGAGTGTGGGGTGCTAGGAGGAGAGTGTGGGGTGCTAGGAGGAGTGTGTGGGGTGCTAGGAGCAAAGTGTGGGGTGTTAGGATGAGAGTGTGGGGTGCTAGGAGGAGAGTGTGGGGTGCTAGGAGCAGATTGAGGGGTGCTAGGAGGAGAGTGAAGGCATGCTAGGAGCAGAGTTAGGTGCTAGGAACAGAGTGCAAGGTGCTGGTTCTGTACGAGTGTGGCGTGCTAGGAGCAGAGTGTGAGGTGCTAGGAGCAAAGTGTGAGGTGCTAGGAGCATAGTGTGAGGTGCTAGGAGCAGAGTGTGAGGTGCTAGGAGGAGAGTGTGGGGTGCTAGGAGGAGCGTGTGGGGTGCTAGAAGGAGAGTGTGGGGTGCTAGGAGCAGCGTGAGGGGTGCTAGGAGTAGAGTGTGGGGTGCTAGGAGTAGAGTGTGGGGTGCTAGGAGCAAAGTGTGGAGTGTTAGGATGAGAGTGTGGGGTGCTAGGAGAAGAGTGTGAGGTGCAAGGAGCAGAGTGAGGTGCTAGGAAGAGAGTGTGGGTGCTAAGAGATGAGTGTGGGGTACTAGGAGCAGAGTGTGGGGTGCTAGGAGCAGAGTGTGGGGTGCTAGGAGCAGAGTGTGAGGTGCTAGGAGCAGTGCTAGGAGAAGTGCAAGGGGGAGTGTGTGGGTTGCTAGAAGGAGAGTGTGGGGTGCTAGGAGCACAGTGTGAGGAGTGTGTGGGGTGCTAGAAGGAGAGTGTGGAGTGCTAGGATGAGAGTGTGGGATGCTAGGATGAGAGTTTGGGGTGCTAGGAGCAGAGTGAGGTGCTAGGAGGAGAGTGTGGGATGCTAGGAGCAGAGTGTGAGGTGCTAGGAGCAAAGTGTGAAGAGAGTGTGGGGTGCTAGGAGATGAGTGAGGGGTTCTAGGAGCAGAGTGCGGGGTGCTAGGAGCAGAGTGTGAGGTGCTAGGAGCAAAGTGTGAAGTGCTAGGAGGAGTGTGTGAGGTGCTAGGAGCATAGTGGGAGGTGCTAGGAGCAGAGTGTGAGGTGCTAGGAGGAGAGTGTGGGGTGCTAGGAGGAGCGTGTGGGGTGCTAGAAGCAGAGTGTGGGGTGCTTAGAGGAGAGTGTAGGGTGCTAGGAAGAAAGTCTAGGGTGCTAGGATGAGAGTGTGGGGTGCTAGTTGCAGAGTGAGAGGTGCTAGGAGCAGAGTGCGAGGTGCTAGGAACAGAGTGTATGGTGCTAGAAGGAGAGTGTGGGGTGCTAGAAGAAGAGTGTGAGGTGCTAGGAGCAGCGTGAGGGGTGCTAGGAGTAGAGTGTGGGGTGCTAGGAGGAGAGTGTGGGGTGCTAGGAGCATAGTGTGAGGTGCTAGGAGCAAAGTGTGAAGTGCTAGGAGGAGTGTGCGAGGTGCTGGGACTAAAGTGTGAGGTGCTAGGAGCACAGTGTGAGCTGCTAGGAGAAAAGTGTGAGGTGCTATGAGGAGAGTGTGGGGTGCTAGGAGGAGAGTGTGGGGTGCTAGGAGGAGTGTGTGGGGTGCTGGGAGAAGAGTGTGAGGTGCTAGGAGCAGAGTGTGGGGTGCTAGAAGGAGAGGGTGGGGTGCTAGGAGCAGAGTGTGAGGTGCTAGGAGCAGAGTGAGGTGCTAGGAAGAGAGTGTGGGGTGCTAGGAGCAGAGTGTGGGGTGCTAGGAGCAGAGTGTGAGGTGCTAGGAGCAGAGTGTGAGGTGCTAGGATGAGAGTGTGGAGTGCTAGAAGGAGAGGTTGGGGTGCTAGGAGCAGAGTGTGAGGTGCTAGAAGCAGAGTGTGAGGTGCAAGGAGGAGTGTGTGGAGTGCTAGGAGCAGAGTGTGAGGTGCTAGGAGCAGAGTTTGAGGTGCTAGGAGCAGAGTGTGGGGTGCTAGGAGGAGAGTGAGGGGTTCTAGGAGCAGAGTGTGGGGTGCTAGGATGAGAGTGTGAGGTGCTAGAGTGAGAGTGTGGGGTGCTAGGAGCAGAGTGTGAGGTGCTAGGAGCAGAGTGTGAGGTGCTAGGAGTAAAGTGTGAGGTGATAGAATGAGAGTGTGGGGTGCTAGGAGCAGAGTAAGGTGCTAGGAGGAGAGTGTGGGGTGCTCGAAGCAGAGTGTAAGGTGCTAGGAGCAAAGTGTGAAGTGCTAGGAGGAGTGTGTGAGGTGCTAGGAGCAGAGGTGAGGTGCCAAGAGCATAGTGTGAGGTGCAAGAAGAAGAGTGTGGGGTGCTAGGAGGAGAGTGTGGGGTGCTAGGAGGAGTGTGTGGGGTGCTAGGAGCAAAGTGTGGGGTGTTAGGATGAGAGTGTGGGGTGCTAGGAGGAGAGTGTGGGGTGCTAGGAGCAGATTGAGGGGTGCTAGGAGGAGAGAGTAGGCATGCTAGGAGCAGAGTTAGGTGCTAGGAACAGAGTGCAAGGTGCTGGTTCTGTGAGAGTGTGGGGTGCTAGGAGCAGAATGTGAGGTGCTAGGAGCAAAGTGTGAAGTGCTCGGAGGAGTGTGTGAGGTGCTAGGAGCAGAGTGTGGGGTGCTAGGATGAGAGTGTGAGGTGCTAGAGTGAGAGTGTGGGGTGCTAGGAGCAGAGTGTGAGGTGCTAGGAGCAGAGTGTGAGGTGCTAGGAGTAAAGTGTGAGGTGACAGAATGAGAGTGTGGGGTGCTAGGAGCATAGTGTGAGGTGCAAGAAGAAGAGTGTGAGGTGCTAGGAGGAGAGTGTGGGGTGCTAGGAGGAGAGTGTGGGGTGCTAGGAGGAGTGTGTGGGGTGCTAGGAGCAAAGTGTGGGGTGTTAGGATGAGAGTGTGGGGTGCTAGGAGGAGAGTGTGGGGTGCTAGGAGCAGATTGAGGGGTGCTAGGAGGAGAGTTAAGGCATGCTAGGAGCAGAGTTAGGTGCTAGGAACAGAGTGCAAGGTGCTGGTTCTGTGAGAGTGTGGCGTGCTAGGAGCAGAGTGTGAGGTGCTAGGAGCAAAGTGTGAAGTGCTAGGAGGAGTGTGTGAGGTGCTAGGAGCATAGTGTGAGGTGCTAGGAGCAGAGTGTGAGGTGCTAGGAGGAGAGTGTGGGGTGCTAGGAGGAGCGTGTGGGGTGCTAGAAGGAGAGTGTGGGGTGCTAGGAGCAGCGTGAGGGGTGCTAGGAGTAGAGTGTGGGGTGCTAGGAGTAGAGTGTGGGGTGCTAGGAGCAAAGTGTGGAGTGTTAGGATGAGAGTGTGGGGTGCTAGGAGTAGAGTTGGGCCGAACCTCCGATTTTCGGTTCGCGAACCGGGTTCGCGAACTTTCGCGAAAGGTTCGGTTCGCGTTAAAGTTCGCGAACCGCAATAGACTTCAATGGGGATGCGAACTTTGAAAAAAAAAAATAATTATGCTGGCCACAAAAGTGATGGAAAAGATGTTTCAAGGGGTCTAACACCTGGAGGGGGGGATGGCGGACTGGGATACATGCCAAAAGTCCCCGGGAAAAATCTGGATTTGACGCAAAGCAGCGTTTTAAGGGCAGAAATCACATTGAATGCTAAATGACAGGCCTAAAGTGCTTTCAAACATCTTGCATGTGTATACATCAATCAGGTAGTGTAATTAAGGTACTGCTTCACACTGACACACCAAACTCATCGTGTAACGCACCGCAAACAGCTGTTTGTGTAGTGACGGCCGTGCTTTACTGGTGCGCACCATGGCGAGAGTGCAGGTTTTGGTGGCTTTACAGCCCATATGGTCACCTGGCTGATGTAGCTGAATGACAGAACAGTGACTGTCCAGCTGATCAAATTTGGTCTGACCACAATGAGGCAACGACCTTATTATCGTGGGTGTGCCCCCCGAGACACTCATCTAGGCGCCGGTCATTGCTCCATTGTGATACGCAAGCCCCTTCACCACGGCAAGGTAATGATCACGAAGGGGAATGGGCGCATGTACATGCCTTTTCTTTTGTTGTTGCAGCTGCCCGCAGTGCAGCCAGAAAAATTAGGCAGTCATGTACACGCACCCGAAAAATTATTACAGCGGCCGCTGCTAGCAGCGGCCTAAAAAATTCAGCAATCCGCCTGGAGTCCCGGACCCTGTTGGTGGTGGCGGAGAAGGTAGTCAAGCGGCCTGCAGGCAGACATGCTGTGTGGAGGGACTGGGAGCGACTTAGTCTTCTTGGGGCAGGCCAGGCAGCCAGTCACACGGCGTGCAGGCAGAGATGCTGTATGTGCGGGGACTGACTTAGTCTTGGGGCGGGCAGCAGCCCTCCGGGATCCATGCCTCATTCATTTTGATAAAGGTGAGGTACTTAACACTTTTGTGACTTAGGCGACTTCTCTTCTCTGTGACAATGCCTCCAGCTGCGCTGAAGGTCCTTTCTGAGAGGACGCTTGCGGCAGGGCAGGAGAGAAGTTGGATGGCAAATTGGGACAGCTCTGGCCACAGGTCAAGCCTGCGCACCCAGTAGTTCAAGGGTTCCTCATCGCTGTTCACAGCAGTGTCTACATCCACACTTAAGGCCAGGTAGTCGGCTACCTGCCGTTCCAGGCGTTGGTGGAGGGTGGATCCGGAAGGGCTACGGCGAGGCGTTGGACTAAAGAACGTCCGCATGTCCGACATCACCATGAGATCGCTGGAGCGTCCTGTCTTTGACTGCGTGGACACGGGAGGAGGATTAGTGGCAGTGGTACCTTGCTGGCGTTGTGCCGTCACATCACCCTTAAAGGCATTGTAAAGCATAGTTGACAGCTGGTTCTGCATGTGCTGCATCCTTTCCACCTTCCGGTGAGTTGGTAACAGGTCCGCCACTTTGTGCCTGTACCGAGGGTCTAGTAGTGTGGCCACCCAGTACAGCTCATTCCCCTTGAGGTTTTTTATACGGGGGTCCCTCAACAGGCAGGACAGCATAAAAGACGACATCTGCACAAAGTCGGATCCAGTACCCTCCATCTCCTCTTGCTCTTCCTCAGTGACGTCAGGTAAGTCAACCTCCTCCCCCCAGCCGCGAACAATACCACGGGAAGGTTGAGCAGCACAAGCCCCTTGCGATGCCTGCTGAGGTTGTTCTCCTGCCGCTGTCCCCTCCTCCTCCTCCTCCTCCCCCAAAGAAACACCTTGCTCATCATCCTCTGAGTCTGATTCGTCTTCTGCACACGACTTCTCTTCTTCCTCCTCCTCCCCCCTCTGTGCTGCCGCAGGTGTTGAGGAAACAGCTGGGTCTGATGAAAATTGGTCCCATGCCTGTTCCTGCCGTAACGGTTCCTGGTCACGCTCATTCGCAGCTTCATCCGCCACTCTACGCACAGCACGCTCCAAGAAGTAAGCGTAGGGAATTAAGTCGCTGATGGTGCCCTCACTGCGGCTCACCAGGTTGGTCACCTCCTCAAACGGCCGCATGAGCCTGCATGCATTCTCCATCAGTGTCCAGTTGTCGGGCCAGAACATCCCCATCTTCCCAGACTGTTTCATTCTACTCCAGTTGTAGAGGTAGTGGGTCACGGCTTTCTTCTGTTCTAGCAGGCGGGAGAACATGAGCAGGGTCGAGTTCCAGCGAGTCGGGCTATCGCAAATGAGGCGTCTCACCGGCATGTTGTTTTTGCGCTGAATTTCCGCAAAGCGTGCCATGGCTGTGTAAGACCGCCTCAAATGCCCACAGAACTTCCTGGCCTGCTTCAGGACATTCGCTAAGCCAGGGTACTTTGCCACAAATCTTTGAACCACTAGATTCATGACATGTGCCATGCAGGGTATGTGTGTCAGCTTCCCCATATGCAAAGCGGCAAGCAGATTGCTGCCGTTGTCGCACACCACGTTGCCTATCTCCAGGTGGTGCGGGGTCAGCCACTCATCCACCTGTTTCTTAAGAGCAGCCAGGAGAGCTGCTCCAGTGTGACTCTCCGCTTTGAGACAAGCCATGTCTAAGATGGCGTGACACCGTCGTACCTGGCATGCAGCATAGGCCCTGCGGAGCTGGGGCTGTGTAGCTGGAGAGGAGAACTGCCACTCAGCCAAGGAGGAGGAGGACAGCGAAGAGCATGTAGCAGGAGGAGAGGAGGTGGCAGGAGGCCTGCCTGCAAGCCGTGGAGGTGTCACAATTTGGTCCGCTGCGCCCTGCTTGCCATCGTTCACCACCAGGTTCACCCAATGGGCTGTGTAGGTAATGTAGCGGCCCTGCCCGTGCTTGGCAGACCAGGCATCCGTGGTCAGGTGTACCCTTGACCCAACGCTCTTCGCAAGAGATGACACCACTTGCCTCTCAACTTCACGGTGCAGTTGGGGTATGGCCTTTCTCGAAAAATAAGTGCGGCCTGGCATCTTCCACTGCGGTGTTCCGATGGCCACAAATTTACGGAAGGCCTCAGAGTCCACCAGCCGGTATGGTAACAGCTGCCGAGCTAACAGTTCCGCCACGCCAGCTGTCAGACGGCGGGCAAGGGGGTGACTGGCCGAAATTGGCTTCTTCCGCTCAAACATTTCCTTCACGGACACCTGACTGCTGCTGTGGGCAGAGGAGCAGGAAGCGCTCAAGGGCAGAGGCGGAGTGGAGGAGGGTACCTGTGAAGGTGGAAGGGAGAAAGCGGCAGAAGCAGATAATGCACCTGATGGAGGAGGAAGAGGAGAAGGAGGGTGGCTTTGCTTTTGTGTGCTGCTGCTGCTTTTGCTCAGGTGGCCATCCCATTGCTGTTTGTGCCTTTTCTCCAGGTGCCTTCGTAAGGCACTTGTCCCTACGTGAGTGTTGGCCTTTCCACGGCTCAATTTTTGTTGGCAGAGCGAGCAGATGGCTTTGGTCCGATCTGAGGCACACACATTAAAAAATTTCCACACCGCTGAGCCACCCTGGGATGTGGGCACTATGGGGACCTCAGCAGCTGATGCTGAAGGGCAAGTTGGCTGGCTGTACATAGGTGGCAATACATGGTGCCGGACACTGCCACCAGCTGTTTCTGACGAAGAGCTGTCCCAGCTTCTTTCAGCAACTTCTCTCCTCCTCCTACTCTCTGACTCCCCCTCTGAACTGTCCCCCTCTTCATCTCCTCTATTGGGTACATACAGAGGATCCCTATCATCGTCATCATCGTAATCATCCTGCCCAGCTTCGCTTGCCTCAGACAAATCCAAACATGCACCAACATCAGTAGGTCCTTCATCCTCCTTACACGTTACATCCATAATGTTGCCGCGTAACTCAGACATATGAGCTGGTGAAAATTCATCTGGCTGTAACAACAATGGCTGTGCATCAGTGTTTTCACCACTAAATAATTCTTGCGAAGTGTCAAATGCAGCGGAAGTGGTGCTAGTAGTAGCACTGGTGGCTGAGCAAGATGAGGTGTTCTGTGTCGCTAAATACTCAACCACGTCCTGACAATCTTGGGAGGTGATGGGACGTGCCTTCTTCCGAGCACTGTACTGTGGGCCAGGTCCACACGAAATTACATTTACACGACCTCGCGCAGACCTGCCGGGTGGCCTTCCTCTGGCTCTGCCACTACCTCTTCCTCTACCTGTTTTGTCCATATCGGGTATGCACGGAGTGGTATATCACACTGCGTGCACTCACGTAGGTAGGTGGGTTCACTTAACTGCACAGGTATGCGCACTGATGCGGTGGGTTCACTGAACAGCACAGGTATACAGTGGCGGGTTCACAGAACAGGTATGCAGTGGCGGGTCCACTGAACAGAACAGGTATGCAGTGGCGGGTTCACTAAACAGAACAGGTATACAGTGGCGGTTCACTAAACAGAACAGGTATGCAGTGGCGGGTCCACTGAACAGAACAGGTATGCAGTGGCGGGTTCACTTAACTGCACAGGTATGCGCACTGATGCGGTGGGTTCACTGAACAGAACAGGTATGCAGTGGCGGGTTCACTTAACTGCACAGGTATGCGCACTGATGCGGTGGGTTCACTGAACAGAACAGGTATGCAGTGGCGGGTTCACTAAACAGAACAGGTATACAGTGGCGGTTCACTAAACAGAACAGGTAAGCAGTGGCGGGTCCACTGAACAGAACAGGTATGCAGTGGCGGGTTCACTAAACAGAACAGGTATGCAGTGGCGGGTTCACTAAACAGAACAGGTATACAGTGGCGGTTCACTAAACAGAACAGGTATGCAGTGGCGGGTCCACTGAACAGAACAGGTATGCAGTGGCGGGTTCACTAAACAGAACAGGTATGCGCACTGATGCGGTGGGTTCACTGAACAGAACAGGTATGCAGTGGCGGGTTCACTTAACTGCACAGGTATGCGCACTGATGCGGTGGGTTCACTGAACAGAACAGGTATGCAGTGGCGGGTTCACTTAACTGCACAGGTATGCGCACTGATGCGGTGGGTTCACTGAACAGAACAGGTATGCAGTGGCGGGTTCACTAAACAGAACAGGTATACAGTGGCGGTTCACTAAACAGAACAGGTATGCAGTGGCGGGTCCACTGAACAGAACAGGTATGCAGTGGCGGGTTCACTTAACTGCACAGGTATGCGCACTGATGCGGTGGGTTCACTGAACAGAACAGGTATGCAGTGGCGGGTTCACTAAACAGAACAACTGCACAGGTATGCGCACTGATGCGGTGGGTTCACTGAACAGAACAGTTATGCAGTGGCGGGTTCACTTAACTGCACAGGTATGCGCACTGATGCGGTGGGTTCACTGAACAGAACAGGTATGCAGTGGCGGGTTCACTTAACTGCACAGGTATGCGCACTGATGCGGTGGGTTCACTGAACAGAACAGGTATGCAGTGGCGGGTTCACTAAACAGAACAGGTATACAGTGGCGGTTCACTAAACAGAACAGGTAAGCAGTGGCGGGTCCACTGAACAGAACAGGTATGCAGTGGCGGGTTCACTTAACTGCACAGGTATGCGCACTGATGCGGTGGGTCCACTGAACAGAACAGGTATGCAGTGGCGGGGTTCACTAAACAGAACAGGTATACAGTGGCGGGTCCACTGAACAGAACAGGTATGCAGTGGCGGGTTCACTAAACAGAACAGGTATGCAGTGGCGGGTCCACTGAACAGAACAGGTATGCAGTGGCGGGTTCACTAAACAGAACAGGTATACAGTGGCGGTTCACTAAACAGAACAGGTATACAGTGGCGGTTCACTAAACAGAACAGGTATGCAGTGGCGGGTCCACTGAACAGAACAGGTATGCGCACTGATGCGGTGGGTTCACTGAACAGAACAGGTATGCAGTGGCGGGTTCACTAAACAGAACAGGTATACAGTGGCGGTTCACTAAACAGAACAGGTATGCAGTGGCGGGTCCACTGAACAGAACAGGTATGCAGTGGTGGGTTCACAGCACAGGTATGCAGTGGTGGGTTCACAGCACAGGTATGCAGTGGTGGGTTCACAGCACAGGTATGCAGTGGTGGGTTCAATGAACAGGTATACAGTGGCGGGTCCACTGAACAGAACAGGTATGCAGTGGTGGGTTCACAGCACAGGTATGCAGTGGTGGGTTCACAGCACAGGTATGCAGTGGTGGGTTCACAGAACAGGTATGCAGCCAGACAGGAACAAGCTAAGCCTAACTAATCTTTCCCTGAGAGACAGTCTGCAGCAGCTCGCCCTACTCTGACTAATGCAGGCACACGAGTGGCCGTAATGGCCGCCGCTGCCTGCCTTATATAAGGGGGGGTGGGGCTCCAGGGGCTAGTGTAGCCTAATTGGCTACACTGGGCCTGCTGACTGTGATGTAGAGGGTCAAAGTTGACCCTCCATGTGCATTATGGGGTGAACCGAACTTCCGCAAAGGTTCGCCTGCGGGACGCGAACGCGAACCACTGAAGTTCGCATGGAACCGTTCGCGGGCGAACCGTTCGGCCCAACTCTAGCTAGGAGAAGAGTGTGAGGTGCAAGGAGCAGAGTGAGGTGCTAGGAAGAGAGTGTGGGGTGCTATGAGCAGAGTGTGGGGTGCTAGGAGCAGAGTGTGGGGTGCTAGGAGCAGAGTGTGAGGTGCTAGGAGCAGTGCTAGGAGAAGTGCTAGGGGGAGTGTGTGGGGTGCTAGAAGGAGAGAGTGGGGTGCTAGGAGCACAGTGTGAGGAGTGTGTGGGGTGCTAGAAGGAGAGTGTGGAGTGCTAGGATGAGAGTGTGGGATGCTAGGATGAGAGTTTGGGGTGCTAGGAGCAGAGTGAGGTGCTAGGAGGAGAGTGTGGGATGCTAGGAGCAGAGTGTGAGGTGCTAGGAGCAAAGTGTGAAGAGAGTGTGGGGTGCTAGGAGATGAGTGAGGGGTTCTAGGAGCAGAGTGCGGGGTGCTAGGAGCAGAGTGTGGGGTGCTAGGAGCAGAGTGTGAGGTGCTATGAGCAGTGCTAGGAGAAGTGCTAGGAGGAGTGTGTGGGGTGCTAGAACGAGAGTGAGGGGTGCTAGAAGCACAGTGTGAGGAGTGTGTGGGGTGCTAGAAGGAGAGTGTGGTGTGCTAGGATGAGAGTGTGGGGTGCTAGGATGAGAGTGTGGGGTGCTAGGAGCAGAGTGAGGTGCTAGGAGGAGAGTGTGGGATGCTAGGAGCAGAGTGTGAGGTGCTAGGAGCAAAGTGTGAAGTGCTTGGAGTAGTGTGTTAGGTGCTAGGGGCAGTGTGTGGGGTGCTAGGAGCAAAGTGTGGGGTGTTAGGATGAGAGTGTGAGGTGCTAGGAGAAGAGTGTGAGGTGCTAGGAAGAGAGTGTGGGGTGCTAGGAGAAGAGTGTGAGGTGCTAGGAGCAGAGTGTGGGGTGCTAGAAGGAGAGGGTGGGGTGCTAGGAGCAGAGTGTGAGGTGCTAGGAGCAGAGTGAGGTGCTAGGAAGAGAGTGTGGGGTGCTAGGAGCAGAGTGTGGGGTGCTAGGAGCAGAGTGAGGTGCTAGGAGGAGAGTGTGGGATGCTAGGAGCAGAGTGTGAGGTGCTAGGAGCAAAGTGTGAAGTGCTGGGAGGAGTGTGTGAGGTGCTAGGAGCAGTGTGTGGGGTGCTAGGAGCTAAGTGTGGGGTGTTAGGATGAGAGTGTGGGGTGCTAGGAGAAGAGTGTGAGGTGCTAGGAGCAGAGTGAGGTGCTAGGAAGAGAGTGTGGGGTGCTAGGAGCAGAGTGTGGGGTGCTAGGAGCAGAGTGAGGTGCTAGGAGGAGAGTGTGGGATGCTAGGAGCAGAGTGTGAGGTGCTAGGAGCAAAGTGTGAAGTGCTGGGAGGAGTGTGTGAGGTGCTAGGAGCAGTGTGTGGGGTGCTAGGAGCTAAGTGTGGGGTGTTAGGATGAGAGTGTGGGGTGCTAGGAGAAGAGTGTGAGGTGCTAGGAGCAGAGTGAGGTGCTAGGAAGAGAGTGTGGGGTGCTAGGAGGAGATTGAGGGGTGCTAGGAGGAGAGTGAGGACATGCTAGGAGCAGAGTGAGGTGCTAGAAACAGAGTGCAAGGTGCTGGTGCTAGGCGGAGAGTGTGGGGTGCTAGGAGCAGAGTGTGAGGTGCTAGGAGTAGAGTGTGGGGTGCTAGAAGGAGAGTGTGGGGTGCTAGGAGGAGAGTGTGGGGTGCTAGGAGGAGTGTGTGGGGTGCTAGGAGCAAAGTGTGGGGTGTTAGGATGAGAGTGTGGGGTGCTAGGAGAAGAGTGTGAGGTGCTAGGAGCAGAGTGTGGGGTGCTAGAAGGAGAGGGTGGGGTGCTAGGAGCAGAGTGTGAGATGCTAGGAGCAGAGTGAGGTGCTAGGAAGAGAGTGTGGGGTGCTAGGAGCAGAGTGTGGAGTGCTAGGAGCAGAGTGTGAGGTGCTAGGAGCAGAGTGTGAGGTGCTAAGATGAGAGTGTGGGGTGCTAGGAGCAGAGTGTGAGGTGCTAGAAGAAGAGGATGGGGTGCTAGGAGCAGAGTGTGAGGTGCTAGGAGCAGAGTGAGGTGCTAGCAAGAGAGTGTGGGGTGCTAGGAGGAGTGTGTGGGGTGCTAGGAGCAGAGTGTGAGGTGCAAGGAGCAGAGTGAGGTGCTAGGAGGAGAGTGTGGGGTGCTAGGAGCAGAGTGTGGGGTGCTAGGAGGAGAGTGTGGGGTGCTAGAAGCAGAGTGTGAGGTGCAAGGAGGAGTGTGTGGTGTGCTAGGAGCAGAGTGTGAGGTGCTAGGAGCAGAGTTTGAGGTGCTAGGAGCAGAGTGTGGGTTGCTAGGAGGAGAGTGAGGGGTTCTAGGAGCAGCGTGTAGGGTGCTTGGAGCAGAGTGTGAGGTGCTAGGATGAGAGTGTGGGATGCTAGGAGCAGAGTGTGAGGTGCTAGGAGCAGAGTGTGAAGTGCTAGGAGTAAAGTGTGAGGTTCTAGGATGAGAGTGTGGGGTGCTAGGAGCAGAGTGAGGTGCTAGGAGGAGAGTGTGGGGTGCTAGGAGGAGTGTGTGGGGTGCTAGGAGCAAAGTGTGGGGTGTTAGGATGAGAGTGTGGGGTGCTAGGAGCAGATTGAGGGGTGCTAGGAGGAGAGAGAAGACATGCTAGGAGCAAAGTTAGGTGCTAGGAACAGAGTGCAAGGTGCTGGTTCTGTGAGAGTGTGGGGTGCTAGGAGCAGAGTGTGGGGTGCTAGGAGCAAAGTGTGAAGTGCTAGGAGGAGTGTGTGAGGTGCTAGAAGCAGAGTGTGAGGTGCTAGGAGCATACTGTGAGGTGCTAGGAGGAGAGTGTGAGGTGCTAGGAGGAGAGTGTGAGGTGCTAGGAGCAGAGTGTGAGGTGCTAGGAGCAGAGTGCGAGGTTCTAGGAGCAGAGTGTGGGCGGCTAGGAGAGTGTGGGGTGCTAGAAGGAGAGTGTGGGGTGCTAGGAGCAGCGTGTGGAGTGCTAGGAGTAGAGTGTGGGGTGCTAGGAGAGTGTGGGGTGCTAGGAGCAGTGTGTGGGGTGCTAGGAGCAAAGTGTGGAGTGTTAGGATGAGAGTGTGGGGTTCTAGGAGCAGAGTGTGAGGTGCAAGGAGCAGATTGAGGTGCTAGGAAGAGAGTGTGGGGTGCTAGGAGATGAGTGAGGGGTTCTAGGAGCAGAGTGTGGGGTGCTAGGAGCAGAGTGTGGGGTGCTAGGAGCAGAGCGTGAGGTGCTAGGAGCAGTGCTATGGGAAAAGTGCTAGGAGCAGGGCCGGATTACCGACCAGGCATCAAAAGCAGTCGCTTGGGGCCCCATTCAGAGTCAAAAGGGCCCCATCAGCACATAAACCAGCCCTTGCCATCCTGTCAGCGGTGGCTGGATGGTATAATGGTTAAAGGGACTTTGAGCAGTGCAGTAACTATGGAAAGATGCATATCATTTTAAAGCTCTCTTTCTCCTCTTTCCAATGATATATAAACGGCCGCCCTATGCCTTTTAGTTTTCGCTATTTTCACGATCGAAATCGCGGCCACAGGACGACTTTTCTCCAAAGTCGGCAGCTCAATTCAGCACAATGCAATGAAATATAAGGAACCCAGGGGGATATAATTACAAACATCATGCTGGTAGGTGTGAGGATGTAATTAATTAGTTGTGGGTATGCTTAAAGGCATACCCACAGGCACTGCTCGGAGTCCCTTTAAGGGCTCTGCCTCTGACATAGGAGACCAGGGTTCGAATCTCGGCTCTGCCTGTTCAGTAAGCCAGCACCTATTCAGTAGGAGACCTTAGGCAAGTCTCTCTAACACTGCTACTGCCTATAGGGCGCATCCTAGTGGCTGCAGCTCTGGCGCTTTGAGTCCGCCAGGAGAAAAGTGCGATATCAATGTTATTTGTCTTGTCTTGTCTTGTCAAATGATGCCGTGCGCTGCTGATTGTCTTCAGAGCCAGGCTCTCCTCCTAGGTCCCCCTCCTGCTACTGTGCGCTCTACCGCTGCCCACTCCGCCCTCCCTTCCCACAGAGAACCACAGCTGCAGCAAGAATGATAGCAGCAGATGGTAAAGCTCACTCACCTATCCATGATCCAAGCGATAGAGATCCCGTCATCTGAAACCCATCTGTCTCTTCTACAGTGCAGCCACTCGCTCTGAACTTCCTGATTCTCAGATCAGACAGGAAGTAGGAAGTAGTAATAGTAGTAGTAACAGAGCGACAGCACTCTAGAGGAGACAGATGGGCTCCGGATGACGTGACCTCTATTGCTTGGATCACAATAGGTGAATGTGGGTCATCTGGTGCTGTCATTCTCCCCCCCGCTGCGGCTGCCTTATCTGCTGGACTATCGTATTCACTGGGATGAAGGCTGCATGGTGACTGTCTAGTTAGGGAGGAAATCGGTTGTTCAGTGGTGGGGTTGGTTATGTAATTCTGTCTGGGGAATGGCTACCGGTTTGGCGGTGTCCAGAGCTTTCTGCTATTGCCAGGCTAGAGATGCAGGGGGATAGTGTTGCTGCTGTGATATCTGGCGCCCTCTTCACAGGGGTGCCCCAGCCCCGGAGTGCAAATTTCCCAGCCATTCATCTCTCACTCTGCATTTTGCCACTGCTATTCCCTGCATTGTGCACCCACAGAGGAAAGCGGGCTGTTGCCCATAGCAACCAGTAGCTCGGCTGCCCTGGTGTGTGTGGCATGTTGCTGTGCAGCTGCATCTTCTGATTCTATTACGACATGAAGGGGGGGCCCAGATCAGTTACTTTGCTTAGGGCCCCATTTAGCCTTAATCCGGCTCTGGCTAGGAGGAGTGTGTGGGGTGCTAGAAGGAGAGTGTGGGGTGCTAGGAGCACAGTGTGAGGAGTGTGTGGGGTGCTAGGATGAGAGTGTGGGATGCTAGGATGAGAGTTTGGGTGCTAGGAGCAGAGTGAGGTGCTAGGAGGAGAGTGTGGGATGCTAGGAGAAGAGTGTGAGGTGCTAGGAGCAAAGTGTGAAGAGAGTGTGGGGTGCTAGGAGCAGAGTGTGGGGTGCTAGGAGCAGAGTGTGGGGTGCTAGGAGCAGAGTGTGAGGTGCTAGGTGCAGTGCTAGGAGAAGTGCTAGGAGGAGTGTGTGGGGTCCTAGAAGGAGAGTGTGGGGTGCTAGAAGCACAGTGTGAGGAGTGTGTGGGGTGCTAGAAGGAGAGTGTGGGGTGCTAGGATGAGAGTGTGGGGTGCTAGGATAAAAGTGTGGGGTGCTAGGAGCAAAGTGTGGGATGTTAGGATGAGAGTGTGGGTGCTAGGAGAAGAGTGTGAGGTGCTAGGAGCAGAGTGAGGTGCTAGGAAGAGAGTGTGGGGTGCTAGGAGGAGATTGAGGGGTGCTAGGAGGAGATTGAGGGGTGCTAGGAGGAGAGTGAGGACATGCTAGGAGCAGAGTGAGGAGCTAGGAACAGAGTGCAAGGTGCTGGTGCTAGGCGGAGAGTGTGGGGTGCTAGGAGCAGAGTGTGGGGTGCTAGGAGTAGAGTGTGGGGTGCTAGGAGGAGAGTGTGGGGTGCTAGGAGCAGTGTGTGGGGTGCTAGGAGCAAAGTGTGGAGTGTTTGGATGAGAGTGTGGGGTGCTAAGAGAAGAGTGTGAGGTGCAAGGAGCAGAGTGAGGTGCTAGGAAGAGAGTGGGGGGTGCTAGGAGATGAGTGAGTGGTTCTAGGAGCAGAGTGTGGGGTGCTAGGAGAAGAGTGTGAGGTGCTAGGAGCAGAGTGTGGGGTGCTAGAAGGAGAGGGTGGGGTGCTAGTAGCAGAGTGTGAGGTGCTAGGAGCAGAGTGAGGTGCTAGGAAGAGAGTGTGGGGTGCTAGGAGCAGAGTGTGGGGTGCTAGGAGCAGAGTGTGAGGTGCTAGGAGCAGAGTGTGAGGTGCTAGGATGAGAGTGTGGGGTGCTAGAAGGAGAGGGTGGGGTGCTAGGAGCAGAGTGTGAGGTGCTAGGAGCAGAGTGAGGTGCTAGGAAGAGAGTGTGGGGTGCTAGGAGGAGTGTGTGGGGTGCTAGGAGCAGAGTGTGAGGTGCTAGGAGGAGAGTGTGGGGTGCTAGAAGCAGAGTGTGGGGTGCTAGGAGGAGAGTGTGGGGTGCTAGAAGCAGAGTGTGAGGTGCAAGGAGGAGTGTGTGGAGTGCTAGGAGCAGAGTGTGAGGTGCTAGGAGCAGAGTTTAAGGTGCTAGGAGCAGAGTGTGGGGTGCTAGGAGGAGAGTGAGGGGTTCTAGGAGCAGAGTGTGGGGTGCTAGGATGAGAGTGTGAGGTGCTAGAATGAGAGTGTGGGGTGCTAGAATGAGAGTGTGAGGTGCTAGGAGCAGAGTGTGAGGTGCTAGGAGTAAAGTGTGAGGTGATAGGGTGAGAGTGTGGGGTGCTAGGAGCAGAGTGAGGTGCTAGGAGGAGAGTGTGGGGTGCTAGAAGCAGAGTGTGAGGTGCTAGGAGCAAAGTGTGAAGTGCTAGGAGGAGTGTGTGAGGTGCTAGGAGCAGAGTGTGAGGTGCCAAGAGCATAGTGTGAGGTGCAAGAAGAAGAGTGTGGGGTGCTAGGAGGAGAGTGTGGGGTGCTAGGAGGAGTGTGAGGGGTGCTAGGAGCAAAGTGTGGGGTGTTAGGATGAGAGTGTGGGGTGCTAGGAGGAGAGTGTGGGGTGCTAGAAGCAGATTGAGGGGTGCTAGGAGGAGAGAGCAGGCATGCTAGGAGCAGAGTTAGGTGCTAGGAACAGAGTGCAAGGTGCTGGTTCTGTGAGAGTGTGGGGTGCTAGGAGCAGAATGTGAGGTGCTAGGAGCAAAGTGTGAAGTGCTCGGAGGAGTGTGTGAGGTGCTAGGAGCAGAGTGTGAGGTGCTAGGAGCATAGTGTGAGGTGCAAGAAGAAGAGTGTGAGGTGCTAGGAGGAGAGTGTGGGGTGCTAGGAGGAGAGTGTGGGGTGCTAGGAGGAGTGTGTGGGGTGCTAGGAGCAAAGTGTGGGGTGTTAGGATGAGAGTGTGGGGTGCTAGGAGTAGAGTGTGGGGTGCTAGGAGCAGATTGAGGGGTGCTAGGAGCAGAGTTAGGTGCTAGGAAAAGAGTGCAAGGTGCTGGTTCTGTGAGAGTGTGGCGTGCTAGAAGCAGAGTGTGAGGTGCTAGGAGCAAAGTGTGAAGTGCTAGGAGGAGTGTGTGAGGTGCTAGGAGCATAGTGTGAGGTGCTAGGAGCAGAGTGTGAGGTGCTAGGAGGAGAGTGTGGGGTGCTAAGAGGAGCGTGTGGGGTGCTAGAAGCAGAGTGTGGGGTGCTTAGAGGAGAGTGTAGGGTGCTAGGAGGAAAGTGTAGGGTGCTAGGATGAGAGTGTGGGGTGCTAGGAGCAGAGTGTGAGGTGCTAGGAGCAGAGTGCGAGGTGCTAGGAGCAGAGTGTAGGGTGCTAGAAGGAGAGTGTGGGGTGCTAGAAGGAGAGTGTGGGGTGCTAGGAGCAGCGTGAGGGGTGCTAGGAGTAGAGTGTGGGGTGCTAGGAGTAGAGTGTGGGGTGCTAGGAGCAAAGTGTGGAGTGTTAGGATGAGAGTGTGGGGTGCTAGGAGAAGAGTGTGAGGTGCAAGGAGCAGAGTGAGGTGCTAGGAAGAGAGTGTGGGGTGCTAGGAGATGAGTGTGGGGTACTAGGAGCAGAGTGTGGGGTGCTAGGAGCAGAGTGTGAGGTGCTAGGAGCAGTGCTAGGAGAAGTGCTAGGAGGAGTGTGTGGGGTGCTAGAAGGAGAGTGTGGGGTGCTAGAAGCACAGTGTGAGGAGTGTGTGGGGTGCTAGAAGGAGAGTGTGGAGTGCTAGGATGAGAGTGTGGGATGCTAGGATGAGAGTTTGGGGTGCTAGGAGCAGAGTGAGGTGCTAGGAGGAGAGTGTGGGATGCTAGGAGCAGAGTATGAGGTGCTAGGAGCAAAGTGTGAAGAGAGTGTGGGGTGCTAGGAGATGAGTGAGGGGTTCTAGGAGCAGAGTGCAGGGTGCTAGGAGCAGAGTGTGAGGTGCTATGAGCAGTGCTAGGAGAAGTGCTAGGAGGAGTGTGTGGGGTGCTAGAAGGAGAGTGAGGGGTGCTAGAAGCACAGTGTGAGGAGTGTGTGGGGTGCTAGAAGGAGAGTGTGGGGTGCTAGGAGGAGAGTGTGGGATGCTAGGAGCAGAGTGTGAGGTGCTAGGAGCAAAGTGTGAAGTGCTGGGAGGAGTGTGTGAGGTGCTAGGAGCAGTGTGTGGGGTGCTAGGAGCAAAGTGTGGGGTGTTAGGATGAGAGTGTGGGGTGCTAGGAGAAGAGTGTGAGGTGCTAGGAGCAAAGTGAGGTGCTAGGAAGAGAGTGTGGGGTGCTAGGAGGAGATTGAGGGTGCTAGGAGGAGATTGAGGGGTGCTAGGAGGAGAGTGAGGACATGCTAGGAGCAGAGTGAGAGGTGCTAGGATGAGAGTGTTGGGTGCTAGAAGGAGAGGGTGGGGTGCTAGGAGCAGAGTGTGACGTGCTAGGAGCAGAGTGAGGCGCTAGGAAGAGAGTGTGGGGTGCTAGGAGGAGTGTGTGGGGTGCTAGGAGCAGAGTGTGAGGTGCTAGGAGGAGAGTGTGGGGTGCTAGAAGCAGAGTGTGGGGTGCTAGGAGGAGAGTGTGGGGTGCTAGAAGCAGAGTGTGAGGTGCAAGGAGGAGTGTGTGGAGTGCTAGGAGCAGAGTGTGAGGTGCTAGGAGCAGAGTTTAAGGTGCTAGGAGCAGAGTGTGGGGTGCTAGGAGGAGAGTGAGGGGTTCTAGGAGCAGAGTGTGGGGTGCTAGGATGAGAGTGTGAGGTGCTAGAATGAGAGTGTGGGGTGCTAGGAGCAGAGTGTGAGGTGCTAGGAGCAGAGTGTGAGGTGCTAGGAGTAAAGTGTGAGGTGATAGGGTGAGAGTGTGGGGTGCTAGGAGCAGAGTGAGGTGCTAGGAGGAGAGTGTGGGGTGCTAGAAGCAGAGTGTGAGGTGCTAGGAGCAAAGTGTGAAGTGCTAGGAGGAGAGTGTGAGGTGCTAGGAGCAGAGTGTGAGGTGCCAAGAGCATAGTGTGAGGTGCAAAAAGAAGAGTGTGGGGTGCTAGGAGGAGAGTGTGGGGTGCTAGGAGGAGTGTGTGGGGTGCTAGGAGCAAAGTGTGGGGTGTTAGGATGAGAGTGTGGGGTGCTAGGAGGAGAGTGTGGGGTGCTAGGAGCAGATTGAGGGGTGCTAGGAGGAGAGAGCAGGCATGCTAGGAGCAGAGTTAGGTGCTAGGAACAGCACCTAACTCTGTGAGAGTGTGGGGTGCTAGTAGCAGAATGTGAGGTGCTAGGAGCAAAGTGTGAAGTGCTCGGAGTAGTGTGTGAGGTGCTAAGAGCAGAGTGTGAGGTGCTAGGAGCATAGTGTGAGGTGCAAGAAGAAGAGTGTGAGGTGCTAGGAGGAGAGTGTGGGGTGCTAGGAGGAGAGTGTGGGGTGCTAAGAGGAGTGTGTGGGGTGCTAGGAGCAAAGTGTGGGGTGTTAGGATGAGAGTGTGGGGTGCTAGGAGTAGAGTGTGGGGTGCTAGGAGCAGATTGAGGGGTGCTAGGAGGAGAGTGAAGGCATTCTAGGAGCAGAGTTAGGTGCTAGGAACAGAGTGCAAGGTGCTGGTTCTGTGAGAGTGTGGCGTGCTAGGAGCAGAGTGTGAGGTGCTAGGAGCAAAGTGTGAAGTGCTAGGAGGAGTGTGTGAGGTGCTAGGAGCATAGTGTGAGGTGCTAGGAGCAGAGTGTGAGGTGCTAGGAGGAGAGTGTGGGGTGCTAGGAGGAGCGTGTGGGGTGCTAGGAGGAGCGTGTGGGGTGCTAGAAGCAGAGTGTGGGGTGCTTAGAGGAGAGTGTAGGGTGCTAGGAGGAAAGTGTAGGGTGCTAGGATGAGAGTGTGGGGTGCTAGGAGCAGAGTGTGAGGTGCTAGGAGCAGAGTGTAAGGTGTTAGAAGGAGAGTGTGGGGTGCTAGAAGGAGAGTGTGGGGTGCTAGGAGCAGCGTGAGGAGTAGAGTGTGGGGTGCTAGGAGTAGAGTGTGGGGTGCTAGGAGTAGAGTGTGGGGTGCTAGGAGCAAAGTGTGGAGTGTTAGGATGAGAGTGTGGGGTGCTAGGAGAAGAGTGTGAGGTGCAAGGAGCAGAGTGAGGTGCTAGGAAGAGAGTGTGGGGTGCTAGGAGATGAGTGTGGGGTACTAGGAGCAGAGTGTGGGGTGCTAGGAGCAGAGTGTGGGGTGCTAGGAGCAGAGTGTGAGGTGCTAGGAGCAGTGCTAGGAGAAGTGCTAGGAGGAGTGTGTGGGGTGCTAGAAGGAGAGTGTGGGGTGCTAGGAGCACAGTGTGAGGAGTGTGTGGGGTGCTAGAAGGAGAGTGTGGAGTGCTAGGATGAGAGTGTGGGATGCTAGGATGAGAGTTTGGGGTGCTAGGAGCAGAGTGAGGTGCTAGGAGGAGAGTGTGGGATGCTAGGAGCAGAGTATGAGGTGCTAGGAGCAAAGTGTGAAGAGAGTGTGGGGTGCTAGGAGATGAGTGAGGGGTTCTAGGAGCAGAGTGCGGGGTGCTAGGAGCAGAGTTTGGGGTGCTAGGAGCAGAGTGTGAGGTGCTATGAGCAGTGCTAGGAGAAGTGCTAGGAGGAGTGTGTGGGGTGCTAGAAGGAGAGTGAGGGGTGCTAGAAGCACAGTGTGAGGAGTGTGTGGGGTGCTAGAAGGAGAGTGTGGGGTGCTAGGATGAGAGTGTGGGGTGCTAGGATGAGAGTGTGGGGTGCTAGGAGCAGAGTGAGTTGCTAGGAGGAGAGTGTGGGATGCTAGGAGCAGAGTGTGAGGTGCTAGGAGCAAAGTGTGAAGTGCTGGGAGGAGTGTGTGAGGTGCTAGGAGCAGTGTGTGGGGTGCTAGGAGCAAAGTGTGGGGTGTTAGGATGAGAGTGTGGGGTGCTAGGAGAAGAGTGTGAGGTGCTAGGAGAAAAGTGAGGTGCTAGAAAGAGAGTGTGAGGTGCTAGGAGGAGATTGAGGGTGCTAGGAGGAGATTGAGGGGTGCTAGGAGGAGAGTGAGGACATGCTAGGAGCAGAGTGAGGTGCTAGGAACATAGTGCAAGGTGCTGGTGCTAGGCGGAGAGTGTGGGGTGCTAGGAGCAGAGTGTGAGGTGCTAGGAGTAGAGTGTGGGGTGCTAGGAGTAGAGTGTGGGGTGCTAGGAGGAGAGTGTGGGTGCAAGGAGGAGAGTGTGGGGTGCTAGGATGAGAGTGTGGGGTGCTAGGAGAAGAGTGTGAGGTGCTAGGAGCAGAGTGTGGGGTGCTAGAAGGAGAGGGTGGGGTGCTAGGAGCAGAGTGTGGGGTGCTAGAAGGAGAGGGTGGGGTGCTAGGAGCAGAGTGTGAGGTGCTAGGAGCAGAGTGAGGTGCTAGGAAGAGAGTGTGGGGTGCTAGGAGCAGAGTGTGGAGTGCTAGGAGCAGAGTGTGAGGTGCTAGGAGCAGAGTGTGGGGTGTTAGGATGAGAGTGTGGGGTGCTAGGAGTAGAGTGTGGGGTGCTAGGAGCAGATTGAGGGGTGCTAGGAGGAGAGTGAAGGCATTCTAGGAGCAGAGTTAGGTGCTAGGAACAGAGTGCAAGGTGCTGGTTCTGTGAGAGTGTGGCGTGCTAGGAGCAGAGTGTGAGGTGCTAGGAGCAAAGTGTGAAGTGCTAGGAGGAGTGTGTGAGGTGCTAGGAGGAGAGTGTGGGGTGCTAGGAGGAGCGTGTGGGGTGCTAGGAGGAGAGTGTGGGATGCTAGGATGAGAGTTTGGGGTGCTAGGAGCAGAGTGAGGTGCTAGGAGGAGAGTGTGGGATGCTAGGAGCAGAGTATGAGGTGCTAGGAGCAAAGTGTGAAGAGAGTGTGGGGTGCTAGGAGATGAGTGAGGGGTTCTAGGAGCAGAGTGCGGGGTGCTAGGAGCAGAGTTTGGGGTGCTAGGAGCAGAGTGTGAGGTGCTATGAGCAGTGCTAGGAGAAGTGCTAGGAGGAGTGTGTGGGGTGCTAGAAGGAGAGTGAGGGGTGCTAGAAGCACAGTGTGAGGAGTGTGTGGGGTGCTAGAAGGAGAGTGTGGGGTGCTAGGATGAGAGTGTGGGGTGCTAGGATGAGAGTGTGGGGTGCTAGGAGCAGAGTGAGTTGCTAGGAGGAGAGTGTGGGATGCTAGGAGCAGAGTGTGAGGTGCTAGGAGCAAAGTGTGAAGTGCTGGGAGGAGTGTGTGAGGTGCTAGGAGCAGTGTGTGGGGTGCTAGGAGCAAAGTGTGGGGTGTTAGGATGAGAGTGTGGGGTGCTAGGAGAAGAGTGTGAGGTGCTAGGAGAAAAGTGAGGTGCTAGAAAGAGAGTGTGAGGTGCTAGGAGGAGATTGAGGGTGCTAGGAGGAGATTGAGGGGTGCTAGGAGGAGAGTGAGGACATGCTAGGAGCAGAGTGAGGTGCTAGGAACATAGTGCAAGGTGCTGGTGCTAGGCGGAGAGTGTGGGGTGCTAGGAGCAGAGTGTGAGGTGCTAGGAGTAGAGTGTGGGGTGCTAGGAGTAGAGTGTGGGGTGCTAGGAGGAGAGTGTGGGTGCAAGGAGGAGAGTGTGGGGTGCTAGGATGAGAGTGTGGGGTGCTAGGAGAAGAGTGTGAGGTGCTAGGAGCAGAGTGTGGGGTGCTAGAAGGAGAGGGTGGGGTGCTAGGAGCAGAGTGTGGGGTGCTAGAAGGAGAGGGTGGGGTGCTAGGAGCAGAGTGTGAGGTGCTAGGAGCAGAGTGAGGTGCTAGGAAGAGAGTGTGGGGTGCTAGGAGCAGAGTGTGGAGTGCTAGGAGCAGAGTGTGAGGTGCTAGGAGCAGAGTGTGGGGTGTTAGGATGAGAGTGTGGGGTGCTAGGAGTAGAGTGTGGGGTGCTAGGAGCAGATTGAGGGGTGCTAGGAGGAGAGTGAAGGCATTCTAGGAGCAGAGTTAGGTGCTAGGAACAGAGTGCAAGGTGCTGGTTCTGTGAGAGTGTGGCGTGCTAGGAGCAGAGTGTGAGGTGCTAGGAGCAAAGTGTGAAGTGCTAGGAGGAGTGTGTGAGGTGCTAGGAGGAGAGTGTGGGGTGCTAGGAGGAGCGTGTGGGGTGCTAGGAGGAGCGTGTGGGGTGCTAGAAGCAGAGTGTGGGGTGCTTAGAGGAGAGTGTAGGGTGCTAGGAGGAAAGTGTAGGGTGCTAGGATGAGAGTGTGGGGTGCTAGGAGCAGAGTGTGAGGTGCTAGGAGCAGAGTGTAAGGTGTTAGAAGGAGAGTGTGGGGTGCTAGAAGGAGAGTGTGGGGTGCTAGGAGCAGCGTGAGGAGTAGAGTGTGGGGTGCTAGGAGTAGAGTGTGGGGTGCTAGGAGTAGAGTGTGGGGTGCTAGGAGCAAAGTGTGGAGTGTTAGGATGAGAGTGTGGGGTGCTAGGAGAAGAGTGTGAGGTGCAAGGAGCAGAGTGAGGTGCTAGGAAGAGAGTGTGGGGTGTTAGGATGAGAGTGTGGGGTGCTAGGAGTAGAGTGTGGGGTGCTAGGAGCAGATTGAGGGGTGCTAGGAGGAGAGTGAAGGCATTCTAGGAGCAGAGTTAGGTGCTAGGAACAGAGTGCAAGGTGCTGGTTCTGTGAGAGTGTGGCGTGCTAGGAGCAGAGTGTGAGGTGCTAGGAGCAAAGTGTGAAGTGCTAGGAGGAGTGTGTGAGGTGCTAGGAGGAGAGTGTGGGGTGCTAGGAGGAGCGTGTGGGGTGCTAGGAGGAGCGTGTGGGGTGCTAGAAGCAGAGTGTGGGGTGCTTAGAGGAGAGTGTAGGGTGCTAGGAGGAAAGTGTAGGGTGCTAGGATGAGAGTGTGGGGTGCTAGGAGCAGAGTGTGAGGTGCTAGGAGCAGAGTGTAAGGTGTTAGAAGGAGAGTGTGGGGTGCTAGAAGGAGAGTGTGGGGTGCTAGGAGCAGCGTGAGGAGTAGAGTGTGGGGTGCTAGGAGTAGAGTGTGGGGTGCTAGGAGTAGAGTGTGGGGTGCTAGGAGCAAAGTGTGGAGTGTTAGGATGAGAGTGTGGGGTGCTAGGAGAAGAGTGTGAGGTGCAAGGAGCAGAGTGAGGTGCTAGGAAGAGAGTGTGGGGTGCTAGGAGATGAGTGTGGGGTACTAGGAGCAGAGTGTGGGGTGCTAGGAGCAGAGTGTGGGGTGCTAGGAGCAGAGTGTGAGGTGCTAGGAGCAGTGCTAGGAGAAGTGCTAGGAGGAGTGTGTGGGGTGCTAGAAGGAGAGTGTGGGGTGCTAGGAGCACAGTGTGAGGAGTGTGTGGGGTGCTAGAAGGAGAGTGTGGAGTGCTAGGATGAGAGTGTGGGATGCTAGGATGAGAGTTTGGGGTGCTAGGAGCAGAGTGAGGTGCTAGGAGGAGAGTGTGGGATGCTAGGAGCAGAGTATGAGGTGCTAGGAGCAAAGTGTGAAGAGAGTGTGGGGTGCTAGGAGATGAGTGAGGGGTTCTAGGAGCAGAGTGCGGGGTGCTAGGAGCAGAGTTTGGGGTGCTAGGAGCAGAGTGTGAGGTGCTATGAGCAGTGCTAGGAGAAGTGCTAGGAGGAGTGTGTGGGGTGCTAGAAGGAGAGTGAGGGGTGCTAGAAGCACAGTGTGAGGAGTGTGTGGGGTGCTAGAAGGAGAGTGTGGGGTGCTAGGATGAGAGTGTGGGGTGCTAGGATGAGAGTGTGGGGTGCTAGGAGCAGAGTGAGTTGCTAGGAGGAGAGTGTGGGATGCTAGGAGCAGAGTGTGAGGTGCTAGGAGCAAAGTGTGAAGTGCTGGGAGGAGTGTGTGAGGTGCTAGGAGCAGTGTGTGGGGTGCTAGGAGCAAAGTGTGGGGTGTTAGGATGAGAGTGTGGGGTGCTAGGAGAAGAGTGTGAGGTGCTAGGAGAAAAGTGAGGTGCTAGAAAGAGAGTGTGAGGTGCTAGGAGGAGATTGAGGGTGCTAGGAGGAGATTGAGGGGTGCTAGGAGGAGAGTGAGGACATGCTAGGAGCAGAGTGAGGTGCTAGGAACATAGTGCAAGGTGCTGGTGCTAGGCGGAGAGTGTGGGGTGCTAGGAGCAGAGTGTGAGGTGCTAGGAGTAGAGTGTGGGGTGCTAGGAGTAGAGTGTGGGGTGCTAGGAGGAGAGTGTGGGTGCAAGGAGGAGAGTGTGGGGTGCTAGGATGAGAGTGTGGGGTGCTAGGAGAAGAGTGTGAGGTGCTAGGAGCAGAGTGTGGGGTGCTAGAAGGAGAGGGTGGGGTGCTAGGAGCAGAGTGTGGGGTGCTAGAAGGAGAGGGTGGGGTGCTAGGAGCAGAGTGTGAGGTGCTAGGAGCAGAGTGAGGTGCTAGGAAGAGAGTGTGGGGTGCTAGGAGCAGAGTGTGGAGTGCTAGGAGCAGAGTGTGAGGTGCTAGGAGCAGAGTGTGAGGTGCTAGGAGCAGAGTGAGGTGCTAGCAAGAGAGTGTGGGGTGCTAGGAGGAGTGTGTGGGGTGCTAGGAGCAGAGTGTGAGGTGCAAGGAGCAGAGTGAGGTGCTAGGAGGAGAGTGTGGGGTGCTAGGAGCAGAGTGTGGGGTGCTAGGAGGAGAGTGTGGGGTGCTAGAAGCAGAGTGTGAGGTGCAAGGAGGAGTGTGTGGTGTGCTAGGAGCAGAGTGTGAGGTTCTAGGAGCAGAGTTTGAGGTGCTAGGAGCAGAGTGTGGGTTGCTAGGAGGAGAGTGAGGGGTTCTAGGAGGAGATTGAGGGGTGCTAGGAGGAGAGTGAGGGCATGCTAGGAGCAGAGTGAGGAGCTAGGAACAGAGTGCAAGGTGCTGGTGCTAGGCGGAGAGTGTGGGGTGCTAGAAGCAGAGTGTGAGGTGCTTGGAGGAGAGTGTAGGGTGCTAGGATGAGAGTGTGGGGTGCTAGGAGCAGAGTGTGAGGTGCTAAGAGGAGAGTGTGGAGTGCTAGGAGCAAAGTGTGAAGTGTTAGGAGGAGTGTGTGGGGTACTAGGATGAGAGTGTGAGGCGCTAGGATGAGAGTGTGGGGTGCTAGGAGCAGAGTGTTAGGTGCTAGGAGCAGAGTGTGAGGTGCTAGGAGTAAAGTGGGAGGTGATAGGATGAGAGTGTGGGGTGCTAGGAGCAGAGTGGGGAGCTAGGAGGAGAGTGTGGGGTGCTAGAAGCAGAGTGTGAGGTGCTAGGAGCAAAGTGTGAAGTGCTAGGAGGAGTGTGTGAGGTGCTAGGAGCAGAGTGTGAGGTGCTAAGAGCATAGTGTGAGGTGCAAGAAGAAGAGTGTGGGGTGCTAGGAGGAGAGTGTGGGGTGCTAGGAGGAGTGTGTGGGGTGCTAGGAGCAAAGTGTGGGGTGTTAGGATGAGAGTGTGGGGTGCTAGGAGGAGAGTGTGGGGTGCTAGGAGCATATTGAGGGGTGCTAGGAGGAAAGAGAAGGCATGCTAGGAGAAGAGTTAGGTGCTAGGAATAGAGTGCAAAGTGCTGGTTCTGTGAGAGTGTGGGGTGCTAGGAGCAGAGTGTGAGGTGCTAGGAGCAAAGTGTGATGTGCTAGGAGGAGTGTGCAAGGTGCTAGGAGCAGAGTGTGAGGTGCTAGGAGCAGAGTGTGAGGTGCAAGAAGAAGAGTGTGAGGTGCTAGGAGGAGAGTGTGGGATGCTAAGAGGAGAGTGTGGGGTGCTAGGAGGAGTGTGTGGGGTGCTAGGAGCTAAGTGTGGGGTGTTAGGATGAGAGTGTGGGGTGCTAGGAGGAGAGTGTGGGGTGTTAGGAGCAGATTGAGGGGTGCTAGGAGGAGAGTGAAGACATGCTAGGAGCAGAGTTAGGTGCTAGGAACAAAGTGCAAGGTGCTGGTTCTGTGAGAGTGTGGCGTGCTAGGAGCAGAGTGTGAGGTGCTAGGAGCAGAGTGTAAGGTGTTAGAAGGAGAGTGTGGGGTGCTAGAAGGAGAGTGTGGGGTGCTAGGAGCAGCGTGAGGAGTAGAGTGTGGGGTGCTAGGAGTAGAGTGTGGGGTGCTAGGAGTAGAGTGTGGGGTGCTAGGAGCAAAGTGTGGAGTGTTAGGATGAGAGTGTGGGGTGCTAGGAGAAGAGTGTGAGGTGCAAGGAGCAGAGTGAGGTGCTAGGAAGAGAGTGTGGGGTGTTAGGATGAGAGTGTGGGGTGCTAGGAGTAGAGTGTGGGGTGCTAGGAGCAGATTGAGGGGTGCTAGGAGGAGAGTGAAGGCATTCTAGGAGCAGAGTTAGGTGCTAGGAACAGAGTGCAAGGTGCTGGTTCTGTGAGAGTGTGGCGTGCTAGGAGCAGAGTGTGAGGTGCTAGGAGCAAAGTGTGAAGTGCTAGGAGGAGTGTGTGAGGTGCTAGGAGGAGAGTGTGGGGTGCTAGGAGGAGCGTGTGGGGTGCTAGGAGGAGCGTGTGGGGTGCTAGAAGCAGAGTGTGGGGTGCTTAGAGGAGAGTGTAGGGTGCTAGGAGGAAAGTGTAGGGTGCTAGGATGAGAGTGTGGGGTGCTAGGAGCAGAGTGTGAGGTGCTAGGAGCAGAGTGTAAGGTGTTAGAAGGAGAGTGTGGGGTGCTAGAAGGAGAGTGTGGGGTGCTAGGAGCAGCGTGAGGAGTAGAGTGTGGGGTGCTAGGAGTAGAGTGTGGGGTGCTAGGAGTAGAGTGTGGGGTGCTAGGAGCAAAGTGTGGAGTGTTAGGATGAGAGTGTGGGGTGCTAGGAGAAGAGTGTGAGGTGCAAGGAGCAGAGTGAGGTGCTAGGAAGAGAGTGTGGGGTGCTAGGAGATGAGTGTGGGGTACTAGGAGCAGAGTGTGGGGTGCTAGGAGCAGAGTGTGGGGTGCTAGGAGCAGAGTGTGAGGTGCTAGGAGCAGTGCTAGGAGAAGTGCTAGGAGGAGTGTGTGGGGTGCTAGAAGGAGAGTGTGGGGTGCTAGGAGCACAGTGTGAGGAGTGTGTGGGGTGCTAGAAGGAGAGTGTGGAGTGCTAGGATGAGAGTGTGGGATGCTAGGATGAGAGTTTGGGGTGCTAGGAGCAGAGTGAGGTGCTAGGAGGAGAGTGTGGGATGCTAGGAGCAGAGTATGAGGTGCTAGGAGCAAAGTGTGAAGAGAGTGTGGGGTGCTAGGAGATGAGTGAGGGGTTCTAGGAGCAGAGTGCGGGGTGCTAGGAGCAGAGTTTGGGGTGCTAGGAGCAGAGTGTGAGGTGCTATGAGCAGTGCTAGGAGAAGTGCTAGGAGGAGTGTGTGGGGTGCTAGAAGGAGAGTGAGGGGTGCTAGAAGCACAGTGTGAGGAGTGTGTGGGGTGCTAGAAGGAGAGTGTGGGGTGCTAGGATGAGAGTGTGGGGTGCTAGGATGAGAGTGTGGGGTGCTAGGAGCAGAGTGAGTTGCTAGGAGGAGAGTGTGGGATGCTAGGAGCAGAGTGTGAGGTGCTAGGAGCAAAGTGTGAAGTGCTGGGAGGAGTGTGTGAGGTGCTAGGAGCAGTGTGTGGGGTGCTAGGAGCAAAGTGTGGGGTGTTAGGATGAGAGTGTGGGGTGCTAGGAGAAGAGTGTGAGGTGCTAGGAGAAAAGTGAGGTGCTAGAAAGAGAGTGTGAGGTGCTAGGAGGAGATTGAGGGTGCTAGGAGGAGATTGAGGGGTGCTAGGAGGAGAGTGAGGACATGCTAGGAGCAGAGTGAGGTGCTAGGAACATAGTGCAAGGTGCTGGTGCTAGGCGGAGAGTGTGGGGTGCTAGGAGCAGAGTGTGAGGTGCTAGGAGTAGAGTGTGGGGTGCTAGGAGTAGAGTGTGGGGTGCTAGGAGGAGAGTGTGGGTGCAAGGAGGAGAGTGTGGGGTGCTAGGATGAGAGTGTGGGGTGCTAGGAGAAGAGTGTGAGGTGCTAGGAGCAGAGTGTGGGGTGCTAGAAGGAGAGGGTGGGGTGCTAGGAGCAGAGTGTGGGGTGCTAGAAGGAGAGGGTGGGGTGCTAGGAGCAGAGTGTGAGGTGCTAGGAGCAGAGTGAGGTGCTAGGAAGAGAGTGTGGGGTGCTAGGAGCAGAGTGTGGAGTGCTAGGAGCAGAGTGTGAGGTGCTAGGAGCAGAGTGTGAGGTGCTAGGAGCAGAGTGAGGTGCTAGCAAGAGAGTGTGGGGTGCTAGGAGGAGTGTGTGGGGTGCTAGGAGCAGAGTGTGAGGTGCAAGGAGCAGAGTGAGGTGCTAGGAGGAGAGTGTGGGGTGCTAGGAGCAGAGTGTGGGGTGCTAGGAGGAGAGTGTGGGGTGCTAGAAGCAGAGTGTGAGGTGCAAGGAGGAGTGTGTGGTGTGCTAGGAGCAGAGTGTGAGGTTCTAGGAGCAGAGTTTGAGGTGCTAGGAGCAGAGTGTGGGTTGCTAGGAGGAGAGTGAGGGGTTCTAGGAGGAGATTGAGGGGTGCTAGGAGGAGAGTGAGGGCATGCTAGGAGCAGAGTGAGGAGCTAGGAACAGAGTGCAAGGTGCTGGTGCTAGGCGGAGAGTGTGGGGTGCTAGAAGCAGAGTGTGAGGTGCTTGGAGGAGAGTGTAGGGTGCTAGGATGAGAGTGTGGGGTGCTAGGAGCAGAGTGTGAGGTGCTAAGAGGAGAGTGTGGAGTGCTAGGAGCAAAGTGTGAAGTGTTAGGAGGAGTGTGTGGGGTACTAGGATGAGAGTGTGAGGCGCTAGGATGAGAGTGTGGGGTGCTAGGAGCAGAGTGTTAGGTGCTAGGAGCAGAGTGTGAGGTGCTAGGAGTAAAGTGGGAGGTGATAGGATGAGAGTGTGGGGTGCTAGGAGCAGAGTGGGGAGCTAGGAGGAGAGTGTGGGGTGCTAGAAGCAGAGTGTGAGGTGCTAGGAGCAAAGTGTGAAGTGCTAGGAGGAGTGTGTGAGGTGCTAGGAGCAGAGTGTGAGGTGCTAAGAGCATAGTGTGAGGTGCAAGAAGAAGAGTGTGGGGTGCTAGGAGGAGAGTGTGGGGTGCTAGGAGGAGTGTGTGGGGTGCTAGGAGCAAAGTGTGGGGTGTTAGGATGAGAGTGTGGGGTGCTAGGAGGAGAGTGTGGGGTGCTAGGAGCATATTGAGGGGTGCTAGGAGGAAAGAGAAGGCATGCTAGGAGAAGAGTTAGGTGCTAGGAATAGAGTGCAAAGTGCTGGTTCTGTGAGAGTGTGGGGTGCTAGGAGCAGAGTGTGAGGTGCTAGGAGCAAAGTGTGATGTGCTAGGAGGAGTGTGCAAGGTGCTAGGAGCAGAGTGTGAGGTGCTAGGAGCAGAGTGTGAGGTGCAAGAAGAAGAGTGTGAGGTGCTAGGAGGAGAGTGTGGGATGCTAAGAGGAGAGTGTGGGGTGCTAGGAGGAGTGTGTGGGGTGCTAGGAGCTAAGTGTGGGGTGTTAGGATGAGAGTGTGGGGTGCTAGGAGGAGAGTGTGGGGTGTTAGGAGCAGATTGAGGGGTGCTAGGAGGAGAGTGAAGACATGCTAGGAGCAGAGTTAGGTGCTAGGAACAAAGTGCAAGGTGCTGGTTCTGTGAGAGTGTGGCGTGCTAGGAGCAGAGTGTGAGGTGCTAGGAGCAAAGTGTGAAGTGCTAGGAGGAGTGTGTGAGGTGCTAGGAGCATAGTGTGAGGTGCTAGGAGCATAGTGTGAGGTGCTAGGAGGAGAGTGTGGGGTGCTAGGAGGAGCGTGTGGGGTGCTAGAAGCAGAGTGTGGGGTGCTTAGAGGAGAGTGTAGAGTCCTAGGAGGAAAGTGTAGGGTGCTAGGATGAGAGTGTGGGGTGCTAGTAGCAGAGTGAGAGGTGCTAGGAACAGAGTGCGAGGTGCTAGGAACAGAGTGTATGGTGCTAGAAGGAGAGTGTGGGGTGCTAGAAGAAGAGTGTGAGGTGCTAGGAGCAGCGTGAGGGGTGCTAGGAGTAGAGTGTGGGGTGCTAGGAGGAGAGTGTGGGGTGCTAGGAGCATAGTGTGAGGTGCTAGGAGCAAAGTGTGAAGTGCTAGGAGGAGTGTGCGAGGTGCTAGGACTAAAGTGTGAGGTGCTAGGAGCACAGTGTGAGCTGCTAGGAGCAAAGTGTGAGGTGCTATGAGGAGAGTGTGGGGTGCTAGGAGGAGAGTGTGGGGTGCTAGGAGGAGTGTGTGGGGTGCTGGGAGAAGAGTGTGAGGTGCTAGGAGCAGAGTGTGGGGTGCTAGAAGGAGAGGGTGGGGTGCTAGGAGCAGAGTGTGAGGTGCTAGGAGCAGAGTGAGGTGCTAGGAAGAGAGTGTGGGGTGCTAGGAGCAGAGTGTGGGGTGCTAGGAGCAGAGTGTGAGGTGCTAGGAGCAGAGTGTGAGGTGCTAGGATGAGAGTGTGGAGTGCTAGAAGGAGAGGGTGGGGTGCTAGGAGCAGAGTGTGAGGTGCTAGAAGCAGAGTGTGAGGTGCAAGGAGGAGTGTGTGGAGTGCTAGGAGCAGAGTGTGAGGTGCTAGGAGCAGAGTTTGAGGTGCTAGGAGCAGATTGTGGGGTGCTAGGAGGAGAGTGAGGGGTTCTAGGAGCAGAGTGTGGGGTGCTAGGATGAGAGTGTGAGGTGCTAGAGTGAGAGTGTGGGGTGCTAGGAGCAGAGTGTGAGGTGCTAGGAGCAGAGTGTGAGGTGCTAGGAGTAAAGTGTGAGGTGATAGAATGAGAGTGTGGGGTGCTAGGAGCAGAGCGAGGAGCTAGGAGGAGAGTGTGGGGTGCTCGAAGCAGAGTGTGAGGTGCTAGGAGCAAAGTGTGAAGTGCTAGGAGGAGTGTGTGAGGTGCTAGGAGCAGAGGTGAGGTGCCAAGAGCATAGTGTGAGGTGCAAGAAGAAGAGTGTGGGGTGTTAGGATGAGAGTGTGGGGTGCTAGGAGGAGAGTGTGGGGTGCTAGGAGCAGATTGAGGGGTGCTAGGAGGAGAGAGTAGGCATGCTAGGAGCAGAGTTAGGTGCTAGGAACAGAGTGCAAGGTGCTGGTTCTGTGAGAGTGTGGGGTGCTAGGAGCAGAATGTGAGGTGCTAGGAGCAAAGTGTGAAGTGCTCGGAGGAGTGTGTGAGGTGCTAGGAGCAGAGTGTGAGGTGCTAGGAGCATAGTGTGAGGTGCAAGAAGAAGAGTGTGAGGTGCTAGGAGGAGAGTGTGGGGTGCTAGGAGGAGAGTGTGGGGTGCTAGGAGGAGTGTGTGGGGTGCTAGGAGCAAAGTGTGGGGTGTTAGGATGAGAGTGTGGGGTGCTAGGAGGAGAGTGTGGGGTGCTAGGAGCAGATTGAGGGGTGCTAGGAGGAGAGTGAAGGCATGCTAGGAGCAGAGTTAGGTGCTAGGAACAGAGTGCAAGGTGCTGGTTCTGTGAGAGTGTGGCGTGCTAGGAGCAGAGTGTGAGGTGCTAGGAGCAAAGTGTGAAGTGCTAGGAGGAGTGTGTGAGGTGCTAGGAGCATAGTGTGAGGTGCTAGGAGCAGAGTGTGAGGTGCTAGGAGGAGCGTGTGGGGTGCTAGGAGGAGCGTGTGGGGTGCTAGAAGGAGAGTGTGGGGTGCTAGGAGCAGCGTGAGGGGTGCTAGGAGTAGAGTGTGGGGTGCTAGGAGTAGAGTGTGGGGTGCTAGGAGCAAAGTGAGGAGTGTTAGGATGAGAGTGTGGGGTGCTAGGAGAAGAGTGTGAGGTGCAAGGAGCAGAGTGAGGTGCTAGGAAGAGAGTGTGGGGTGCTAAGAGATGAGTGTGGGGTACTAGGAGCAGAGTGTGGGGTGCTAGGAGCAGAGTGTGGGGTGCTAGGAGCAGAGGGTGAGGTGCTAGGAGCAGTGCTAGGAGAAGTGCTAGGAGGAGTGTGTGGGGTGCTAGAAGGAGAGTGTGGGGTGCTAGGAGCACAGTGTGAGGAGTGTGTGGGGTGCTAGAAGGAGAGTGTGGAGTGCTAGGATGAGAGTGTGGGATGCTAGGATGAGAGTTTGGGGTGCTAGGAGCAGAGTGAGGTGCTAGGAGGAGAGTGTGGGATGCTAGGAGCAGAGTGTGAGGTGCTAGGAGCAAAGTGTGAAGAGAGTGTGGGGTGCTAGGAGATGAGTGAGGGGTTCTAGGAGCAGAGTGTGGGGTGCTAGAAGCAGAGTGTGAGGTGCTAGGAGCAAAGTGTGAAGTGCTAGGAGGAGTGTGTGAGGTGCTAGGAGCATAGTGTGAGGTGCTAGGATCAGAGTGTGAGGTGCTAGGAGGAGAGTGTGGGGTGCTAGGAGGAGCGTGTGGGGTGCTAGAAGCAGAGTGTGGGGTGCTTAGAGAGTGTAGGGTGCTAGGAGGAAAGTGTAGGGTGCTAGGATGAGAGTGTGGGGTGCTAGTAGCAGAGTGAGAGGTGCTAGGAGCAGAGTGCGAGGTGCTAGGAACAGAGTGTATGGTGCTAGAAGGAGAGTGTGGGGTGCTAGAAGAAGAAAGTGAGGTGCTAGGAGCAGCGTGAGGGGTGCTAGGAGTAGAGTGTGGGGTGCTAGGAGTAGAGTGTGGGGTGCTAGGAGGAGAGTGTGGGGTGCTAGGAGCATAGTGTGAGGTGCTAGGAGCAAAGTGTGAAGTGCTAGGAGGAGTGTGCGAGGTGCTAGGACTAAAGTGTGAGGTGCTAGGAGCACAGTGTGAGCTGCTAGGAGCAAAGTGTGAGGTGCTATGAGGAGAGTGTGGGGGAGTGTGGGGTGCTAGGAGGAGTGTGGGGTGCTAGGAGGAGTGTGTGGGGTGCTGGGAGAAGAGTGTGAGGTGCTAGGAGCAGAGTGTGGGGTGCTAGGAGAGGGTGGGGTGCTAGGAGCAGAGTGTGAGGTGCTAGGAACAGAGTGAGGTGCTAGGAAGAGAGTGTGGGGTGCTAGGAGCAGAGTGTGGGGTGCTAGGAGCAGAGTGTGAGGTGCTAGGAGCAGAGTGTGAGGTGCTAGGATGAGAGTGTGGAGTGCTAGAAGGAGAGGGTGGGGTGCTAGGAGCAGAGTGTGAGGTGCTAGAAGCAGAGTGTGAGGTGCAAGGAGGAGTGCGTGGAGTGCTAGGAGCAGAGTGTGAGGTGCTAGGAGCAGAGTTTGAGGTGCTAGGAGCAGAGTGTGGGGTGCTAGGAGGAGAGTGAGGGGTTCTAGGAGCAGAGTGTGGGGTGCTAGGAGCAGAGTGTGAGGTGCTAGAGTGAGAGTGTGGGGTGCTAGGAGCAGAGTGTGAGGTGCTAGGAGCAGAGTGTGAGGTGCTAGGAGTAAAGTGTGAGGTGATAGAATGAGAGTGTGGGGTGCTAGGAGCAGAGTGAGGTGCTAGGAGGAGAGTGTGGGGTGCTCGAAGCAGAGTGTGAGGTGCTAGGAGCAAAGTGTGAAGTGCTAGGAGGAGTGTGTGAGGTTCTAGGAGCAGAGGTGAGGTGCCAAGAGCATAGTGTGAGGTGCAAGAAGAAGAGTGTGGGGTGCTAGGAGGAGAGTGTGGGGTGCTAGGAGGAGTGTGTGGGGTGCTAGGAGGAAAGTGTGGGGTGCTAGGAGCAGATTGAGGGGTGCTAGGAGGAGAGAGTAGGCATGCTAGGAGCAGAGTTAGGTGCTAGGAACAGAGTGCAAGGTGCTGGTTCTGTGAGAGTGTGCGGTGCTAGGAGCAGAATGTGAGGTGCTAGGAGCAAAGTGTGAAGTGCTCGGAGGAGTGTGTGAGGTGCTAGGAGCAGAGTGTGGGGTGCTAGGATGAGAGTGTGAGGTGCTAGAGTGAGAGTGTGGGGTGCTAGGAGCAGAGTGTGAGGTGCTAGGAGCAGAGTGTGAGGTGCTAGGAGTAAAGTGTGAGGTGATAGAATGAGAGTGTGGGGTGCTAGGAGCATAGTGTGAGGTCCAAGAAGAAGAGTGTGAGGTGCTAGGAGGAGAGTGTGGGGTGCTAGGAGGAGAGTGTGGGGTGCTAGGAGGAGTGTGTGGGGTGCTAGGAGCAAAGTGTGGGGTGTTAGGATGAGAGTGTGGGGTGCTAGGAGGAGAGTGTGGGGTGCTAGGAGCAGATTGAGGGGTGCTAGGAGGAGAGTGAAGGCATGCTAGGAGCAGAGTTAGGTGCTAGGAACAGAGTGCAAGGTGCTGGTTCTGTGAGAGTGTGGCGTGCTAGGAGCAGAGTGTGAGGTGCTAGGAGCAAAGTGTGAAGTGCTAGGAGGAGTGTGTGAGGTGCTAGGAGCATAGTGAGAGGTGCTAAGAGCAGAGTGTGAGGTGCTAGGAGGAGAGTGTGGGGTGCTAGAAGGAGAGTGTGGGGTGCTAGGAGCAGAGTGAGGGGTGTTAGGAGTAGAGTGTGGGGTGCTAGGAGTAGAGTGCGGGGTGCTAGGAGCAAAGTGTGGAGTGTTAGGATGAGAGTGTGGGGTGCTAGGAGAAGAGTGTGAGGTGCAAGGAGCAGAGTGAGGTGCTAGGAAGAGAGTGTGGGGTGCTATGAGCAGAGTGTGGGGTGCTAGGAGCAGAGTGTGGGGTGCTAGGAGCAGAGTGTGAGGTGCTAGGAGCAGTGCTAGGAGAAGTGCTAGGGGGAGTGTGTGGGGTGCTAGAAGGAGAGTGAGGGGTGCTAGAAGCACAGTGTGAGGAGTGTGTGGGGTGCTAGAAGGAGAGTGTGGGGTGCTAGGAGGAGAGTGTGGGGTGCTAGAAGCAGAGTGTGAGGTGCTAGGAGCAAAGTGTGAAGTGCTAGGAGGAGTGTGTGAGGTGCTAGGAGCAGAGTGTGAGGTGCTAAGAGCATAGTGTGAGGTGCAAGAAGAAGAGTGTGGGGTGCTAGGAGGAGAGTGTGGGGTGCTAGGAGGAGTGTGTGGGGTGCTAGGAGCAAAGTGTGGGGTGTTAGGATGTGAGTGTGGGGTGCTAGGAGGAGAGTGTGGGGTGCTAGGAGCATATTGAGGGGTGCTAGGAGGAAAGAGAAGGCATGCTAGGAGAAGAGTTAGGTGCTAGGAACAGAGTGCAAAGTGCTGGTTCTGTGAGAGTGTGGGGTGCTAGGAGCAGAGTGTGAGGTGCTAGGAGCAAAGTGTGAAGTGCTAGGAGGAGTGTGCAAGGTGCTAGGAGCAGAGTGTGAGGTGCTAGGAGCAGAGTGTGAGGTGCAAGAAGAAGAGTGTGAGGTGCTAGGAGGAGAGTGTGGGATGCTAGGAGGAGAGTGTGGGGTGCTAGGAGGAGTGTGTGGGGTGCTAGGAGCTAAGTGTGGGGTGTTAGGATGAGAGTGTGGGGTGCTAGGAGGAGAGTGTGGGGTGTTAGGAGCAGATTGAGGGGTGCTAGGAGGAGAGTGAAGACATGCTAGGAGCAGAGTTAGGTGCTAGGAACAAAGTGCAAGGTGCTGGTTCTGTGAGAGTGTGGCGTGCTAGGAGCAGAGTGTGAGGTGCTAGGAGCAAAGTGTGAAGTGCTAGGAGGAGTGTGTGAGGTGCTAGGAGCATAGTGTGAGGTGCTAGGAGCATAGTGTGAGGTGCTAGGAGGAGAGTGTGGGGTGCTAGGAGGAGCGTGTGGGGTGCTAGAAGCAGAGTGTGGGGTGCTTAGAGGAGAGTGTAGAGTCCTAGGAGGAAAGTGTAGGGTGCTAGGATGAGAGTGTGGGGTGCTAGTAGCAGAGTGAGAGGTGCTAGGAGCAGAGTGCGAGGTGCTAGGAACAGAGTGTATGGTGCTAGAAGGAGAGTGTGGGGTGCTAGAAGAAGAGTGTGAGGTGCTAGGAGCAGCGTGAGGGGTGCTAGGAGTAGAGTGTGGGGTGCTAGGAGGAGAGTGTGGGGTGCTAGGAGCATAGTGTGAGGTGCTAGGAGCAAAGTGTGAAGTGCTAGGAGGAGTGTGCGAGGTGCTAGGACTAAAGTGTGAGGTGCTAGGAGCACAGTGTGAGCTGCTAGGAGCAAAGTGTGAGGTGCTATGAGGAGAGTGTGGGGTGCTAGGAGGAGAGTGTGGGGTGCTAGGAGGAGTGTGTGGGGTGCTGGGAGAAGAGTGTGAGGTGCTAGGAGCAGAGTGTGGGGTGCTAGAAGGAGAGGGTGGGGTGCTAGGAGCAGAGTGTGAGGTGCTAGGAGCAGAGTGAGGTGCTAGGAAGAGAGTGTGGGGTGCTAGGAGCAGAGTGTGGGGTGCTAGGAGCAGAGTGTGAGGTGCTAGGAGCAGAGTGTGAGGTGCTAGGATGAGAGTGTGGAGTGCTAGAAGGAGAGGGTGGGGTGCTAGGAGCAGAGTGTGAGGTGCTAGAAGCAGAGTGTGAGGTGCAAGGAGGAGTGTGTGGAGTGCTAGGAGCAGAGTGTGAGGTGCTAGGAGCATAGTGAGAGGTGCTAAGAGCAGAGTGTGAGGTGCTAGGAGGAGAGTGTGGGGTGCTAGAAGGAGAGTGTGGGGTGCTAGGAGCAGAGTGAGGGGTGTTAGGAGTAGAGTGTGGGGTGCTAGGAGTAGAGTGTGGGGTGCTAGGAGCAAAGTGTGGAGTGTTAGGATGAGAGTGTGGGGTGCTAGGAGAAGAGTGTGAGGTGCAAGGAGCAGAGTGAGGTGCTAGGAAGAGAGTGTGGGGTGCTATGAGCAGAGTGTGGGGTGCTAGGAGCAGAGTGTGGGGTGCTAGGAGCAGAGTGTGAGGTGCTAGGAGCAGTGCTAGGAGAAGTGCTAGGGGGAGTGTGTGGGGTGCTAGAAGGAGAGTGAGGGGTGCTAGAAGCACAGTGTGAGGAGTGTGTGGGGTGCTAGAAGGAGAGTGTGGGGTGCTAGGAGGAGAGTGTGGGGTGCTAGAAGCAGAGTGTGAGGTGCTAGGAGCAAAGTGTGAAGTGCTAGGAGGAGTGTGTGAGGTGCTAGGAGCAGAGTGTGAGGTGCTAAGAGCATAGTGTGAGGTGCAAGAAGAAGAGTGTGGGGTGCTAGGAGGAGAGTGTGGGGTGCTAGGAGGAGTGTGTGGGGTGCTAGGAGCAAAGTGTGGGGTGTTAGGATGTGAGTGTGGGGTGCTAGGAGGAGAGTGTGGGGTGCTAGGAGCATATTGAGGGGTGCTAGGAGGAAAGAGAAGGCATGCTAGGAGAAGAGTTAGGTGCTAGGAACAGAGTGCAAAGTGCTGGTTCTGTGAGAGTGTGGGGTGCTAGGAGCAGAGTGTGAGGTGCTAGGAGCAAAGTGTGAAGTGCTAGGAGGAGTGTGCAAGGTGCTAGGAGCAGAGTGTGAGGTGCTAGGAGCAGAGTGTGAGGTGCAAGAAGAAGAGTGTGAGGTGCTAGGAGGAGAGTGTGGGATGCTAGGAGGAGAGTGTGGGGTGCTAGGAGGAGTGTGTGGGGTGCTAGGAGCTAAGTGTGGGGTGTTAGGATGAGAGTGTGGGGTGCTAGGAGGAGAGTGTGGGGTGTTAGGAGCAGATTGAGGGGTGCTAGGAGGAGAGTGAAGACATGCTAGGAGCAGAGTTAGGTGCTAGGAACAAAGTGCAAGGTGCTGGTTCTGTGAGAGTGTGGCGTGCTAGGAGCAGAGTGTGAGGTGCTAGGAGCAAAGTGTGAAGTGCTAGGAGGAGTGTGTGAGGTGCTAGGAGCATAGTGTGAGGTGCTAGGAGCATAGTGTGAGGTGCTAGGAGGAGAGTGTGGGGTGCTAGGAGGAGCGTGTGGGGTGCTAGAAGCAGAGTGTGGGGTGCTTAGAGGAGAGTGTAGAGTCCTAGGAGGAAAGTGTAGGGTGCTAGGATGAGAGTGTGGGGTGCTAGTAGCAGAGTGAGAGGTGCTAGGAGCAGAGTGCGAGGTGCTAGGAACAGAGTGTATGGTGCTAGAAGGAGAGTGTGGGGTGCTAGAAGAAGAGTGTGAGGTGCTAGGAGCAGCGTGAGGGGTGCTAGGAGTAGAGTGTGGGGTGCTAGGAGGAGAGTGTGGGGTGCTAGGAGCATAGTGTGAGGTGCTAGGAGCAAAGTGTGAAGTGCTAGGAGGAGTGTGCGAGGTGCTAGGACTAAAGTGTGAGGTGCTAGGAGCACAGTGTGAGCTGCTAGGAGCAAAGTGTGAGGTGCTATGAGGAGAGTGTGGGGTGCTAGGAGGAGAGTGTGGGGTGCTAGGAGGAGTGTGTGGGGTGCTGGGAGAAGAGTGTGAGGTGCTAGGAGCAGAGTGTGGGGTGCTAGAAGGAGAGGGTGGGGTGCTAGGAGCAGAGTGTGAGGTGCTAGGAGCAGAGTGAGGTGCTAGGAAGAGAGTGTGGGGTGCTAGGAGCAGAGTGTGGGGTGCTAGGAGCAGAGTGTGAGGTGCTAGGAGCAGAGTGTGAGGTGCTAGGATGAGAGTGTGGAGTGCTAGAAGGAGAGGGTGGGGTGCTAGGAGCAGAGTGTGAGGTGCTAGAAGCAGAGTGTGAGGTGCAAGGAGGAGTGTGTGGAGTGCTAGGAGCAGAGTGTGAGGTGCTAGGAGCAGAGTTTGAGGTGCTAGGAGCAGATTGTGGGGTGCTAGGAGGAGAGTGAGGGGTTCTAGGAGCAGAGTGTGGGGTGCTAGGATGAGAGTGTGAGGTGCTAGAGTGAGAGTGTGGGGTGCTAGGAGCAGAGTGTGAGGTGCTAGGAGCAGAGTGTGAGGTGCTAGGAGTAAAGTGTGAGGTGATAGAATGAGAGTGTGGGGTGCTAGGAGCAGAGCGAGGAGCTAGGAGGAGAGTGTGGGGTGCTCGAAGCAGAGTGTGAGGTGCTAGGAGCAAAGTGTGAAGTGCTAGGAGGAGTGTGTGAGGTGCTAGGAGCAGAGGTGAGGTGCCAAGAGCATAGTGTGAGGTGCAAGAAGAAGAGTGTGGGGTGTTAGGATGAGAGTGTGGGGTGCTAGGAGGAGAGTGTGGGGTGCTAGGAGCAGATTGAGGGGTGCTAGGAGGAGAGAGTAGGCATGCTAGGAGCAGAGTTAGGTGCTAGGAACAGAGTGCAAGGTGCTGGTTCTGTGAGAGTGTGGGGTGCTAGGAGCAGAATGTGAGGTGCTAGGAGCAAAGTGTGAAGTGCTCGGAGGAGTGTGTGAGGTGCTAGGAGCAGAGTGTGAGGTGCTAGGAGCATAGTGTGAGGTGCAAGAAGAAGAGTGTGAGGTGCTAGGAGGAGAGTGTGGGGTGCTAGGAGGAGAGTGTGGGGTGCTAGGAGGAGTGTGTGGGGTGCTAGGAGCAAAGTGTGGGGTGTTAGGATGAGAGTGTGGGGTGCTAGGAGGAGAGTGTGGGGTGCTAGGAGCAGATTGAGGGGTGCTAGGAGGAGAGTGAAGGCATGCTAGGAGCAGAGTTAGGTGCTAGGAACAGAGTGCAAGGTGCTGGTTCTGTGAGAGTGTGGCGTGCTAGGAGCAGAGTGTGAGGTGCTAGGAGCAAAGTGTGAAGTGCTAGGAGGAGTGTGTGAGGTGCTAGGAGCATAGTGTGAGGTGCTAGGAGCAGAGTGTGAGGTGCTAGGAGGAGCGTGTGGGGTGCTAGGAGGAGCGTGTGGGGTGCTAGAAGGAGAGTGTGGGGTGCTAGGAGCAGCGTGAGGGGTGCTAGGAGTAGAGTGTGGGGTGCTAGGAGTAGAGTGTGGGGTGCTAGGAGCAAAGTGTGGAGTGTTAGGATGAGAGTGTGGGGTGCTAGGAGAAGAGTGTGAGGTGCAAGGAGCAGAGTGAGGTGCTAGGAAGAGAGTGTGGGGTGCTAAGAGATGAGTGCGGGGTACTAGGAGCAGAGTGAGGGGTGCTAGGAGCAGAGTGTGGGGTGCTAGGAGCAGAGGGTGAGGTGCTAGGAGCAGTGCTAGGAGAAGTGCTAGGAGGAGTGTGTGGGGTGCTAGAAGGAGAGTGTGGGGTGCTAGGAGCACAGTGTGAGGAGTGTGTGGGGTGCTAGAAGGAGAGTGTGGAGTGCTAGGATGAGAGTGTGGGATGCTAGGATGAGAGTTTGGGGTGCTAGGAGCAGAGTGAGGTGCTAGGAGGAGAGTGTGGGATGCTAGGAGCAGAGTGTGAGGTGCTAGGAGCAAAGTGTGAAGAGAGTGTGGGGTGCTAGGAGATGAGTGAGGGGTTCTAGGAGCAGAGTGTGGGGTGCTAGAAGCAGAGTGTGAGGTGCTAGGAACAAAGTGTGAAGTGCTAGGAGGAGTGTGTGAGGTGCTAGGAGCATAGTGTGAGGTGCTAGGATCAGAGTGTGAGGTGCTAGGAGGAGAGTGTGGGGTGCTAGGAGGAGCGTGTGGGGTGCTAGAAGCAGAGTGTGGGGTGCTTAGAGAGTGTAGGGTGCTAGGAGGAAAGTGTAGGGTGCTAGGATGAGAGTGTGGGGTGCTAGTAGCAGAGTGAGAGGTGCTAGGAGCAGAGTGCGAGGTGCTAGGAACAGAGTGTATGGTGCTAGAAGGAGAGTGTGGGGTGCTAGAAGAAGAAAGTGAGGTGCTAGGAGCAGCGTGAGGGGTGCTAGGAGTAGAGTGTGGGGTGCTAGGAGTAGAGTGTGGGGTGCTAGGAGGAGAGTGTGGGGTGCTAGGAGCATAGTGTGAGGTGCTAGGAGCAAAGTGTGAAGTGCTAGGAGGAGTGTGCGAGGTGCTAGGACTAAAGTGTGAGGTGCTAGGAGCACAGTGTGAGCTGCTAGGAGCAAAGTGTGAGGTGCTATGAGGAGAGTGTGGGGGAGTGTGGGGTGCTAGGAGGAGTGTGGGGTGCTAGGAGGAGTGTGTGGGGTGCTGGGAGAAGAGTGTGAGGTGCTAGGAGCAGAGTGTGGGGTGCTAGAAGGAGAGGGTGGGGTGCTAGGAGCAGAGTGTGAGGTGCTAGGAGCAGAGTGAGGTGCTAGGAAGAGAGTGTGGGGTGCTAGGAGCAGAGTGTGGGGTGCTAGGAGCAGAGTGTGAGGTGCTAGGAGCAGAGTGTGAGGTGCTAGGATGAGAGTGTGGAGTGCTAGAAGGAGAGGGTGGGGTGCTAGGAGCAGAGTGTGAGGTGCTAGAAGCAGAGTGTGAGGTGCAAGGAGGAGTGTGTGGAGTGCTAGGAGCAGAGTGTGAGGTGCTAGGAGCAGAGATTGAGGTGCTAGGAGCAGAGTGTGGGGTGCTAGGAGGAGAGTGAGGGGTTCTAGGAGCAGAGTGTGGGGTGCTAGGAGCAGAGTGTGAGGTGCTAGAGTGAGAGTGTGGGGTGCTAGGAGCAGAGTGTGAGGTGCTAGGAGCAGAGTGTGAGGTGCTAGGAGTAAAGTGTGAGGTGATAGAATGAGAGTGTGGGGTGCTAGGAGCAGAGTGAGGTGCTAGGAGGAGAGTGTGGGGTGCTCGAAGCAGAGTGTGAGGTGCTAGGAGCAAAGTGTGAAGTGCTAGGAGGAGTGTGTGAGGTTCTAGGAGCAGAGGTGAGGTGCCAAGAGCATAGTGTGAGGTGCAAGAAGAAGAGTGTGGGGTGCTAGGAGGAGAGTGTGGGGTGCTAGGAGGAGTGTGTGGGGTGCTAGGAGGAAAGTGTGGGGTGTTAGGATGAGAGTGTGGGGTGCTATGAGGAGAGTGTGGGGTGCTAGGAGCAGATTGAGGGGTGCTAGGAGGAGAGAGTAGGCATGCTAGGAGCAGAGTTAGGTGCTAGGAACAGAGTGCAAGGTGCTGGTTCTGTGAGAGTGTGGGGTGCTAGGAGCAGAATGTGAGGTGCTAGGAGCAAAGTGTGAAGTGCTCGGAGGAGTGTGTGAGGTGCTAGGAGCAGAGTGTGGGGTGCTAGGATGAGAGTGTGAGGTGCTAGAGTGAGAGTGTGGGGTGCTAGGAGCAGAGTGTGAGGTGCTAGGAGCAGAGTGTGAGGTGCTAGGAGTAAAGTGTGAGGTGATAGAATGAGAGTGTGGGGTGCTAGGAGCATAGTGTGAGGTCCAAGAAGAAGAGTGTGAGGTGCTAGGAAGAGAGTGTGGGGTGCTAGGAGGAGAGTGTGGGGTGCTAGGAGGAGTGTGTGGGGTGCTAGGAGCAAAGTGTGGGGTGTTAGGATGAGAGTGTGGGGTGCTAGGAGGAGAGTGTGGGGTGCTAGGAGCAGATTGAGGGGTGCTAGGAGGAGAGTGAAGGCATGCTAGGAGCAGAGTTAGGTGCTAGGAACAGAGTGCAAGGTGCTGGTTCTGTGAGAGTGTGGCGTGCTAGGAGCAGAGTGTGAGGTGCTAGGAGCAAAGTGTGAAGTGCTAGGAGGAGTGTGTGAGGTGCTAGGAGCATAGTGTGAGGTGCTAGGAGCAGAGTGTGAGGTGCTAGGAGGAGAGTGTGGGGTGCTAGGAGGAGCGTGTGGGGTGCTAGAAGGAGAGTGTGGGGTGCTAGGAGCAGAGTGACGGGTGTTAGGAGTAGAGTGTGGGGTGCTAGGAGTAGAGTGTGGGGTGCTAGGAGCAAAGTGTGGAGTGTTAGGATGAGAGTGTGGGGTGCTAGGAGAAGAGTGTGAGGTGCAAGGAGCAGAGTGAGGTGCTAGGAAGAGAGTGTGGGGTGCTATGAGCAGAGTGTGGGGTGCTAGGAGCAGAGTGTGGGGTGCTAGGAGCAGAGTGTGAGGTGCTAGGAGCAGTGCTAGGAGAAGTGCTAGGGGGAGTGTGTGGGGTGCTAGAAGGAGAGTGTGGGGTGCTAGGAGCACAGTGTGAGGAGTGTGTGGGGTGCTAGAAGGAGAGTGTGGAGTGCTAGGATGAGAGTGTGGGATGCTAGGATGAGAGTTTGGGGTGCTAGGAGCAGAGTGAGGTGCTAGGAGGAGAGTGTGGGATGCTAGGAGCAGAGTGTGAGGTGCTAGGAGCAAAGTGTGAAGAGAGTGTGGGGTGCTAGGAGATGAGTGAGGGGTTCTAGGAGCAGAGTGCGGGGTGCTAGGAGCAGAGTGTGGGGTGCTAGGAGCAGAGTGTGAGGTGCTATGAGCAGTGCTAGGAGAAGTGCTAGGAGGAGTGTGTGGGGTGCTAGAACGAGAGTGAGGGGTGCTAGAAGCACAGTGTGAGGAGTGTGTGGGGTGCTAGAAGGAGAGTGTGGTGTGCTAGGATGAGAGTGTGGGGTGCTAGGATGAGAGTGTGGGGTGCTAGGAGCAGAGTGAGGTGCTAGGAGGAGAGTGTGGGATGCTAGGAGCAGAGTGTGAGGTGCTAGGAGCAAAGTGTGAAGTGCTTGGAGTAGTGTGTTAGGTGCTAGGGGCAGTGTGTGGGGTGCTAGGAGCAAAGTGTGGGGTGTTAGGATGAGAGTGTGAGGTGCTAGGAGAAGAGTGTGAGGTGCTAGGAAGAGAGTGTGGGGTGCTAAGAGAAGAGTGTGAGGTGCTAGGAGCAGAGTGTGGGGTGCTAGAAGGAGAGGGTGGGGTGCTAGGAGCAGAGTGTGAGGTGCTAGGAGCAGAGTGAGGTGCTAGGAAGAGAGTGTGGGGTGCTAGGAGCAGAGTGTGGGGTGCTAGGAGCAGAGTGAGGTGCTAGGAGGAGAGTGTGGGATGCTAGGAGCAGAGTGTGAGGTGCTAGGAGCAAAGTGTGAAGTGCTGGGAGGAGTGTGTGAGGTGCTAGGAGCAGTGTGTGGGGTGCTAGGAGCTAAGTGTGGGGTGTTAGGATGAGAGTGTGGGGTGCTAGGAGAAGAGTGTGAGGTGCTAGGAGCAGAGTGAGGTGCTAGGAAGAGAGTGTGGGGTGCTAGGAGCAGAGTGTGGGGTGCTAGGAGCAGAGTGAGGTGCTAGGAGGAGAGTGTGGGATGCTAGGAGCAGAGTGTGAGGTGCTAGGAGCAAAGTGTGAAGTGCTGGGAGGAGTGTGTGAGGTGCTAGGAGCAGTGTGTGGGGTGCTAGGAGCTAAGTGTGGGGTGTTAGGATGAGAGTGTGGGGTGCTAGGAGAAGAGTGTGAGGTGCTAGGAGCAGAGTGAGGTGCTAGGAAGAGAGTGTGGGGTGCTAGGAGGAGATTGAGGGGTGCTAGGAGGAGATTGAGGGGTGCTAGGAGGAGAGTGAGGACATGCTAGGAGCAGAGTGAGGTGCTAGAAACAGAGTGCAAGGTGCTGGTGCTAGGCGGAGAGTGTGGGGTGCTAGGAGCAGAGTGTGGGGTGCTAGGAGTAGAGTGTGGGGTGCTAGAAGGAGAGTGTGGGGTGCTAGGAGGAGAGTGTGGGGTGCTAGGAGGAGTGTGTGGGGTGCTAGGAGCAGAGTGTGGGGTGCTAGAAGGAGAGGGTGGGGTGCTAGGAGCAGAGTGTGAGATGCTAGGAGCAGAGTGAGGTGCTAGGAAGAGAGTGTGGGGTGCTAGGAGCAGAGTGTGGAGTGCTAGGAGCAGAGTGTGAGGTGCTAGGAGCAGAGTGTGAGGTGCTAAGATGAGAGTGTGGGGTGCTAGGAGCAGAGTGTGAGGTGCTAGAAGAAGAGGATGGGGTGCTAGGAGCAGAGTGTGAGGTGCTAGGAGCAGAGTGAGGTGCTAGCAAGAGAGTGTGGGGTGCTAGGAGGAGTGTGTGGGGTGCTAGGAGCAGAGTGTGAGGTGCAAGGAGCAGAGTGAGGTGCTAGGAGGAGAGTGTGGGGTGCTAGGAGCAGAGTGTGGGGTGCTAGGAGGAGAGTGTGGGGTGCTAGAAGCAGAGTGTGAGGTGCAAGGAGGAGTGTGTGGTGTGCTAGGAGCAGAGTGTGAGGTGCTAGGAGCAGAGTTTGAGGTGCTAGGAGCAGAGTGTGGGTTGCTAGGAGGAGAGTGAGGGGTTCTAGGAGCAGAGTGTGAGGTGCTAGGATGAGAGTGTGGGATGCTAGGAGCAGAGTGTGAGGTGCTAGGAGCAGAGTGTGAAGTGCTAGGAGTAAAGTGTGAGGTGCTAGGATGAGAGTGTGGGGTGCTAGGAGCAGAGTGAGGTGCTAGGAGGAGAGTGTGGGGTGCTAGGAGGAGTGTGTGGGGTGCTAGGAGCAAAGTGTGGGGTGTTAGGATGAGAGTGTGGGGTGCTAGGAGCAGATTGAGGGGTGCTAGGAGGAGAGAGAAGACATGCTAGGAGCAAAGTTAGGTGCTAGGAACAGAGTGCAAGGTGCTGGTTCTGTGAGAGTGTGGGGTGCTAGGAGCAGAGTGTGGGGTGCTAGGAGCAAAGTGTGAAGTGCTAGGAGGAGTGTGTGAGGTGCTAGAAGCAGAGTGTGAGGTGCTAGGAGCATACTGTGAGGTGCTAGGAGGAGAGTGTGAGGTGCTAGGAGGAGAGTGTGAGGTGCTAGGAGCAGAGTGTGAGGTGCTAGGAGCAGAGTGCGAGGTTCTAGGAGCAGAGTGTGGGCGGCTAGGAGAGTGTGGGGTGCTAGAAGGAGAGTGTGGGGTGCTAGGAGCAGCGTGTGGAGTGCTAGGAGTAGAGTGTGGGGTGCTAGGAGAGTGTGGGGTGCTAGGAGCAGTGTGTGGGGTGCTAGGAGCAAAGTGTGGAGTGTTAGGATGAGAGTGTGGGGTGCTAGGAGAAGAGTGAGGGGTTCTAGGAGCAGAGTGTGAGGTGCAAGGAGCAGATTGAGGTGCTAGGAAGAGAGTGTGGGGTGCTAGGAGATGAGTGAGGGGTTCTAGGAGCAGAGTGTGGGGTGCTAGGAGCAGAGTGTGGGGTGCTAGGAGCAGAGCGTGAGGTGCTAGGAGCAGTGCTAGGAGAAGTGCTAGGAGCAGGGCCGGATTACCGACCAGGCATCAAAAGCAGTCGCTTGGGGCCCCATTCAGAGTCAAAATGGCCCCATCAGCACATAAACCAGCCCTTGCCATCCTGTCAGCGGTGGCTGGATGGTATAATGGTTAAAGGGACTTTGAGCAGTGCAGTAACTATGGAAAGATGCATATCATTTTAAAGCTCTCTTTCTCCTCTTTCCAATGATATATAAACGGCCGCCCTATGCCTTTTAGTTTTCGCTATTTTCACGATCGAAATCGCGGCCACAGGACGACTTTTCTCCAAAGTCGGCAGCTCAATTCAGCACAATGCAATGAAATATAAGGAACCCAGGGGGATATAATTACAAACATCATGCTGGTAGGTGTGAGGATGTAATTAATTAGTTGTGGGTATGCTTAAAGGCATACCCACAGGCACTGCTCGGAGTCCCTTTAAGGGCTCTGCCTCTGACATAGGAGACCAGGGTTCGAATCTCGGCTCTGCCTGTTCAGTAAGCCAGTACCTATTCAGTAGGAGACCTTAGGCAAGTCTCTCTAACACTGCTACTGCCTATAGGGCGCATTCTAGTGGCTGCAGCTCTGGCGCTTTGAGTCCGCCAGGAGAAAAGTGCGATATCAATGTTATTTGTCTTGTCTGGTCTTGTCAAATGATGCCGTGCGCTGCTGATTGTCTTCAGAGCCAGGCTCTCCTCCTAGGTCCCCCTCCTGCTACTGTGCGCTCTACCGCTGCCCACTCCGCCCTCCCTTCCCACAGAGAACCACAGCTGCAGCAAGAATGATAGCAGCAGATGGTAAAGCTCACTCACCTATCCATGATCCAAGCGATAGAGATCCCGTCATCTGAAACCCATCTGTCTCTTCTACAGTGCAGCCGCTCGCTCTGAACTTCCTGATTCTCAGATCAGACAGGAAGTAGGAAGTAGTAATAGTAGTAGTAACAGAGCGGCAGCACTCTAGAGGAGACAGATGGGCTCCGGATGACGTGACCTCTATTGCTTGGATCACAATAGGTGAATGTGGGTCATCTGGTGCTGTCATTCTCCCCCCCGCTGCGGCTGCCTTATCTGCTGGACTATCGTATTCACTGGGATGAAGGCTGCATGGTGACTGTCTAGTTAGGGAGGAAATCGGTTATTCAGTGGTGGGGTTGGTTATGTAATTCTGTCTGGGGAATGGCTACCGGTTTGGCGGTGTCCAGAGCTTTCTGCTATTGCCAGGCTGGAGATGCAGGGGGATAGTGTTGCTGCTGTGATATCTGGCGCCCTCTTCACAGGGGTGCCCCAGCCCCGGAGTGCAAATTTCCCAGCCATTCATCTCTCACTCTGCATTTTGCCACTGCTATTCCCTGCATTGTGCACCCACAGAGGAAAGCGGGCTGTTGCCCATAGCAACCAGTAGCTCGGCTGCCCTGGTGTGTGTGGCATGTTGCTGTGCAGCTGCATCTTCTGATTCTATTACGACATGAAGGGGGGGCCCAGATCAGTTACTTTGCTTAGGGCCCCATTTAGCCTTAATCCGGCTCTGGCTAGGAGGAGTGTGTGGGGTGCTAGAAGGAGAGTGTGGGGTGCTAGGAGCACAGTGTGAGGAGTGTGTGGGGTGCTAGGATGAGAGTGTGGGATGCTAGGATGAGAGTTTGGGTGCTAGGAGCAGAGTGAGGTGCTAGGAGGAGAGTGTGGGATGCTAGGAGAAGAGTGTGAGGTGCTAGGAGCAAAGTGTGAAGAGAGTGTGAGGTGCTAGGAGCAGAGTGTGGGGTGCTAGGAGCAGAGTGTGGGGTGCTAGGAGCAGAGTGTGAGGTGCTAGGTGCAGTGCTAGGAGAAGTGCTAGGAGGAGTGTGTAGGGTCCTAGAAGGAGAGTGTGGGGTGCTAGAAGCACAGTGTGAGGAGTGTGTGGGGTGCTAGAAGGAGAGTGTGGGGTGCTAGGATGAGAGTGTGGGGTGCTAGGATAAAAGTGTGGGGTGCTAGGAGCAAAGTGTGGGATGTTAGGATGAGAGTGTGGGTGCTAGGAGAAGAGTGTGAGGTGCTAGGAGCAGAGTGAGGTGCTAGGAAGAGAGTGTGGGGTGCTAGGAGGAGATTGAGGGGTGCTAGGAGGAGATTGAGGGGTGCTAGGAGGAGAGTGAGGACATGCTAGGAGCAGAGTGAGGAGCTAGGAACAGAGTGCAAGGTGCTGGTGCTAGGCGGAGAGTGTGGGGTGCTAGGAGCAGAGTGTGAGGTGCTAGGAGTAGAGTGTGGGGTGCTAGGAGTAGAGTGTGGGGTGCTAGGAGGAGAGTGTGGGGTGCTAGGAGCAGTGTGTGGGGTGCTAGGAGCAAAGTGTGGAGTGTTTGGATGAGAGTGTGGGGTGCTAAGAGAAGAGTGTGAGGTGCAAGGAGCAGAGTGAGGTGCTAGGAAGAGAGTGTGGGGTGCTAGGAGATGAGTGAGTGGTTCTAGGAGCAGAGTGTGGGGTGCTAGGAGAAGAGTGTGAGGTGCTAGGAGCAGAGTGTGGGGTGCTAGAAGGAGAGGGTGGGGTGCTAGTAGCAGAGTGTGAGGTGCTAGGAGCAGAGTGAGGTGCTAGGAAGAGAGTGTGGGGTGCTAGGAGCAGAGTGTGGGGTGCTAGGAGCAGAGTGTGAGGTGCTAGGAGCAGAGTGTGAGGTGCTAGGATGAGAGTGTGGGGTGCTAGAAGGAGAGGGTGGGGTGCTAGGAGCAGAGTGTGAGGTGCTAGGAGCAGAGTGAGGTGCTAGGAAGAGAGTGTGGGGTGCTAGGAGGAGTGTGTGGGGTGCTAGGAGCAGAGTGTGAGGTGCTAGGAGGAGAGTGTGGGGTGCTAGAAGCAGAGTGTGGGGTGCTAGGAGGAGAGTGTGGGGTGCTAGAAGCAGAGTGTGAGGTGCAAGGAGGAGTGTGTGGAGTGCTAGGAGCAGAGTGTGAGGTGCTAGGAGCAGAGTTTAAGGTGCTAGGAGCAGAGTGTGGGGTGCTAGGAGGAGAGTGAGGGGTTCTAGGAGCAGAGTGTGGGGTGCTAGGATGAGAGTGTGAGGTGCTAGAATGAGAGTGTGGGGTGCTAGAATGAGAGTGTGAGGTGCTAGGAGCAGAGTGTGAGGTGCTAGGAGTAAAGTGTGAGGTGATAGGGTGAGAGTGTGGGGTGCTAGGAGCAGAGTGAGGTGCTAGGAGGAGAGTGTGGGGTGCTAGAAGCAGAGTGTGAGGTGCTAGGAGCAAAGTGTGAAGTGCTAGGAGGAGTGTGTGAGGTGCTAGGAGCAGAGTGTGAGGTGCCAAGAGCATAGTGTGAGGTGCAAGAAGAAGAGTGTGGGGTGCTAGGAGGAGAGTGTGGGGTGCTAGGAGGAGAGTGTGGGGTGCTAGGAGGAGTGTGAGGGGTGCTAGGAGCAAAGTGTGGGGTGTTAGGATGAGAGTGTGGGGTGCTAGGAGGAGAGTGTGGGGTGCTAGAAGCAGATTGAGGGGTGCTAGGAGGAGAGAGCAGGCATGCTAGGAGCAGAGTTAGGTGCTAGGAACAGAGTGCAAGGTGCTGGTTCTGTGAGAGTGTGGGGTGCTAGGAGCAGAATGTGAGGTGCTAGGAGCAAAGTGTGAAGTGCTCGGAGGAGTGTGTGAGGTGCTAGGAGCAGAGTGTGAGGTGCTAGGAGCATAGTGTGAGGTGCAAGAAGAAGAGTGTGAGGTGCTAGGAGGAGAGTGTGGGGTGCTAGGAGGAGAGTGTGGGGTGCTAGGAGGAGTGTGTGGGGTGCTAGGAGCAAAGTGTGGGGTGTTAGGATGAGAGTGTGGGGTGCTAGGAGTAGAGTGTGGGGTGCTAGGAGCAGATTGAGGGGTGCTAGGAGCAGAGTTAGGTGCTAGGAACAGAGTGCAAGGTGCTGGTTCTGTGAGAGTGTGGCGTGCTAGAAGCAGAGTGTGAGGTGCTAGGAGCAAAGTGTAAAGTGCTAGGAGGAGTGTGTGAGGTGCTAGGAGCATAGTGTGAGGTGCTAGGAGCAGAGTGTGAGGTGCTAGGAGGAGAGTGTGGGGTGCTAGGAGGAGCGTGTGGGGTGCTAGAAGCAGAGTGTGGGGTGCTTAGAGGAGAGTGTAGGGTGCTAGGAGGAAAGTGTAGGGTGCTAGGATGAGAGTGTGGGGTGCTAGGAGCAGAGTGTGAGGTGCTAGGAGCAGAGTGCGAGGTGCTAGGAGCAGAGTGTAGGGTGCTAGAAGGAGAGTGTGGGGTGCTAGAAGGAGAGTGTGGGGTGCTAGGAGCAGCGTGAGGGGTGCTAGGAGTAGAGTGTGGGGTGCTAGGAGTAGAGTGTGGGGTGCTAGGAGCAAAGTGTGGAGTGTTAGGATGAGAGTGTGGGGTGCTAGGAGAAGAGTGTGAGGTGCAAGGAGCAGAGTGAGGTGCTAGGAAGAGAGTGTGGGGTGCTAGGAGATGAGTGTGGGGTACTAGGAGCAGAGTGTGGGGTGCTAGGAGCAGAGTGTGGGGTGCTAGGAGCAGAGTGTGAGGTGCTAGGAGCAGTGCTAGGAGAAGTGCTAGGAGGAGTGTGTGGGGTGCTAAAAGGAGAGTGTGGGGTGCTAGAAGCACAGTGTGAGGAGTGTGTGGGGTGCTAGAAGGAGAGTGTGGAGTGCTAGGATGAGAGTGTGGGATGCTAGGATGAGAGTTTGGGGTGCTAGGAGCAGAGTGAGGTGCTAGGAGGAGAGTGTGGGATGCTAGGAGCAGAGTATGAGGTGCTAGGAGCAAAGTGTGAAGAGAGTGTGGGGTGCTAGGAGATGAGTGAGGGGTTCTAGGAGCAGAGTGCAGGGTGCTAGGAGCAGAGTGTGGGGTGCTAGGAGCAGAGTGTGAGGTGCTATGAGCAGTGCTAGGAGAAGTGCTAGGAGGAGTGTGTGGGGTGCTAGAAGGAGAGTGAGGGGTGCTAGAAGCACAGTGTGAGGAGTGTGTGGGGTGCTAGAAGGAGAGTGTGGGGTGCTAGGAGGAGAGTGTGGGGTGCTAGAAGCAGAGTGTGAGGTGCTAGGAGCAAAGTGTGAAGTGCTAGGAGGAGTGTGTGAGGTGCTAGGAGCAGAGTGTGAGGTGCTAAGAGCATAGTGTGAGGTGCAAGAAGAAGAGTGTGGGGTGCTAGGAGGAGAGTGTGGGGTGCTAGGAGGAGTGTGTGGGGTGCTAGGAGCAAAGTGTGGGGTGTTAGGATGTGAGTGTGGGGTGCTAGGAGGAGAGTGTGGGGTGCTAGGAGCATATTGAGGGGTGCTAGGAGGAAAGAGAAGGCATGCTAGGAGAAGAGTTAGGTGCTAGGAACAGAGTGCAAAGTGCTGGTTCTGTGAGAGTGTGGGGTGCTAGGAGCAGAGTGTGAGGTGCTAGGAGCAAAGTGTGAAGTGCTAGGAGGAGTGTGCAAGGTGCTAGGAGCAGAGTGTGAGGTGCTAGGAGCAGAGTGTGAGGTGCAAGAAGAAGAGTGTGAGGTGCTAGGAGGAGAGTGTGGGATGCTAGGAGGAGAGTGTGGGGTGCTAGGAGGAGTGTGTGGGGTGCTAGGAGCTAAGTGTGGGGTGTTAGGATGAGAGTGTGGGGTGCTAGGAGGAGAGTGTGGGGTGTTAGGAGCAGATTGAGGGGTGCTAGGAGGAGAGTGAAGACATGCTAGGAGCAGAGTTAGGTGCTAGGAACAAAGTGCAAGGTGCTGGTTCTGTGAGAGTGTGGCGTGCTAGGAGCAGAGTGTGAGGTGCTAGGAGCAAAGTGTGAAGTGCTAGGAGGAGTGTGTGAGGTGCTAGGAGCATAGTGTGAGGTGCTAGGAGCATAGTGTGAGGTGCTAGGAGGAGAGTGTGGGGTGCTAGGAGGAGCGTGTGGGGTGCTAGAAGCAGAGTGTGGGGTGCTTAGAGGAGAGTGTAGAGTCCTAGGAGGAAAGTGTAGGGTGCTAGGATGAGAGTGTGGGGTGCTAGTAGCAGAGTGAGAGGTGCTAGTAGCAGAGTGAGAGGTGCTAGGAGCAGAGTGTAGGGTGCTAGAAGGAGAGTGTGTGGTGCTAGAAGGAGAGTGTGGGGTGCTAGGAGCAGCGTGAGGGGTGCTAGGAGTAGAGTGTGGGGTGCTAGGAGTAGAGTGTGGGGTGCTAGGAGCAAAGTGTGGAGTGTTAGGATGAGAGTGTGGGGTGCTAGGAGAAGAGTGTGAGGTGCAAGGAGCAGAGTGAGGTGCTAGGAAGAGAGTGTGGGGTGCTAGGAGATGAGTGTGGGGTACTAGGAGCAGAGTGTGGGGTGCTAGGAGCAGAGTGTGGGGTGCTAGGAGCAGAGTGTGAGGTGCTAGGAGCAGTGCTAGGAGAAGTGCTAGGAGGAGTGTGTGGGGTGCTAGAAGGAGAGTGTGGGGTGCTAGAAGCACAGTGTGAGGAGTGTGTGGGGTGCTAGAAGGAGAGTGTGGAGTGCTAGGATGAGAGTGTGGGATGCTAGGATGAGAGTTTGGGGTGCTAGGAGCAGAGTGAGGTGCTAGGAGGAGAGTGTGGGATGCTAGGAGCAGAGTATGAGGTGCTAGGAGCAAAGTGTGAAGAGAGTGTGGGGTGCTAGGAGACGAGTGAGGGGTTCTAGGAGCAGAGTGCAGGGTGCTAGGAGCAGAGTGTGAGGTGCTATGAGCAGTGCTAGGAGAAGTGCTAGGAGGAGTGTGTGGGGTGCTAGAAGGAGAGTGAGGGGTGCTAGAAGCACAGTGTGAGGAGTGTGTTGGGTGCTAGAAGGAGAGTGTGGGGTGCTAGGAGGAGAGTGTGGGATGCTAGGAGCAGAGTGTGAGGTGCTAGGAGCAAAGTGTGAAGTGCTGGGAGGAGTGTGTGAGGTGCTAGGAGCAGTGTGTGGGGTGCTAGGAGCAAAGTGTGGGGTGTTAGGATGAGAGTGTGGGGTGCTAGGAGAAGAGTGTGAGGTGCTAGTAGCAAAGTGAGGTGCTAGGAAGAGAGTGTGGGGTGCTAGGAGGAGATTGAGGGTGCTAGGAGGAGATTGAGGGGTGCTAGGAGGAGAGTGAGGACATGCTAGGAGCAGAGTGAGAGGTGCTAGGATGAGAGTGTTGGGTGCTAGAAGGAGAGGGTGGGGTGCTAGGAGCAGAGTGTGACGTGCTAGGAGCAGAGTGAGGTGCTAGGAAGAGAGTGTGGGGTGCTAGGAGGAGTGTGTGGGGTGCTAGGAGCAGAGTGTGAGGTGCTAGGAGGAGAGTGTGGGGTGCTAGAAGCAGAGTGTGGGGTGCTAGGAGGAGAGTGTGGGGTGCTAGAAGCAGAGTGTGAGGTGCAAGGAGGAGTGTGTGGAGTGCTAGGAGCAGAGTGTGAGGTGCTAGGAGCAGAGTTTAAGGTGCTAGGAGCAGAGTGTGGGGTGCTAGGAGGAGAGTGAGGGGTTCTAGGAGCAGAGTGTGGGGTGCTAGGATGAGAGTGTGAGGTGCTAGAATGAGAGTGTGGGGTGCTAGGAGCAGAGTGTGAGGTGCTAGGAGCAGAGTGTGAGGTGCTAGGAGTAAAGTGTGAGGTGATAGGGTGAGAGTGTGGGGTGCTAGGAGCAGAGTGAGGTGCTAGGAGGAGAGTGTGGGGTGCTAGAAGCAGAGTGTGAGGTGCTAGGAGCAAAGTGTGAAGTGCTAGGAGGAGTGTGTGAGGTGCTAGGAGCAGAGTGTGAGGTGCCAAGAGCATAGTGTGAGGTGCAAAAAGAAGAGTGTGGGGTGCTAGGAGGAGAGTGTGGGGTGCTAGGAGGAGTGTGTGGGGTGCTAGGAGCAAAGTGTGGGGTGTTAGGATGAGAGTGTGGGGTGCTAGGAGGAGAGTGTGGGGTGCTAGGAGCAGATTGAGGGGTGCTAGGAGGAGAGAGCAGGCATGCTAGGAGCAGAGTTAGGTGCTAGGAACAGCACCTAACTCTGTGAGAGTGTGGGGTGCTAGTAGCAGAATGTGAGGTGCTAGGAGCAAAGTGTGAAGTGCTCGGAGTAGTGTGTGAGGTGCTAGGAGCAGAGTGTGAGGTGCTAGGAGCATAGTGTGAGGTGCAAGAAGAAGAGTGTGAGGTGCTAGGAGGAGAGTGTGGGGTGCTAGGAGGAGAGTGTGGGGTGCTAAGAGGAGTGTGTGGGGTGCTAGGAGGAGAGTGTGGGGTGCTAAGAGGAGTGTGTGGGGTGCTAGGAGCAAAGTGTGGGGTGTTAGGATGAGAGTGTGGGGTGCTAGGAGTAGAGTGTGGGGTGCTAGGAGCAGATTGAGGGGTGCTAGGAGGAGAGTGAAGGCATTCTAGGAGCAGAGTTAGGTGCTAGGAACAGAGTGCAAGGTGCTGGTTCTGTGAGAGTGTGGCGTGCTAGGAGCAGAGTGTGAGGTGCTAGGAGCAAAGTGTGAAGTGCTAGGAGGAGTGTGTGAGGTGCTAGGAGCATAGTGTGAGGTGCTAGGAGCAGAGTGTGAGGTGCTAGGAGGAGAGTGTGGGGTGCTAGGAGGAGCGTGTGGGGTGCTAGGAGGAGCGTGTGGGGTGCTAGAAGCAGAGTGTGGGGTGCTTAGAGGAGAGTGTAGGGTGCTAGGAGGAAAGTGTAGGGTGCTAGGATGAGAGTGTGGGGTGCTAGGAGCAGAGTGTGAGGTGCTAGGAGCAGAGTGTAAGGTGTTAGAAGGAGAGTGTGGGGTGCTAGAAGGAGAGTGTGGGGTGCTAGGAGCAGCGTGAGGAGTAGAGTGTGGGGTGCTAGGAGTAGAGTGTGGGGTGCTAGGAGTAGAGTGTGGGGTGCTAGGAGCAAAGTGTGGAGTGTTAGGATGAGAGTGTGGGGTGCTAGGAGAAGAGTGTGAGGTGCAAGGAGCAGAGTGAGGTGCTAGGAAGAGAGTGTGGGGTGCTAGGAGATGAGTGTGGGGTACTAGGAGCAGAGTGTGGGGTGCTAGGAGCAGAGTGTGCGGTGCTAGGAGCAGAGTGTGAGGTGCTAGGAGCAGTGCTAGGAGAAGTGCTAGGAGGAGTGTGTGGGGTGCTAGAAGGAGAGTGTGGGGTGCTAGGAGCACAGTGTGAGGAGTGTGTGGGGTGCTAGAAGGAGAGTGTGGAGTGCTAGGATGAGAGTGTGGGATGCTAGGATGAGAGTTTGGGGTGCTAGGAGCAGAGTGAGGTGCTAGGAGGAGAGTGTGGGATGCTAGGAGCAGAGTATGAGGTGCTAGGAGCAAAGTGTGAAGAGAGTGTGGGGTGCTAGGAGATGAGTGAGGGGTTCTAGGAGCAGAGTGCGGGGTGCTAGGAGCAGAGTTTGGGGTGCTAGGAGCAGAGTGTGAGGTGCTATGAGCAGTGCTAGGAGAAGTGCTAGGAGGAGTGTGTGGGGTGCTAGAAGGAGAGTGAGGGGTGCTAGAAGCACAGTGTGAGGAGTGTGTGGGGTGCTAGAAGGAGAGTGTGGGGTGCTAGGATGAGAGTGTGGGGTGCTAGGATGAGAGTGTGGGGTGCTAGGAGCAGAGTGAGTTGCTAGGAGGAGAGTGTGGGATGCTAGGAGCAGAGTGTGAGGTGCTAGGAGCAAAGTGTGAAGTGCTGGGAGGAGTGTGTGAGGTGCTAGGAGCAGTGTGTGGGGTGCTAGGAGCAAAGTGTGGGGTGTTAGGATGAGAGTGTGGGGTGCTAGGAGAAGAGTGTGAGGTGCTAGGAGAAAAGTGAGGTGCTAGAAAGAGAGTGTGAGGTGCTAGGAGGAGATTGAGGGTGCTAGGAGGAGATTGAGGGGTGCTAGGAGGAGAGTGAGGACATGCTAGGAGCAGAGTGAGGTGCTAGGAACATAGTGCAAGGTGCTGGTGCTAGGCGGAGAGTGTGGGGTGCTAGGAGCAGAGTGTGAGGTGCTAGGAGTAGAGTGTGGGGTGCTAGGAGTAGAGTGTGGGGTGCTAGGAGGAGAGTGTGGGTGCAAGGAGGAGAGTGTGGGGTGCTAGGATGAGAGTGTGGGGTGCTAGGAGAAGAGTGTGAGGTGCTAGGAGCAGAGTGTGGGGTGCTAGAAGGAGAGGGTGGGGTGCTAGGAGCAGAGTGTGGGGTGCTAGAAGGAGAGGGTGGGGTGCTAGGAGCAGAGTGTGAGGTGCTAGGAGCAGAGTGAGGTGCTAGGAAGAGAGTGTGGGGTGCTAGGAGCAGAGTGTGGAGTGCTAGGAGCAGAGTGTGAGGTGCTAGGAGCAGAGTGTGAGGTGCTAGGAGCAGAGTGAGGTGCTAGCAAGAGAGTGTGGGGTGCTAGGAGGAGTGTGTGGGGTGCTAGGAGCAGAGTGTGAGGTGCAAGGAGCAGAGTGAGGTGCTAGGAGGAGAGTGTGGGGTGCTAGGAGCAGAGTGTGGGGTGCTAGGAGGAGAGTGTGGGGTGCTAGAAGCAGAGTGTGAGGTGCAAGGAGGAGTGTGTGGTGTGCTAGGAGCAGAGTGTGAGGTTCTAGGAGCAGAGTTTGAGGTGCTAGGAGCAGAGTGTGGGTTGCTAGGAGGAGAGTGAGGGGTTCTAGGAGGAGATTGAGGGGTGCTAGGAGGAGAGTGAGGGCATGCTAGGAGCAGAGTGAGGTGCTAGGAACAGAGTGCAAGGTGCTGGTGCTAGGCGGAGAGTGTGGGGTGCTAGAAGCAGAGTGTGAGGTGCTTGGAGGAGAGTGTAGGGTGCTAGGATGAGAGTGTGGGGTGCTAGGAGCAGAGTGTGAGGTGCTAAGAGGAGAGTGTGGAGTGCTAGGAGCAAAGTGTGAAGTGTTAGGAGGAGTGTGTGGGGTACTAGGATGAGAGTGTGAGGTGCTAGGATGAGAGTGTGGGGTGCTAGGAGCAGAGTGTTAGGTGCTAGGAGCAGAGTGTGAGGTGCTAGGAGTAAAGTGGGAGGTGATAGGATGAGAGTGTGGGGTGCTAGGAGCAGAGTGGGGAGCTAGGAGGAGAGTGTGGGGTGCTAGAAGCAGAGTGTGAGGTGCTAGGAGCAAAGTGTGAAGTGCTAGGAGGAGTGTGTGAGGTGCTAGGAGCAGAGTGTGAGGTGCTAAGAGCATAGTGTGAGGTGCAAGAAGAAGAGTGTGGGGTGCTAGGAGGAGAGTGTGGGGTGCTAGGAGGAGTGTGTGGGGTGCTAGGAGCAAAGTGTGGGGTGTTAGGATGAGAGTGTGGGGTGCTAGGAGGAGAGTGTGGGGTGCTAGGAGCATATTGAGGGGTGCTAGGAGGAAAGAGAAGGCATGCTAGGAGAAGAGTTAGGTGCTAGGAACAAAGTGCTGGTTCTGTGAGAGTGTGGGGTGCTAGGAGCAGAGTGTGAGGTGCTAGGAGCAAAGTGTGAAGTGCTAGGAGGAGTGTGCAAGGTGCTAGGAGCAGAGTGTGAGGTGCTAGGAGCAGAGTGTGAGGTGCTAGAAGAAGAGGATGGGGTGCTAGGAGCAGAGTGTGAGGTGCTAGGAGCAGAGTGAGGTGCTAGCAAGAGAGTGTGGGGTGCTAGGAGGAGTGTGTGGGGTGCTAGGAGCAGAGTGTGAGGTGCAAGGAGCAGAGTGAGGTGCTAGGAGGAGAGAGTGGGGTGCTAGGAGCAGAGTGTGGGGTGCTAGGAGGAGAGTGTGGGGTGCTAGAAGCAGAGTGTGAGGTGCAAGGAGGAGTGTGTGGTGTGCTAGGAGCAGAGTGTGAGGTGCTAGGAGCAGAGTTTGAGGTGCTAGGAGCAGAGTGTGGGTTGCTAGGAGGAGAGTGAGGGGTTCTAGGAGCAGAGTGTGAGGTGCTAGGATGAGAGTGTGGGATGCTAGGAGCAGAGTGTGAGGTGCTAGGAGCAGAGTGTGAAGTGCTAGGAGTAAAGTGTGAGGTGCTAGGATGAGAGTGTAGGGTGCTAGGAGCAGAGTGAGGTGCTAGGAGGAGAGTGTGGGGTGCTAGGAGGAGTGTGTGGGGTGCTAGGAGCAAAGTGTGGGGTGTTAGGATGAGAGTGTGGGGTGCTAGGAGCAGATTGAGGGGTGCTAGGAGGAGAGAGAAGACATGCTAGGAGCAAAGTTAGGTGCTAGGAACAGAGTGCAAGGTGCTGGTTCTGTGAGAGTGTGGGGTGCTAGGAGCAGAGTGTGGGGTGCTAGGAGCAAAGTGTGAAGTGCTAGGAGGAGTGCGTGAGGTGCTAGAAGCAGAGTGTGAGGTGCTAGGAGCATACTGTGAGGTGCTAGGAGGAGAGTGTGAGGTGCTAGGAGGAGAGTGTGAGGTGCTAGGAGCAGAGTGTGAGGTGCTAGGAGCAGAGTGCGAGGTTCTAGGAGCAGAGTGTGGGCGGCTAGGAGAGTGTGGGGTGCTAGAAGGAGAGTGTGGGGTGCTAGGAGCAGCGTGTGGAGTGCTAGGAGTAGAGTGTGGGGTGCTAGGAGAGTGTGGGGTGCTAGGAGCAGTGTGTGGGGTGCTAGGAGCAAAGTGTGGAGTGTTAGGATGAGAGTGTGGGGTGCTAGGAGAAGAGTGAGGGGTTCTAGGAGCAGAGTGTGAGGTGCAAGGAGCAGATTGAGGTGCTAGGAAGAGAGTGTGGGGTGCTAGGAGATGAGTGAGGGGTTCTAGGAGCAGAGTGTGGGGTGCTAGGAGCAGAGTGTGGGGTGCTAGGAGCAGAGCGTGAGGTGCTAGGAGCAGTGCTAGGAGAAGTGCTAGGAGCAGGGCCGGATTACCGACCAGGCATCAAAAGCAGTCGCTTGGGGCCCCATTCAGAGTCAAAAGGGCCCCATCAGCACATAAACCAGCCCTTGCCATCCTGTCAGCGGTGGCTGGATGGTATAATGGTTAAAGGGACTTTGAGCAGTGCAGTAACTATGGAAAGATGCATATCATTTTAAAGCTCTCTTTCTCCTCTTTCCAATGATATATAAACGGCCGCCCTATGCCTTTTAGTTTTCGCTATTTTCACGATCGAAATCGCGGCCACAGGACGACTTTTCTCCAAAGTCGGCAGCTCAATTCAGCACAATGCAATGAAATATAAGGAACCCAGGGGGATATAATTACAAACATCATGCTGGTAGGTGTGAGGATGTAATTAATTAGTTGTGGGTATGCTTAAAGGCATACCCACAGGCACTGCTCGGAGTCCCTTTAAGGGCTCTGCCTCTGACATAGGAGACCAGGGTTCGAATCTCGGCTCTGCCTGTTCAGTAAGCCAGTACCTATTCAGTAGGAGACCTTAGGCAAGTCTCTCTAACACTGCTACTGCCTATAGGGCGCATTCTAGTGGCTGCAGCTCTGGCGCTTTGAGTCCGCCAGGAGAAAAGTGCGATATCAATGTTATTTGTCTTGTCTTGTCTTGTCAAATGATGCCGTGCGCTGCTGATTGTCTTCAGAGCCAGGCTCTCCTCCTAGGTCCCCCTCCTGCTACTGTGCGCTCTACCGCTGCCCACTCCGCCCTCCCTTCCCACAGAGAACCACAGCTGCAGCAAGAATGATAGCAGCAGATGGTAAAGCTCACTCACCTATCCATGATCCAAGCGATAGAGATCCCGTCATCTGAAACCCATCTGTCTCTTCTACAGTGCAGCCGCTCGCTCTGAACTTCCTGATTCTCAGATCAGACAGGAAGTAGGAAGTAGTAATAGTAGTAGTAACAGAGCGGCAGCACTCTAGAGGAGACAGATGGGCTCCGGATGACGTGACCTCTATTGCTTGGATCACAATAGGTGAATGTGGGTCATCTGGTGCTGTCATTCTCCCCCCCGCTGCGGCTGCCTTATCTGCTGGACTATCGTATTCACTGGGATGAAGGCTGCATGGTGACTGTCTAGTTAGGGAGGAAATCGGTTATTCAGTGGTGGGGTTGGTTATGTAATTCTGTCTGGGGAATGGCTACCGGTTTGGCGGTGTCCAGAGCTTTCTGCTATTGCCAGGCTGGAGATGCAGGGGGATAGTGTTGCTGCTGTGATATCTGGCGCCCTCTTCACAGGGGTGCCCCAGCCCCGGAGTGCAAATTTCCCAGCCATTCATCTCTCACTCTGCATTTTGCCACTGCTATTCCCTGCATTGTGCACCCACAGAGGAAAGCGGGCTGTTGCCCATAGCAACCAGTAGCTCGGCTGCCCTGGTGTGTGTGGCATGTTGCTGTGCAGCTGCATCTTCTGATTCTATTACGACATGAAGGGGGGGCCCAGATCAGTTACTTTGCTTAGGGCCCCATTTAGCCTTAATCCGGCTCTGGCTAGGAGGAGTGTGTGGGGTGCTAGGATGAGAGTGTGGGATGCTAGGATGAGAGTTTGGGTGCTAGGAGCAGAGTGAGGTGCTAGGAGGAGAGTGTGGGATGCTAGGAGAAGAGTGTGAGGTGCTAGGAGCAAAGTGTGAAGAGAGTGTGGGGTGCTAGGAGCAGAGTGTGGGGTGCTAGGAGCAGAGTGTGGGGTGCTAGGAGCAGAGTGTGAGGTGCAAGGTGCAGTGCTAGGAGAAGTGCTAGGAGGAGTGTGTGGGGTCCTAGAAGGAGAGTGTGGGGTGCTAGAAGCACAGTGTGAGGAGTGTGTGGGGTGCTAGAAGGAGAGTGTGGGGTGCTAGGATGAGAGTGTGGGGTGCTAGGATAAAAGTGTGGGGTGCTAGGAGCAAAGTGTGGGATGTTAGGATGAGAGTGTGGGTGCTAGGAGAAGAGTGTGAGGTGCTAGGAGCAGAGTGAGGTGCTAGGAAGAGAGTGTGGGGTGCTAGGAGGAGATTGAGGGGTGCTAGGAGGAGATTGAGGGGTGCTAGGAGGAGAGTGAGGACATGCTAGGAGCAGAGTGAGGAGCTAGGAACAGAGTGCAAGGTGCTGGTGCTAGGCGGAGAGTGTGGGGTGCTAGGAGCAGAGTGTGGGGTGCTAGGAGTAGAGTGTGGGGTGCTAGGAGTAGAATGTGGGGTGCTAGGAGGAGAGTGTGGGGTGCTAGGAGCAGTGTGTGGGGTGCTAGGAGCAAAGTGTGGAGTGTTTGGATGAGAGTGTGGGGTGCTAAGAGAAGAGTGTGAGGTGCAAGGAGCAGAGTGAGGTGCTAGGAAGAGAGTGTGGGGTGCTAGGAGATGAGTGAGTGGTTCTAGGAGCAGAGTGTGGGGTGCTAGGAGAAGAGTGTGAGGTGCTAGGAGCAGAGTGTGGGGTGCTAGAAGGAGAGGGTGGGGTGCTAGTAGCAGAGTGTGAGGTGCTAGGAGCAGAGTGAGGTGCTAGGAAGAGAGTGTGGGGTGCTAGGAGCATAGTGTGGGGTGCTAGGAGCAGAGTGTGAGGTGCTAGGAGCAGAGTGTGAGGTGCTAGGATGAGAGTGTGGGGTGCTAGAAGGAGAGGGTGGGGTGCTAGGAGCAGAGTGTGAGGTGCTAGGAGCAGAGTGAGGTGCTAGGAAGAGAGTGTGGGGTGCTAGGAGGAGTGTGTGGGGTGCTAGGAGCAGAGTGTGAGGTGCTAGGAGGAGAGTGTGGGGTGCTAGAAGCAGAGTGTGGGGTGCTAGGAGGAGAGTGTGGGGTGCTAGAAGCAGAGTGTGAGGTGCAAGGAGGAGTGTGTGGAGTGCTAGGAGCAGAGTGTGAGGTGCTAGGAGCAGAGTTTAAGGTGCTAGGAGCAGAGTGTGGGGTGCTAGGAGGAGAGTGAGGGGTTCTAGGAGCAGAGTGTGGGGTGCTAGGATGAGAGTGTGAGGTGCTAGAATGAGAGTGTGGGGTGCTAGAATGAGAGTGTGAGGTGCTAGGAGCAGAGTGTGAGGTGCTAGGAGTAAAGTGTGAGGTGATAGGGTGAGAGTGTGGGGTGCTAGGAGCAGAGTGAGGTGCTAGGAGGAGAGTGTGGGGTGCTAGAAGCAGAGTGTGAGGTGCTAGGAGCAAAGTGTGAAGTGCTTGGAGGAGTGTGTGAGGTGCTAGGAGCAGAGTGTGAGGTGCCAAGAGCATAGTGTGAGGTGCAAGAAGAAGAGTGTGGGGTGCTAGGAGGAGAGTGTGGGGTGCTAGGAGGAGAGTGTGGGGTGCTAAGAGGAGTGTGAGGGGTGCTAGGAGCAAAGTGTGGGGTGTTAGGATGAGAGTGTGGGGTGCTAGGAGGAGAGTGTGGGGTGCTAGAAGCAGATTGAGGGGTGCTAGGAGGAGAGAGCAGGCATGCTAGGAGCAGAGTTAGGTGCTAGGAACAGAGTGCAAGGTGCTGGTTCTGTGAGAGTGTGGGGTGCTAGGAGCAGAATGTGAGGTGCTAGGAGCAAAGTGTGAAGTGCTCGGAGGAGTGTGTGAGGTGCTAGGAGCAGAGTGTGAGGTGCTAGGAGCATAGTGTGAGGTGCAAGAAGAAGAGTGTGAGGTGCTAGGAGGAGAGTGTGGGGTGCTAGGAGGAGAGTGTGGGGTGCTAGGAGGAGTGTGTGGGGTGCTAGGAGCAAAGTGTGGGGTGTTAGGATGAGAGTGTGGGGTGCTAGGAGTAGAGTGTGGGGTGCTAGGAGCAGATTGAGGGGTGCTAGGAGCAGAGTTAGGTGCTAGGAACAGAGTGCAAGGTGCTGGTTCTGTGAGAGTGTGGCGTGCTAGAAGCAGAGTGTGAGGTGCTAGGAGCAAAGTGTGAAGTGCTAGGAGGAGTGTGTGAGGTGCTAGGAGCATAGTGTGAGGTGCTAGGAGCAGAGTGTGAGGTGCTAGGAGGAGCGTGTGGGGTGCTAGAAGCAGAGTGTGGGGTGCTTAGAGGAGAGTGTAGGGTGCTAGGAGGAAAGTGTAGGGTGCTAGGATGAGAGTGTGGGGTGCTAGGAGCAGAGTGTGAGGTGCTAGGAGCAGAGTGCGAGGTGCTAGGAGCAGAGTGTAGGGTGCTAGAAGGAGAGTGTGGGGTGCTAGAAGGAGAGTGTGGGGTGCTAGGAGCAGCGTGAGGGGTGCTAGGAGTAGAGTGTGGGGTGCTAGGAGTAGAGTGTGGGGTGCTAAAAGGAGAGTGTGGGGTGCTAGAAGCACAGTGTGAGGAGTGTGTGGGGTGCTAGAAGGAGAGTGTGGAGTGCTAGGATGAGAGTGTGGGATGCTAGGATGAGAGTTTGGGGTGCTAGGAGCAGAGTGAGGTGCTAGGAGGAGAGTGTGGGATGCTAGGAGCAGAGTATGAGGTGCTAGGAGCAAAGTGTGAAGAGAGTGTGGGGTGCTAGGAGATGAGTGAGGGGTTCTAGGAGCAGAGTGCAGGGTGCTAGGAGCAGAGTGTGGGGTGCTAGGAGCAGAGTGTGAGGTGCTATGAGCAGTGCTAGGAGAAGTGCTAGGAGGAGTGTGTGGGGTGCTAGAAGGAGAGTGAGGGGTGCTAGAAGCACAGTGTGAGGAGTGTGTGGGGTGCTAGAAGGAGAGTGTGGGGTGCTAGGAGGAGAGTGTGGGGTGCTAGAAGCAGAGTGTGAGGTGCTAGGAGCAAAGTGTGAAGTGCTAGGAGGAGTGTGTGAGGTGCTAGGAGCAGAGTGTGAGGTGCTAAGAGCATAGTGTGAGGTGCAAGAAGAAGAGTGTGGGGTGCTAGGAGGAGAGTGTGGGGTGCTAGGAGGAGTGTGTGGGGTGCTAGGAGCAAAGTGTGGGGTGTTAGGATGTGAGTGTGGGGTGCTAGGAGGAGAGTGTGGGGTGCTAGGAGCATATTGAGGGGTGCTAGGAGCAAAGAGAAGGCATGCTAGGAGAAGAGTTAGGTGCTAGGAACAGAGTGCAAAGTGCTGGTTCTGTGAGAGTGTGGGGTGCTAGGAGCAGAGTGTGAGGTGCTAGGAGCAAAGTGTGAAGTGCTAGGAGGAGTGTGCAAGGTGCTAGGAGCAGAGTGTGAGGTGCTAGGAGCAGAGTGTGAGGTGCAAGAAGAAGAGTGTGAGGTGCTAGGAGGAGAGTGTGGGATGCTAGGAGGAGAGTGTGGGGTGCTAGGAGGAGTGTGTGGGGTGCTAGGAGCTAAGTGTGGGGTGTTAGGATGAGAGTGTGGGGTGCTAGGAGGAGAGTGTGGGGTGTTAGGAGCAGATTGAGGGGTGCTAGGAGGAGAGTGAAGACATGCTAGGAGCAGAGTTAGGTGCTAGGAACAAAGTGCAAGGTGCTGGTTCTGTGAGAGTGTGGCGTGCTAGGAGCAGAGTGTGAGGTGCTAGGAGCAAAGTGTGAAGTGCTAGGAGGAGTGTGTGAGGTGCTAGGAGCATAGTGTGAGGTGCTAGGAGCATAGTGTGAGGTGCTAGGAGGAGAGTGTGGGGTGCTAGGAGGAGCGTGTGGGGTGCTAGAAGCAGAGTGTGGGGTGCTTAGAGGAGAGTGTAGAGTCCTAGGAGGAAAGTGTAGGGTGCTAGGATGAGAGTGTGGGGTGCTAGTAGCAGAGTGAGAGGTGCTAGGAGCAGAGTGTAGGGTGCTAGAAGGAGAGTGTGGGGTGCTAGAAGGAGAGTGTGGGGTGCTAGGAGCAGCGTGAGGGGTGCTAGGAGTAGAGTGTGGGGTGCTAGGAGTAGAGTGTGGGGTGCTAGGAGCAAAGTGTGGAGTGTTAGGATGAGAGTGTGGGGTGCTAGGAGAAGAGTGTGAGGTGCAAGGAGCAGAGTGAGGTGCTAGGAAGAGAGTGTGGGGTGCTAGGAGATGAGTGTGGGGTACTAGGAGCAGAGTGTGGGGTGCTAGGAGCAGAGTGTGGGGTGCTAGGAGCAGAGTGTGAGGTGCTAGGAGCAGTGCTAGGAGAAGTGCTAGGAGGAGTGTGTGGGGTGCTAGAAGGAGAGTGTGGGGTGCTAGAAGCACAGTGTGAGGAGTGTGTGGGGTGCTAGAAGGAGAGTGTGGAGTGCTAGGATGAGAGTGTGGGATGCTAGGATGAGAGTTTGGGGTGCTAGGAGCAGAGTGAGGTGCTAGGAGGAGAGTGTGGGATGCTAGGAGCAGAGTATGAGGTGCTAGGAGCAAAGTGTGAAGAGAGTGTGGGGTGCTAGGAGACGAGTGAGGGGTTCTAGGAGCAGAGTGCAGGGTGCTAGGAGCAGAGTGTGAGGTGCTATGAGCAGTGCTAGGAGAAGTGCTAGGAGGAGTGTGTGGGGTGCTAGAAGGAGAGTGAGGGGTGCTAGAAGCACAGTGTGAGGAGTGTGTGGGGTGCTAGAAGGAGAGTGTGGGGTGCTAGGAGGAGAGTGTGGGATGCTAGGAGCAGAGTGTGAGGTGCTAGGAGCAAAGTGTGAAGTGCTGGGAGGAGTGTGTGAGGTGCTAGGAGCAGTGTGTGGGGTGCTAGGAGCAAAGTGTGGGGTGTTAGGATGAGAGTGTGGGGTGCTAGGAGAAGAGTGTGAGGTGCTAGGAGCAAAGTGAGGTGCTAGGAAGAGAGTGTGGGGTGCTAGGAGGAGATTGAGGGTGCTAGGAGGAGATTGAGGGGTGCTAGGAGGAGAGTGAGGACATGCTAGGAGCAGAGTGAGAGGTGCTAGGATGAGAGTGTTGGGTGCTAGAAGGAGAGGGTGGGGTGCTAGGAGCAGAGTGTGACGTGCTAGGAGCAGAGTGAGGTGCTAGGAAGAGAGTGTGGGGTGCTAGGAGGAGTGTGTGGGGTGCTAGGAGCAGAGTGTGAGGTGCTAGGAGGAGAGTGTGGGGTGCTAGAAGCAGAGTGTGGGGTGCTAGGAGGAGAGTGTGGGGTGCTAGAAGCAGAGTGTGAGGTGCAAGGAGGAGTGTGTGGAGTGCTAGGAGCAGAGTGTGAGGTGCTAGGAGCAGAGTTTAAGGTGCTAGGAGCAGAGTGTGGGGTGCTAGGAGGAGAGTGAGGGGTTCTAGGAGCAGAGTGTGGGGTGCTAGGATGAGAGTGTGAGGTGCTAGAATGAGAGTGTGGGGTGCTAGGAGCAGAGTGTGAGGTGCTAGGAGCAGAGTGTGAGGTGCTAGGAGTAAAGTGTGAGGTGATAGGGTGAGAGTGTGGGGTGCTAGGAGCAGAGTGAGGTGCTAGGAGGAGAGTGTGGGGTGCTAGAAGCAGAGTGTGAGGTGCTAGGAGCAAAGTGTGAAGTGCTAGGAGGAGTGTGTGAGGTGCTAGGAGCAGAGTGTGAGGTGCCAAGAGCATAGTGTGAGGTGCAAAAAGAAGAGTGTGGGGTGCTAGGAGGAGAGTGTGGGGTGCTAGGAGGAGTGTGTGGGGTGCTAGGAGCAAAGTGTGGGGTGTTAGGATGAGAGTGTGGGGTGCTAGGAGGAGAGTGTGGGGTGCTAGGAGCAGATTGAGGGGTGCTAGGAGGAGAGAGCAGGCATGCTAGGAGCAGAGTTAGGTGCTAGGAACAGCACCTAACTCTGTGAGAGTGTGGGGTGCTAGTAGCAGAATGTGAGGTGCTAGGAGCAAAGTGTGAAGTGCTCGGAGTAGTGTGTGAGGTGCTAGGAGCAGAGTGTGAGGTGCTAGGAGCATAGTGTGAGGTGCAAGAAGAAGAGTGTGAGGTGCTAGGAGGAGAGTGTGGGGTGCTAGGAGGAGAGTGTGGGGTGCTAAGAGGAGTGTGTGGGGTGCTAGGAGCAGATTGAGGGGTGCTAGGAGGAGAGTGAAGGCATTCTAGGAGCAGAGTTAGGTGCTAGGAACAGAGTGCAAGGTGCTGGTTCTGTGAGAGTGTGGCGTGCTAGGAGCAGAGTGTGAGGTGCTAGGAGCAAAGTGTGAAGTGCTAGGAGGAGTGTGTGAGGTGCTAGGAGCATAGTGTGAGGTGCTAGGAGCAGAGTGTGAGGTGCTAGGAGGAGAGTGTGGGGTGCTAGGAGGAGCGTGTGGGGTGCTAGGAGGAGCGTGTGGGGTGCTAGAAGCAGAGTGTGGGGTGCTTAGAGGAGAGTGTAGGGTGCTAGGAGGAAAGTGTAGGGTGCTAGGATGAGAGTGTGGGGTGCTAGGAGCAGAGTGTGAGGTGCTAGGAGCAGAGTGTAAGGTGTTAGAAGGAGAGTGTGGGGTGCTAGAAGGAGAGTGTGGGGTGCTAGGAGCAGCGTGAGGAGTAGAGTGTGGGGTGCTAGGAGTAGAGTGTGGGGTGCTAGGAGTAGAGTGTGGGGTGCTAGGAGCAAAGTGTGGAGTGTTAGGATGAGAGTGTGGGGTGCTAGGAGAAGAGTGTGAGGTGCAAGGAGCAGAGTGAGGTGCTAGGAAGAGAGTGTGGGGTGCTAGGAGATGAGTGTGGGGTACTAGGAGCAGAGTGTGGGGTGCTAGGAGCAGAGTGTGGGGTGCTAGGAGCAGAGTGTGAGGTGCTAGGAGCAGTGCTAGGAGAAGTGCTAGGAGGAGTGTGTGGGGTGCTAGAAGGAGAGTGTGGGGTGCTAGGAGCACAGTGTGAGGAGTGTGTGGGGTGCTAGAAGGAGAGTGTGGAGTGCTAGGATGAGAGTGTGGGATGCTAGGATGAGAGTTTGGGGTGCTAGGAGCAGAGTGAGGTGCTAGGAGGAGAGTGTGGGATGCTAGGAGCAGAGTATGAGGTGCTAGGAGCAAAGTGTGAAGAGAGTGTGGGGTGCTAGGAGATGAGTGAGGGGTTCTAGGAGCAGAGTGCGGGGTGCTAGGAGCAGAGTTTGGGGTGCTAGGAGCAGAGTGTGAGGTGCTATGAGCAGTGCTAGGAGAAGTGCTAGGAGGAGTGTGTGGGGTGCTAGAAGGAGAGTGAGGGGTGCTAGAAGCACAGTGTGAGGAGTGTGTGGGGTGCTAGAAGGAGAGTGTGGGGTGCTAGGATGAGAGTGTGGGGTGCTAGGATGAGAGTGTGGGGTGCTAGGAGCAGAGTGAGTTGCTAGGAGGAGAGTGTGGGATGCTAGGAGCAGAGTGTGAGGTGCTAGGAGCAAAGTGTGAAGTGCTGGGAGGAGTGTGTGAGGTGCTAGGAGTAGTGTGTGGGGTGCTAGGAGCAAAGTGTGGGGTGTTAGGATGAGAGTGTGGGGTGCTAGGAGAAGAGTGTGAGGTGCTAGGAGAAAAGTGAGGTGCTAGAAAGAGAGTGTGAGGTGCTAGGAGGAGATTGAGGGTGCTAGGAGGAGATTGAGGGGTGCTAGGAGGAGAGTGAGGACATGCTAGGAGCAGAGTGAGGTGCTAGGAACATAGTGCAAGGTGCTGGTGCTAGGCGGAGAGTGTGGGGTGCTAGGAGCAGAGTGTGAGGTGCTAGGAGTAGAGTGTGGGGTGCTAGGAGTAGAGTGTGGGGTGCTAGGAGGAGAGTGTGGGTGCAAGGAGGAGAGTGTGGGGTGCTAGGATGAGAGTGTGGGGTGCTAGGAGAAGAGTGTGAGGTGCTAGGAGCAGAGTGTGGGGTGCTAGAAGGAGAGGGTGGGGTGCTAGGAGCAGAGTGTGGGGTGCTAGAAGGAGAGGGTGGGGTGCTAGGAGCAGAGTGTGAGGTGCTAGGAGCAGAGTGAGGTGCTAGGAAGAGAGTGTGGGGTGCTAGGAGCAGAGTGTGGAGTGCTAGGAGCAGAGTGTGAGGTGCTAGGAGCAGAGTGTGAGGTGCTAGGAGCAGAGTGAGGTGCTAGCAAGAGAGTGTGGGGTGCTAGGAGGAGTGTGTGGGGTGCTAGGAGCAGAGTGTGAGGTGCAAGGAGCAGAGTGAGGTGCTAGGAGGAGAGTGTGGGGTGCTAGGAGCAGAGTGTGGGGTGCTAGGAGGAGAGTGTGGGGTGCTAGAAGCAGAGTGTGAGGTGCAAGGAGGAGTGTGTGGTGTGCTAGGAGCAGAGTGTGAGGTTCTAGGAGCAGAGTTTGAGGTGCTAGGAGCAGAGTGTGGGTTGCTAGGAGGAGAGTGAGGGGTTCTAGGAGGAGATTGAGGGGTGCTAGGAGGAGAGTGAGGGCATGCTAGGAGCAGAGTGAGGAGCTAGGAACAGAGTGCAAGGTGCTGGTGCTAGGCGGAGAGTGTGGGGTGCTAGAAGCAGAGTGTGAGGTGCTTGGAGGAGAGTGTAGGGTGCTAGGATGAGAGTGTGGGGTGCTAGGAGCAGAGTGTGAGGTGCTAAGAGGAGAGTGTGGAGTGCTAGGAGCAAAGTGTGAAGTGTTAGGAGGAGTGTGTGGGGTACTAGGATGAGAGTGTGAGGTGCTAGGATGAGAGTGTGGGGTGCTAGGAGCAGAGTGTTAGGTGCTAGGAGCAGAGTGTGAGGTGCTAGGAGTAAAGTGGGAGGTGATAGGATGAGAGTGTGGGGTGCTAGGAGCAGAGTGGGGAGCTAGGAGGAGAGTGTGGGGTGCTAGAAGCAGAGTGTGAGGTGCTAGGAGCAAAGTGTGAAGTGCTAGGAGGAGTGTGTGAGGTGCTAGGAGCAGAGTGTGAGGTGCTAAGAGCATAGTGTGAGGTGCAAGAAGAAGAGTGTGGGGTGCTAGGAGGAGAGTGTGGGGTGCTAGGAGGAGTGTGTGGGGTGCTAGGAGCAAAGTGTGGGGTGTTAGGATGAGAGTGTGGGGTGCTAGGAGGAGAGTGTGGGGTGCTAGGAGCATATTGAGGGGTGCTAGGAGGAAAGAGAAGGCATGCTAGGAGAAGAGTTAGGTGCTAGGAACAGAGTGCAAAGTGCTGGTTCTGTGAGAGTGTGGGGTGCTAGGAGCAGAGTGTGAGGTGCTAGGAGCAAAGTGTGAAGTGCTAGGAGGAGTGTGCAAGGTGCTAGGAGCAGAGTGTGAGGTGCTAGGAGCAGAGTGTGAGGTGCAAGAAGAAGAGTGTGAGGTGCTAGGAGGAGAGTGTGGGATGCTAGGAGGAGAGTGTGGGGTGCTAGGAGGAGTGTGTGGGGTGCTAGGAGCTAAGTGTGGGGTGTTAGGATGAGAGTGTGGGGTGCTAGGAGGAGAGTGTGGGGTGTTAGGAGCAGATTGAGGGGTGCTAGGAGGAGAGTGAAGACATGCTAGGAGCAGAGTTAGGTGCTAGGAACAAAGTGCAAGGTGCTGGTTCTGTGAGAGTGTGGCGTGCTAGGAGCAGAGTGTGAGGTGCTAGGAGCAAAGTGTGAAGTGCTAGGAGGAGTGTGTGAGGTGCTAGGAGCATAGTGTGAGGTGCTAGGAGCATAGTGTGAGGTGCTAGGAGGAGAGTGTGGGGTGCTAGGAGGAGCGTGTGGGGTGCTAGAAGCAGAGTGTGGGGTGCTTAGAGGAGAGTGTAGAGTCCTAGGAGGAAAGTGTAGGGTGCTAGGATGAGAGTGTGGGGTGCTAGTAGCAGAGTGAGAGGTGCTAGGAGCAGAGTGCGAGGTGCTAGGAACAGAGTGTATGGTGCTAGAAGGAGAGTGTGGGGTGCTAGAAGAAGAGTGTGAGGTGCTAGGAGCAGCGTGAGGGGTGCTAGGAGTAGAGTGTGGGGTGCTAGGAGGAGAGTGTGGGGTGCTAGGAGCATAGTGTGAGGTGCTAGGAGCAAAGTGTGAAGTGCTAGGAGGAGTGTGCGAGGTGCTAGGACTAAAGTGTGAGGTGCTAGGAGCACAGTGTGAGCTGCTAGGAGCAAAGTGTGAGGTGCTATGAGGAGAGTGTGGGGTGCTAGGAGGAGAGTGTGGGGTGCTAGGAGGAGTGTGTGGGGTGCTGGGAGAAGAGTGTGAGGTGCTAGGAGCAGAGTGTGGGGTGCTAGAAGGAGAGGGTGGGGTGCTAGGAGCAGAGTGTGAGGTGCTAGGAGCAGAGTGAGGTGCTAGGAAGAGAGTGTGGGGTGCTAGGAGCAGAGGGTGGGGTGCTAGGAGCAGAGTGTGAGGTGCTAGGAGCAGAGTGTGAGGTGCTAGGATGAGAGTGTGGAGTGCTAGAAGGAGAGGGTGGGGTGCTAGAAGCAGAGTGTGAGGTGCAAGGAGGAGTGTGTGGAGTGCTAGGAGCAGAGTGTGAGGTGCTAGGAGCAGAGTTTGAGGTGCTAGGAGCAGAGTGTGGGGTGCTAGGAGGAGAGTGAGGGGTTCTAGGAGCAGAGTGTGGGGTGCTAGGATGAGAGTGTGAGGTGCTAGAGTGAGAGTGTGGGGTGCTAGGAGCAGAGTGTGAGGTGCTAGGAGCAGAGTGTGAGGTGCTAGGAGTAGAGTGTGGGGTGCTAGGAGTAGAGTGTGGGGTGCTAGGAGGAGAGTGTGGGTGCAAGGAGGAGAGTGTGGGGTGCTAGGATGAGAGTGTGGGGTGCTAGGATGAGAGTGTGGGGTGCTAGGAGAAGAGTGTGAGGTGCTAGGAGCAGAGTGTGGGGTGCTAGGAGAGGGTGGGGTGCTAGGAGCAGAGTGTGGGGTGCTAGAAGGAGAGGGTGGGGTGCTAGGAGCAGAGTGTGAGGTGCTAGGAGCAGAGTGAGGTGCTAGGAAGAGAGTGTGGGGTGCTAGGAGCAGAGTGTGGAGTGCTAGGAGCAGAGTGTGAGGTGCTAGGAGCAGAGTGTGAGGTGCTAGGAGCAGAGTGAGGTGCTAGCAAGAGAGTGTTGGGTGCTAGGAGGAGTGTGTGGGGTGCTAGGAGCAGAGTGTGAGGTGCAAGGAGCAGAGTGAGGTGCTAGGAGGAGAGTGTGGGGTGCTAGGAGCAGAGTGTGGGGTGCTAGGAGGAGAGTGTGGGGTGCTAGAAGCAGAGTGTGAGGTGCAAGGAGGAGTGTGTGGTGTGCTAGGAGCAGAGTGTGAGGTTCTAGGAGCAGAGTTTGAGGTGCTAGGAGCAGAGTGTGGGTTGCTAGGAGGAGAGTGAGGGGTTCTAGGAGGAGATTGAGGGGTGCTAGGAGGAGAGTGAGGGCATGCTAGGAGCAGAGTGAGGAGCTAGGAACAGAGTGCAAGGTGCTGGTGCTAGGCGGAGAGTGTGGGGTGCTAGAAGCAGAGTGTGAGGTGCTTGGAGGAGAGTGTAGGGTGCTAGGATGAGAGTGTGGGGTGCTAGGAGCAGAGTGTGAGGTGCTAAGAGGAGAGTGTGGGGTGCTAGGAGCAAAGTGTGAAGTGTTAGGAGGAGTGTGTGGGGTACTAGGATGAGAGTGTGAGGTGCTAGGATGAGAGTGTGGGGTGCTAGGAGCAGAGTGTTAGGTGCTAGGAGCAGAGTGTGAGGTGCTAGGAGTAAAGTGGGAGGTGATAGGATGAGAGTGTGGGGTGCTAGGAGCAGAGTGGGGAGCTAGGAGGAGAGTGTGGGGTGCTAGAAGCAGAGTGTGAGGTGCTAGGAGCAAAGTGTGAAGTGCTAGGAGGAGTGTGTGAGGTGCTAGGAGCAGAGTGTGAGGTGCTAAGAGCATAGTGTGAGGTGCAAGAAGAAGAGTGTGGGGTGCTAGGAGGAGAGTGTGGGGTGCTAGGAGGAGTGTGTGGGGTGCTAGGAGCAAAGTGTGGGGTGTTAGGATGAGAGTGTGGGGTGCTAGGAGGAGAGTGTGGGGTGCTAGGAGCATATTGAGGGGTGCTAGGAGGAAAGAGAAGGCATGCTAGGAGAAGAGTTAGGTGCTAGGAACAGAGTGCAAAGTGCTGGTTCTGTGAGAGTGTGGGGTGCTAGGAGCAGAGTGTGAGGTGCTAGGAGCAAAGTGTGAAGTGCTAGGAGGAGTGTGCAAGGTGCTAGGAGCAGAGTGTGAGGTGCTAGGAGCAGAGTGTGAGGTGCAAGAAGAAGAGTGTGAGGTGCTAGGAGGAGAGTGTGGGATGCTAGGAGGAGAGTGTGGGGTGCTAGGAGGAGTGTGTGGGGTGCTAGGAGCTAAGTGTGGGGTGTTAGGATGAGAGTGTGGGGTGCTAGGAGGAGAGTGTGGGGTGTTAGGAGCAGATTGAGGGGTGCTAGGAGGAGAGTGAAGACATGCTAGGAGCAGAGTTAGGTGCTAGGAACAAAGTGCAAGGTGCTGGTTCTGTGAGAGTGTGGCGTGCTAGGAGCAGAGTGTGAGGTGCTAGGAGCAAAGTGTGAAGTGCTAGGAGGAGTGTGTGAGGTGCTAGGAGCATAGTGTGAGGTGCTAGGAGCATAGTGTGAGGTGCTAGGAGGAGAGTGTGGGGTGCTAGGAGGAGCGTGTGGGGTGCTAGAAGCAGAGTGTGGGGTGCTTAGAGGAGAGTGTAGAGTCCTAGGAGGAAAGTGTAGGGTGCTAGGATGAGAGTGTGGGGTGCTAGTAGCAGAGTGAGAGGTGCTAGGAGCAGAGTGCGAGGTGCTAGGAACAGAGTGTATGGTGCTAGAAGGAGAGTGTGGGGTGCTAGAAGAAGAGTGTGAGGTGCTAGGAGCAGCGTGAGGGGTGCTAGGAGTAGAGTGTGGGGTGCTAGGAGGAGAGTGTGGGGTGCTAGGAGCATAGTGTGAGGTGCTAGGAGCAAAGTGTGAAGTGCTAGGAGGAGTGTGCGAGGTGCTAGGACTAAAGTGTGAGGTGCTAGGAGCACAGTGTGAGCTGCTAGGAGCAAAGTGTGAGGTGCTATGAGGAGAGTGTGGGGTGCTAGGAGGAGAGTGTGGGGTGCTAGGAGGAGTGTGTGGGGTGCTGGGAGAAGAGTGTGAGGTGCTAGGAGCAGAGTGTGGGGTGCTAGAAGGAGAGGGTGGGGTGCTAGGAGCAGAGTGTGAGGTGCTAGGAGCAGAGTGAGGTGCTAGGAAGAGAGTGTGGGGTGCTAGGAGCAGAGGGTGGGGTGCTAGGAGCAGAGTGTGAGGTGCTAGGAGCAGAGTGTGAGGTGCTAGGATGAGAGTGTGGAGTGCTAGAAGGAGAGGGTGGGGTGCTAGAAGCAGAGTGTGAGGTGCAAGGAGGAGTGTGTGGAGTGCTAGGAGCAGAGTGTGAGGTGCTAGGAGCAGAGTTTGAGGTGCTAGGAGCAGAGTGTGGGGTGCTAGGAGGAGAGTGAGGGGTTCTAGGAGCAGAGTGTGGGGTGCTAGGATGAGAGTGTGAGGTGCTAGAGTGAGAGTGTGGGGTGCTAGGAGCAGAGTGTGAGGTGCTAGGAGCAGAGTGTGAGGTGCTAGGAGTAAAGTGTGAAGTGCTAGGAGGAGTGTGTGAGGTGCTAGGAGCAGAGGTGAGGTGCCAAGAGCATAGTGTGAGGTGCAAGAAGAAGAGTGTGGGGTGTTAGGATGAGAGTGTGGGGTGCTAGGAGGAGAGTGTGGGGTGCTAGGAGCAGATTGAGGGGTGCTAGGAGGAGAGAGTAGGCATGCTAGGAGCAGAGTTAGGTGCTAGGAACAGAGTGCAAGGTGCTGGTTCTGTGAGAGTGTGGGGTGCTAGGAGCAGAATGTGAGGTGCTAGGAGCAAAGTGTGAAGTGCTCGGAGGAGTGTGTGAGGTGCTAGGAGCAGAGTGTGAGGTGCTCGAAGCAGAGTGTGAGGTGCTAGGAGCAAAGTGTGAAGTGCTAGGAGGAGTGTGTGAGGTGCTAGGAGCAGAGGTGAGGTGCCAAGAGCATAGTGTGAGGTGCAAGAAGAAGAGTGTGGGGTGTTAGGATGAGAGTGTGGGGTGCTAGGAGGAGAGTGTGGGGTGCTAGGAGCAGATTGAGGGGTGCTAGGAGGAGAGAGTAGGCATGCTAGGAGCAGAGTTAGGTGCTAGGAACAGAGTGCAAGGTGCTGGTTCTGTGAGAGTGTGGGGTGCTAGGAGCAGAATGTGAGGTGCTAGGAGCAAAGTGTGAAGTGCTCGGAGGAGTGTGTGAGGTGCTAGGAGCAGAGTGTGAGGTGCTAGGAGCATAGTGTGAGGTGCAAGAAGAAGAGTGTGAGGTGCTAGGAGGAGAGTGTGGGGTGCTAGGAGGAGAGTGTGGGGTGCTAGGAGGAGTGTGTGGGGTGCTAGGAGCAAAGTGTGGGGTGTTAGGATGAGAGTGTGGGGTGCTAGGAGGAGAGTGTGGGGTGCTAGGAGCAGATTGAGGGGTGCTAGGAGGAGAGTGAAGGCATGCTAGGAGCAGAGTTAGGTGCTAGGAACAGAGTGCAAGGTGCTGGTTCTGTGAGAGTGTGGCGTGCTAGGAGCAGAGTGTGAGGTGCTAGGAGCAAAGTGTGAAGTGCTAGGAGGAGTGTGTGAGGTGCTAGGAGCATAGTGTGAGGTGCTAGGAGCAGAGTGTGAGGTGCTAGGAGGAGAGTGTGGGGTGCTAGGAGGAGCGTGTGGGGTGCTAGAAGGAGAGTGTGGGGTGCTAGGAGCAGCGTGAGGGGTGCTAGGAGTAGAGTGTGGGGTGCTAGGAGTAGAGTGTGGGGTGCTAGGAGCAAAGTGTGGAGTGTTAGGATGAGAGTGTGGGGTGCTAGGAGAAGAGTGTGAGGTGCAAGGAGCAGAGTGAGGTGCTAGGAAGAGAGTGTGGGGTGCTAAGAGATGAGTGTGGGGTACTAGGAGCAGAGTGTGGGGTGCTAGGAGCAGAGTGTGAGGTGCTAGGAGCAGTGCTAGGAGAAGTGCTAGGGGGAGTGTGTGGGGTGCTAGAAGGAGAGTGTGGGGTGCTAGGAGCACAGTGTGAGGAGTGTGTGGGGTGCTAGAAGGAGAGTGTGGAGTGCTAGGATGAGAGTGTGGGATGCTAGGATGAGAGTTTGGGGTGCTAGGAGCAGAGTGAGGTGCTAGGAGGAGAGTGTGGGATGCTAGGAGCAGAGTGTGAGGTGCTAGGAGCAAAGTGTGAAGAGAGTGTGGGGTGCTAGGAGATGAGTGAGGGGTTCTAGGAGCAGAGTGCGGGGTGCTAGAAGCAGAGTGTGAGGTGCTAGGAGCAAAGTGTGAAGTGCTAGGAGGAGTGTGTGAGGTGCTAGGAGCATAGTGTGAGGTGCTAGGATCAGAGTGTGAGGTGCTAGGAGGAGAGTGTGGGGTGCTAGGAGGAGCGTGTGGGGTGCCAGAAGCAGAGTGTGGGGTGCTTAGAGAGTGTAGGGTGCTAGGAGGAAAGTGTAGGGTGCTAGGATGAGAGTGTGGGGTGCTAGTAGCAGAGTGAGAGGTGCTAGGAGCAGAGTGCGAGGTGCTAGGAACAGAGTGTATGGTGCTAGAAGGAGAGTGTTGGGTGCTAGAAGAAGAAAGTGAGGTGCTAGGAGCAGCGTGAGGGGTGCTAGGAGTAGAGTGTGGGGTGCTAGGAGTAGAGTGTGGGGTGCTAGGAGGAGAGTGTGGGGTGCTAGGAGCATAGTGTGAGGTGCTAGGAGCAAAGTGTGAAGTGCTAGGAGGAGTGTGCGAGGTGCTAGGACTAAAGTGTGAGGTGCTAGGAGCACAGTGTGAGCTGCTAGGAGCAAAGTGTGAGGTGCTATGAGGAGAGTGTGGGGTGCTAGGAGGAGAGTGTGGGGTGCTAGGAGGAGTGTGTGGGGTGCTGGGAGAAGAGTGTGAGGTGCTAGGAGCAGAGTGTGGGGTGCTAGAAGGAGAGGGTGGGGTGCTAGGAGCAGAGTGTGAGGTGCTAGGAGCAGAGTGAGGTGCTAGGAAGAGAGTGTGGGGTGCTAGGAGCAGAGTGTGGGGTGCTAGGAGCAGAGTGTGAGGTGCTAGGAGCAGAGTGTGAGGTGCTAGGATGAGAGTGTGGAGTGCTAGAAGGAGAGGGTGGGGTGCTAGGAGCAGAGTGTGAGGTGCTAGAAGCAGAGTGTGAGGTGCAAGGAGGAGTGTGTGGAGTGCTAGGAGCAGAGTGTGAGGTGCTAGGAGCAGAGTTTGAGGTGCTAGGAGCAGAGTGTGGGGTGCTAGGAGGAGAGTGAGGGGTTCTAGGAGCAGAGTGTGGGGTGCTAGGAGCAGAGTGTGAGGTGCTAGGAGCAGAGTGTGAGGTGCTAGGAGTAAAGTGTGAGGTGATAGAATGAGAGTGTGGGGTGCTAGGAGCAGAGTGAGGTGCTAGGAGGAGAGTGTGGGGTGCTCGAAGCAGAGTGTGAGGTGCTAGGAGCAAAGTGTGAAGTGCTAGGAGGAGTGTGTGAGGTGCTAGGAGCAGAGGTGAGGTGCCAAGAGCATAGTGTGAGGTGCAAGGAGTGTGGGGTGCTAGGAGGAGAGTATGGGGTGCTAGGAGGAGTGTGTGGGGTGCTAGGAGCAAAGTGTGGGGTGTTAGGATGAGAGTGTGGGGTGCTAGGAGGAGAGTGTGGGGTGCTAGGAGCAGATTGAGGGGTGCTAGGAGGAGAGAGTAGGCATGCTAGGAGCAGAGTTAGGTGCTAGGAACAGAGTGCAAGGTGCTGGTTCTGTGAGAGTGTGGGGTGCTAGGAGCAGAATGTGAGGTGCTAGGAGCAGAGTGTGAGGTGCTAGGATGAGAGTGTGGAGTGCTAGAAGGAGAGGGTGGGGTGCTAGAAGCAGAGTGTGAGGTGCAAGGAGGAGTGTGTGGAGTGCTAGGAGCAGAGTGTGAGGTGCTAGGAGCAGAGTTTGAGGTGCTAGGAGCAGAGTGTGGGGTGCTAGGAGGAGAGTGAGGGGTTCTAGGAGCAGAGTGTGGGGTGCTAGGATGAGAGTGTGAGGTGCTAGAGTGAGAGTGTGGGGTGCTAGGAGCAGAGTGTGAGGTGCTAGGAGCAGAGTGTGAGGTGCTAGGAGTAAAGTGTGAAGTGCTAGGAGGAGTGTGTGAGGTGCTAGGAGCAGAGGTGAGGTGCCAAGAGCATAGTGTGAGGTGCAAGAAGAAGAGTGTGGGGTGTTAGGATGAGAGTGTGGGGTGCTAGGAGGAGAGTGTGGGGTGCTAGGAGCAGATTGAGGGGTGCTAGGAGGAGAGAGTAGGCATGCTAGGAGCAGAGTTAGGTGCTAGGAACAGAGTGCAAGGTGCTGGTTCTGTGAGAGTGTGGGGTGCTAGGAGCAGAATGTGAGGTGCTAGGAGCAAAGTGTGAAGTGCTCGGAGGAGTGTGTGAGGTGCTAGGAGCAGAGTGTGAGGTGCTCGAAGCAGAGTGTGAGGTGCTAGGAGCAAAGTGTGAAGTGCTAGGAGGAGTGTGTGAGGTGCTAGGAGCAGAGGTGAGGTGCCAAGAGCATAGTGTGAGGTGCAAGAAGAAGAGTGTGGGGTGTTAGGATGAGAGTGTGGGGTGCTAGGAGGAGAGTGTGGGGTGCTAGGAGCAGATTGAGGGGTGCTAGGAGGAGAGAGTAGGCATGCTAGGAGCAGAGTTAGGTGCTAGGAACAGAGTGCAAGGTGCTGGTTCTGTGAGAGTGTGGGGTGCTAGGAGCAGAATGTGAGGTGCTAGGAGCAAAGTGTGAAGTGCTCGGAGGAGTGTGTGAGGTGCTAGGAGCAGAGTGTGAGGTGCTAGGAGCATAGTGTGAGGTGCAAGAAGAAGAGTGTGAGGTGCTAGGAGGAGAGTGTGGGGTGCTAGGAGGAGAGTGTGGGGTGCTAGGAGGAGTGTGTGGGGTGCTAGGAGCAAAGTGTGGGGTGTTAGGATGAGAGTGTGGGGTGCTAGGAGGAGAGTGTGGGGTGCTAGGAGCAGATTGAGGGGTGCTAGGAGGAGAGTGAAGGCATGCTAGGAGCAGAGTTAGGTGCTAGGAACAGAGTGCAAGGTGCTGGTTCTGTGAGAGTGTGGCGTGCTAGGAGCAGAGTGTGAGGTGCTAGGAGCAAAGTGTGAAGTGCTAGGAGGAGTGTGTGAGGTGCTAGGAGCATAGTGTGAGGTGCTAGGAGCAGAGTGTGAGGTGCTAGGAGGAGAGTGTGGGGTGCTAGGAGGAGCGTGTGGGGTGCTAGAAGGAGAGTGTGGGGTGCTAGGAGCAGCGTGAGGGGTGCTAGGAGTAGAGTGTGGGGTGCTAGGAGTAGAGTGTGGGGTGCTAGGAGCAAAGTGTGGAGTGTTAGGATGAGAGTGTGGGGTGCTAGGAGAAGAGTGTGAGGTGCAAGGAGCAGAGTGAGGTGCTAGGAAGAGAGTGTGGGGTGCTAAGAGATGAGTGTGGGGTACTAGGAGCAGAGTGTGGGGTGCTAGGAGCAGAGTGTGAGGTGCTAGGAGCAGTGCTAGGAGAAGTGCTAGGGGGAGTGTGTGGGGTGCTAGAAGGAGAGTGTGGGGTGCTAGGAGCACAGTGTGAGGAGTGTGTGGGGTGCTAGAAGGAGAGTGTGGAGTGCTAGGATGAGAGTGTGGGATGCTAGGATGAGAGTTTGGGGTGCTAGGAGCAGAGTGAGGTGCTAGGAGGAGAGTGTGGGATGCTAGGAGCAGAGTGTGAGGTGCTAGGAGCAAAGTGTGAAGAGAGTGTGGGGTGCTAGGAGATGAGTGAGGGGTTCTAGGAGCAGAGTGCGGGGTGCTAGAAGCAGAGTGTGAGGTGCTAGGAGCAAAGTGTGAAGTGCTAGGAGGAGTGTGTGAGGTGCTAGGAGCATAGTGTGAGGTGCTAGGATCAGAGTGTGAGGTGCTAGGAGGAGAGTGTGGGGTGCTAGGAGGAGCGTGTGGGGTGCCAGAAGCAGAGTGTGGGGTGCTTAGAGAGTGTAGGGTGCTAGGAGGAAAGTGTAGGGTGCTAGGATGAGAGTGTGGGGTGCTAGTAGCAGAGTGAGAGGTGCTAGGAGCAGAGTGCGAGGTGCTAGGAACAGAGTGTATGGTGCTAGAAGGAGAGTGTTGGGTGCTAGAAGAAGAAAGTGAGGTGCTAGGAGCAGCGTGAGGGGTGCTAGGAGTAGAGTGTGGGGTGCTAGGAGTAGAGTGTGGGGTGCTAGGAGGAGAGTGTGGGGTGCTAGGAGCATAGTGTGAGGTGCTAGGAGCAAAGTGTGAAGTGCTAGGAGGAGTGTGCGAGGTGCTAGGACTAAAGTGTGAGGTGCTAGGAGCACAGTGTGAGCTGCTAGGAGCAAAGTGTGAGGTGCTATGAGGAGAGTGTGGGGTGCTAGGAGGAGAGTGTGGGGTGCTAGGAGGAGTGTGTGGGGTGCTGGGAGAAGAGTGTGAGGTGCTAGGAGCAGAGTGTGGGGTGCTAGAAGGAGAGGGTGGGGTGCTAGGAGCAGAGTGTGAGGTGCTAGGAGCAGAGTGAGGTGCTAGGAAGAGAGTGTGGGGTGCTAGGAGCAGAGTGTGGGGTGCTAGGAGCAGAGTGTGAGGTGCTAGGAGCAGAGTGTGAGGTGCTAGGATGAGAGTGTGGAGTGCTAGAAGGAGAGGGTGGGGTGCTAGGAGCAGAGTGTGAGGTGCTAGAAGCAGAGTGTGAGGTGCAAGGAGGAGTGTGTGGAGTGCTAGGAGCAGAGTGTGAGGTGCTAGGAGCAGAGTTTGAGGTGCTAGGAGCAGAGTGTGGGGTGCTAGGAGGAGAGTGAGGGGTTCTAGGAGCAGAGTGTGGGGTGCTAGGAGCAGAGTGTGAGGTGCTAGGAGCAGAGTGTGAGGTGCTAGGAGTAAAGTGTGAGGTGATAGAATGAGAGTGTGGGGTGCTAGGAGCAGAGTGAGGTGCTAGGAGGAGAGTGTGGGGTGCTCGAAGCAGAGTGTGAGGTGCTAGGAGCAAAGTGTGAAGTGCTAGGAGGAGTGTGTGAGGTGCTAGGAGCAGAGGTGAGGTGCCAAGAGCATAGTGTGAGGTGCAAGGAGTGTGGGGTGCTAGGAGGAGAGTATGGGGTGCTAGGAGGAGTGTGTGGGGTGCTAGGAGCAAAGTGTGGGGTGTTAGGATGAGAGTGTGGGGTGCTAGGAGGAGAGTGTGGGGTGCTAGGAGCAGATTGAGGGGTGCTAGGAGGAGAGAGTAGGCATGCTAGGAGCAGAGTTAGGTGCTAGGAACAGAGTGCAAGGTGCTGGTTCTGTGAGAGTGTGGGGTGCTAGGAGCAGAATGTGAGGTGCTAGGAGCAAAGTGTGAAGTGCTCGGAGGAGTGTGTGAGGTGCTAGGAGCAGAGTGTGAGGTGCTAGGAGCATAGTGTGAGGTGCAAGAAGAAGAGTGTGAGGTGCTAGGAGGAGAGTGTGGGGTGCTAGGAGGAGAGTGTGGGGTGCTAGGAGGAGTGTGTGGGGTGCTAAGAGCAAAGTGTGGGGTGTTAGGATGAGAGTGTGGGGTGCTAGGAGGAGAGTGTGGGGTGCTAGGAGCAGACTGAGGGGTCCTAGGAGGAGAGTGAAGGCATGCTAGGAGCAGAGTTAGGTGCTAGGAACAGAGTGCAAGGTGCTGGTTCTGTGAGAGTGTGGCGTGCTAGGAGCAGAGTGTGAGGTGCTAGGAGCAAAGTGTGAAGTGCTAGGAGGAGTGTGTGAGGTGCTAGGAGCATAGTGTGAGGTGCTAGGAGCAGAGTGTGAGGTGCTAGGAGGAGAGTGTGGGGTGCTAGGAGGAGCGTGTGGGGTGCTAGAAGGAGAGTGTGGGGTGCTAGGAGCAGCGTGAGGGGTGCTAGGAGTAGAGTGTGGGGTGCTAGGAGTAGAGTGTGGGGTGCTAGGAGGAGAGTGTGGGGTGCTAGGAGCATAGTGTGAGGTGCTAGGAGCAAAGTGTGAAGTGCTAGGAGGAGTGTGCGAGGTGCTAGGACTAAAGTGTGAGGTGCTAGGAGCACAGTGTGAGCTGCTAGGAGCAAAGTGTGAGGTGCTATGAGGAGAGTGTGGGGTGCTAGGAGGAGAGTGTGGGGTGCTAGGAGGAGTGTGTGGGGTGCTGGGAGAAGAGTGTGAGGTGCTAGGAGCAGAGTGTGGGGTGCTAGAAGGAGAGGGTGGGGTGCTAGGAGCAGAGTGTGAGGTGCTAGGAGCAGAGTGAGGTGCTAGGAAGAGAGTGTGGGGTGCTAGGAGCAGAGTGTGGGGTGCTAGGAGCAGAGTGTGAGGTGCTAGGAGCAGAGTGTGAGGTGCTAGGATGAGAGTGTGGAGTGCTAGAAGGAGAGGGTGGGGTGCTAGGAGCAGAGTGTGAGGTGCTAGAAGCAGAGTGTGAGGTGCAAGGAGGAGTGTGTGGAGTGCTAGGAGCAGAGTGTGAGGTGCTAGGAGCAGAGTTTGAGGTGCTAGGAGCAGAGTGTGGGGTGCTAGGAGGAGAGTGAGGGGTTCTAGGAGCAGAGTGTGGGGTGCTAGGAGCAGAGTGTGAGGTGCTAGGAGCAGAGTGTGAGGTGCTAGGAGTAAAGTGTGAGGTGATAGAATGAGAGTGTGGGGTGCTAGGAGCAGAGTGAGGTGCTAGGAGGAGAGTGTGGGGTGCTCGAAGCAGAGTGTGAGGTGCTAGGAGCAAAGTGTGAAGTGCTAGGAGGAGTGTGTGAGGTGCTAGGAGCAGAGGTGAGGTGCCAAGAGCATAGTGTGAGGTGCAAGGAGTGTGGGGTGCTAGGAGGAGAGTATGGGGTGCTAGGAGGAGTGTGTGGGGTGCTAGGAGCAAAGTGTGGGGTGTTAGGATGAGAGTGTGGGGTGCTAGGAGGAGAGTGTGGGGTGCTAGGAGCAGATTGAGGGGTGCTAGGAGGAGAGAGTAGGCATGCTAGGAGCAGAGTTAGGTGCTAGGAACAGAGTGCAAGGTGCTGGTTCTGTGAGAGTGTGGGGTGCTAGGAGCAGAATGTGAGGTGCTAGGAGCAAAGTGTGAAGTGCTCGGAGGAGTGTGTGAGGTGCTAGGAGCAGAGTGTGAGGTGCTAGGAGCATAGTGTGAGGTGCAAGAAGAAGAGTGTGAGGTGCTAGGAGGAGAGTGTGGGGTGCTAGGAGGAGAGTGTGGGGTGCTAGGAGGAGTGTGTGGGGTGCTAAGAGCAAAGTGTGGGGTGTTAGGATGAGAGTGTGGGGTGCTAGGAGGAGAGTGTGGGGTGCTAGGAGCAGACTGAGGGGTCCTAGGAGGAGAGTGAAGGCATGCTAGGAGCAGAGTTAGGTGCTAGGAACAGAGTGCAAGGTGCTGGTTCTGTGAGAGTGTGGCGTGCTAGGAGCAGAGTGTGAGGTGCTAGGAGCAAAGTGTGAAGTGCTAGGAGGAGTGTGTGAGGTGCTAGGAGCATAGTGTGAGGTGCTAGGAGCAGAGTGTGAGGTGCTAGGAGGAGAGTGTGGGGTGCTAGGAGGAGCGTGTGGGGTGCTAGAAGGAGAGTGTGGGGTGCTAGGAGCAGCGTGAGGGGTGCTAGGAGTAGAGTGTGGGGTGCTAGGAGTAGAGTGTGGGGTGCTAGGAGCAAAGTGTGGAGTGTTAGGATGAGAGTGTGGGGTGCTAGGAGAAGAGTGTGAGGTGCAAGGAGCAGAGTGAGGTTCTAGGAAGAGAGTGTGGGGTGCTAGGAGCAGAGTGTGGGGTGCTAGGAGCAGAGTGTGGGGTGCTAGGAGCAGAGTGTGAGGTGCTAGGAGCAGTGCTAGGAGAAGTGCTAGGGGGAGTGTGTGGGGTGCTAGAAGGAGAGTGTGGGGTGCTAGGAGCACAGTGTGAGGAGTGTGTGGGGTGCTAGAAGGAGAGTGTGGAGTGCTAGGATGAGAGTGTGGGATGCTAGGATGAGAGTTTGGGGTGCTAGGAGCAGAGTGAGGTGCTAGGAGGAGAGTGTGGGATGCTAGGAGCAGAGTGTGAGGTGCTAGGAGCAAAGTGTGAAGAGAGTGTGGGGTGCTAGGAGATGAGTGAGGGGTTCTAGGAGCAGAGTGCGGGGTGCTAGGAGCAGAGTGTGGGGTGCTAGGAGCAGAGTGTGAGGTGCTATGAGCAGTGCTAGGAGAAGTGCTAGGAGGAGTGTGTGAGGTGCTAGAAGGAGAGTGAGGGGTGCTAGAAGCACAGTGTGAGGAGTGTGTGAGGTGCTAGAAGGAGAGTGGGGGGTGCTAGGATGAGAGTGTGGGGTGCTAGGATGAGAGTGTGGGGTGCTAGGAGTAGAGTGTGGGGTGCTAGGAGTAGAGTGTGGGGTGCTAGGAGCAAAGTGTGGAGTGTTAGGATGAGAGTGTGGGGTGCTAGGAGAAGCGTGTGAGGTGCAAGGAGCAGAGTGAGGTGCTAGGAAGAGAGTGTGGGGTGCTAGGAGCAGAGTGTGGGGTGCTAGGAGCAGAGTGTGGGGTGCTAGGAGCAGAGTGTGAGGTGCTAGGAGCAGTGCTAGGAGAAGTGCTAGGGAGAGTGTGTGGGGTGCTAGAAGGAGAGTGTGGGGTGCTAGGAGCACAGTGTGAGGAGTGTGTGGGGTGCTAGAAGGAGAGTGTGGAGTGCTAGGATGAGAGTGTGGGATGCTAGGATGAGAGTTTGGGGTGCTAGGAGCAGAGTGAGGTGCTAGGAGGAGAGGGTGGGATGCTAGGAGCAGAGTGTGAGGTGCTAGGAGCAAAGTGTGAAGAGAGTGTGGGGTGCTAGGAGATGAGTGAGGGGTTCTAGGAGCAGAGTGCGGGGTGCTAGGAGCAGAGTGTGGGGTGCTAGGAGGAGAGTGAGGGGTTCTAGGAGCAGAGTGTGGGGTGCTAGGATGAGAGTGTGAGGTGCTAGAATGAGAGTGTGGGGTGCTAGGAGCAGAGTGTGAGGTGCTAGGAGCAGAGTGTGAGGTGCTAGGAGTAAAGTGTGAGGTGATAGGGTGAGAGTGTGGGGTGCTAGGAGCAGAGTGAGGTGCTAGGAGGAGAGTGTGGGGTGCTAGAAGCAGAGTGTGAGGTGCTAGGAGCAAAGTGTGAAGTGCTAGGAGGAGTGTGTGAGGTGCTAGGAGCAGAGTGTGAGGTGCCAGGAGCAGAGTGTGAGGTGCCAAGAGCATAGTGTGAGGTGCAAGAAGAAGAGTGTGGGGTGCTAGGAGGAGAGTGTGGGGTGCTAGGAGGAGTGTGTGGGGTGCTAGGAGCAAAGTGTGGGGTGTTAGGATGAGAGTGTGGGGTGCTAGGAGGAGAGTGTGGGGTGCTAGGAGCAGATTGAGGGGTGCTAGGAGGAGAGAGCAGGCATGCTAGGAGCAGAGTTAGGTGCTAGGAACAGAGTGCAAGGTGCTGGTTCTGTGAGAGTGTGGGGTGCTAGGAGCAGAATGTGAGGTGCTAGGAGCAAAGTGTGAAGTGCTCGGAGGAGTGTGTGAGGTGCTAGGAGCATAGTGTGAGGTGCAAGAAGAAGAGTGTGAGGTGCTAGGAGGAGAGTGTGGGGTGCTAGGAGGAGAGTGTGGGGTGCTAGGAGGAGTGTGTGGGGTGCTAGGAGCAAAGTGTGGGGTGTTAGGATGAGAGTGTGGGGTGCTAGGAGTAGAGCGTGGGGTGCTAGGAGCAGATTGAGGGGTGCTAGGAGGAGAGTGAAGGCATTCTAGGAGCAGAGTTAGGTGCTAGGAAGAGAGTGCAAGGTGCTGGTTCTGTGAGAGTGTGGCGTGCTAGGAGCAGAGTGTGAGGTGCTAGGAGCAAAGTGTGAAGTGCTAGGAGGAGTGTGTGAGGTGCTAGGAGCATAGTGTGAGGTGCTAGGAGCAGAGTGTGAGGTGCTAGGAAGAGAGTGTGGGGTGCTAGGAGGAGCGTGTGGGGTGCTAGAAGCAGAGTGTGGGGTGCTTAGAGGAGAGTGTAGGGTGCTAGGAGGAAAGTGTAGGGTGCTAGGATGAGAGTGTGGGGTGCTAGGAGCAGAGTGCGAGGTGCTAGGAGCAGAGTGCGAGGTGCTAGGAGCGGAGTGTAGGGTGCTAGAAGGAGAGTATGGGGTGCTAGAAGGAGAGTGTGGGGTGCTAGGAGCAGCGTGAGGGGTGCTAGGAGTAGAGTGTGGGGTGCTAGGAGCAAAGTGTGGAGTGTTAGGATGAGAGTGTGGGGTGCTAGGAGAAGAGTGTGAGGTGCAAGGAGCAGAGTGAGGTGCTAGGAAGAGAGTGTGGGGTGCTAGGAGATGAGTGTGGGGTACTAGGAGCAGAGTGTGGGGTGCTAGGAGCAGAGTGTGGGGTGCTAGGAGCAGAGTGTGGGGTGCTAGGAGCAGAGTGTGAGGTGCTAGGAGAAGTGCTAGGAGGAGTGTGTGGGGTGCTAGAAGGAGAGTGTGGGGTGCTAGGAGCATAGTGTGAGGAGTGTGTGGGGTGCTAGAAGGAGAGTGTGGAGTGCTAGGATGAGAGTGTGGGATGCTAGGATGAGAGTTTGGGGTGCTAGGAGCAGAGTGAGGTGCTAGGAGGAGAGTGTGGGATGCTAGGAGCAGAGTATGAGGTGCTAGGAGCAAAGTGTGAAGAGAGTGTGGGGTGCTAGGAGTAGAGTGTGGGGTGCTAGGAGCAAAGTGTGGAGTGTTAGGATGAGAGTGTGGGGTGCTAGGAGAAGAGTGTGAGGTGCAAGGAGCAGAGTGAGGTGCTAGGAAGAGAGTGTGGGGTGCTAGGAGATGAGTGTGGGGTACTAGGAGCAGAGTGTGGGGTGCTAGGAGCAGAGTGTGTGGTGCTAGGAGCAGAGTGTGAGGTGCTAGGAGAAGTGCTAGGAGGAGTGTGTGGGGTGCTATAAGGAGAGTGTGGGGTGCTAGGAGCACAGTCTGAGGAGTGTGTGGGGTGCTAGAAGGAGAGTGTGGAGTGCTAGGATGAGAGTGTGGGATGCTAGGATGAGAGTTTGGGGTGCTAGCAGCAGAGTGAGGTGCTAGGAGGAGAGTGTGGGATGCTAGGAGCAGAGTATGAGGTTCTAGGAGCAAAGTGTGAAGAGAGTGTGGGGTGCTAGGAGATGAGTGAGGGGTTCTAGGAGCAGAGTGCGGGGTGCTAGGAGCAGAGTGTGGGGTGCTAGGAGCAGAGTGTGAGGTGCTATGAGCAGTGCTAGGAGAAGTGCTAGGAGGAGTGTGTGGGGTGCTAGAAGGAGAGTGAGGGGTGCTAGAAGCACAGTGTGAGGAGTGTGTGGGGTGCTAGGAGGAGAGTGTGGGATGCTAGGAGCAGAGTGTGAGGTGCTAGGAGCAAAGTGTGAAGTGCTGGGAGGAGTGTGTGAAGTGCTGGGAGGAGTGTGTGAGGTGCTAGGAGCAGTGTGTGGGGTGCTAGGAGCAAAGTGTGGGGTGTTAGGATGAGAGTGTGGGGTGCTAGGAGAAGAGTGTGAGGTGCTAGGAGCAAAGTGAGGTGCTAGGAAGAGAGTGTGGGGTGCTAGGAGGAGATTGAGGGTGCTAGGAGGAGACTGAGGGGTGCTAGGAGGAGAGTGAGGACATGCTAGGAGCAGAGTGAGAGGTGCTAGGATGAGAGTTTGGGGTGCTAGAAGGAGAGGGTGGGGTGCTAGGAGCAGAGTGTGAGGTGCTAGGAAGAGAGTGTGGGGTGCTAGGAGGAGAGTGTGGGGTGCTAGAAGCAGAGTGTGAGGTGCAAGGAGGAGTGTGTGGAGTGCTAGGAGCAGAGTGTGAGGTGCTAGGAGCAGAGTTTAAGGTGCTAGGAGCAGAGTGTGGGGTGCTAGGAGCAGAGTGAGGGGTTCTGGGAGCAGAGTGTGGGGTGCTAGGATGAGAGTGTGAGGTGCTAGAATGAGAGTGTGGGGTGCTAGGAGCAGAGTGTGAGGTGCTAGGAGCAGAGTGTGAGGTGCTAGGAGTAAAGTGTGAGGTGATAGGGTGAGAGTGTGGGGTGCTAGGAGCAGAGTGAGGTGCTAGGAGGAGAGTGTGGGGTGCTAGAAGCAGAGTGTGAGGTGCTAGGAGCAAAGTGTGAAGTGCTAGGAGGAGTGTGTGAGGTGCTAGGAGCATAGTGTGAGGTGCCAAGAGCATAGTGTAAGGTGCAAGAAGAAGAGTGTGGGGTGCTAGGAGGAGAGTGTGGGGTGCTAGGAGGAGTGTGTGGGGTGCTAGGAGCAAAGTGTGGGGTGTTAGGATGAGAGTGTGGGCTGCTAGGAGGAGAGTGTGGGGTGCTAGGAGCAGATTGAGGGGTGCTAGGAGGAGAGAGCAGGCATGCTAGGAGCAGAGTTAGGTGCTAGGAACAGAGTGCAAGGTACTGGTTCTGTGAGAGTGTATGGTGCTAGGAGCAGAATGTGAGGTGCTAGGAGCAAAGTGTGAAGTGCTCGGAGGAGTGTGTGAGGTGCTAGGAGCAGAGTGTGAGGTGCTAGGAGCATAGTGTGAGGTGCAAGAAGAAGAGTGTGAGGTGCTAGGAGGAGAGTGTGGGGTGCTAGGAGGAGAGTGTGGGGTGCTAGGAGGAGAGTGTGGGGTGCTAGGAGGAGTGTGTGGGGTGCTAGGAGCAAAGTGTGGGGTGTTAGGATGAGAGTGTGGGGTGCTAGGAGTAGAGTGTGGGGTGCTAGGAGCAGATTGAGGGGTGCTAGGATAAGAGTGTGGGATGCTAGGATGAGAGTTTGGGGTGCTAGGAGCAGAGTGAGGTGCTAGGAGGAGAGTGTGGGATGCTAGGAGCAGAGTATGAGGTGCTAGGAGCAAAGTGTGAAGAGAGTGTGGGGTGCTAGGAGATGAGTGAGGGGTTCTAGGAGCAGAGTGCGGGGTGCTAGGAGCAGAGTGTGGGGTGCTAGGAGCAGAGTGTGAGGTGCTATGAGCAGTGCTAGGAGAAGTGCTAGGAGGAGTGTGTGGGGTGCTAGAAGGAGAGTGAGGGGTGCTAGAAGCACAGTGTGAGGAGTGTGTGGGGTGCTAGAAGGAGAGTGTGGGGTGCTAGGATGAGAGTGTGGGGTGCTAGGATGAGAGTGTGGGGTGCTAGGAGCAGAGTGAGTTGCTAGGAGGAGAGTGTGGGATGCTAGGAGCAGAGTGTGAGGTGCTAGGAGCAAAGTGTGAAGTGCTGGGAGGAGTGTGTGAGGTGCTAGGAGCAGTGTGTGGGGTGCTAGGAGCAAAGTGTGGGGTGTTAGGATGAGAGTGTGGGGTGCTAGGAGAAGAGTGTGAGGTGCTAGGAGCAAAGTGAGGTGCTAGGAAGAGAGTGTGGGGTGCTAGGAGGAGATTGAGGGTGCTAGGAGGAGATTGAGGGGTGCTAGGAGGAGAGTGAGGACATGCTAGGAGCAGAGTGAGGTGCTAGGAACAGAGTGCAAGGTGCTGGTGCTAGGCGGAGAGTGTGGGGTGCTAGGAGTAGAGTGTGGGGTGCTAGGAGGAGAGTGTGGGGTGCAAGGAGGAGAGTGTGGGGTGCTAGGAGGAGTGTGTGGGGTGCTAGGAGCAAAGTGTGGGGTGTTAGGATGAGAGTGTGGGGTGCTAGGAGAAGAGTGTGAGGTGCTAGGAGCAGAGTGTGGGGTGCTAGAAGGAGAGGGTGGGGTGCTAGGAGCAGAGTGTGGGGTGCTAGAAGGAGAGGGTGGGGTGCTAGGAGCAGAGTGTGAGGTGCTAGGAGCAGAGTGAGGTGCTAGGAAGAGAGTGTGGGGTGCTAGGAGCAGAGTGTGGAGTGCTAGGAGCAGAGTGTGAGGTGCTAGGAGCAGAGTGTGAGGTGCTAGGATGAGAGTGTGGGGTGCTAGGAGCAGAGTGTGAGGTGCTAGAAGGAGAGGGTGGGGTGCTAGGAGCAGAGTGTGAGGTGCTAGGAGCAGAGTGAGGTGCTAGCAAGAGAGTGTGGGGTGCTAGGAGGAGTGTGTGGGGTGCTAGGAGCAAAGTGTGAAGTGTTAGGAGGAGTGTGTGGGGTACTAGAATGAGAGTGTGAGGTGCTAGGATGAGAGTGTGGGGTGCTAGGAGCAGAGTGTTAGGTGCTAGGAGCAGAGTGTGAGGTGCTAGGAGTAAAGTGGGAGGTGATAGGATGAGAGTGTGGGGTGCTAGGAGCAGAGTGGGGAGCTAGGAGGAGAGTGTGGGGTGCTAGAAGCAGAGTGTGAAGTGCTAGGAGCAAAGTGTGAAGTACTAGGAGGAGTGTGTGAGGTGCTAGGAGCAGAGTGTGAGGTGCTAAGAGCATAGTGTGAGGTGCAAGAAGACGAGTGTGGGGTGCTAGGAGGAGAGTGTGGGGTGCTAGGAGGAGTGTGTGGGGTGCTAGGAGCAAAGTGTGGGGTGTTAGGATGAGAGTGTGGGGTGCTAGGAGTAGAGTGTGGGGTGCTAGGAGCATATTGAGGGGTGCTAGGAGGAAAGAGAAGGCATGCTAGGAGCAGAGTTAGGTGCTAGGAACAGAGTGCAAAGTGCTGGTTCTGTGAGAGTGTGGGGTGCTAGGAGCAAAGTGTGAAGTGCTAGGAGGAGTGTGCAAGGTGCTAGGAGCAGAGTGTGAGGTGCTAGGAGCAGAGTGTGAGGTGCAAGAAGAAGAGTGTGAGGTGCTAGGAGGAGAGTGTGGGATGCTAGGAGGAGAGTGTAGGGTGCTAGGAGGAGTGTGTGGGGTGCTAGGAGCAAAGTGTGGGGTGTTAGGATGAGAGTGTGGGGTGCTAGGAGGAGAGTGTGGGGTGTTAGGAGCAGATTGAGGGGTGCTAGGAGGAGAGTGAAGACATGCTAGGAGCAGAGTTAGGTGCTAGGAACAAAGTGCAAGGTGCTGGTTCTGTGAGAGTGTGGGGTGCTAGGAGCAAAGTGTGAGGTGCTAGGAGCAAAGTGTGAAGTGCTAGGAGGAGTGTGTGAGGTGCTAGGAGCATAGTGTGAGGTGCTAGGAGCAGAGTGTGAGGTGCTAGGAGGAGAGTGTGGGGTGCTAGGAGGAGCGTGTGGGGTGCTAGAAGCAGAGTGTGGGGTGCTTAGAGGAGAGTGTAGAGTGCTAGGAGGAAAGTGTAGGGTGCTAGGATGAGAGTGTGGGGTGCTAGTAGCAGAGTGAGAGGTGCTAGGAGCAGAGTGCGAGGTGCTAGGAACAGAGTGTATGGTGCTAGAAGGAGAGTGTGGGGTGCTAGAAGAAGAGTGTGAGGTGCTAGTAGCAGCGTGAGGGGTGCTAGGAGTAGAGTGTGGGGTGCTAGGAGTAGAGTGTGGGGTGCTAGGAGGAGAGTGTGGAGTGCTAGGAGCAAAGTGTGAAGTGTTAGGAGGAGTGTGTGGGGTACTAGGATGAGAGTGTGAGGTGCTAGGATGAGAGTGTGGGGTGCTAGGAGCAGAGTGTTAGGTGCTAGGAGCAGAGTGTGAGGTGCTAGGAGTAAAGTGGGAGGTGATAGGATGAGAGTGTGGGGTGCTAGGAGCAGAGTGGGGTGCTAGGAGCAAAGTGTGGGGTGTTAGGATGAGAGTGTGGGGTGCTAGGAGAAGAGTGTGAGGTGCTAGGAGCAGAGTGTGGGGTGCTAGAAGGAGAGGGTGGGGTGCTAGGAGCAGAGTGTGGGGTGCTAGAAGGAGAGGGTGGGGTGCTAGGAGCAGAGTGTGAGGTGCTAGGAGCAGAGTGAGGTGCTAGGAAGAGAGTGTGGGGTGCTAGGAGCAGAGTGTGGAGTGCTAGGAGCAGAGTGTGAGGTGCTAGGAGCAGAGTGTGAGGTGCTAGGATGAGAGTGTGGGGTGCTAGGAGCAGAGTGTGAGGTGCTAGAAGGAGAGGGTGGGGTGCTAGGAGCAGAGTGTGAGGTGCTAGGAGCAGAGTGAGGTGCTAGCAAGAGAGTGTGGGGTGCTAGGAGGAGTGTGTGGGGTGCTAGGAGCAGAGTGTGAGGTGCAAGGAGCAGAGTGAGGTGCTAGGAGGAGAGTGTGGGGTGCTAGGAGCAGAGTGTGGGGTGCTAGGAGGAGAGTGTGGGGTGCTAGAAGCAGAGTGTGAGGTGCAAGGAGGAGTGTGTGGTGTGCTAGGAGCAGAGTGTGAGGTTCTAGGAGCAGAGTTTGAGGTGCTAGGAGCAGAGTGTGGGTTGCTAGGAGGAGAGTGAGGGGTTCTAGGAGGAGATTGAGGGGTGCTAGGAGGAGAGTGAGGGCATGCTAGGAGCAGAGTGAGGAGCTAGGAACAGAGTGCAAGGTGCTGGTGCTAGGCGGAGAGTGTGGGGTGCTAGAAGCAGAGTGTGAGGTGCTTGGAGGAGAGTGTAGGGTGCTAGGATGAGAGTGTGGGGTGCTAGGAGCAGAGTGTGAGGTGCTAAGAGGAGAGTGTGGAGTGCTAGGAGCAAAGTGTGAAGTGTTAGGAGGAGTGTGTGGGGTACTAGGATGAGAGTGTGAGGTGCTAGGATGAGAGTGTGGGGTGCTAGGAGCAGAGTGTTAGGTGCTAGGAGCAGAGTGTGAGGTGCTAGGAGTAAAGTGGGAGGTGATAGGATGAGAGTGTGGGGTGCTAGGAGCAGAGTGGGGAGCTAGGAGGAGAGTGTGGGGTGCTAGAAGCAGAGTGTGAGGTGCTAGGAGCAAAGTGTGAAGTACTAGGAGGAGTGTGTGAGGTGCTAGGAGCAGAGTGTGAGGTGCTAAGAGCATAGTGTGAGGTGCAAGAGGACGAGTGTGGGGTGCTAGGAGGAGAGTGTGGGGTGCTAGGATGAGAGTGTGGGGTGCTAGGAGCAGAGTGTGAGGTGCTAGAAGGAGAGGGTGGGGTGCTAGGAGCAGAGTGTGAGGTGCTAGGAGCAGAGTGAGGTGCTAGCAAGAGAGTGTGGGGTGCTAGGAGGAGTGTGTGGGGTGCTAGGAGCAGAGTGTGAGGTGCAAGGAGCAGAGTGAGGTGCTAGGAGGAGAGTGTGGGGTGCTAGGAGCAGAGTGTGGGGTGCTAGAAGCAGAGTGTGAGGTGCAAGGAGGAGTGTGTGGTGTGCTAGGAGCAGAGTGTGAGGTTCTAGGAGCAGAGTTTGAGGTGCTAGGAGCAGAGTGTGGGTTGCTAGGAGGAGAGTGAGGGGTTCTAGGAGGAGATTGAGGGGTGCTAGGAGGAGAGTGAGGGCATGCTAGGAGCAGAGTGAGGAGCTAGGAACAGAGTGCAAGGTGCTGGTGCTAGGCGGAGAGTGTGGTGTGCTAGAAGCAGAGTGTGAGGTGCTTGGAGGAGAGTGTAGGGTGCTAGGATGAGAGTGTGGGGTGCTAGGAGCAGAGTGTGAGGTGCTAAGAGGAGAGTGTGGAGTGCTAGGAGCAAAGTGTGAAGTGTTAGGAGGAGTGTGTGGGGTACTAGGATGAGAGTGTGAGGTGCTAGGATGAGAGTGTGGGGTGCTAGGAGCAGAGTGTTAGGTGCTAGGAGCAGAGTGTGAGGTGCTAGGAGTAAAGTGGGAGGTGATAGGATGAGAGTGTGGGGTGCTAGGAGCAGAGTGGGGAGCTAGGAGGAGAGTGTGGGGTGCTAGAAGCAGAGTGTGAGGTGCTAGGAGCAAAGTGTGAAGTACTAGGAGGAGTGTGTGAGGTGCTAGGAGCAGAGTGTGAGGTGCTAAGAGCATAGTGTGAGGTGCAAGAAGACGAGTGTGGGGTGCTAGGAGGAGAGTGTGGGGTGCTAGGAGGAGTGTGTGGGGTGCTAGGAGCAAAGTGTGGGGTGTTAGGATGAGAGTGTGGGGTGCTAGGAGTAGAGTGTGGGGTGCTAGGAGCATATTGAGGGGTGCTAGGAGGAAAGAGAAGGCATGCTAGGAGCAGAGTTAGGTGCTAGGAACAGAGTGCAAAGTGCTGGTTCTGTGAGAGTGTGGGGTGCTAGGAGCAAAGTGTGAAGTGCTAGGAGGAGTGTGCAAGGTGCTAGGAGAAGAGTGTGAGGTGCTAGGAGCAGAGTGTGAGGTGCAAGAAGAAGAGTGTGAGGTGCTAGGAGGAGAGTGTGGGATGCTAGGAGGAGAGTGTAGGGTGCTAGGAGGAGTGTGTGGGGTGCTAGGAGCAAAGTGTGGGGTGTTAGGATGAGAGTGTGGGGTGCTAGGAGGAGAGTGTGGGGTGTTAGGAGCAGATTGAGGGGTGCTAGGAGGAGAGTCAAGACATGCTAGGAGCAGAGTTAGGTGCTAGGAACAAAGTGCAAGGTGCTGGTTCTGTGAGAGTGTGGCGTGCTAGGAGCAAAGTGTGAGGTGCTAGGAGCAGAGTGTGAGGTGCTAGGAGGAGAGTGTGGGGTGCTAGGAGGAGCGTGTGGGGTGCTAGAAGCAGAGTGTGGGGTGCTTAGAGGAGAGTGTAGAGTGCTAGGAGGAAAGTGTAGGGTGCTAGGATGAGAGTGTGGGGTGCTAGTAGCAGAGTGAGAGGTGCTAGGAGCAGAGTGCGAGGTGCTAGGAACAGAGTGTATGGTGCTAGAAGGAGAGTGTGGGGTGCTAGAAGAAGAGTGTGAGGTGCTAGGAGCAGCGTGAGGGGTGCTAGGAGTAGAGTGTGGGGTGCTAGGAGTAGAGTGTGGGGTGCTAGGAGGAGAGTGTGGGGTGGTAGGAGCATAGTGTGAGGTGCTAGGAGGAGTGTGCGAGGTGCTAGGAGCAGAGTGTGAGGTGCTAGGAGCAGAGTTTGAGGTGCTAGGAGCAGAGTGTGGGGTGCTAGGAGGAGAGTGAGGGGTTCTAGGAGCAGAGTGTGGGGTGCTAGGATGAGAGTGTGAGGTGCTAGAGTGAGAGTGTGGGGTGCTAGGAGCAGAGTGTGAGGTGCTAGGAGCAGAGTGTGAGGTGCTAGGAGCAAAGTGTGAAGTGCTAGGAGGAGTGTGTGAGGTGCTAGGAGCATAGTGTGAGGTGCTAGGAGCAGAGCGTGAGGTGCTAGGAGGAGAGTGTGGGGTGCTAGGAGGAGCGTGTGGGGTGCTAGAAGGAGAGTGTGGGGTGCTAGGAGCAGCGTGAGGGGTGCTAGGAGTAGAGTGTGGGGTGCTAGGAGTAGAGTGTGGGGTGCTAGGAGCAAAGTGTGGAGTGTTAGGATGAGAGTGTGGGGTGCTAGGAGAAGAGTGTGAGGTGCAAGGAGCAGAGTGAGGTGCTAGGAAGAGAGTGTGGGGTGCTAAGAGATGAGTGTGGGGTACTAGGAGCAGAGTGTGGGGTGCTAGGAGCAGAGTGTGGGGTGCTAGGAGCAGAGTGTGAGGTGCTAGGAGCAGTGCTAGGAGAAGTGCAAGGGGGAGTGTGTGGGGTGCTAGAAGGAGAGTGTGGGGTGCTAGGAGCACAGTGTGAGGAGTGTGTGGGGTGCTAGAAGGAGAGTGTGGAGTGCTAGGATGAGAGTGTGGGATGCTAGGATGAGAGTTTGGGGTGCTAGGAGCAGAGTGAGGTGCTAGGAGGAGAGTGTGGGATGCTAGGAGCAGAGTGTGAGGTGCTAGGAGAAAAGTGTGAAGAGAGTGTGGGGTGCTAGGAGATGAGTGAGGGGTTCTAGGAGCAGAGTGCGGGGTGCTAGGAGCAGAGTGTAAGGTGCTAGGAGCAAAGTGTGAAGTGCTAGGAGGAGTGTGTGAGGTGCTAGGAGCATAGTGTGAGGTGCTAGGAGCAGAGTGTGAGGTGCTAGGAGGAGAGTGTGGGGTGCTAGGAGGAGCGTGTGGGGTGCTAGAAGCAGAGTGTGGGGTGCTTAGAGGAGAGTGTAGGGTGCTAGGAGGAAAGTGTAGGGTGCTAGGATGAGAGTGTGGGGTGCTAGTAGCAGAGTGAGAGGTGCTAGGAGCAGAGTGCGAGGTGCTAGGAACAGAGTGTATGGTGCTAGAAGGAGAGTGTGGGGTGCTAGGAGCAGCGTGAGGGGTGCTAGGAGCAGCGTGAGGGGTGCTAGGAGTAGAGTGTGGGGTGCTAGGAGTAGAGTGTGGGGTGCTAGGAGGAGAGTGTGGGGTGCTAGGAGCATAGTGTGAGGTGCTAGGAGCAAAGTGTGAAGTGCTAGGAGGAGTGTGCGAGGTGCTAGGACTAAAGTGTGAGGTGCTAGGAGCACAGTGTGAGCTGCTAGGAGAAAAGTGTGAGGTGCTATGAGGAGAGTGTGGGGTGCTAGGAGGAGAGTGTGGGGTGCTAGGAGGAGTGTGTGGGGTGCTGGGAGAAGAGTGTGAGGTGCTAGGAGCAGAGTGTGGGGTGCTAGAAGGAGAGGGTGGGGTGCTAGGAGCAGAGTGTGAGGTGCTAGGAGCAGAGTGAGGTGCTAGGAAGAGAGTGTGGGGTGCTAGGAGCAGAGTGTGGGGTGCTAGGAGCAGAGTGTGAGGTGCTAGGAGCAGAGTGTGAGGTGCTAGGATGAGAGTGTGGAGTGCTAGAAGGAGAGGGTGGGGTGCTAGGAGCAGAGTGTGAGGTGCTAGAAGCAGAGTGTGAGGTGCAAGGAGGAGTGTGTGGAGTGCTCGGAGCAGAGTGTGAGGTGCTAGGAGCAGAGTTTGAGGTGCTAGGAGCAGAGTGTGGGGTGCTAGGAGGAGAGTGAGGGGTTCTAGGAGCAGAGTGTGGGGTGCTAGGATGAGAGTGTGAGGTGCTAGAGTGAGAGTGTGGGGTGCTAGGAGCAGAGTGTGAGGTGCTAGGAGCAGAGTGTGAGGTGCTAGGAGTAAAGTGTGAGGTGATAGAATGAGAGTGTGGGGTGCTAGGAGCAGAGTGAGGTGCTAGGATGAGAGTGTGGGGTGCTCGAAGCAGAGTGTGAGGTGCTAGGAGCAAAGTGTGAAGTGCTAGGAGGAGTGTGTGAGGTGCTAGGAGCAGAGGTGAGGTGCCAAGAGCATAGTGTGAGGTGCAAGAAGAAGAGTGTGGGGTGCTAGGAGGAGAGTGTGGGGTGCTAGGAGGAGTGTGTGGGGTGCTAGGAGCAAAGTGTGGGGTGTTAGGATGAGAGTGTGGGGTGCTAGGAGGAGAGTGTGGGGTGCTAGGAGCAGATTGAGGGGTGCTAGGAGGAGAGAGTAGGCATGCTAGGAGCAGAGTTAGGTGCTAGGAACAGAGTGCAAGGTGCTGGTTCTGTGAGAGTGTGGGGTGCTAGGAGCAGAATGTGAGGTGCTAGGAGTAAAGTGTGAAGTGCTCGGAGGAGTGTGTAAGGTGCTAGGAGCAGAGTGTGAGGTGCTAGGAGCATAGTGTGAGGTGCAAGAAGAAGAGTGTGAGGTGCTAGGAGGAGAGTGTGGGGTGCTAGGAGGAGAGTGTGGGGTGCTAGGAGGAGTGTGTGGGGTGCTAGGAGCAAAGTGTGGGGTGTTAGGATGAGAGTGTGGGGTGCTAGGAGGAGAGTGTGGGGTGCTAGGAGCAGATTGAGGGGTGCTAGGAGGAGAGTGAAGGCATGCTAGGAGCAGAGTTAGGTGCTAGGAACAGAGTGCAAGGTGCTGGTTCTGTACGAGTGTGGCGTGCTAGGAGCAGAGTGTGAGGTGCTAGGAGCAAAGTGTGAGGTGCTAGGAGCATAGTGTGAGGTGCTAGGAGGAGAGTGTGGGGTGCTAGGAGGAGCGTGTGGGGTGCTAGAAGGAGAGTGTGGGGTTCTAGGAGCAGCGTGAGGGGTGCTAGGAGTAGAGTGTGGGGTGCTAGGAGTAGAGTGTGGGGTGCTAGGAGCAAAGTGTGGAGTGTTAGGATGAGAGTGTGGGGTGCTAGGAGAAGAGTGTGAGGTGCAAGGAGCAGAGTGAGGTGCTAGGAAGAGAGTGTGGGTGCTAAGAGATGAGTGTGGGGTACTAGGAGCAGAGTGTGGGGTGCTAGGAGCAGAGTGTGGGGTGCTAGGAGCAGAGTGTGAGGTGCTAGGAGCAGTGCTAGGAGAAGTGCAAGGGGGAGTGTGTGGGGTGCTAGAGGGAGTGTGTGGGGTGCTAGAAGGAGAGTGTGGGGTGCTAGGAGCACAGTGTGAGGAGTGTGTGGGGTGCTAGAAGGAGAGTGTGGAGTGCTAGGATGAGAGTGTGGGATGCTAGGATGAGAGTTTGGGGTGCTAGGAGCAGAGTGAGGTGCTAGGAGGAGAGTGTGGGATGCTAGGAGCAGAGTGTGAGGTGCTAGGAGCAAAGTGTGAAGAGAGTGTGGGGTGCTAGGAGATGAGTGAGGGGTTCTAGGAGCAGAGTGCGGGGTGCTAGGAGCAGAGTGTGAGGTGCTAGGAGCAAAGTGTGAAGTGCTAGGAGGAGTGTGTGAGGTGCTAGGAGCATAGTGGGAGGTGCTAGGAGCAGAGTGTGAGGTGCTAGGAGGAGAGTGTGGGGTGCTAGGAGGAGCGTGTGGGGTGCTAGAAGCAGAGTGTGGGGTGCTTAGAGGAGAGTGTAGGGTGCTAGGAGGAAAGTGTAGGGTGCTAGGATGAGAGTGTGGGGTGCTAGTTGCAGAGTGAGAGGTGCTAGGAGCAGAGTGCGAGGTGCTAGGAACAGAGTGTATGGTGCTAGAAGGAGAGTGTGGGGTGCTAGGAGCAGCGTGAGGGGTGCTAGGAGCAGCGTGAGGGGTGCTAGGAGTAGAGTGTGGGGTGCTAGGAGTAGAGTGTGGGGTGCTAGGAGGAGAGTGTGGGGTGCTAGGAGCATAGTGTGAGGTGCTAGGAGCAAAGTGTGAAGTGCTAGGAGGAGTGTGCGAGGTGCTAGGACTAAAGTGTGAGGTGCTAGGAGCACAGTGTGAGCTGCTAGGAGAAAAGTGTGAGGTGCTATGAGGAGAGTGTGGGGTGCTAGGAGGAGAGTGTGGGGTGCTAGGAGGAGTGTGTGGGGTGCTGGGAGAAGAGTGTGAGGTGCTAGGAGCAGAGTGTGGGGTGCTAGAAGGAGAGGGTGGGGTGCTAGGAGCAGAGTGTGAGGTGCTAGGAGCAGAGTGAGGTGCTAGGAAGAGAGTGTGGGGTGCTAGGAGCAGAGTGTGGGGTGCTAGGAGCAGAGTGTGAGGTGCTAGGAGCAGAGTGTGAGGTGCTAGGATGAGAGTGTGGAGTGCTAGAAGGAGAGGGTGGGGTGCTAGGAGCAGAGTGTGAGGTGCTAGAAGCAGAGTGTGAGGTGCAAGGAGGAGTGTGTGGAGTGCTAGGAGCAGAGTGTGAGGTGCTAGGAGCAGAGTTTGAGGTGCTAGGAGCAGAGTGTGGGGTGCTAGGAGGAGAGTGAGGGGTTCTAGGAGCAGAGTGTGGGGTGCTAGGATGAGAGTGTGAGGTGCTAAAGTGAGAGTGTGGGGTGCTAGGAGCAGAGTGTGAGGTGCTAGGAGCAGAGTGTGAGGTGCTAGGAGTAAAGTGTGAGGTGATAGAATGAGAGTGTGGGGTGCTAGGAGCAGAGTGAGGTGCTAGGAGGAGAGTGTGGGGTGCTCGAAGCAGAGTGTGAGGTGCTAGGAGCAAAGTGTGAAGTGCTAGGAGGAGTGTGTGAGGTGCTAGGAGCAGAGGTGAGGTGCCAAGAGCATAGTGTGAGGTGCAAGAAGAAGAGTGTGGGGTGCTAGGAGGAGAGTGTGGGGTGCTAGGAGGAGTGTGTGGGGTGCTAGGAGCAAAGTGTGGGGTGTTAGGATGAGAGTGTGGGGTGCTAGGAGGAGAGTGTGGGGTACTAGGAGCAGATTGAGGGGTGCTAGGAGGAGAGAGTAGGCATGCTAGGAGCAGAGTTAGGTGCTAGGAACAGAGTGCAAGGTGCTGGTTCTGTGAGAGTGTGGGGTGCTAGGAGCAGAATGTGAGGTGCTAGGAGTAAAGTGTGAAGTGCTCGGAGGAGTGTGTAAGGTGCTAGGAGCAGAGTGTGAGGTGCTAGGAGCATAGTGTGAGGTGCAAGAAGAAGAGTGTGAGGTGCTAGGAGGAGAGTGTGGGGTGCTAGGAGGAGAGTGTGGGGTGCTAGGAGGAGTGTGTGGGGTGCTAGGAGCAAAGTGTGGGGTGTTAGGATGAGAGTGTGGGGTGCTAGGAGGAGAGTGTGGGGTGCTAGGAGCAGATTGAGGGGTGCTAGGAGGAGAGTGAAGGCATGCTAGGAGCAGAGTTAGGTGCTAGGAACAGAGTGCAAGGTGCTGGTTCTGTACGAGTGTGGCGTGCTAGGAGCAGAGTGTGAGGTGCTAGGAGCAAAGTGTGAGGTGCTAGGAGCATAGTGTGAGGTGCTAGGAGCAGAGTGTGAGGTGCTAGGAGGAGAGTGTGGGGTGCTAGGAGGAGCGTGTGGGGTGCTAGAAGGAGAGTGTGGGGTGCTAGGAGCAGCGTGAGGGGTGCTAGGAGTAGAGTGTGGGGTGCTAGGAGTAGAGTGTGGGGTGCTAGGAGCAAAGTGTGGAGTGTTAGGATGAGAGTGTGGGGTGCTAGGAGAAGAGTGTGAGGTGCAAGGAGCAGAGTGAGGTGCTAGGAAGAGAGTGTGGGTGCTAAGAGATGAGTGTGGGGTACTAGGAGCAGAGTGTGGGGTGCTAGGAGCAGAGTGTGGGGTGCTAGGAGCAGAGTGTGAGGTGCTAGGAGCAGTGCTAGGAGAAGTGCAAGGGGGAGTGTGTGGGGTGCTAGAAGGAGAGTGTGGGGTGCTAGGAGCACAGTGTGAGGAGTGTGTGGGGTGCTAGAAGGAGAGTGTGGAGTGCTAGGATGAGAGTGTGGGATGCTAGGATGAGAGTTTGGGGTGCTAGGAGCAGAGTGAGGTGCTAGGAGGAGAGTGTGGGATGCTAGGAGCAGAGTGTGAGGTGCTAGGAGCAAAGTGTGAAGAGAGTGTGGGGTGCTAGGAGATGAGTGAGGGGTTCTAGGAGCAGAGTGCAGGGTGCTAGGAGCAGAGTGTGAGGTGCTAGGAGCAAAGTGTGAAGTGCTAGGAGGAGTGTGTGAGGTGCTAGGAGCATAGTGGGAGGTGCTAGGAGCAGAGTGTGAGGTGCTAGGAGGAGAGTGTGGGGTGCTAGGAGGAGCGTGTGGGGTGCTAGAAGCAGAGTGTGGGGTGCTTAGAGGAGAGTGTAGGGTGCTAGGAGGAAAGTGTAGGGTGCTAGGATGAGAGTGTGGGGTGCTAGTTGCAGAGTGAGAGGTGCTAGGAGCAGAGTGCGAGGTGCTAGGAACAGAGTGTATGGTGCTAGAAGGAGAGTGTGGGGTGCTAGAAGAAGAGTGTGAGGTGCTAGGAGCAGCGTGAGGGGTGCTAGGAGTAGAGTGTGGGGTGCTAGGAGGAGAGTGTGGGGTGCTAGGAGCATAGTGTGAGGTGCTAGGAGCAAAGTGTGAAGTGCTAGGAGGAGTGTGCGAGGTGCTACGACTAAAGTGTGAGGTGCTAGGAGCACAGTGTGAGCTGCTAGGAGAAAAGTGTGAGGTGCTATGAGGAGAGTGTGGGGTGCTAGGAGGAGAGTGTGGGGTGCTAGGAGGAGTGTGTGGGGTGCTGGGAGAAGAGTGTGAGGTGCTAGGAGCAGAGTGTGGGGTGCTAGAAGGAGAGGGTGGGGTGCTAGGAGCAGAGTGTGAGGTGCTAGGAGCAGAGTGAGGTGCCAGGAAGAGAGTGTGGGGTGCTAGGAGCAGAGTGTGGGGTGCTAGGAGCAGAGTGTGAGGTGCTAGGAGCAGAGTGTGAGGTGCTAGGATGAGAGTGTGGAGTGCTAGAAGGAGAGGGTGGGGTGCTAGGAGCAGAGTGTGAGGTGCTAGAAGCAGAGTGTGAGGTGCAAGGAGGAGTGTGTGGAGTGCTAGGAGCAGAGTGTGAGGTGCTAGGAGCAGAGTTTGAGGTGCTAGGAGCAGAGTGTGGGGTGCTAGGAGGAGAGTGAGGGGTTCTAGGAGCAGAGTGTGGGGTGCTAGGATGAGAGTGTGAGGTGCTAGAGTGAGAGTGTGGGGTGCTAGGAGCAGAGTGTGAGGTGCTAGGAGCAGAGTGTGAGGTGCTAGGAGTAAAGTGTGAGGTGATAGAATGAGAGTGTGGGGTGCTAGGAGAAGAGTGAGGTGCTAGGAGGAGAGTGTGGGGTGCTCGAAGCAGAGTGTAAGGTGCTAGGAGCAAAGTGTGAAGTGCTAGGAGGAGTGTGTGAGGTGCTAGGAGCAGAGGTGAGGTGCCAAGAGCATAGTGTGAGGTGCAAGAAGAAGAGTGTGGGGTGCTAGGAGGAGAGTGTGGGGTGCTAGGAGGAGTGTGTGGGGTGCTAGGAGCAAAGTGTGGGGTGTTAGGATGAGAGTGTGGGGTGCTAGGAGGAGAGTGTGGGGTGCTAGGAGCAGATTGAGGGGTGCTAGGAGGAGAGAGTAGGCATGCTAGGAGCAGAGTTAGGTGCTAGGAACAGAGTGCAAGGTGCTGGTTCTGTGAGAGTGTGGGGTGCTAGGAGCAGAATGTGAGGTGCTAGGAGCAAAGTGTGAAGTGCTCGGAGGAGTGTGTGAGGTGCTAGGAGCAGAGTGTGGGGTGCTAGGATGAGAGTGTGAGGTGCTAGAGTGAGAGTGTGGGGTGCTAGGAGCAGAGTGTGAGGTGCTAGGAGCAGAGTGTGAGGTGCTAGGAGTAAAGTGTGAGGTGACAGAATGAGAGTGTGGGGTGCTAGGAGCATAGTGTGAGGTGCAAGAAGAAGAGTGTGAGGTGCTAGGAGGAGAGTGTGGGGTGCTAGGAGGAGAGTGTGGGGTGCTAGGAGGAGTGTGTGGGGTGCTAGGAGCAAAGTGTGGGGTGTTAGGATGAGAGTGTGGGGTGCTAGGAGGAGAGTGTGGGGTGCTAGGAGCAGATTGAGGGGTGCTAGGAGGAGAGTTAAGGCATGCTAGGAGCAGAGTTAGGTGCTAGGAACAGAGTGCAAGGTGCTGGTTCTGTGAGAGTGTGGCGTGCTAGGAGCAGAGTGTGAGGTGCTAGGAGCAAAGTGTGAAGTGCTAGGAGGAGTGTGTGAGGTGCTAGGAGCATAGTGTGAGGTGCTAGGAGCAGAGTGTGAGGTGCTAGGAGGAGAGTGTGGGGTGCTAGGAGGAGCGTGTGGGGTGCTAGAAGGAGAGTGTGGGGTGCTAGGAGCAGCGTGAGGGGTGCTAGGAGTAGAGTGTGGGGTGCTAGGAGTAGAGTGTAGGGTGCTAGGAGCAAAGTGTGGAGTGTTAGGATGAGAGTGTGGGGTGCTAGGAGTAGAGTTGGGCCGAACCTCCGATTTTCGGTTCGCGAACTTTCGCGAAAGGTTCGGTTCGCGTTAAAGTTCGCGAACCGCAATAGACTTCAATGGGGATGCGAACTTTGAAAAAAAAATAATTATGCTGGCCACAAAAGTGATGGAAAAGATGTTTCAAGGGGTCTAACACCTGGAGGGGGGGATGGCGGACTGGGATACATGCCAAAAGTCCCCGGGAAAAATCTGGATTTGACGCAAAGCAGCGTTTTAAGGGCAGAAATCACATTGAATGCTAAATGACAGGCCTAAAGTGCTTTCAAACATCTTGCATGTGTATACATCAATCAGGTAGTGTAATTAAGGTACTGCTTCACACTGACACACCAAACTCATCGTGTAACGCACCGCAAACAGCTGTTTGTGTAGTGACGGCCGTGCTTTACTGGTGCGCACCATGGCGAGAGTGCAGGTTTTGGTGGCTTTACAGCCCATATGGTCACCTGGCTGATGTAGCTGAATGACAGAACAGTGACTGTCCAGCTGATCAAATTTGGTCTGACCACAATGAGGCAACGACCTTATTATCGTGGGTGTGCCCCCCGAGACACTCATCTAGGCGCCGGTCATTGCTCCATTGTGATACGCACGCCCCTTCACCACGGCAAGGTAATGATCACGAAGGGGAATGGGCGCATGTACATGCCTTTTCTTTTGTTGTTGCAGCTGCCCGCAGTGCAGCCAGAAAAATTAGGCAGTCATGTACACGCACCCGAAAAATTATTACAGCGGACGCTGCTAGCAGCGGCCTAAAAAATTCAGCAATCCGCCTGGAGTCCCGGACCCTGTTGGTGGTGGCGGAGAAGGTAGTCAAGCGGCCTGCAGGCAGACATGCTGTGTGGAGGGACTGGGAGCGACTTAGTCTTCTTGGGGCAGGCCAGGCAGCCAGTCACACGGCGTGCAGGCAGAGATGCTGTATGTGCGGGGACTGACTTAGTCTTGGGGCGGGCAGCAGCCCTCCGGGATCCATGCCTCATTCATTTTGATAAAGGTGAGGTACTTAACACTTTTGTGACTTAGGCGACTTCTCTTCTCTGTGACAATGCCTCCAGCTGCGCTGAAGGTCCTTTCTGAGAGGACGCTTGCGGCAGGGCAGGAGAGAAGTTGGATGGCAAATTGGGACAGCTCTGGCCAAAGGTCAAGCCTGCGCACCCAGTAGTTCAAGGGTTCCTCATCGCTGTTCACAGCAGTGTCTACATCCACACTTAAGGCCAGGTAGTCGGCTACCTGCCGTTCCAGGCGTTGGTGGAGGGTGGATCCGGAAGGGCTACGGCGAGGCGTTGGACTAAAGAACGTCCGCATGTCCGACATCACCATGAGATCGCTGGAGCGTCCTGTCTTTGACTGCGTGGACACGGGAGGAGGATTAGTGGCAGTGGTACCTTGCTGGCGTTGTGCCGTCACATCACCCTTAAAGGCATTGTAAAGCATAGTTGACAGCTGGTTCTGCATGTGCTGCATCCTTTCCACCTTCCGGTGAGTTGGTAACAGGTCCGCCACTTTGTGCCTGTACCGAGGGTCTAGTAGTGTGGCCACCCAGTACAGCTCATTCCCCTTGAGGTTTTTTATACGGGGGTCCCTCAACAGGCAGGACAGCATAAAAGACGACATCTGCACAAAGTCGGATCCAGTACCCTCCATCTCCTCTTGCTCTTCCTCAGTGACGTCAGGTAAGTCAACCTCCTCCCCCCAGCCGCGAACAATACCACGGGAAGGTTGAGCAGCACAAGCCCCTTGCGATGCCTGCTGAGGTTGTTCTCCTGCCGCTGTCCCCTCCTCCTCCTCCTCCTCCCCCAAAGAAACACCTTGCTCATCATCCTCTGAGTCTGATTCGTCTTCTGCACACGACTTCTCTTCTTCCTCCTCCTCCCCCCTCTGTGCTGCCGCAGGTGTTGAGGAAACAGCTGGGTCTGATGAAAATTGGTCCCATGCCTGTTCCTGCCGTAACGGTTCCTGGTCACGCTCATTCGCAGCTTCATCCACCACTCTACGCACAGCACGCTCCAAGAAGTAAGCGTAGGGAATTAAGTCGCTGATGGTGCCCTCACTGCGGCTCACCAGGTTGGTCACCTCCTCAAACGGCCGCATGAGCCTGCATGCATTCTCCATCAGTGTCCAGTTGTCGGGCCAGAACATCCCCATCTTCCCAGACTGTTTCATTCTACTCCAGTTGTAGAGGTAGTGGGTCACGGCTTTCTTCTGTTCTAGCAGGCGGGAGAACATGAGCAGGGTCGAGTTCCAGCGAGTCGGGCTATCGCAAATGAGGCGTCTCACCGGCATGTTGTTTTTGCGCTGAATTTCCGCAAAGCGTGCCATGGCTGTGTAAGACCGCCTCAAATGCCCACAGAACTTCCTGGCCTGCTTCAGGACATTCGCTAAGCCAGGGTACTTTGCCACAAATCTTTGAACCACTAGATTCATGACATGTGCCATGCAGGGTATGTGTGTCAGCTTCCCCATATGCAAAGCGGCAAGCAGATTGCTGCCGTTGTCGCACACCACGTTGCCTATCTCCAGGTGGTGCGGGGTCAGCCACTCATCCACCTGTTTCTTAAGAGCAGCCAGGAGAGCTGCTCCAGTGTGACTCTCCGCTTTGAGACAAGCCATGTCTAAGATGGCGTGACACCGTCGTACCTGGCATGCAGCATAGGCCCTGCGGAGCTGGGGCTGTGTAGCTGGAGAGGAGAACTGCCACTCAGCCAAGGAGGAGGAGGACAGCGAAGAGCATGTAGCAGGAGGAGAGGAGGTGGCAGGAGGCCTGCCTGCAAGCCGTGGAGGTGTCACAATTTGGTCCGCTGCGCCCTGCTTGCCATCGTTCACCACCAGGTTCACCCAATGGGCTGTGTAGGTAATGTAGCGGCCCTGCCCGTGCTTGGCAGACCAGGCATCCGTGGTCAGGTGTACCCTTGACCCAACGCTCTTCGCAAGAGATGACACCACTTGCCTCTCAACTTCACGGTGCAGTTGGGGTATGGCCTTTCTCGAAAAATAAGTGCGGCCTGGCATCTTCCACTGCGGTGTTCCGATGGCCACAAATTTACGGAAGGCCTCAGAGTCCACCAGCCGGTATGGTAACAGCTGCCGAGCTAACAGTTCCGCCACGCCAGCTGTCAGACGGCGGGCAAGGGGGTGACTGGCCGAAATTGGCTTCTTCCGCTCAAACATTTCCTTCACGGACACCTGACTGCTGCTGTGGGCAGAGGAGCAGGAAGCGCTCAAGGGCAGAGGCGGAGTGGAGGAGGGTGCCTGTGAAGGTGGAAGGGAGAAAGCGGCAGAAGCAGATAATGCACCTGATGGAGGAGGAAGAGGAGAAGGAGGGTGGCTTTGCTTTTGTGTGCTGCTGCTGCTTTTGCTCAGGTGGCCATCCCATTGCTGTTTGTGCCTTTTCTCCAGGTGCCTTCGTAAGGCACTTGTCCCTACGTGAGTGTTGGCCTTTCCACGGCTCAATTTTTGTTGGCAGAGCGAGCAGATGGCTTTGGTCCGATCTGAGGCACACACATTAAAAAATTTCCACACCGCTGAGCCACCCTGGGATGTGGGCACTATGGGGACCTCAGCAGCTGATGCTGAAGGGCAAGTTGGCTGGCTGTACATAGGTGGCAATACATGGTGCCGGACACTGCCACCAGCTGTTTCTGACGAAGAGCTGCCCCAGCTTCTTTCAGCAACTTCTCTCCTCCTCCTACTCTCTGACGCCCCCTCTGAACTGTCCCCCTCTTCATCTCCTCTATTGGGTACATACAGAGGATCCCTATCATCGTCATCATCGTAATCATCCTGCCCAGCTTCGCTTGCCTCAGACAAATCCAAACATGCACCAACATCAGTAGGTCCTTCATCCTCCTTACACGTTACATCCATAATGTTGCCGCGTAACTCAGACATATGAGCTGGTGAAAATTCATCTGGCTGTAACAACAATGGCTGTGCATCAGTGTTTTCACCACTAAATAATTCTTGCGAAGTGTCAAATGCAGCGGAAGTGGTGCTAGTAGTAGCACTGGTGGCTGAGCAAGATGAGGTGTTCTGTGTCGCTAAATACTCAACCACGTCCTGACAATCTTGGGAGGTGATGGGACGTGCCTTCTTCCGAGCACTGTACTGTGGGCCAGGTCCACACGAAATTACATTTACACGACCTCGCGCAGACCTGCCGGGTGGCCTTCCTCTGGCTCTGCCACTACCTCTTCCTCTACCTGTTTTGTCCATATCGGGTATGCACGGAGTGGTATATCACACTGCGTGCACTCACGTAGGTAGGTGGGTTCACTTAACTGCACAGGTATGCGCACTGATGCGGTGGGTTCACTGAACAGAACAGGTATACAGTGGCGGGTTCACAGAACAGGTATGCAGTGGCGGGTCCACTGAACAGAACAGGTATGCAGTGGCGGGTTCACTAAACAGAACAGGTATACAGTGGCGGTTCACTAAACAGAACAGGTATGCAGTGGCGGGTCCACTGAACAGAACAGGTATGCAGTGGCGGGTTCACTTAACTGCACAGGTATGCGCACTGATGCGGTGGGTTCACTGAACAGAACAGGTATGCAGTGGCGGGTTCACTTAACTGCACAGGTATGCGCACTGATGCGGTGGGTTCACTGAACAGAACAGGTATGCAGTGGCGGGTTCACTAAACAGAACAGGTATACAGTGGCGGTTCACTAAACAGAACAGGTAAGCAGTGGCGGGTCCACTGAACAGAACAGGTATGCAGTGGCGGGTTCACTAAACAGAACAGGTATGCAGTGGCGGGTTCACTAAACAGAACAGGTATACAGTGGCGGTTCACTAAACAGAACAGGTATGCAGTGGCGGGTCCACTGAACAGAACAGGTATGCAGTGGCGGGTTCACTAAACAGAACAGGTATGCGCACTGATGCGGTGGGTTCACTGAACAGAACAGGTATGCAGTGGCGGGTTCACTTAACTGCACAGGTATGCGCACTGATGCGGTGGGTTCACTGAACAGAACAGGTATGCAGTGGCGGGTTCACTTAACTGCACAGGTATGCGCACTGATGCGGTGGGTTCACTGAACAGAACAGGTATGCAGTGGCGGGTTCACTAAACAGAACAGGTATACAGTGGCGGTTCACTAAACAGAACAGGTATGCAGTGGCGGGTCCACTGAACAGAACAGGTATGCAGTGGCGGGTTCACTTAACTGCACAGGTATGCGCACTGATGCGGTGGGTTCACTGAACAGAACAGGTATGCAGTGGCGGGTTCACTAAACAGAACAACTGCACAGGTATGCGCACTGATGCGGTGGGTTCACTGAACAGAACAGGTATGCAGTGGCGGGTTCACTTAACTGCACAGGTATGCGCACTGATGCGGTGGGTTCACTGAACAGAACAGGTATGCAGTGGCGGGTTCACTTAACTGCACAGGTATGCGCACTGATGCGGTGGGTTCACTGAAGAGAACAGGTATGCAGTGGCGGGTTCACTAAACAGAACAGGTATACAGTGGCGGTTCACTAAACAGAACAGGTAAGCAGTGGCGGGTCCACTGAACAGAACAGGTATGCAGTGGCGGGTTCACTTAACTGCACAGGTATGCGCACTGATGCGGTGGGTCCACTGAACAGAACAGGTATGCAGTGGCGGGTTCACTAAACAGAACAGGTATACAGTGGCGGGTCCACTGAACAGAACAGGTATGCAGTGGCGGGTTCACTAAACAGAACAGGTATGCAGTGGCGGGTCCACTGAACAGAACAGGTATGCAGTGGCGGGTTCACTAAACAGAACAGGTATACAGTGGCGGTTCACTAAACAGAACAGGTATACAGTGGCGGTTCACTAAACAGAACAGGTATGCAGTGGCGGGTCCACTGAACAGAACAGGTATGCGCACTGATGCGGTGGGTTCACTGAACAGAACAGGTATGCAGTGGCGGGTTCACTAAACAGAACAGGTATACAGTGGCGGTTCACTAAACAGAACAGGTATGCAGTGGCGGGTCCACTGAACAGAACAGGTATGCAGTGGTGGGTTCACAGCACAGGTATGCAGTGGTGGGTTCACAGCACAGGTATGCAGTGGTGGGTTCACAGCACAGGTATGCAGTGGTGGGTTCAATGAACAGGTATACAGTGGCGGGTCCACTGAACAGAACAGGTATGCAGTGGTGGGTTCACAGCACAGGTATGCAGTGGTGGGTTCACAGCACAGGTATGCAGTGGTGGGTTCACAGAACAGGTATGCAGCCAGACAGGAACAAGCTAAGCCTAACTAATCTTTCCCTGAGAGACAGTCTGCAGCAGCTCGCCCTACTCTGACTAATGCAGGCACACGAGTGGCCGTAATGGCCGCCGCTGCCTGCCTTATATAAGGGGGGGTGGGGCTCCAGGGGCTAGTGTAGCCTAATTGGCTACACTGGGCCTGCTGACTGTGATGTAGAGGGTCAAAGTTGACCCTCCATGTGCATTATGGGGCGAACCGAACTTCCGCAAAGGTTCGCCTGCGGGACGCGAACGCGAACCACTGAAGTTCGCATGGAACCGTTTCGCGGGCGAACCGTTCGGCCCAACTCTAGCTAGGAGAAGAGTGTGAGGTGCAAGGAGCAGAGTGAGGTGCTAGGAAGAGAGTGTGGGGTGCTATGAGCAGAGTGTGGGGTGCTAGGAGCAGAGTGTGGGGTGCTAGGAGCAGAGTGTGAGGTGCTAGGAGCAGTGCTAGGAGAAGTGCTAGGGGGAGTGTGTGGGGTGCTAGAAGGAGAGAGTGGGGTGCTAGGAGCACAGTGTGAGGAGTGTGTGGGGTGCTAGAAGGAGAGTGTGGAGTGCTAGGATGAGAGTGTGGGATGCTAGGATGAGAGTTTGGGGTGCTAGGAGCAGAGTGAGGTGCTAGGAGGAGAGTGTGGGATGCTAGGAGCAGAGTGTGAGGTGCTAGGAGCAAAGTGTGAAGAGAGTGTGGGGTGCTAGGAGATGAGTGAGGGGTTCTAGGAGCAGAGTGCGGGGTGCTAGGAGCAGAGTGTGGGGTGCTAGGAGCAGAGTGTGAGGTGCTATGAGCAGTGCTAGGAGAAGTGCTAGGAGGAGTGTGTGGGGTGCTAGAACGAGAGTGAGGGGTGCTAGAAGCACAGTGTGAGGAGTGTGTGGGGTGCTAGAAGGAGAGTGTGGTGTGCTAGGATGAGAGTGTGGGGTGCTAGGATGAGAGTGTGGGGTGCTAGGAGCAGAGTGAGGTGCTAGGAGGAGAGTGTGGGATGCTAGGAGCAGAGTGTGAGGTGCTAGGAGCAAAGTGTGAAGTGCTTGGAGTAGTGTGTTAGGTGCTAGGGGCAGTGTGTGGGGTGCTAGGAGCAAAGTGTGGGGTGTTAGGATGAGAGTGTGAGGTGCTAGGAGAAGAGTGTGAGGTGCTAGGAAGAGAGTGTGGGGTGCTAGGAGAAGAGTGTGAGGTGCTAGGAGCAGAGTGTGGGGTGCTAGAAGGAGAGGGTGGGGTGCTAGGAGCAGAGTGTGAGGTGCTAGGAGCAGAGTGAGGTGCTAGGAAGAGAGTGTGGGGTGCTAGGAGCAGAGTGTGGGGTGCTAGGAGCAGAGTGAGGTGCTAGGAGGAGAGTGTGGGATGCTAGGAGCAGAGTGTGAGGTGCTAGGAGCAAAGTGTGAAGTGCTGGGAGGAGTGTGTGAGGTGCTAGGAGCAGAGTGAGGTGCTAGGAGGAGAGTGTGGGATGCTAGGAGCAGAGTGTGAGGTGCTAGGAGCAAAGTGTGAAGTGCTGGGAGGAGTGTGTGAGGTGCTAGGAGCAGTGTGTGGGGTGCTAGGAGCTAAGTGTGGGGTGTTAGGATGAGAGTGTGGGGTGCTAGGAGAAGAGTGTGAGGTGCTAGGAGCAGAGTGAGGTGCTAGGAAGAGAGTGTGGGGTGCTAGGAGCAGAGTGTGGGGTGCTAGGAGCAGAGTGAGGTGCTAGGAGGAGAGTGTGGGATGCTAGGAGCAGAGTGTGAGGTGCTAGGAGCAAAGTGTGAAGTGCTGGGAGGAGTGTGTGAGGTGCTAGGAGCAGTGTGTGGGGTGCTAGGAGCTAAGTATGGGGTGTTAGGATGAGAGTGTGGGGTGCTAGGAGAAGAGTGTGAGGTGCTAGGAGCAGAGTGAGGTGCTAGGAAGAGAGTGTGGGGTGCTAGGAGGAGATTGAGGGGTGCTAGGAGGAGATTGAGGGGTGCTAGGAGGAGAGTGAGGACATGCTAGGAGCAGAGTGAGGTGCTAGAAACAGAGTGCAAGGTGCTGGTGCTAGGCGGAGAGTGTGGGGTGCTAGGAGCAGAGTGTGAGGTGCTAGGAGTAGAGTGTGGGGTGCTAGAAGGAGAGTGTGGGGTGCTAGGAGGAGAGTGTGGGGTGCTAGGAGGAGTGTGTGGGGTGCTAGGAGCAAAGTGTGGGGTGTTAGGATGAGAGTGTGGGGTGCTAGGAGAAGAGTGTGAGGTGCTAGGAGCAGAGTGTGGGGTGCTAGAAGGAGAGGGTGGGGTGCTAGGAGCAGAGTGTGAGATGCTAGGAGCAGAGTGAGGTGCTAGGAAGAGAGTGTGGGGTGCTAGGAGCAGAGTGTGGAGTGCTAGGAGCAGAGTGTGAGGTGCTAGGAGCAGAGTGTGAGGTGCTAAGATGAGAGTGTGGGGTGCTAGGAGCAGAGTGTGAGGTGCTAGAAGAAGAGGATGGGGTGCTAGGAGCAGAGTGTGAGGTGCTAGGAGCAGAGTGAGGTGCTAGCAAGAGAGTGTGGGGTGCTAGGAGGAGTGTGTGGGGTGCTAGGAGCAGAGTGTGAGGTGCAAGGAGCAGAGTGAGGTGCTAGGAGGAGAGTGTGGGGTGCTAGGAGCAGAGTGTGGGGTGCTAGGAGGAGAGTGTGGGGTGCTAGAAGCAGAGTGTGAGGTGCAAGGAGGAGTGTGTGGTGTGCTAGGAGCAGAGTGTGAGGTGCTAGGAGCAGAGTTTGAGGTGCTAGGAGCAGAGTGTGGGTTGCTAGGAGGAGAGTGAGGGGTTCTAGGAGCAGAGTGTAGGGTGCTTGGAGCAGAGTGTGAGGTGCTAGGATGAGAGTGTGGGATGCTAGGAGCAGAGTGCGAGGTGCTAGGAGCAGAGTGTGAAGTGCTAGGAGTAAAGTGTGAGGTGCTAGGATGAGAGTGTGGGGTGCTAGGAGCAGAGTGAGGTGCTAGGAGGAGAGTGTGGGGTGCTAGGAGGAGTGTGTGGGGTGCTAGGAGCAAAGTGTGGGGTGTTAGGATGAGAGTGTGGGGTGCTAGGAGCAGATTGAGGGGTGCTAGGAGGAGAGAGAAGACATGCTAGGAGCAAAGTTAGGTGCTAGGAACAGAGTGCAAGGTGCTGGTTCTGTGAGAGTGTGGGGTGCTAGGAGCAGAGTGTGGGGTGCTAGGAGCAAAGTGTGAAGTGCTAGGAGGAGTGTGTGAGGTGCTAGAAGCAGAGTGTGAGGTGCTAGGAGCATACTGTGAGGTGCAAGGAGGAGAGTGTGAGGTGCTAGGAGGAGAGTGTGAGGTGCTAGGAGCAGAGTGTGAGGTGCTAGGAGCAGAGTGTGAGGTTCTAGGAGCAGAGTGTGGGCGGCTAGGAGAGTGTGGGGTGCTAGAAGGAGAGTGTGGGGTGCTAGGAGCAGCGTGTGGAGTGCTAGGAGTAGAGTGTGGGGTGCTAGGAGAGTGTGGGGTGCTAGGAGCAGTGTGTGGGGTGCTAGGAGCAAAGTGTGGAGTGTTAGGATGAGAGTGTGGGGTGCTAGGAGAAGAGTGAGGGGTTCTAGGAGCAGAGTGTGAGGTGCAAGGAGCAGATTGAGGTGCTAGGAAGAGAGTGTGGGGTGCTAGGAGATGAGTGAGGGGTTCTAGGAGCAGAGTGTGGGGTGCTAGGAGCAGAGTGTGGGGTGCTAGGAGCAGAGCGTAAGGTGCTAGGAGCAGTGCTAGGAGAAGTGCTAGGAGCAGGGCCGGATTACCGACCAGGCATCAAAAGCAGTCGCTTGGGGCCCCATTCAGAGTCAAAAGGGCCCCATCAGCACATAAACCAGCCCTTGCCATCCTGTCAGCGGTGGCTGGATGGTATAATGGTTAAAGGGACTTTGAGCAGTGCAGTAACTATGGAAAGATGCATATCATTTTAAAGCTCTCTTTCTCCTCTTTCCAATGATATATAAACGGCCGCCCTATGCCTTTTAGTTTTCGCTATTTTCACGATCGAAATCGCGGCCACAGGACGACTTTTCTCCAAAGTCGGCAGCTCAATTCAGCACAATGCAATGAAATATAAGGAACCCAGGGGGATATAATTACAAACATCATGCTGGTAGGTGTGAGGATGTAATTAATTAGTTGTGGGTATGCTTAAAGGCATACCCACAGGCACTGCTCGGAGTCCCTTTAAGGGCTCTGCCTCTGACATAGGAGACCAGGGTTCGAATCTCGGCTCTGCCTGTTCAGTAAGCCAGCACCTATTCAGTAGGAGACCTTAGGCAAGTCTCTCTAACACTGCTACTGCCTATAGGGCGCATCCTAGTGGCTGCAGCTCTGGCGCTTTGAGTCCGCCAGGAGAAAAGTGCGATATCAATGTTATTTGTCTTGTCTTGTCTTGTCAAATGATGCCGTGCGCTGCTGATTGTCTTCAGAGCCAGGCTCTCCTCCTAGGTCCCCCTCCTGCTACTGTGCGCTCTACCGCTGCCCACTCCGCCCTCCCTTCCCACAGAGAACCACAGCTGCAGCAAGAATGATAGCAGCAGATGGTAAAGCTCACTCACCTATCCATGATCCAAGCGATAGAGATCCCGTCATCTGAAACCCATCTGTCTCTTCTACAGTGCAGCCGCTCGCTCTGAACTTCCTGATTCTCAGATCAGACAGGAAGTAGGAAGTAGTAATAGTAGTAGTAACAGAGCGGCAGCACTCTAGAGGAGACAGATGGGCTCCGGATGACGTGACCTCTATTGCTTGGATCACAATAGGTGAATGTGGGTCATCTGGTGCTGTCATTCTCCCCCCCGCTGCGGCTGCCTTATCTGCTGGACTATCGTATTCACTGGGATGAAGGCTGCATGGTGACTGTCTAGTTAGGGAGGAAATCGGTTGTTCAGTGGTGGGGTTGGTTATGTAATTCTGTCTGGGGAATGGCTACCGGTTTGGCGGTGTCCAGAGCTTTCTGCTATTGCCAGGCTGGAGATGCAGGGGGATAGTGTTGCTGCTGTGATATCTGGCGCCCTCTTCACAGGGGTGCCCCAGCCCCGGAGTGCAAACTTCCCAGCCATTCATCTCTCACTCTGCATTTTGCCACTGCTATTCCCTGCATTGTGCACCCACAGAGGAAAGCGGGCTGTTGCCCATAGCAACCAGTAGCTCGGCTGCCCTGGTGTGTGTGGCATGTTGCTGTGCAGCTGCATCTTCTGATTCTATTACGACATGAAGGGGGGGCCCAGATCAGTTACTTTGCTTAGGGCCCCATTTAGCCTTAATCCGGCTCTGGCTAGGAGGAGTGTGTGGGGTGCTAGAAGGAGAGTGTGGGGTGCTAGGAGCACAGTGTGAGGAGTGTGTGGGGTGCTAGGATGAGAGTGTGGGATGCTAGGATGAGAGTTTGGGTGCTAGGAGCAGAGTGAGGTGCTAGGAGGAGAGTGTGGGATGCTAGGAGAAGAGTGTGAGGTGCTAGGAGCAAAGTGTGAAGAGAGTGTGGGGTGCTAGGAGCAGAGTGTGGGGTGCTAGGAGCAGAGTGTGGGGTGCTAGGAGCAGAGTGTGAGGTGCTAGGTGCAGTGCTAGGAGAAGTGCTAGGAGGAGTGTGTGGGGTCCTAGAAGGAGAGTGTGGGGTGCTAGAAGCACAGTGTGAGGAGTGTGTGGGGTGCTAGAAGGAGAGTGTGGGGTGCTAGGATGAGAGTGTGGGGTGCTAGGATAAAAGTGTGGGGTGCTAGGAGCAAAGTGTGGGATGTTAGGATGAGAGTGTGGGTGCTAGGAGAAGAGTGTGAGGTGCTAGGAGCAGAGTGAGGTGCTAGGAAGAGAGTGTGGGGTGCTAGGAGGAGATTGAGGGGTGCTAGGAGGAGATTGAGGGGTGCTAGGAGGAGAGTGAGGACATGCTAGGAGCAGAGTGAGGAGCTAGGAACAGAGTGCAAGGTGCTGGTGCTAGGCGGAGAGTGTGGGGTGCTAGGAGCAGAGTGTGGGGTGCTAGGAGTAGAGTGTGGGGTGCTAGGAGTAGAGTGTGGGGTGCTAGGAGGAGAGTGTGGGGTGCTAGGAGCAGTGTGTGGGGTGCTAGGAGCAAAGTGTGGAGTGTTTGGATGAGAGTGTGGGGTGCTAAGAGAAGAGTGTGAGGTGCAAGGAGCAGAGTGAGGTGCTAGGAAGAGAGTGTGGGGTGCTAGGAGATGAGTGAGTGGTTCTAGGAGCAGAGTGTGGGGTGCTAGGAGAAGAGTGTGAGGTGCTAGGAGCAGAGTGTGGGGTGCTAGAAGGAGAGGGTGGGGTGCTAGTAGCAGAGTGTGAGGTGCTAGGAGCAGAGTGAGGTGCTAGGAAGAGAGTGTGGGGTGCTAGGAGCAGAGTGTGGGGTGCTAGGAGCAGAGTGTGAGGTGCTAGGAGCAGAGTGTGAGGTGCTAGGATGAGAGTGTGGGGTGCTAGAAGGAGAGGGTGGGGTGCTAGGAGCAGAGTGTGAGGTGCTAGGAGCAGAGTGAGGTGCTAGGAAGAGAGTGTGGGGTGCTAGGAGGAGTGGGTGGGGTGCTAGGAGCAGAGTGTGAGGTGCTAGGAGGAGAGTGTGGGGTGCTAGAAGCAGAGTGTGGGGTGCTAGGAGGAGAGTGTGGGGTGCTAGAAGCAGAGTGTGAGGTGCAAGGAGGAGTGTGTGGAGTGCTAGGAGCAGAGTGTGAGGTGCTAGGAGCAGAGTTTAAGGTGCTAGGAGCAGAGTGTGGGGTGCTAGGAGGAGAGTGAGGGGTTCTAGGAGCAGAGTGTGGGGTGCTAGGATGAGAGTGTGAGGTGCTAGAATGAGAGTGTGGGGTGCTAGAATGAGAGTGTGAGGTGCTAGGAGCAGAGTGTGAGGTGCTAGGAGTAAAGTGTGAGGTGATAGGGTGAGAGTGTGGGGTGCTAGGAGCAGAGTGAGGTGCTAGGAGGAGAGTGTGGGGTGCTAGAAGCAGAGTGTGAGGTGCTAGGAGCAAAGTGTGAAGTGCTAGGAGGAGTGTGTGAGGTGCTAGGAGCAGAGTGTGAGGTGCCAAGAGCATAGTGTGAGGTGCAAGAAGAAGAGTGTGGGGTGCTAGGAGGAGAGTGTGGGGTGCTAGGAGGAGTGTGAGGGGTGCTAGGAGCAAAGTGTGGGGTGTTAGGATGAGAGTGTGGGGTGCTAGGAGGAGAGTGTGGGGTGCTAGAAGCAGATTGAGGGGTGCTAGGAGGAGAGAGCAGGCATGCTAGGAGCAGAGTTAGGTGCTAGGAACAGAGTGCAAGGTGCTGGTTCTGTGAGAGTGTGGGGTGCTAGGAGCAGAATGTGAGGTGCTAGGAGCAAAGTGTGAAGTGCTCGGAGGAGTGTGTGAGGTGCTAGGAGCAGAGTGTGAGGTGCTAGGAGCATAGTGTGAGGTGCAAGAAGAAGAGTGTGAGGTGCTTGGAGGAGAGTGTGGGGTGCTAGGAGGAGAGTGTGGGGTGCTAGGAGGAGTGTGTGGGGTGCTAGGAGCAAAGTGTGGGGTGTTAGGATGAGAGTGTGGGGTGCTAGGAGTAGAGTGTGGGGTGCTAGGAGCAGATTGAGGGGAGCTAGGAGCAGAGTTAGGTGCTAGGAACAGAGTGCAAGGTGCTGGTTCTGTGAGAGTGTGGCGTGCTAGAAGCAGAGTGTGAGGTGCTAGGAGCAAAGTGTGAAGTGCTAGGAGGAGTGTGTGAGGTGCTAGGAGCATAGTGTGAGGTGCTAGGAGCAGAGTGTGAGGTGCTAGGAGGAGAGTGTGGGGTGCTAGGAGGAGCGTGTGGGGTGCTAGAAGCAGAGTGTGGGGTGCTTAGAGGAGAGTGTAGGGTGCTAGGAGGAAAGTTTAGGGTGCTAGGATGAGAGTGTGGGGTGCTAGGAGCAGAGTGTGAGGTGCTAGGAGCAGAGTGCGAGGTGCTAGGAGCAGAGTGTAGGGTGCTAGAAGGAGAGTGTGGGGTGCTAGAAGGAGAGTGTGGGGTGCTAGGAGCAGCGTGAGGGGTGCTAGGAGTAGAGTGTGGGGTGCTAGGAGTAGAGTGTGGGGTGCTAGGAGCAAAGTGTGGAGTGTTAGGATGAGAGTGTGGGGTGCTAGGAGAAGAGTGTGAGGTGCAAGGAGCAGAGTGAGGTGCTAGGAAGAGAGTGTGGGGTGCTAGGAGATGAGTGTGGGGTACTAGGAGCAGAGTGTGGGGTGCTAGGAGCAGAGTGTGGGGTGCTAGGAGCAGAGTGTGAGGTGCTAGGAGCAGTGCTAGGAGAAGTGCTAGGAGGAGTGTGTGGGGTGCTAGAAGGAGAGTGTGGGGTGCTAGAAGCACAGTGTGAGGAGTGTGTGGGGTGCTAGAAGGAGAGTGTGGAGTGCTAGGATGAGAGTGTGGGATGCTAGGATGAGAGTTTGGGGTGCTAGGAGCAGAGTGAGGTGCTAGGAGGAGAGTGTGGGATGCTAGGAGCAGAGTATGAGGTGCTAGGAGCAAAGTGTGAAGAGAGTGTGGGGTGCTAGGAGATGAGTGAGGGGTTCTAGGAGCAGAGTGCAGGGTGCTAGGAGCAGAGTGTGGGGTGCTAGGAGCAGAGTGTGAGGTGCTATGAGCAGTGCTAGGAGAAGTGCTAGGAGGAGTGTGTGGGGTGCTAGAAGGAGAGTGAGGGGTGCTAGAAGCACAGTGTGAGGAGTGTGTGGGGTGCTAGAAGGAGAGTGTGGGGTGCTAGGAGGAGAGTGTGGGATGCTAGGAGCAGAGTGTGAGTTGCTAGGAGCAAAGTGTGAAGTGCTGGGAGGAGTGTGTGAGGTGCTAGGAGCAGTGTGTGGGGTGCTAGGAGCAAAGTGTGGGGTGTTAGGATGAGAGTGTGGGGTGCTAGGAGAAGAGTGTGAGGTGCTAGGAGCAAAGTGAGGTGCTAGGAAGAGAGTGTGGGGTGCTAGGAGGAGATTGAGGGTGCTAGGAGGAGATTGAGGGGTGCTAGGAGGAGAGTGAGGACATGCTAGGAGCAGAGTGAGAGGTGCTAGGATGAGAGTGTTGGGTGCTAGAAGGAGAGGGTGGGGTGCTAGGAGCAGAGTGTGAGGTGCTAGGAGCAGAGTGAGGTGCTAGGAAGAGAGTGTGGGGTGCTAGGAGGAGTGTGTGGGGTGCTAGGAGCAGAGTGTGAGGTGCTAGGAGTAGAGTGTGGGGTGCTAGAAGCAGAGTGTGGGGTGCTAGGAGGAGAGTGTGGGGTGCTAGAAGCAGAGTGTGAGGTGCAAGGAGGAGTGTGTGGAGTGCTAGGAGCAGAGTGTGAGGTGCTAGGAGCAGAGTTTAAGGTGCTAGGAGCAGAGTGTGGGGTGCTAGGAGGAGAGTGAGGGGTTCTAGGAGCAGAGTGTGGGGTGCTAGGATGAGAGTGTGAGGTGCTAGAATGAGAGTGTGGGGTGCTAGGAGCAGAGTGTGAGGTGCTAGGAGCAGAGTGTGAGGTGCTAGGAGTAAAGTGTGAGGTGATAGGGTGAGAGTGTGGGGTGCTAGGAGCAGAGTGAGGTGCTAGGAGGAGAGTGTGGGGTGCTAGAAGCAGAGTGTGAGGTGCTAGGAGCAAAGTGTGAAGTGCTAGGAGGAGTGTGTGAGGTGCTAGGAGCAGAGTGTGAGGTGCCAAGAGCATAGTGTGAGGTGCAAAAAGAAGAGTGTGGGGTGCTAGGAGGAGAGTGTGGGGTGCTAGGAGGAGTGTGTGGGGTGCTAGGAGCAAAGTGTGGGGTGTTAGGATGAGAGTGTGGGGTGCTAGGAGGAGAGTGTGGGGTGCTAGGAGCAGATTGAGGGGTGCTAGGAGGAGAGAGCAGGCATGCTAGGAGCAGAGTTAGGTGCTAGGAACAGAGTGCAAGGTGCTGGTTCTGTGAGAGTGTGGGGTGCTAGTAGCAGAATGTGAGGTGCTAGGAGCAAAGTGTGAAGTGCTCGGAGTAGTGTGTGAGGTGCTAGGAGCAGAGTGTGAGGTGCTAGGAGCATAGTGTGAGGTGCAAGAAGAAGAGTGTGAGGTGCTAGGAGGAGAGTGTGGGGTGCTAGGAGGAGAGTGTGGGGTGCTAAGAGGAGTGTGTGGGGTGCTAGGAGCAAAGTGTGGGGTGTTAGGATGAGAGTGTGGGGTGCTAGGAGTAGAGTGTGGGGTGCTAGGAGCAGATTGAGGGGTGCTAGGAGGAGAGTGAAGGCATTCTAGGAGCAGAGTTAGGTGCTAGGAACAGAGTGCAAGGTGCTGGTTCTGTGAGAGTGTGGCGTGCTAGGAGCAGAGTGTGAGGTGCTAGGAGCAAAGTGTGAAGTGCTAGGAGGAGTGTGTGAGGTGCTAGGAGCATAGTGTGAGGTGCTAGGAGCAGAGTGTGAGGTGCTAGGAGGAGAGTGTGGGGTGCTAGGAGGAGCGTGTGGGGTGCTAGGAGGAGCGTGTGGGGTGCTAGAAGCAGAGTGTGGGGTGCTTAGAGGAGAGTGTAGAGTGCTAGGAGGAAAGTGTAGGGTGCTAGGATGAGAGTGTGGGGTGCTAGGAGCAGAGTGTGAGGTGCTAGGAGCCGAGTGTAAGGTGTTAGAAGGAGAGTGTGGGGTGCTAGAAGGAGAGTGTGGGGTGCTAGGAGCAGCGTGAGGAGTAGAGTGTGGGGTGCTAGGAGTAGAGTGTGGGGTGCTAGGAGTAGAGTGTGGGGTGCTAGGAGTAGAGTGTGGGGTGCTAGGAGCAAAGTGTGGAGTGTTAGGATGAGAGTGTGGGGTGCTAGGAGAAGAGTGTGAGGTGCAAGGAGCAGAGTGAGGTGCTAGGAAGAGAGTGTGGGGTGCTAGGAGATGAGTGTGGGGTACTAGGAGCAGAGTGTGGGGTGCTAGGAGCAGAGTGTGGGGTGCTAGGAGCAGAGTGTGAGGTGCTAGGAGCAGTGCTAGGAGAAGTGCTAGGAGGAGTGTGTGGGGTGCTAGAAGGAGAGTGTGGGGTGCTAGGAGCACAGTGTGAGGAGTGTGTGGGGTGCTAGAAGGAGAGTGTGGAGTGCTAGGATGAGAGTGTGGGATGCTAGGATGAGAGTTTGGGGTGCTAGGAGCAGAGTGAGGTGCTAGGAGGAGAGTGTGGGATGCTAGGAGCAGAGTATGAGGTGCTAGGAGCAAAGTGTGAAGAGAGTGTGGGGTGCTAGGAGATGAGTGAGGGGTTCTAGGAGCAGAGTGCGGGGTGCTAGGAGCAGAGTTTGGGGTGCCAGGAGCAGAGTGTGAGGTGCTATGAGCAGTGCTAGGAGAAGTGCTAGGAGGAGTGTGTGGGGTGCTAGAAGGAGAGTGAGGGGTGCTAGAAGCACAGTGTGAGGAGTGTGTGGGGTGCTAGAAGGAGAGTGTGGGGTGCTAGGATGAGAGTGTGGGGTGCTAGGATGAGAGTGTGGGGTGCTAGGAGCAGAGTGAGTTGCTAGGAGGAGAGTGTGGGATGCTAGGAGCAGAGTGTGAGGTGCTAGGAGCAAAGTGTGAAGTGCTGGGAGGAGTGTGTGAGGTGCTAGGAGCAGTGTGTGGGGTGCTAGGAGCAAAGTGTGGGGTGTTAGGATGAGAGTGTGGGGTGCTAGGAGGAGAGTGTGGGGTGCTAGGAGCATATTGAGGGGTGCTAGGAGGAAAGAGAAGGCATGCTAGGAGAAGAGTTAGGTGCTAGGAACAGAGTGCAAAGTGCTGGTTCTGTGAGAGTGTGGGGTGCTAGGAGCAGAGTGTGAGGTGCTAGGAGCAAAGTGTGAAGTGCTAGGAGGAGTGTGCAAGGTGCTAGGAGCAGAGTGTGAGGTGCTAGGAGCAGAGTGTGAGGTGCAAGAAGAAGAGTGTGAGGTGCTAGGAGGAGAGTGTGGGATGCTAGGAGGAGAGTGTGGGGTGCTAGGAGGAGTGTGTGGGGTGCTAGGAGCTAAGTGTGGGGTGTTAGGATGAGAGTGTGGGGTGCTAGGAGGAGAGTGTGGGGTGTTAGGAGCAGATTGAGGGGTGCTAGGAGGAGAGTGAAGACATGCTAGGAGCAGAGTTAGGTGCTAGGAACAAAGTGCAAGGTGCTGGTTCTGTGAGAGTGTGGCGTGCTAGGAGCAGAGTGTGAGGTGCTAGGAGCAAAGTGTGAAGTGCTAGGAGGAGTGTGTGAGGTGCTAGGAGCATAGTGTGAGGTGCTAGGAGCATAGTGTGAGGTGCTAGGAGGAGAGTGTGGGGTGCTAGGAGGAGCGTGTGGGGTGCTAGAAGCAGAGTGTGGGGTGCTTAGAGGAGAGTGTAGAGTCCTAGGAGGAAAGTGTAGGGTGCTAGGATGAGAGTGTGGGGTGCTAGTAGCAGAGTGAGAGGTGCTAGGAGCAGAGTGCGAGGTGCTAGGAACAGAGTGTATGGTGCTAGAAGGAGAGTGTGGGGTGCTAGAAGAAGAGTGTGAGGTGCTAGGAGCAGCGTGAGGGGTGCTAGGAGTAGAGTGTGGGGTGCTAGGAGGAGAGTGTGGGGTGCTAGGAGCATAGTGTGAGGTGCTAGGAGCAAAGTGTGAAGTGCTAGGAGGAGTGTGCGAGGTGCTAGGACTAAAGTGTGAGGTGCTAGGAGCACAGTGTGAGCTGCTAGGAGCAAAGTGTGAGGTGCTATGAGGAGAGTGTGGGGTGCTAGGAGGAGAGTGTGGGGTGCTAGGAGGAGTGTGTGGGGTGCTGGGAGAAGAGTGTGAGGTGCTAGGAGCAGAGTGTGGGGTGCTAGAAGGAGAGGGTGGGGTGCTAGGAGCAGAGTGTGAGGTGCTAGGAGCAGAGTGAGGTGCTAGGAAGAGAGTGTGGGGTGCTAGGAGCAGAGTGTGGGGTGCTAGGAGCAGAGTGTGAGGTGCTAGGAGCAGAGAGTGAGGTGCTAGGATGAGAGTGTGGAGTGCTAGAAGGAGAGGGTGGGGTGCTAGGAGCAGAGTGTGAGGTGCTAGAAGCAGAGTGTGAGGTGCAAGGAGGAGTGTGTGGAGTGCTAGGAGCAGAGTGTGAGGTGCTAGGAGCAGAGTTTGAGGTGCTAGGAGCAGATTGTGGGGTGCTAGGAGGAGAGTGAGGGGTTCTAGGAGCAGAGTGTGGGGTGCTAGGATGAGAGTGTGAGGTGCTAGAGTGAGAGTGTGGGGTGCTAGGAGCAGAGTGTGAGGTGCTAGGAGCAGAGTGTGAGGTGCTAGGAGTAAAGTGTGAGGTGATAGAATGAGAGTGTGGGGTGCTAGGAGCAGAGCGAGGAGCTAGGAGGAGAGTGTGGGGTGCTCGAAGCAGAGTGTGAGGTGCTAGGAGCAAAGTGTGAAGTGCTAGGAGGAGTGTGTGAGGTGCTAGGAGCAGAGGTGAGGTGCCAAGAGCATAGTGTGAGGTGCAAGAAGAAGAGTGTGGGGTGTTAGGATGAGAGTGTGGGGTGCTAGGAGGAGAGTGTGGGGTGCTAGGAGCAGATTGAGGGGTGCTAGGAGGAAAGAGAAGGCATGCTAGGAGAAGAGTTAGGTGCTAGGAACAGAGTGCAAAGTGCTGGTTCTGTGAGAGTGTGGGGTGCTAGGAGCAGAGTGTGAGGTGCTAGGAGCAAAGTGTGAAGTGCTAGGAGGAGTGTGCAAGGTGCTAGGAGCAGAGTGTGAGGTGCTAGGAGCAGAGTGTGAGGTGCAAGAAGAAGAGTGTGAGGTGCTAGGAGGAGAGTGTGGGATGCTAGGAGGAGAGTGTGGGGTGCTAGGAGGAGTGTGTGGGGTGCTAGGAGCTAAGTGTGGGGTGTTAGGATGAGAGTGTGGGGTGCTAGGAGGAGAGTGTGGGGTGTTAGGAGCAGATTGAGGGGTGCTAGGAGGAGAGTGAAGACATGCTAGGAGCAGAGTTAGGTGCTAGGAACAAAGTGCAAGGTGCTGGTTCTGTGAGAGTGTGGCGTGCTAGGAGCAGAGTGTGAGGTGCTAGGAGCAAAGTGTGAAGTGCTAGGAGGAGTGTGTGAGGTGCTAGGAGCATAGTGTGAGGTGCTAGGAGCATAGTGTGAGGTGCTAGGAGGAGAGTGTGGGGTGCTAGGAGGAGCGTGTGGGGTGCTAGAAGCAGAGTGTGGGGTGCTTAGAGGAGAGTGTAGAGTCCTAGGAGGAAAGTGTAGGGTGCTAGGATGAGAGTGTGGGGTGCTAGTAGCAGAGTGAGAGGTGCTAGGAGCAGAGTGCGAGGTGCTAGGAACAGAGTGTATGGTGCTAGAAGGAGAGTGTGGGGTGCTAGAAGAAGAGTGTGAGGTGCTAGGAGCAGCGTGAGGGGTGCTAGGAGTAGAGTGTGGGGTGCTAGGAGGAGAGTGTCGGGTGCTAGGAGCATAGTGTGAGGTGCTAGGAGCAAAGTGTGAAGTGCTAGGAGGAGTGTGCGAGGTGCTAGGACTAAAGTGTGAGGTGCTAGGAGCACAGTGTGAGCTGCTAGGAGCAAAGTGTGAGGTGCTATGAGTAGAGTGTGGGGTGCTAGGAGGAGAGTGTGGGGTGCTAGGAGGAGTGTGTGGGGTGCTGGGAGAAGAGTGTGAGGTGCTAGGAGCAGAGTGTGGGGTGCTAGAAGGAGAGGGTGGGGTGCTAGGAGCAGAGTGTGAGGTGCTAGGAGCAGAGTGAGGTGCTAGGAAGAGAGTGTGGGGTGCTAGGAGCAGAGTGTGGGGTGCTAGGAGCAGAGTGTGAGGTGCTAGGAGCAGAGAGTGAGGTGCTAGGATGAGAGTGTGGAGTGCTAGAAGGAGAGGGTGGGGTGCTAGGAGCAGAGTGTGAGGTGCTAGAAGCAGAGTGTGAGGTGCAAGGAGGAGTGTGTGGAGTGCTAGGAGCAGAGTGTGAGGTGCTAGGAGCAGAGTTTGAGGTGCTAGGAGCAGATTGTGGGGTGCTAGGAGGAGAGTGAGGGGTTCTAGGAGCAGAGTGTGGGGTGCTAGGATGAGAGTGTGAGGTGCTAGAGTGAGAGTGTGGGGTGCTAGGAGCAGAGTGTGAGGTGCTAGGAGCAGAGTGTGAGGTGCTAGGAGTAAAGTGTGAGGTGATAGAATGAGAGTGTGGGGTGCTAGGAGCAGAGCGAGGAGCTAGGAGGAGAGTGTGGGGTGCTCGAAGCAGAGTGTGAGGTGCTAGGAGCAAAGTGTGAAGTGCTAGGAGGAGTGTGTGAGGTGCTAGGAGCAGAGGTGAGGTGCCAAGAGCATAGTGTGAGGTGCAAGAAGAAGAGTGTGGGGTGTTAGGATGAGAGTGTGGGGTGCTAGGAGGAGAGTGTGGGGTGCTAGGAGCAGATTGAGGGGTGCTAGGAGGAGAGAGTAGGCATGCTAGGAGCAGAGTTAGGTGCTAGGAACAGAGTGCAAGGTGCTGGTTCTGTGAGAGTGTGGGGTGCTAGGAGCAGAATGTGAGGTGCTAGGAGCAAAGTGTGAAGTGCTCGGAGGAGTGTGTGAGGTGCTAGGAGCAGAGTGTGAGGTGCTAGGAGCATAGTGTGAGGTGCAAGAAGAAGAGTGTGAGGTGCTAGGAGGAGAGTGTGGGGTGCTAGGAGGAGAGTGTGGGGTGCTAGGAGGAGTGTGTGGGGTGCTAGGAGCAAAGTGTGGGGTGTTAGGATGAGAGTGTGGGGTGCTAGGAGGAGAGTGTGGGGTGCTAGGAGCAGATTGAGGGGTGCTAGGAGGAGAGTGAAGGCATGCTAGGAGCAGAGTTAGGTGCTAGGAACAGAGTGCAAGGTGCTGGTTCTGTGAGAGTGTGGCGTGCTAGGAGCAGAGTGTGAGGTGCTAGGAGCAAAGTGTGAAGTGCTAGGAGGAGTGTGTGAGGTGCTAGGAGCATAGTGTGAGGTGCTAGGAGCAGAGTGTGAGGTGCTAGGAGGAGCGTGTGGGGTGCTAGGAGGAGCGTGTGGGGTGCTAGAAGGAGAGTTTGGGGTGCTAGGAGCAGCGTGAGGGGTGCTAGGAGTAGAGTGTGGGGTGCTAGGAGTAGAGTGTGGGGTGCTAGGAGCAAAGTGTGGAGTGTTAGGATGAGAGTGTGGGGTGCTAGGAGAAGAGTGTGAGGTGCAAAGAGCAGAGTGAGGTGCTAGGAAGAGAGTGTGGGGTGCTAAGAGATGAGTGTGGGGTACTAGGAGCAGAGTGTGGGGTGCTAGGAGCAGAGTGTGGGGTGCTAGGAGCAGAGGGTGATGTGCTAGGAGCAGTGCTAGGAGAAGTGCTAGGAGGAGTGTGTGGGCTGCTAGAAGGAGAGTGTGGGGTGCTAGGAGCACAGTGTGAGGAGTGTGTGGGGTGCTAGAAGGAGAGTGTGGAGTGCTAGGATGAGAGTGTGGGATGCTAGGATGAGAGTTTGGGGTGCTAGGAGCAGAGTGAGGTGCTAGGAGGAGAGTGTGGGATGCTAGGAGCAGAGTGTGAGGTGCTAGGAGCAAAGTGTGAAGAGAGTGTGGGGTGCTAGGAGATGAGTGAGGGGTTCTAGGAGCAGAGTGCGGGGTGCTAGAAGCAGAGTGTGAGGTGCTAGGAGCAAAGTGTGAAGTGCTAGGAGGAGTGTGTGAGGTGCTAGGAGCATAGTGTGAGGTGCTAGGATCAGAGTGTGAGGTGCTAGGAGGAGAGTGTGGGGTGCTAGGAGGAGCGTGTGGGGTGCTAGAAGCAGAGTGTGGGGTGCTTAGAGAGTGTAGGGTGCTAGGAGGAAAGTGTAGGGTGCTAGGATGAGAGTGTGGGGTGCTAGTAGCAGAGTGAGAGGTGCTAGGAGCAGAGTGCGAGGTGCTAGGAACAGAGTGTATGGTGCTAGAAGGAGAGTGTGGGGTGCTAGAAGAAGAAAGTGAGGTGCTAGGAGCAGCGTGAGGGGTGCTAGGAGTAGAGTGTGGGGTGCTAGGAGTAGAGTGTGGGGTGCTAGGAGGAGAGTGTGGGGTGCTAGGAGCATAGTGTGAGGTGCTAGGAGCAAAGTGTGAAGTGCTAGGAGGAGTGTGCGAGGTGCTAGGACTAAAGTGTGAGGTGCTAGGAGCACAGTGTGAGCTGCTAGGAGCAAAGTGTGAGGTGCTATGAGGAGAGTGTGGGGTGCTAGGAGGAGAGTGTGGGGTGCTAGGAGGAGTGTGTGGGGTGCTGGGAGAAGAGTGTGAGGTGCTAGGAGCAGAGTGTGGGGTGCTAGAAGGAGAGGGTGGGGTGCTAGGAGCAGAGTGTGAGGTGCTAGGAGCAGAGTGAGGTGCTAGGAAGAGAGTGTGGGGTGCTAGGAGCAGAGTGTGGGGTGCTAGGAGCAGAGTGTGAGGTGCTAGGAGCAGAGTGTGAGGTGCTAGGATGAGAGTGTGGAGTGCTAGAAGGAGAGGGTGGGGTGCTAGGAGCAGAGTGTGAGGTGCTAGAAGCAGAGTGTGAGGTGCAAGGAGGAGTGTGTGGAGTGCTAGGAGCAGAGTGTGAGGTGCTAGGAGCAGAGTTTGAGGTGCTAGGAGCAGAGTGTGGGGTGCTAGGAGGAGAGTGAGGGGTTCTAGGAGCAGAGTGTGGGGTGCTAGGAGCAGAGTGTGAGGTGCTAGAGTGAGAGTGTGGGGTGCTAGGAGCAGAGTGTGAGGTGCTAGGAGCAGAGTGTGAGGTGCTAGGAGTAAAGTGTGAGGTGATAGAATGAGAGTGTGGGGTGCTAGGAGCAGAGTGAGGTGCTAGGAGGAGAGTGTGGGGTGCTCGAAGCAGAGTGTGAGGTGCTAGGAGCAAAGTGTGAAGTGCTAGGAGGAGTGTGTGAGGTTCTAGGAGCAGAGGTGAGGTGCCAAGAGCATAGTGTGAGGTGCAAGAAGAAGAGTGTGGGGTGCTAGGAGGAGAGTGTGGGGTGCTAGGAGGAGTGTGTGGGGTGCTAGGAGGAAAGTGTGGGGTGTTAGGATGAGAGTGTGGGGTGCTAGGAGGAGAGTGTGGGGTGCTAGGAGCAGATTAAGGGGTGCTAGGAGGAGAGAGTAGGCATGCTAGGAGCAGAGTTAGGTGCTAGGAACAGAGTGCAAGGTGCTGGTTCTGTGAGAGTGTGGGGTGCTAGGGGCAGAATGTGAGGTGCTAGGAGCAAAGTGTGAAGTGCTCGGAGGAGTGTGTGAGGTGCTAGGAGCAGAGTGTGGGGTGCTAGGATGAGAGTGTGAGGTGCTAGAGTGAGAGTGTGGGGTGCTAGGAGCAGAGTGTGAGGTGCTAGGAGCAGAGTGTGAGGTGCTAGGAGTAAAGTGTGAGGTGATAGAATGAGAGTGTGGGGTGCTAGGAGCATAGTGTGAGGTCCAAGAAGAAGAGTGTGAGGTGCTAGGAGGAGAGTGTGGGGTGCTAGGAGGAGAGTGTGGGGTGCTAGGAGGAGTGTGTGGGGTGCTAGGAGCAAAGTGTGGGGTGTTAGGATGAGAGTGTGGGGTGCTAGGAGGAGAGTGTGGGGTGCTAGGAGCAGATTGAGGGGTGCTAGGAGGAGAGTGAAGGCATGCTAGGAGCAGAGTTAGGTGCTAGGAACAGAGTGCAAGGTGCTGGTTCTGTGAGAGTGTGGCGTGCTAGGAGCAGAGTGTGAGGTGCTAGGAGCAAAGTGTGAAGTGCTAGGAGGAGTGTGTGAGGTGCTAGGAGCATAGTGTGAGGTGCTAGGAGCAGAGTGTGAGGTGCTAGGAGGAGAGTGTGGGGTGCTAGGAGGAGCGTGTGGGGTGCTAGGAGCAGAGTGAGGGGTGTTAGGAGTAGAGTGTGGGGTGCTAGGAGTAGAGTGTGGGGTGCTAGGAGCAAAGTGTGGAGTGTTAGGATGAGAGTGTGGGGTGCTAGGAGAAGAGTGTGAGGTGCAAGGAGCAGAGTGAGGTGCTAGGAAGAGAGTGTGGGGTGCTATGAGCAGAGTGTGGGGTGCTAGGAGCAGAGTGTGAGGTGCTAGGAGCAGTGCTAGGAGAAGTGCTAGGGGGAGTGTGTGGGGTGCTAGAAGGAGAGTGTGGGGTGCTAGGAGCACAGTGTGAGGAGTGTGTGGGGTGCTAGAAGGAGAGTGTGGAGTGCTAGGATGAGAGTGTGGGATGCTAGGATGAGAGTTTGGGGTGCTAGGAGCAGAGTGAGGTGCTAGGAGGAGAGTGTGGGATGCTAAGAGCAGAGTGTAAGGTGCTAGGAGCAAAGTGTGAAGAGAGTGTGGGGTGCTAGGAGATGAGTGAGGGGTTCTAGGAGCAGAGTGCGGGGTGCTAGGAGCAGAGTGTGGGGTGCTAGGAGCAGAGTGTGAGGTGCTATGAGCAGTGCTAGGAGAAGTGCTAGGAGGAGTGTGTGGGGTGCTAGAACGAGAGTGAGGGGTGCTAGAAGCACAGTGTGAGGAGTGTGTGGGGTGCTAGAAGGAGAGTGTGGTGTGCTAGGATGAGAGTGTGGGGTGCTAGGATGAGAGTGTGGGGTGCTAGGAGCAGAGTGAGGTGCTAGGAGGAGAGTGTGGGATGCTAGGAGCAGAGTGTGAGGTGCTAGGAGCAAAGTGTGAAGTGCTTGGAGTAGTGTGTTAGGTGCTAGGGGCAGTGTGTGGGGTGCTAGGAGCAAAGTGTGGGGTGTTAGGATGAGAGTGTGAGGTGCTAGGAGAAGAGTGTGAGGTGCTAGGAAGAGAGTGTGGGGTGCTAGGAGAAGAGTGTGAGGTGCTAGGAGCAGAGTGTGGGGTGCTAGAAGGAGAGGGTGGGGTGCTAGGAGCAGAGTGTGAGGTGCTAGGAGCAGAGTGAGGTGCTAGGAAGAGAGTGTGGGGTGCTAGGAGCAGAGTGTGGGGTGCTAGGAGCAGAGTGAGGTGCTAGGAGGAGAGTGTGGGATGCTAGGAGCAGAGTGTGAGGTGCTAGGAGCAAAGTGTGAAGTGCTGGGAGGAGTGTGTGAGGTGCTAGGAGCAGTGTGTGGGGTGCTAGGAGCTAAGTGTGGGGTGTTAGGATGAGAGTGTGGGGTGCTAGGAGAAGAGTGTGAGGTGCTAGGAGCAGAGTGAGGTGCTAGGAAGAGAGTGTGGGGTGCTAGGAGCAGAGTGTGGGGTGCTAGGAGCAGAGTGTGGGGTGCTAGGAGCAGAGTGAGGTGCTAGGAGGAGAGTGTGGGATGCTAGGAGCAGAGTGTGAGGTGCTAGGAGCAAAGTGTGAAGTGCTGGGAGGAGTGTGTGAGGTGCTAGGAGCAGTGTGTGGGGTGCTAGGAGCTAAGTGTGGGGTGTTAGGATGAGAGTGTGGGGTGCTAGGAGAAGAGTGTGAGGTGCTAGGAGCAGAGTGAGGTGCTAGGAAGAGAGTGTGGGGTGCTAGGAGGAGATTGAGGGGTGCTAGGAGGAGATTGAGGGGTGCTAGGAGGAGAGTGAGGACATGCTAGGAGCAGAGTGAGGTGCTAGAAACAGAGTGCAAGGTGCTGGTGCTAGGCGGAGAGTGTAGGGTGCTAGGAGCAGAGTGTGGGGTGCTAGGAGTAGAGTGTGGGGTGCTAGAAGGGGAGTGTGGGGTGCTAGGAGGAGAGTGTGGGGTGCTAGGAGGAGAGTGTGGGGTGCTAGAAGGAGAGGGTGGGGTGCTAGGAGCAGAGTGTGAGATGCTAGGAGCAGAGTGAGGTGCTAGGAAGAGAGTGTGGGGTGCTAGGAGCAGAGTGTGGAGTGCTAGGAGCAGAGTGTGAGGTGCTAGGAGCAGAGTGTGAGGTGCTAAGATGAGAGTGTGGGGTGCTAGGAGCAGAGTGTGAGGTGCTAGAAGAAGAGGATGGGGTGCTAGGAGCAGAGTGTGAGGTGCTAGGAGCAGAGTGAGGTGCTAGCAAGAGAGTGTGGGGTGCTAGGAGGAGTGTGTGGGGTGCTAGGAGCAGAGTGTGAGGTGCAAGGAGCAGAGTGAGGTGCTAGGAGGAGAGTGTGGGGTGCTAGGAGCAGAGTGTGGGGTGCTAGGAGGAGAGTGTGGGGTGCTAGAAGCAGAGTGTGAGGTGCAAGGAGGAGTGTGTGGTGTGCTAGGAGCAGAGTGTGAGGTGCTAGGAGCAGAGTTTGAGGTGCTAGGAGCAGAGTGTGGGTTTGCTAGGAGGAGAGTGAGGGGTTCTAGGAGCAGAGTGTGAGGTGCTAGGATGAGAGTGTGGGATGCTAGGAGCAGAGTGTGAGGTGCTAGGAGCAGAGTGTGAAGTGCTAGGAGTAAAGTGTGAGGTGCTAGGATGAGAGTGTGGGGTGCTAGGAGCAGAGTGAGGTGCTAGGAGGAGAGTGTGGGGTGCTAGGAGGAGTGTGTGGGGTGCTAGGAGCAAAGTGTGGGGTGTTAGGATGAGAGTGTGGGGTGCTAGGAGCAGATTGAGGGGTGCTAGGAGGAGAGAGAAGACATGCTAGGAGCAAAGTTAGGTGCTAGGAACAGAGTGCAAGGTGCTGGTTCTGTGAGAGTGTGGGGTGCTAGGAGCAGAGTGTGGGGTGCTAGGAGCAAAGTGTGAAGTGCTAGGAGGAGTGTGTGAGGTGCTAGAAGCAGAGTGTGAGGTGCTAGGAGCATACTGTGAGGTGCTAGGAGGAGAGTGTGAGGTGCTAGGAGGAGAGTGTGAGGTGCTAGGAGCAGAGTGTGAGGTGCTAGGAGCAGAGTGCGAGGTTCTAGGAGCAGAGTGTGGGCGGCTAGGAGAGTGTGGGGTGCTAGAAGGAGAGTGTGGGGTGCTAGGAGCAGCGTGTGGAGTGCTAGGAGTAGAGTGTGGGGTGCTAGGAGAGTGTGGGGTGCTAGGAGCAGTGTGTGGGGTGCTAGGAGCAAAGTGTGGAGTGTTAGGATGAGAGTGTGGGGTGCTAGGAGAAGAGTGAGGGGTTCTAGGAGCAGAGTGTGAGGTGCAAGGAGCAGATTGAGGTGCTAGGAAGAGAGTGTGGGGTGCTAGGAGATGAGTGAGGGGTTCTAGGAGCAGAGTGTGGGGTGCTAGGAGCAGAGTGTGGGGTGCTAGGAGCAGAGCGTGAGGTGCTAGGAGCAGTGCTAGGAGAAGTGCTAGGAGCAGGGCCGGATTACCGACCAGGCATCAAAAGCAGTCGCTTGGGGCCCCATTCAGAGTCAAAAGGGCCCCATCAGCACATAAACCTGCCCTTGCCATCCTGTCAGCGGTGGCTGGATGGTATAATGGTTAAAGGGACTTTGAGCAGTGCAGTAACTATGGAAAGATGCATATCATTTTAAAGCTCTCTTTCTCCTCTTTCCAATGATATATAAACGGCCGCCCTATGCCTTTTAGTTTTCGCTATTTTCACGATCGAAATCGCGGCCACAGGACGACTTTTCTCCAAAGTCGGCAGCTCAATTCAGCACAATGCAATGAAATATAAGGAACCCAGGGGGATATAATTACAAACATCATGCTGGTAGGTGTGAGGATGTAATTAATTAGTTGTGGGTATGCTTAAAGGCATACCCACAGGCACTGCTCGGAGTCCCTTTAAGGGCTCTGCCTCTGACATAGGAGACCAGGGTTCGAATCTCGGCTCTGCCTGTTCAGTAAGCCAGCACCTATTCAGTAGGAGACCTTAGGCAAGTCTCTCTAACACTGCTACTGCCTATAGGGCGCATCCTAGTGGCTGCAGCTCTGGCGCTTTGAGTCCGCCAGGAGAAAAGTGCGATATCAATGTTATTTGTCTTGTCTTGTCTTGTCAAATGATGCCGTGCGCTGCTGATTGTCTTCAGAGCCAGGCTCTCCTCCTAGGTCCCCCTCCTGCTACTGTGCGCTCTACCGCTGCCCACTCCGCCCTCCCTTCCCACAGAGAACCACAGCTGCAGCAAGAATGATAGCAGCAGATGGTAAAGCTCACTCACCTATCCATGATCCAAGCGATAGAGATCCCGTCATCTGAAACCCATCTGTCTCTTCTACAGTGCAGCCGCTCGCTCTGAACTTCCTGATTCTCAGATCAGACAGGAAGTAGGAAGTAGTAATAGTAGTAGTAACAGAGCGGCAGCACTCTAGAGGAGACAGATGGGCTCCGGATGACGTGACCTCTATTGCTTGGATCACAATAGGTGAATGTGGGTCATCTGGTGCTGTCATTCTCCCCCCCGCTGCGGCTGCCTTATCTGCTGGACTATCGTATTCACTGGGATGAAGGCTGCATGGTGACTGTCTAGTTAGGGAGGAAATCGGTTGTTCAGTGGTGGGGTTGGTTATGTAATTCTGTCTGGGGAATGGCTACCGGTTTGGCGGTGTCCAGAGCTTTCTGCTATTGCCAGGCTGGAGATGCAGGGGGATAGTGTTGCTGCTGTGATATCTGGCGCCCTCTTCACAGGGGTGCCCCAGCCCCGGAGTGCAAATTTCCCAGCCATTCATCTCTCACTCTGCATTTTGCCACTGCTATTCCCTGCATTGTGCACCCACAGAGGAAAGCGGGCTGTTGCCCATAGCAACCAGTAGCTCGGCTGCCCTGGTGTGTGTGGCATGTTGCTGTGCAGCTGCATCTTCTGATTCTATTACGACATGAAGGGGGGGCCCAGATCAGTTACTTTGCTTAGGGCCCCGTTTAGTCTTAATCCGGCTCTGGCTAGGAGGAGTGTGTGGGGTGCTAGAAGGAGAGTGTGGGGTGCTAGGAGCACAGTGTGAGGAGTGTGTGGGGTGCTAGGATGAGAGTGTGGGATGCTAGGATGAGAGTTTGGGTGCTAGGAGCAGAGTGAGGTGCTAGGAGGAGAGTGTGGGATGCTAGGAGAAGAGTGTGAGGTGCTAGGAGCAAAGTGTGAAGAGAGTGTGGGGTGCTAGGAGCAGAGTGTGGGGTGCTAGGAGCAGAGTGTGGGGTGCTAGGAGCAGAGTGTGAGGTGCTAGGTGCAGTGCTAGGAGAAGTGCTAGGAGGAGTGTGTGGGGTCCTAGAAGGAGAGTGTGGGGTGCTAGAAGCACAGTGTGAGGAGTGTGTGGTGTGCTAGAAGGAGAGTGTGGGGTGCTAGGATGAGAGTGTGGGGTGCTAGGATAAAAGTGTGGGGTGCTAGGAGCAAAGTGTGGGATGTTAGGATGAGAGTGTGGGTGCTAGGAGAAGAGTGTGAGGTGCTAGGAGCAGAGTGAGGTGCTAGGAAGAGAGTGTGGGGTGCTAGGAGGAGATTGAGGGGTGCTAGGAGGAGATTGAGGGGTGCTAGGAGGAGAGTGAGGACATGCTAGGAGCAGAGTGAGGAGCTAGGAACAGAGTGCAAGGTGCTGGTGCTAGGCGGAGAGTGTGGGGTGCTAGGAGCAGAGTGTGGGGTGCTAGGAGTAGAGTGTGGGGTGCTAGGAGTAGAGTGTGGGGTGCTAGGAAGAGAGTGTGGGGTGCTAGGAGCAGTGTGTGGGGTGCTAGGAGCAAAGTGTGGAGTGTTTGGATGAGAGTGTGGGGTGCTAAGAGAAGAGTGTGAGGTGCAAGGAGCAGAGTGAGGTGCTAGGAAGAGAGTGTGGGGTGCTAGGAGATGAGTGAGTGGTTCTAGGAGCAGAGTGTGGGGTGCTAGGAGAAGAGTGTGAGGTGCTAGGAGCAGAGTGTGGGGTGCTAGAAGGAGAGGGTGGGGTGCTAGTAGCAGAGTGTGAGGTGCTAGGAGCAGAGTGAGGTGCTAGGAAGAGAGTGTGGGGTGCTAGGAGCAGAGTGTGGGGTGCTAGGAGCAGAGTGTGAGGTGCTAGGAGCAGAGTGTGAGGTGCTAGGATGAGAGTGTGGGGTGCTAGAAGGAGAGGGTGGGGTGCTAGGAGCAGAGTGTGAGGTGCTAGGAGCAGAGTGAGGTGCTAGGAAGAGAGTGTGGGGTGCTAGGAGGAGTGTGTGGGGTGCTAGGAGCAGAGTGTGAGGTGCTAGGAGGAGAGTGTGGGGTGCTAGAAGCAGAGTGTGGGGTGCTAGGAGGAGAGTGTGGGGTGCTAGAAGCAGAGTGTGAGGTGCAAGGAGGAGTGTGTGGAGTGCTAGGAGCAGAGTGTGAGGTGCTAGGAGCAGAGTTTAAGGTGCTAGGAGCAGAGTGTGGGGTGCTAGGAGGAGAGTGAGGGGTTCTAGGAGCAGAGTGTGGGGTGCTAGGATGAGAGTGTGAGGTGCTAGAATGAGAGTGTGGGGTGCTAGAATGAGAGTGTGAGGTGCTAGGAGCAGAGTGTGAGGTGCTAGGAGTAAAGTGTGAGGTGATAGGGTGAGAGTGTGGGGTGCTAGGAGCAGAGTGAGGTGCTAGGAGGAGAGTGTGGGGTGCTAGAAGCAGAGTGTGAGGTGCTAGGAGCAAAGTGTGAAGTGCTAGGAGGAGTGTGTGAGGTGCTAGGAGCAGAGTGTGAGGTGCCAAGAGCATAGTGTGAGGTGCAAGAAGAAGAGTGTGGGGTGCTAGGAGGAGAGTGTGGGGTGCTAGGAGGAGAGTGTGGGGTGCTAGGAGGAGTGTGAGGGGTGCTAGGAGCAAAGTGTGGGGTGTTAGGATGAGAGTGTGGGGTGCTAGGAGGAGAGTGTGGGGTGCTAGAAGCAGATTGAGGGGTGCTAGGAGGAGAGAGCAGGCATGCTAGGAGCAGAGTTAGGTGCTAGGAACAGAGTGCAAGGTGCTGGTTCTGTGAGAGTGTGGGGTGCTAGGAGCAGAATGTGAGGTGCTAGGAGCAAAGTGTGAAGTGCTCGGAGGAGTGTGTGAGGTGCTAGGAGCAGAGTGTGAGGTGCTAGGAGCATAGTGTGAGGTGCAAGAAGAAGAGTGTGAGGTGCTAGGAGGAGAGTGTGGGGTGCTAGGAGGAGAGTGTGGGGTGCTAGGAGGAGTGTGTGGGGTGCTAGGAGCAAAGTGTGGGGTGTTAGGATGAGAGTGTGGGGTGCTAGGAGTAGAGTGTGGGGTGCTAGGAGCAGATTGAGGGGTGCTAGGAGCAGAGTTAGGTGCTAGGAACAGAGTGCAAGGTGCTGGTTCTGTGAGAGTGTGGCGTGCTAGAAGCAGAGTGTGAGGTGCTAGGAGCAAAGTGTGAAGTGCTAGGAGGAGTGTGTGAGGTGCTAGGAGCATAGTGTGAGGTGCTAGGAGCAGAGTGTGAGGTGCTAGGAGGAGAGTGTGGGGTGCTAGGAGGAGCGTGTGGGGTGCTAGAAGCAGAGTGTGGGGTGCTTAGAGGAGAGTGTAGGGTGCTAGGAGGAAAGTGTAGGGTGCTAGGATGAGAGTGTGGGGTGCTAGGAGCAGAGTGTGAGGTGCTAGGAGCAGAGTGCGAGGTGCTAGGAGCAGAGTGTAGGGTGCTAGAAGGAGAGTGTGGGGTGCTAGAAGGAGAGTGTGGGGTGCTAGGAGCAGCGTGAGGGGTGCTAGGAGTAGAGTGTGGGGTGCTAGGAGTAGAGTGTGGGGTGCTAGGAGCAAAGTGTGGAGTGTTAGGATGAGAGTGTGGGGTGCTAGGAGAAGAGTGTGAGGTGCAAGGAGCAGAGTGAGGTGCTAGGAAGAGAGTGTGGGGTGCTAGGAGATGAGTGTGGGGTACTAGGAGCAGAGTGTGGGGTGCTAGGAGCAGAGTGTGGGGTGCTAGGAGCAGAGTGTGAGGTGCTAGGAGCAGTGCTAGGAGAAGTGCTAGGAGGAGTGTGTGGGGTGCTAGAAGGAGAGTGTGGGGTGCTAGAAGCACAGTGTGAGGAGTGTGTGGGGTGCTAGAAGGAGAGTGTGGAGTGCTAGGATGAGAGTGTGGGATGCTAGGATGAGAGTTTGGGGTGCTAGGAGCAGAGTGAGGTGCTAGGAGGAGAGTGTGGGATGCTAGGAGCAGAGTATGAGGAGCTAGGAGCAAAGTGTGAAGAGAGTGTGGGGTGCTAGGAGATGAGTGAGGGGTTCTAGGAGCAGAGTGCAGGGTGCTAGGAGCAGAGTGTGGGGTGCTAGGAGCAGAGTGTGAGGTGCTATGAGCAGTGCTAGGAGAAGTGCTAGGAGGAGTGTGTGGGGTGCTAGAAGGAGAGTGAGGGGTGCTAGAAGCACAGTGTGAGGAGTGTGTGGGGTGCTAGAAGGAGAGTGTGGGGTGCTAGGAGGAGAGTGTGGGATGCTAGGAGCAGAGTGTGAGGTGCTAGGAGCAAAGTGTGAAGTGCTGGGAGGAGTGTGTGAGGTGCTAGGAGCAGTGTGTGGGGTGCTAGGAGCAAAGTGTGGGGTGTTAGGATGAGAGTGTGGGGTGCTAGGAGAAGAGTGTGAGGTGCTAGGAGCAAAGTGAGGTGCTAGGAAGAGAGTGTGGGGTGCTAGGAGGAGATTGAGGGTGCTAGGAGGAGATTGAGGGGTGCTAGGAGGAGAGTGAGGACATGCTAGGAGCAGAGTGAGAGGTGCTAGGATGAGAGTGTTGGGTGCTAGAAGGAGAGGGTGGGGTGCTAGGAGCAGAGTGTGACGTGCTAGGAGCAGAGTGAGGTGCTAGGAAGAGAGTGTGGGGTGCTAGGAGGAGTGTGTGGGGTGCTAGGAGCAGAGTGTGAGGTGCTAGGAGGAGAGTGTGGGGTGCTAGAAGCAGAGTGTGGGGTGCTAGGAGGAGAGTGTGGGGTGCTAGAAGCAGAGTGTGAGGTGCAAGGAGGAGTGTGTGGAGTGCTAGGAGCAGAGTGTGAGGTGCTAGGAGCAGAGTTTAAGGTGCTAGGAGCAGAGTGTGGGGTGCTAGGAGGAGAGTGAGGGGTTCTAGGAGCAGAGTGTGGGGTGCTAGGATGAGAGTGTGAGGTGCTAGAATGAGAGTGTGGGGTGCTAGGAGCAGAGTGTGAGGTGCTAGGAGCAGAGTGTGAGGTGCTAGGAGTAAAGTGTGAGGTGATAGGGTGAGAGTGTGGGGTGCTAGGAGCAGAGTGAGGTGCTAGGAGGAGAGTGTGGGGTGCTAGAAGCAGAGTGTGAGGTGCTAGGAGCAAAGTGTGAAGTGCTAGGAGGAGTGTGTGAGGTGCTAGGAGCAGAGTGTGAGGTGCCAAGAGCATAGTGTGAGGTGCAAAAAGAAGAGTGTGGGGTGCTAGGAGGAGAGTGTGGGGTGCTAGGAGGAGTGTGTGGGGTGCTAGGAGCAAAGTGTGGGGTGTTAGGATGAGAGTGTGGGGTGCTAGGAGGAGAGTGTGAGGTGCTAGGAGCAGAGTGTGAGGTGCTAGGAGGAGAGTGTGGGGTGCTAGGAGGAGCGTGTGGGGTGCTAGGAGGAGCGTGTGGGGTGCTAGAAGCAGAGTGTGGGGTGCTTAGAGGAGAGTGTAGGGTGCTAGGAGGAAAGTGTAGGGTGCTAGGATGAGAGTGTGGGGTGCTAGGAGCAGAGTGTGAGGTGCTAGGAGCAGAGTGCGAGGTGCTAGGAGCAGAGTGTAAGGTGTTAGAAGGAGAGTGTGGGGTGCTAGAAGGAGAGTGTGGGGTGCTAGGAGCAGCGTGAGGAGTAGAGTGTGGGGTGCTAGGAGTAGAGTGTGGGGTGCTAGGAGTAGAGTGTGGGGTGCTAGGAGCAAAGTGTGGAGTGTTAGGATGAGAGTGTGGGGTGCTAGGAGAAGAGTGTGAGGTGCAAGGAGCAGAGTGAGGTGCTAGGAAGAGAGTGTGGGGTGCTAGGAGATGAGTGTGGGGTACTAGGAGCAGAGTGTGGGGTGCTAGGAGCAGAGTGTGGGGTGCTAGGAGCAGAGTGTGAGGTGCTAGGAGCAGTGCTAGGAGAAGTGCTAGGAGGAGTGTGTGGGGTGCTAGAAGGAGAGTGTGGGGTGCTAGGAGCACAGTGTGAGGAGTGTGTGGGGTGCTAGAAGGAGAGTGTGGAGTGCTAGGATGAGAGTGTGGGATGCTAGGATGAGAGTTTGGGGTGCTAGGAGCAGAGTGAGGTGCTAGGAGGAGAGTGTGGGATGCTAGGAGCAGAGTATGAGGTGCTAGGAGCAAAGTGTGAAGAGAGTGTGGGGTGCTAGGAGATGAGTGAGGGGTTCTAGGAGCAGAGTGCGGGGTGCTAGGAGCAGAGTGTGGGGTGCTAGGAGCAGAGTGTGAGGTGCTATGAGCAGTGCTAGGAGAAGTGCTAGGAGGAGTGTGTGGGGTGCTAGAAGGAGAGTGAGGGGTGCTAGAAGCACAGTGTGAGGAGTGTGTGGGGTGCTAGAAGGAGAGTGTGGGGTGCTAGGATGAGAGTGTGGGGTGCTAGGATGAGAGTGTGGGGTGCTAGGAGCAGAGTGAGTTGCTAGGAGGAGAGTGTGGGATGCTAGGAGCAGAGTGTGAGGTGCTAGGAGCAAAGTGTGAAGTGCTGGGAGGAGTGTGTGAGGTGCTAGGAGCAGTGTGTGGGGTGCTAGGAGCAAAGTGTGGGGTGTTAGGATGAGAGTGTGGGGTGCTAGGAGAAGAGTGTGAGGTGCTAGGAGAAAAGTGAGGTGCTAGAAAGAGAGTGTGAGGTGCTAGGAGGAGATTGAGGGTGCTAGGAGGAGATTGAGGGGTGCTAGGAGGAGAGTGAGGACATGCTAGGAGCAGAGTGAGGTGCTAGGAACATAGTGCAAGGTGCTGGTGCTAGGCGGAGAGTGTGGGGTGCTAGGAGCAGAGTGTGAGGTGCTAGGAGTAGAGTGTGGGGTGCTAGGAGTAGAGTGTGGGGTGCTAGGAGGAGAGTGTGGGTGCAAGGAGGAGAGTGTGGGGTGCTAGGATGAGAGTGTGGGGTGCTAGGAGAAGAGTGTGAGGTGCTAGGAGCAGAGTGTGGGGTGCTAGGATGAGAGTGTGGGGTGCTAGGATGAGAGTGTGGGGTGCTAGGAGCAGAGTGAGTTGCTAGGAGGAGAGTGTGGGATGCTAGGAGCAGAGTGTGAGGTGCTAGGAGCAAAGTGTGAAGTGCTGGGAGGAGTGTGTGAGGTGCTAGGAGCAGTGTGTGGGGTGCTAGGAGCAAAGTGTGGGGTGTTAGGATGAGAGTGTGGGGTGCTAGGAGAAGAGTGTGAGGTGCTAGGAGAAAAGTGAGGTGCTAGAAAGAGAGTGTGAGGTGCTAGGAGGAGATTGAGGGTGCTAGGAGGAGATTGAGGGGTGCTAGGAGGAGAGTGAGGACATGCTAGGAGCAGAGTGAGGTGCTAGGAACATAGTGCAAGGTGCTGGTGCTAGGCGGAGAGTGTGGGGTGCTAGGAGCAGAGTGTGAGGTGCTAGGAGTAGAGTGTGGGGTGCTAGGAGTAGAGTGTGGGGTGCTAGGAGGAGAGTGTGGGTGCAAGGAGGAGAGTGTGGGGTGCTAGGATGAGAGTGTGGGGTGCTAGGAGAAGAGTGTGAGGTGCTAGGAGCAGAGTGTGGGGTGCTAGAAGGAGAGGGTGGGGTGCTAGGAGCAGAGTGTGGGGTGCTAGAAGGAGAGGGTGGGGTGCTAGGAGCAGAGTGTGAGGTGCTAGGAGCAGAGTGAGGTGCTAGGAAGAGAGTGTGGGGTGCTAGGAGCAGAGTGTGGAGTGCTAGGAGCAGAGTGTGAGGTGCTAGGAGCAGAGTGTGAGGTGCTAGGAGCAGAGTGAGGTGCTAGCAAGAGAGTGTGGGGTGCTAGGAGGAGTGTGTGGGGTGCTAGGAGCAGAGTGTGAGGTGCAAGGAGCAGAGTGAGGTGCTAGGAGGAGAGTGTGGGGTGCTAGGAGCAGAGTGTGGGGTGCTAGGAGGAGAGTGTGGGGTGCTAGAAGCAGAGTGTGAGGTGCAAGGAGGAGTGTGTGGTGTGCTAGGAGCAGAGTGTGAGGTTCTAGGAGCAGAGTTTGAGGTGCTAGGAGCAGAGTGTGGGTTGCTAGGTGGAGAGTGAGGGGTTCTAGGAGGAGATTGAGGGGTGCTAGGAGGAGAGTGAGGGCATGCTAGGAGCAGAGTGAGGAGCTAGGAACAGAGTGCAAGGTGCTGGTGCTAGGCGGAGAGTGTGGGGTGCTAGAAGCAGAGTGTGAGGTGCTTGGAGGAGAGTGTAGGGTGCTAGGATGAGAGTGTGGGGTGCTAGGAGCAGAGTGTGAGGTGCTAAGAGGAGAGTGTGGAGTGCTAGGAGCAAAGTGTGAAGTGTTAGGAGGAGTGTGTGGGGTACTAGGATGAGAGTGTGAGGTGCTAGGATGAGAGTGTGGGGTGCTAGGAGCAGAGTGTTAGGTGCTAGGAGCAGAGTGTGAGGTGCTAGGAGTAAAGTGGGAGGTGATAGGATGAGAGTGTGGGGTGCTAGGAGCAGAGTGGGGAGCTAGGAGGAGAGTGTGGGGTGCTAGAAGCAGAGTGTGAGGTGCTAGGAGCAAAGTGTGAAGTGCTAGGAGGAGTGTGTGAGGTGCTAGGAGCAGAGTGTGAGGTGCTAAGAGCATAGTGTGAGGTGCAAGAAGAAGAGTGTGGGGTGCTAGGAGGAGAGTGTGGGGTGCTAGGAGGAGTGTGTGGGGTGCTAGGAGCAAAGTGTGGGGTGTTAGGATGAGAGTGTGGGGTGCTAGGAGGAGAGTGTGGGGTGCTAGGAGCATATTGAGGGGTGCTAGGAGGAAAGAGAAGGCATGCTAGGAGAAGAGTTAGGTGCTAGGAACAGAGTGCAAAGTGCTGGTTCTGTGAGAGTGTGGGGTGCTAGGAGCAGAGTGTGAGGTGCTAGGAGCAAAGTGTGAAGTGCTAGGAGGAGTGTGCAAGGTGCTAGGAGCAGAGTGTGAGGTGCTAGGAGCAGAGTGTGAGGTGCAAGAAGAAGAGTGTGAGGTGCTAGGAGGAGAGTGTGGGATGCTAGGAGGAGAGTGTGGGGTGCTAGGAGGAGTGTGTGGGGTGCTAGGAGCTAAGTGTGGGGTGTTAGGATGAGAGTGTGGGGTGCTAGGAGGAGAGTGTGGGGTGTTAGGAGCAGATTGAGGGGTGCTAGGAGGAGAGTGAAGACATGCTAGGAGCAGAGTTAGGTGCTAGGAACAAAGTGCAAGGTGCTGGTTCTGTGAGAGTGTGGCGTGCTAGGAGCAGAGTGTGAGGTGCTAGGAGCACAGTGTGAGCTGCTAGGAGCAGAGTGTGAGGTGCTATGAGGAGAGTGTGGGGTGGTACGAGGAGAGTGTGGGGTGCTAGGAGCAAAGTGTGAAGTGCTAGGAGGAGCATGTGGGGTGCTAGAAGGAGAGTGTGCAGTGCTAGGAGCAAAGTGTGAGGTGCTAGGAGCAGAGTGTGGGGTGCTAAGAGTAAAGTGTGAGGTGCTAGGGTGAGAGTGTGGGTGTTAGGAGCAGAGGGAGGTGCTAGGAGGAGTGTTTGGGGTGCTAGGAGCAGAGTGTGAAGTGCTAGGAGCAAAGTGTGAAGTGCTAGAAGGAGTGTGTGGGGTGCTAGGAGCAGAGTGTGAGGTGCTAGGAGCATAGTGTGAGGTGCTAGGATGAGAGTGTGGAGTGCAAGGTGCTAGGAGCAGAGTGAGGTGCTAGGAGGAGAGTGTGGGGTGCTAGGAGGAGAGTTTGGGGTGCTAGGAGCAGTGTGTGGGGTGCTAGGAGCAAAGTGTGGGGTGCTAGGATGTGAGTGTGGGGTGCTAGTAGAAGAGTGTGAGGTGCAAGGAGCAGAGTGAGGTGCTAGGAGGAGTGTGTGGGGTGCTAGGAGCAGAGTCAGTGATGATCGAATGTACCGAAATTCGATTCGAGTACATTCAAATTCGGGTCCGGGTTAAATTCGGGTTCGGCCATGATCACGACCAGTAGAATTCGATTCGAATTCAGTCCGTGATCGAAATTTGAATTCGGGTATTACCCCGAATTCGTGAATACGAATTCAGATGGCCTTAAAGCTAATTTTTTTTAAAGGGAAATCACAATTAAGCGGGCGAGGGTCGAGCGGCATGATCGGGCCAGCTGAATATTATCAGCTGGCCGGATCAGCTGGTCGATACACGGTACAGAAACGTACCGTGTATCCCCAGCATTACAGAACTGAACTGTTGTAAAATTTGTTCTTCAACAGCATAGCTAAATTTGTAGCGTAATAATAGCTAGTGGCGCATGGCAGCAGCACATAATTCTGCAGACCCTGGCGGTGGGAACACAGACAGCAGGAGGTGAAATGTGGCAGCAGGAGGAGGAGTGACGTGTGGCAGCAGGCAATGTAATGGGCCATGGTACCTAGCGTTGGTATCATGGCTGTAATAATAAACACCATACAGCAGGAGGTTCTGGACAGCAGTCGTGAAGCCCACATTGTGTCCAATACACAACTGGGACAGCACAGTTTTCAACCCAGACACCTCAGAATAATTTTTTTTTACAAAAAATTGGAGCTATTGTAGTGGCGTAATAGCAATTGGCGCATGGCAGCAGTGCATAATTCTGTGGACCCTAGCGGTGGGAACACAGTCAGCAGGAGGTTAAATACAGCAGGAGGAGGAGGAGGAGTGACATGTGGCAGCATTGTCCCTAGCGTTGGTACCACGGCTGTAATAATAAACACCAACAGCAGGAGGTTCTGGACAGCAGTCGTGAAGCCCACATTGTGTCCAATACACAACTGGGAAAGCACAGTTTTCAACCCAGACACCTCAGAATGTGTTTACACAAGAACAGAAATAGTAGCTATTTTGAGGGTGTGTTAAATAGCTAGTGGCAGCCAGCAGCGCATAACGGAGTGGACCCTGGTGGTGGTGGTGGGAACACAGACAGGAGGTTTAATGCAGCAGCAGAAGGACATACATGGCAGCAGGCAGCCTAGGCCATGGCACCTAGCGGTGGTAACACAGCACCTAAAGAAAAACCAGGCCAAATTTGCAGGGGCTGAAGTTTGATGATGTTAAAAAATAATTCCCAGGCACCTCATGTCCTCCTGTCACCGACAACAGGTGCGTGGAATGTGCCTTAAATCCAGGCCTGGTTAATCTTCAGGAATGTTAGTCTGTCCACGGACTTAGTGGACAGACGAGAGCGCTTCTCCGTGACCACGCCACCGGCCGCACTGAAGCACCTCTCTGACAGCACGCTGGAAGGGGGGCAAGACAGGACTTCCAGGGCGTACTGCGCCAGCTCACTCCACATCTACATGCGCTCTACCCAGTACTCCAAGGGGTCCACAGGCTCCTCGTCACCGGTTTCAAGCCTGCTGAAGGACCCTATGTAGTCGTCCACCATCCGGGTCAGGCGCTGCTTGTGACTTTGAGAGGAGGATGCTGCTGCGTGCTGTACCGTCAGGTAGAGTGCCTTTGTCGAGGTCTCCTGGGCACCTGATGCTGCTGCTGGCTGCAGGCACCGGCTGCTGTGCTGGCTGGACAGGGACAGAGGGGGTGGAAGGCTGGGGGAAGGCTTCCTCCAATCGTCGAACAAGGATCTCCTGCAACTCCCTTGTTCACTGCTCACGGTCTCCAGCAGGCAGGAACTGAGCCACCTTCCCCCTCAACCGTGGGTCCAGGATCATGCTGATGCAGGCGTCCTCCCTCGCTTGCATCTGCTTAACCCTGGGGTCTGTGCGCAGGCACCACAGCATGTGCCTTGCCATGGTAAACAGGGCAGTCCGTCCAGCAGAGACATCAGGGTCAGTGGCCTCAAGTTTGCTGTCCTCCTCCTCCTCTGGCCCCTAAGCCTCTTCCTCCTCTCTCTACCCTCTCACCACTGCTGCTACGCTCCGCTGTTCCCCCTCAACAGCAACATCCAGAACCTCCAACTCCTCCTCATCCTCCTCCTCCAACGACTCAAATTCTTGCGCAGAAGTGGACTGCGCAGGCGGCTGCTGTTCCAGCTGCTTCAGGGCCTCCTCTCCCACATCCATCAAATCGCAAAGTGCCCTCTCAAGCAAACAAACAAAGGGCACCCACTGGCAGAGGGAAGCCCGTTCCTCACTCACCAGGTTGGTTCCGTGCAGGAAGGGAGCCAACACCAAGCAGACCTGCTGCATCTGCCCCCACTGCGCGTTGGAGAGGAGCTGGAGTTTGGTGGTGCCGGCGACAGTGGCCTCAACGATGTAGCGGTGGACAGCCCTCCTCTGCTCAACCAGCCGCTCCAACATCACCAGGGTGGAATTCCAGCGAGTTGCCACATCGATGACAAGGCGGTGTCATGGCAGGCCTTTGCGCTGCTGAATGTCGCCAGGCTTGCTGCGGCAGCGGCTGAGCGACGGAAACTGCAAACAATTTTCCGAGCCGCTTCCAACAGATCCTCCATCCCCGGTAGGTGCGCATGAACTTCTGCACCACCAGGTTCAGAACATGAGCCAAGCAGGGGACGTGGCTCAAGTGTCCCCTGCTGATGGCAGCCAGCAGGTTTGCCGCATTGTCGGACACCACCAATCCGACTCTCAGGCCTCTGGGGGACAGCCACATCTTCTCCTGCTCCCTCAGGTAGCGGAGCACGTTAGCTGCTGTCAGATTGTTTTTCCCCAGGCTGACCATCACCAGCAGCGCTTGGCAGGGGCAGGCCTTAACGCTGCTGTTGATGTGGGGTCGCTTGGCGGTGGGAGCTGCTGCTTCTCCCCTGACCCTGCGTGGTGGCACCACATAGAGGACAACTGGTGCCATTGCTGCTGCTGATGCGCTCGAGGATGGACCTGCTGCTTCCTCGCTGGCGCTTTCCACCAGGCTGACCCAGTGAGCCGTGAAGGACAGGTAGCGGTCTGTCCCAAAATGGCTGCTCCAGAAGTCCATGGTGATGTGGATCCGCTCACTCACGGCGTGATCGAGCGAGCGGCCCACGTTCGCCATAGCAAACCGGTACAGTGCTGGGATCGCCGTGCGGGAGAAGTAGTGGCGGCTGGGGATTTGCCACTCCGGGATCCCAAACTGCAGGAGCATTCGCATGTCACTCCCCTCCTGCACAAAGGAGTATGGCAGGAGCTGGGAGCACATGGCCCGGGCAAGCAACCCGTTCAGCACCCGGATGCGCCTGTTGGTGGGAGGCAGAACCATGGTCTGGTGGTGTTTGCCTGCACGGGAGGATGAGGAGGCCACTGTGGAGGGAGCAGATGAGGCCACTGAGGACTGGCTGCCCGGGGGGGGGGGGGGGGGGTACAGTGACTTTATGCACTCCTGCTGCTGATGCTGGATGAGCAGGAGGGTGGGATGCTGCTGCTGAAGTCTGTACAGTGGCTGTCTGGCTCTGACCACTGCCTGCGCCACTGTCATTCACCTTCATAAAGTCACTGTAGTCCTCAAAATGTTTTGTCTCCAAGTGGGTCTGCAGGCACGAAGTACCCAACTTGTTGAGATCGCGACCTCTGCTCAGGCGGGCACTGCAACTGTGGCAAACGGCACGGGTCTTGTTGTCTTCGTACACAGTGAAGTACCGCCAGACTGGGGATTTTAACTTGCCCTTCCCGCTTCAGGGCTGAGTAGCTTTTTTGGCTTTGGAGGGCTGTTTTTTTTTTTTGGGAGGAGCTTTGGTGCGGGTGGTGGTGGTAGCGGATGAAGCAGCAGGTTGTGGATCCTGCCTTCCACGCCTTGTGCTGGCCGCCTTGCTGCTGCCGCGCCTCTGTGCCGGAGACGCCTCCTCCTCCTCCGATGACTAGAGGTGTACCGAACGGTTCGCCGGCGAACGGTTCCAGGCGAACATTGGGGGTTCGCGTTCGCCTGCGCCAGGCGAACTTTTCCGGAAGTTCGATTCGCCCCATAATGCACTATGAGGGTCAACTTTGACCCTCTGCATCACAGTCAGCAGGCACATTGTAGCCATTCAGGCTACAGTAAGCCCTGGAGCCCCACCCCCCCCTTATATAAGGCAGCCTCCGGCGGCCATTACAGTCACTCGTGTGCCTGCTAGAGAGAGGAAAGGGACAGCTGCTGCAGACTTTTTCTCTTAGGGACAGATTAGTTAGGTTCTAGGCTGCTTTGCTTGTTCCTGACTGATTAATATTGCTTTTAAAGCACCCAGCAACAGCTCTTTTCAGAGCTCAACCTGTACATTTTTTTTTCTGACACTTTTGTTGCATGCACAGCCTTGATAATTGATAGTGTGTGTGCCACTGCCAGCAGCCCAGCACATTCAGTGACTGACTGCCTGTGTGTGTGACAGGGAGCTGCACATTGTACTACCCAGTACTGCATATACCCCAGTACCTGTTGTGTTTACTTAACCCACCTCATCACTGCATATACCTAGCTTTGTGTTGAGTGAACCCAGCTCACTGCATCTAACTACCCAGTGCCTGTTGTGTTTACTTAATCCACCTCATCACTGCATATACCTAGCGTTGTGTTGAGTGAACCCAGCTCACTGCATCTAAGTCTAACTACCTGTTGTGTTGAGTGAGAACCCACCTCACTGCATCTTAAGTACCTTTACTGTATACTGTTCAGTGAACCCAGCTCACTGCATCTAACTACCCAGTACCTGTTGTGTTTACTTAACCCACATCATCACTGCATATACCTAGCGTTGTGTTGAGTGAACCCAGCTCACTGCATCTAACTACCTGTTGTGTTGAGTGTGAACCCACCTGGCCACCTCACTGCATCTAACTACCTGTTGTGTTGAGTGTGAACCCACCTGGCCACCTCACTGCATCTAACTACCTGTTGTGTTGAGTGAGAACCCACCTCACTGCATCTTAAGTACCTTTACTGTTGAGTGAACCCAGCTCACTTCATCTAACTACCTGTTGTGTTGAGTGTGAACCCACCTGGCCACCTCACTGCATCTAACTACCTGTTGTGTTGAGTGAGAACCCACCTCACTGCATCTTAAGTACCTTTACTGTTGAGTGAACCCAGCTCACTGCATCTAACTACCTGTTGTGTTGAGTGTGAACCCACCTGGCCACCTCACTGCATCTAACTACCTGTTGTGTTGAGTGAGAACCCACCTCACTGCATCTTAAGTACCTTTACTGTTGAGTGAACCCAGCTCACTGCATCTAACTACCTGTTGTGTTGAGTGTGAACCCACCTGGCCACCTCACTGCATCTAACTACCTGTTGTGTTGAGTGAGAACCCACCTCACTGCATCTTAAGTACCTTTACTGTTGAGTGAACCCAGCTCACTGCATCTAACTACCCAGTACCTGTTGTGTTTACTTAACCCACCTCATCACTGCATATACCTAGCCTTGTGTTGAGTGAACCCAGCTCACTGCATCTAATTACCTGTTGTGTTGAGTGTGAGCCCACCTGGCCACCTCACTGCATCTAACTACCTGTTGTGTTGAGTGAGAACCCACCTCACTGCATCTTAAGTACCTTTACTGCTGAGTGAACCCAGCTCACTGCATCTAACTACCTGTTGTGTTGAGTGTGAACCCACCTGGCCACCTCACTGCATCTAACTACCTGTTGTGTTGAGTGTGAACCCACCTGGCCACCTCACTGCATCTAACTACCTGTTGTGTTGAGTGAGAACCCACCTCACTGCATCTTAAGTACCTTTACTGTTGAGTGAACCCAGCTCACTGCATCTAACTACCTGTTGTGTTGAGTGTGAACCCACCTGGCCACCTCACTGCATCTAACTACCTGTTGTGTTGAGTGAGAACCCACCTCACTGCATCTTAAGTACCTTTACTGTTGAGTGAACCCAGCTCACTGCATCTAACTACCTGTTGTGTTGAGTGTGAACCCACCTGGCCACCTCACTGCATCTAACTACCTGTTGTGTTGAGTGAGAACCCACCTCACTGCATCTTAAGTACCTTTACTGTTGAGTGAACCCAGCTCACTGCATCTAACTACCTGTTGTGTTGAGTGTGAACCCACCTGGCCACCTCACTGCATCTAACTACCTGTTGTGTTGAGTGAGAACCCACCTCACTGCATCTTAAGTACCTTTACTGTTGAGTGAACCCAGCTCACTGCATCTAACTACCTGTTGTGTTGAGTGTGAACCCACCTGGCCACCTCACTGCATCTAACTACCTGTTGTGTTGAGTGAGAACCCACCTCACTGCATCTTAAGTACCTTTACTGTTGAGTGAACCCAGCTCACTGCATCTAACTACCCAGTACCTGTTGTGTTTACTTAACCCACCTCATCACTGCATATACCTAGCCTTGTGTTGAGTGAACCCAGCTCACTGCATCTAATTACCTGTTGTGCTGAGTGTGAGCCCACCTGGCCACCTCACTGCATCTAACTACCTGTTGTGTTGAGTGAGAACCCACCTCACTGCATCTTAAGTACCTTTACTGCTGAGTGAACCCAGCTCACTGCATCTAACTACCTGTTGTGTTGAGTGTGAACCCACCTGGCCACCTCACTGCATCTAACTACCTGTTGTGTTGAGTGTGAACCCACCTGGCCACCTCACTGCATCTAACTACCTGTTGTGTTGAGTGAGAACCCACCTCACTGCATCTTAAGTACCTTTACTGTTGAGTGAACCCAGCTCACTGCATCTAACTACCTGTTGTGTTGAGTGTGAACCCACCTGGCCACCTCACTGCATCTAACTACCTGTTGTGTTGAGTGAGAACCCACCTCACTGCATCTTAAGTACCTTTACTGTTGAGTGAACCCAGCTCACTGCATCTAACTACCCGGCACCTGTTGTGTTTACTTAACCCACCTCATCACTGCATATACCTAGCCTTGTTTTGAGTGAACCCAGCTCACTGCATCTAATTACCTGTTGTGTTGAGTGTGAACCCACCTGGCCACCTCACTGCATCTAACTACCTGTTGTGTTGAGTGAGAACCCACCTCACTGCATCTTAAGTACCTTTACTGTTGAGTGAACCCAGCTCACTGCATCTAACTACCTGTTGTGTTGAGTGTGAACCCACCTGGCCACCTCACTGCATCTAACTACCTGTTGTGTTGAGTGAGAACCCACCTCACTGCATCTTAAGTACCTTTACTGTTGAGTGAACCCAGCTCACTGCATCTAACTACGCAGTACCTGTTGTGTTTACTTAACCCACCTCATCACTGCATATACCTAGCCTTGTGTTGAGTGAACCCAGCTCACTGCATCTAACTACCTGTTGTGTTGAGTGTGAGCCCACCTGGCCACCTCACTGCATCTAACTACCTGTTGTGTTGAGTGAGAACCCACCTCACTGCATCTTAAGTACCTTTACTGTTGAGTGAACCCAGCTCACTGCATCTAACTACCCAGTACCTGTTGTGTTTACTTAACCCACCTCATCACTGCATATACCTAGCCTTGTGTTGAGTGAACCCAGCTCACTGCATCTAATTACCTGTTGTGTTGAGTGTGAACCCACCTGGCCACCTCACTGCATCTAACTACCTGTTGTGTTGAGTGAGAACCCACCTCACTGCATCTTAAGTACCTTTACTGTTGAGTGAACCCAGCTCACTGCATCTAACTACCCAGTACCTGTTGTGTTTACTTAACCCACCTCATCACTGCATATACCTAGCCTTGTGTTGAGTGAACCCAGCTCACTGCATCTAATTACCTGTTGTGTTGAGTGTGAACCCACCTGGCCACCTCACTGCATCTAACTACCTGTTGTGTTGAGTGAGAACCCACCTCACTGCATCTTAAGTACCTTTACTGTTGAGTGAACCCAGCTCACTGCATCTAACTACCTGTTGTGTTGAGTGTGAACCCACCTGGCCACCTCACTGCATCTAACTACCTGTTGTGTTGAGTGAGAACCCACCTCACTGCATCTCAAGTACCTTTACTGTTGAGTGAACCCAGCTCACTGCATCTAACTACGCAGTACCTGTTGTGTTTACTTAACCCACCTCATCACTGCATATACCTAGCCTTGTGTTGAGTGAACCCAGCTCACTGCATCTAACTACCTGTTGTGTTGAGTGTGAGCCCACCTGGCCACCTCACTGCATCTAACTACCTGTTGTGTTGAGTGAGAACCCACCTCACTGCATCTTAAGTACCTTTACTGTTGAGTGAACCCAGCTCACTGCATCTAACTACCCAGTACCTGTTGTGTTTACTTAACCCACCTCATCACTGCATATACCTAGCCTTGTGTTGAGTGAACCCAGCTCACTGCATCTAATTACCTGTTGTGTTGAGTGTGAACCCACCTGGCCACCTCACTGCATCTAACTACCTGTTGTGTTGAGTGAGAACCCACCTCACTGCATCTTAAGTACCTTTACTGTTGAGTGAACCCAGCTCACTGCATCTAACTACCCAGTACCTGTTGTGTTTACTTAACCCACCTCATCACTGCATATACCTAGCCTTGTGTTGAGTGAACCCAGCTCACTGCATCTAATTACCTGTTGTGTTGAGTGTGAACCCACCTGGCCACCTCACTGCATCTAACTACCTGTTGTGTGAGAACCCACCTCACTGCATCTTAAGTACCTTTACTGTTGAGTGAACCCAGCTCACTGCATCTAACTACCTGTTGTGTTGAGTGTGAACCCACCTGGCCACCTCACTGCATCTAACTACCTGTTGTGTTGAGTGAGAACCCACCTCACTGCATCTTAAGTACCTTTACTGTTGAGTGAACCCAGCTCACTGCATCTAACTACCTGTTGTGTTGAGTGTGAACGCACCTGGCCACCTCACTGCATCTAACTACCTGTTGTGTTGAGTGAGAACCCACCTCACTGCATCTTAAGTACCTTTACTGTTGAGTGAACCCAGCTCACTGCATCTAACTACCTGTTGTGTTGAGTGTGAACCCACCTGGCCACCTCACTGCATCTAACTACCTGTTGTGTTGAGTGAGAACCCACCTCACTGCATCTTAAGTACTTTTACTGTTGAGTGAACCCAGCTCACTGCATCTAACTACCTGTTGTGTTGAGTGTGAACCCACCTGGCCACCTCACTGCATCTAACTACCTGTTGTGTTGAGTGAGAACCCACCTCACTGCATATAGCTAGCATACCCCCGAGATGGACAAAATGGACAAACCAGGTAGAGGAAGAGGTAGAGGCAGACCCAGAGTAAGGCCACCAGGCATCGGCAGGTCTGTGGCTGTGCGAGGTGGTGTTGCTGTGATTTCATGCGGACCTGCCCCAAAATACAGTGCTCAGAAGAAGGCACGTGCCATCACTTCCCAAAATCATGAGGAGGTGATTGAGTATTTAACACAGAACACCTCATCTCCCGCAGCCACCAGCGCTACAACAAGCACCACATCCGCTGCATTTGACACTTCGCAGGAGTTATTTGGTGGTGGTGGTGAAATCACTGATTCCCAGCCACTACTGCAACAACAACAAGAAGGCGCAGGTACACCACCTCATACGTCTGAGTAAGGTGGCGATAGTATGGACGTAACGTGTGTGGATGGGGATGATGGTGGACCACCTGAAGTTGGTGCACTTGAGGAGGTGTCTGAGGAAAGCGCAGCTGGCCAGGAGGATTATGATGACGATTATACGGATACCACATATGTTCCCGGTAGAGGAGATGACCAGGGGTACAGTTCAGAGGAGGAGTCAGAGAGGAGTAGGAGGAGACGACTCCATGATAGAAGCAGAGGGAGCTCGTCCTCAGAAACAGCTGGGGGCAGTGTCCGGTGCCATGTATCGCCAGCTATGGCCAGGGAGCACACATGCCCTTCAACGTCAGCTGCTGCTGATACCACCGTAGCGCCATCACCCCAGGGGGGCTCAGCGGTTTGGAAATTTTTTCACGTGTGTGTCTCAGATCGGAGCAAAGCCATCTGTTGTCTCTGCCAGCAAAAATTGAGCCGTGGAAAGGCCAACTCTCACGTAGGGACAAGTGCCTTACGAAGGCACCTGGAGAGAAGGCACAAACAGCTATGGCAAGAACACCTGAGTAAAAGCAGCACTCCTCAAAAGACAAGCCAAACTCCTTCTCCTCTTCCTCCTTCAGGTGCATCGTCTTCATCCACTTTCTCCCTTGCACCTTCACAGCCACCCTCCTCCACACTGCCTCTTCCCTTGAGCGGTTCCTTCTCCTCTGCCCACAGCAGTACGCAGCTGTCCGTGAAGGAAGTATTTGAGCGGAAGAAGCAAATGTCTGCCAGTCACCCTCTTGCCCAGCGTCTGACAGCTGGCGTGGCGGAACTATTAGCTCGCCAGCTATTACCATACAAGCTGGTGGAGTCGGAGGCTTTCCGTAAGTTTGTGGCCATTGGTACACCGCAGTGGAAGATACCAGGCCGCAATTATTTTTCTCAAAAGGCGATACCCAAACTGTACCGTGCAGTTGAGAGGCAAGTGGTGTCATCTCTGGCACACAGCGTTGGGTCAAGGGTCCACCTAACCACGGATGCCTGGTCTGCCAAGCACGGGCAGGGCCACTACATTACATACACAGCCCATTGGGTCAACCTGGTGACCGATGGCAGCAAGCAGGGAGTACGTGGCTGCGCAGAGGACCGACTTGTCACACCTCCACGGCTTGCAGGTAGGCCTCCAGCCACCTCCTCTCCACCTGCTATCACCGCTTCGCTGTCGTCATCCTCCTCCTCCTCCTCCTTGGCTGGTGCCGCCATCTCTTCCCCAGCTACACAGCCCCAGCACCCCAGGGCCTATGCTGCATGCCAGGTGCGACGGTGTCATGCAGTGTTAGACATGTCTTGCCTGAAAGCGGAGAGTCACACTGGAGCAGCTCTCCTGGCTGCTCTTAACAAACAGGTGGAGCAATGGCTGACCCCGCACAAGCTTGAGATCGGCAACGTGGTGTGTGACAACGGCAGCAATCTCATTGCTGCGTTGAATTTGGGAAAGCTGACACACATACCCTGCATGGCACATGTGCTTAATCTGGTCGTGCAAAGATTTGTGTCCAAGTACCCAGGCTTAGAGGACGTCCTGAAGCAGGCCAGGAAGTTGTGTGGGCATTTCAGGCGCTCTTACAAGGCCATGGCACGCTTTGCAGAGATTCAGCGTAGAAACAACTTGCCGGTGAGACGCCTGATTTGCGATAGCCCGACTCGCTGGAATTCCACCCTGCTGATGTTCTCTCGCCTGCTAGACCAGGAGAAAGCCGTCACCCACTACCTGTATCATTACAGTACAAGGACACAATCTGGGAGGATGGGGATGTTGTGGCCCAACAACTGGACACTGATGCGAAATGCATGCAGGGTCATGGAGCCCTTTGAGGAGGTGACCAAACTGGTGAGTCGCGATGAGGGCACCATCAGCGACTTGATCCCCTACGCCTACTTCCTGGAGCGTGCCGTGCGTAGAGTGGTGGATACAGCTGTGGAGGAGCGTGAACAAGAAGAGTTAGGGCAGCAGGATTCATTGGAGCCATTTACACACGAACCCGATGTTTCCACAACACCGGCGGCAGCACAGAGGGGGGACGAGGAGGAAGAAGAGGAGTCGTGTGGGGAAGGAGAGGAGTCAGACTCTGATGATGGTGATGATGAGGAAGGTGTTTCTGTGGAGGAGGAAGAGGCGGCGGAAGGAGAACAACCGCGGCAGCCATCACAAGGGGCTTCTGCTGCTCCACGTTCCCGTGGTATTGTTCGTGGCTGGGGGGAGGAAGAGGAGTTGCGTCCCGTCACTGAGGAAGAGCAAGAGGAGATGGAGAGTACCTCTGCATCCAGCTTTGTGCAGATGTCCTCTTTCATGTTGTCCAGCCTGTTGAGGGACCCCCGTATCAAAAAACTCAAGACGAATGATCTGTACTGGGTGGCCACGCTACTAGACCCTCGGTACAGGCACAAAGTGGCGGACCTCTTACCAACTCAACAAAAGGCGGAAAGGATGCAGCACTTGCAGAACAAGCTGTCGATGATGCTTTATAATGCGTTTAAGGGTGATGTGGCTGCACAACGCAATCAAGGTACCACTGGCAGTAACCCTCCTCCTCCCAAGTCCACGCAGGCAAGAACAGGACGCTCCAGCGATCTCAGGGTGATGTCGGACATGCGGACGTTCTTTAGTCCAACTCCTCGCCATAGTCCTTCCGGATCCACCCTCCACCAACGCCTGGACCGGCAGGTAGCCGACTACCTGGCCTTGAGTGTGGATGTAGACTCTGCGAAAAGCGACGATGAACCCTTGGACTACTGGTTGCGCAGGCTTGACCTGTGGCCAGAGCTGTCCCAATTTGCCATACAACTTCTCTCTTGCCCTGCCGCAAGCGTCCTGTCAGAAAGGACCTTCAGTGCAGCTGGAGGCATAGTTACTGAGAAGAGAAGTCGCCTAAGTCACGACAGTGTTCAGTACCTGACCTTTATCAAAATAAATGAGGAATGGATCACGGAGGGCTACTGCACGACCGAAGACTAAGTCAGTCCACTCCCCACACACAGCATCTCTGCCTGCAGGCCGCTTGACTGCCTTCTCCGCCACTACCAACAGGGTCCAGGACTCTAGGCGGATTCCTGAATTTTTAAGGCCGCTGCTAGCAGCGGCCGCTACACTACTTTTTCTGGTGCGTGTACATGTGCCCATCCCCCTTCGTGATCATTACCTTGCCGCGGTGAAGGGGCTTGCGCATCACAATGAAGCAATGACCGCCGGCTATTTGAGTGTCTCGGGTGGGGGTGGCACACAAAAGATATTAAGGTCGTTGCTTCATTGTGGTCAGACCAAATTTGATCAGCTGGAAAGTCACTGTTCTGTCATTCAGCTACATCAGCCGGGCAAGCATATGGGCTGAAAAGCCACCATCACCTGCACTCTCGTCACGGTGCGCACCAGTCCAGCACGGCCGTCACTACACAAACGGCTGTTTGCAGTCACTGCATACCTTTCACTGCATCTGTGACTGCACATTATACCTGGCAGTCAGTGCATAACTTGCACTTGAATGGATACACTTTCAAACAATTTAAAAATACAACCATCTAAACTTTCAAACAATTTAAAAATACAACCATCTATCATTTTCAAAAAATTTAAAAAAAGGGCAAAAAAACTTGCCCTCTGTAAAACATTCTTGGCAAATGCTTTCGACTTGGTTTGTCTTCCGCTGGCTCAAGGGTCCATCTGACCACAGATGCCTGGTCGGCAAAGCACGGTCAGGGCAGCTACAGCATGGGTCTCAGCAGGCTCCCACTTCGGGCCGGAATCCAACCTTCATTCCCCGCGGTGACAATGGCAGACTTGCCCTCCATAACGGATTCCCGTTAAAGGATTTAAAGTTAGTTCATTTCAATTAGGGCCGCAAAAGGTCCTCCTGAGTCCTGTATTGTTATTTTTGGTCACTACCTCGGGGCGGGCGTGCATGCCTGCCTGCTTCCCTCCTTGCCTGGATGTGTGATGGTAGACGTTGATCAGGCTCCAACTCCGGAACGCAATACAAGAGGAAGCTCGTCCTCAGAATCAGCTGGGGGCAGTGTCCGGCGCCATGTATCGCCAGCTATGGCCAGACAGCCAACATGCCCTTCAACGTCAGCTGCTGATGCCACCGTAGCGCCATCAGCCCAGGGGGGCTCAGCGGTTTGGAAATTTTTTCACGTGTGTGTCTCAGATCGGAGCAAAGCCATCTGTTGTCTCTGCCAGCAAAAATTGAGCCGTGGAAAGGCCAACTGTCACGTAGGGACAAGTGCTTTACGAAGGCACCTGGAGAGAAGGCACAAACAGCTATGGCAAGAACACCTGAGGAAAAGAAGCACCCCTCAAAAGACATGCAGTGGAGAACAACCGTGGCAGCCGTCACAGGGGGCTTCTGCTGCTCCACGTTCCCATGGTATTGTTCGTGGCTGGGGGGAGGAAGAATGGATATACTTTTAAACAATTTAAAAATACAACCATCTAAACTTTCAAACAATTTAAAAATACAACCATCTAAACTTTCAAACAATTTAAAAATACAACCATCTAAACTTTCAAACAATTTAAAAATACAACCATCTATCATTTTCAAAAAATTTAAAAAAAGGGCAAAAAAAACTTGCCCTCCGTAAAACATTCTTGGCAAATGCTTTCGACTTGGTTTGTCTTCCGCTGGCTCAAGGGTCCATCTGACCACAGATGCCTGGTCTGCAAAGCACGGTCAGGGCAGCTACAGCATGGGTCTCAGCAGGCTCCCACTTTGGGCCGCAATCCAACCTTCATTCCCCGCGGTGACAATGGCAGACTTGCCCTCCATAACGGATTCCCGTTAAAGGATTTAAAGTTAATTCATTTCAAATACACAGCAGGGCCTCGAAAGTCCGCCTCCTGTATTGTTATTTTTGGTCACTACCTCGGGGCGGGCGTGCATGCCTACCTGCTGCCCTCCTTGGATGTGTAGTGGTAGCCGTTTCTCAGGCTCCACACTGGATTCCATCCCTCATTCCCCGGCCATTACCCGGGGTCACAAATGACAGACTTGCCCGCCTCCATATGATTCTCGTGAAAGGAATGTGGTGTCATCTTTGCCCGCCATAACTGGTTCTCGTTAAAGGATTTAAAGTACATTCATTTCAAATACACAGCAGGGCCTCGAAAGTCCTCCTCCTGTATTGTTATTTTTGGTCACTACCTCAGGGCGGGCGGGCGTGCATGCCTGCCCGCTGCCCTCCTTGGATGTGTAGTGGTAGCCGTTGCTCAGGCTCCACACCGGATTCAAACCTCTCATTCCCCGGCCATTACCCGGGGTCACAATGGCAGACTTGCCCGCCTCCACAGGATTCTCATTGTAGCGGTACTGAACAAGTACACAGCAAGTAGAAAATGTAAATTAAAAACAAAACGTAAGCTTTTTAACAATGCCATGGAAAGTTGAGAAGGAAGTCACACATTACCTGACATCACTGAGTGAGGAAGAGCAATCACGCCATGTTGCGCAGTAGTCCAGCATGGCCGTCACTACACAAACAGCTGTTTACTGTGCGTTACACAGTGAGTTTGGTGTGTCAGTGTGAAGCAGTACTCTAATTACACTCCCTGTTTGATGTATACACATGCAAGATGTTTGAAAGCACGTTAGGCCTGCAATTTAGCATTCAATGTGATTTCTGCCCTTAAAACGCTGCTTTGCGTCACATCCAGATTTTTCACCGGGACTTTTGGCATGTATCCCACTCCGCCATGCCCCCCTCCAGGTGTTAGACCCCTTGAAACATCTTTTCCATCACTTTTGTGGCCAGCATAATTTTTTCTATTTTTCAAAGTTCGCCTCCCCATTGAAGTCTATTGCGGTTCGCGAATTTTTCCGCGAACCGAACCTTCCGCGGAAGTTCGCGAACCCGGTTCGCGAACCGAAAATCGGAGGTTCGCGACATCTCTAACGATGACGTGCTGCCTTCACCCACCTGTGCTGGTGGTGGCACATAGGGACGGTCCCCCACCTCATCATTATCATCATCCCCAAACATCTCCTCTGAGCCCTCAACCAACTCCTCTGTCCCAACATCCCCTGCATCAGGCCCCTCCTTCTCCTCCAGAAATTCCACTTGTTGTGCGCCGCCAACAACAACCTCCTCCACCTCAAACTCCTCCTCCTCGCATTCCCCCAACATGTCCTCATCATACTGGCAAAGGACATCCATCAACTCGCTCGCAGTCCCGGGTGTAAAAAAGCGCACTCAGTGAGGGCAGGCTGGCCGCTGGGGTCGACGTGATCTCAAGCGGTGGTGGAGGGCGGCTGCTGCTGCGGACCGGAGTGCTGGTGGTGGCACTGATGTCACTGGCGCTGGCGGTCTGGCTGGAAACGGTGGCTTGCTGCTCCGCCATCATTTCCACCACAGCCTGTGCCTGACTCTCCGGGGACGATGACCCAAGGCAAAGATGGGCGCAACAAGCTGCTGCTGCGCCTCTGCTCCCTCCTCCAAAACTCTGCGGTCAGTGGCTGGCGGCGGACCAGTCACAGACCTGCCGGCAGTTGCTTTGGCAATGGCGCTGCCTCTCCTGCTGGTGCCTTTACCTCTGCCAGTCATCGTACAATTATACAAATAGTACAGTAAGAAAAAGAAAAAAATATATATGTAGAAAGGGCGGGAAAGGGTGTAAACTTTAATAAAGAGTCTGGGTTGGTGGGTGAGTGACCAAAAAAAAAGAAAGGTTTAACGCTGCTGTTGATGTGGGGTCGCTTGGCGGCGGGAGCTGCTGCTTCTCCCCTGACCCCGCGTGGTGGCACCACATAGTGGACAACTGGTGCCGTTGCTGCTGCTGATGCGCTCGAGGATGGACCTGATGATTCCTCGTTGGCGCATTTCACCAGGCTGACCCAGTGAGCCGTGAAGGACAGGTAGTGGTCTGTCCCAAAACGGCTGCTCCAGGAGTCCATGGTGATGTGGATCCGCTCACTCAGGGCGTGATCGAGCGAGCGGCCCATGTTTGCCATAGCAAACCGGTGCAGTGCTGGGATCGCCGTGCGGGAGAAGTAGTGGCGGCTGGGGATTTGCCAAACTGCAGGAGCATTCGCATGTCACTCCCCTCCTGCACAAAGGAGTATGGCAGGAGATGGGAGCACATGGCCCAGGCAAGCAAACCGTTCAGCACTCGGATGCGCCTGTTGGTGGGAGGCAGAACCATGGTCTGGTGGTGTTTGCCTGCATGGGAGGATGAGGAGGCCACAGTGGAGGGAGCAGATGAGGCCACTGAGGACTGGCTGCCCGGGGGGGTGGGGGGGAGCAGTGACTTTATGCACTCCTGCTGCTGATGCTGGATGAGCAGGAGGGTGGGATGCTGCTGCTGCTGAAGTCTGTGCAGTTGCTGTCTGGCTCTGACCACTGCTTGCGCCACTGTCCTCCACCTTCATAAAGTCACTGTAGTCCTCAAAATGTTTTGTCTCCAAGTGGGTCTGCAGGCACGAGGTACCCAACTTGTTGAGATCGCGACCTCTGCTCAGGCGGGCACTGCAACTGTGGCAAACGGCACAGGTCTTGTCGTCTTCGTACACAGTGAAGTACTGCCAGACTGGGGATTTTAACTTGCCCTTCCTGCTTCAGGGCTGAGTAGCTTTTTTGGCTTTGGAGGGCTGTTTTTTTTTTGGGAGGAGCTTTGGTGCGGGTGGTGGTGGTAGCGGATGAAGCAGCAGGCTGTGGATCCTGCCTTCCACGCCCTGTGCTGGCCACCTTGCTGCTGCCGCGCCTCTGTGCCGGAGACGCCTCCTCCTCCAATGACGTGCTGCCTTCACCCACCTATGCTGGTGGTGGCAGATAGGGACGGTCCCTCCGGAAATTCCACTTGTTGTGCGCCGCCAACAACAACCTCCTCCACCTCAAACTCCTCCTCCTTGCATTCCCCCATCATGTCCTCATCATACTGGCAAACCACATCCATCAACTCGCTCGCGGTCCCGGGTGTAAAAAAGTGCACTCAGTGAGGGCAGGCTGGCCGCTGGGGTCAAAGTGACCTCAAGCGGTGGTGGAGGGCGGCTGCTGCTGCGGACCGGAGTGCTAACACAGTACTGAAGCTAATAAACTCAACGACTAACAATAGTAGAAATTAAGTAAAGTAGTACGTAGGTAAATAACAACTAACTATAATCTCTAGTAGTAGTATTGTACTAGACTAGTAGTCGATAACTGACGCGAGTGACCGACAGTGGCAATCAAAATCTGTCACACACGGACGCAATCAATAGGGTCAGGCAGAGATGTGACAGGCAGTCACAGATCACAACAGATGCCGCCCTCTGTAAAGTAACTAACACAGTACTCAAGCTAATAAACTCAACGGCTAACAGTAGAAATTAAGTAAAATAGTACGTAGGTAAATAACAACTAACTATAATACCTAGTAGTAGTAGTGTAGTAGACTAGTAGTCGATAACTAACGTGTGTGACTGAAAGTGACGATCAAAGTCTGTCACACATGGACGCAATCAATAGGGTCAGGCAGAGATGTGACAGGCAGTCACAGATCACAACAGATGCTGGCCTGTACAGTAACGAACACAGTACTGAAGCTAATAAACTCACAGACTAACAGTAGAAATTAAGTAAAATAGTACTATCATCCCTAACCTACCTAAGCAAGTAGTAGGCTATGGCTTCCTAGGCTAGCAGGCCTAGCATACACTACACTAGCTGACTGAGGTGCTAGGATGAGAGTGTGGGGTGCTAGGAGCAGAGTGTGAGGTGCTAGGAGCAGAGTGAGGTGCTAGGAGCAGAGTGAGGTGCTAGGAGGAAAGGGTGGGGTGCTAGGAGCAGAGTGAGGTGCTAGGAACAGAATGCAAGGTGCTGGGAGGGGGGTGCTAGGCGGAGTGTGTGGGGTGGTAGAAGCAGAGTGTGAGGTGCTAGGAGCAGAGTGTAAGGTGCTAGGAGCAGAGTGTGGGGTGCTAAAAGGAGAGTGTGGGGTGCTAGGAGGAGACTGTGGGGTGCTAGGAGGAGACTGTGGGGTGCTAGGAGCAGAGTGTGAGGTGCAAGGAGACGTGTGTGGGGCGCTAGGAGCAGAGTGTGAGGTGCTAGGAGCAGAGTTTGAGGTGCTAGGAGCAAAGTGTGGGGTGCTAGGAGCAGAATGTGGAGTGCTAGGAGGAGAGTGTGGGGTGCTAGGAGGAGAGTGTGGGATGCTAGGAGCAGAGTGTGGGGTGCTAGAAGCAGATTGAGGTCCTAGAAGCAGAATGTGGGGTGCTAGGAGGAGAGTGTGGGGTGCTAGGAGCAGAGAGTGAGGGGCTAGGAACAGAGTGCGAAGTGCTAGGAGGGGGGTGCTAGGAACAGAGTGTGGGGTGCTAGGAGCAGAGCGTGGGGTGCTAGGAGCAGAATGAGGGGTGCTAGGAGCAGAATGAAGGCACATTGAGGGTAAAAAGAGAGATGCAGCAGGCAGAAATTGTGCCATACTAAGGATGTGGGGGGAGGGCAGACAGTGTGGACTGACAGTGAATGCAGTATGTCACTTGTCACCAAAAATTATATTTCTGCAAATACAAAACTGAACAGGTGGGTTTTCAGTCTGGATTTAAACACGACCAGATATGGAGCTGTCCTGATCTGCTGAGGTAAGGAGTTCCATAACATAGGAGCAGCATGACAGAAGGCTCTGGGACCAAAAGTTTCTCAGTGGACTCTGTGTATGACAAGATTATTAGAACCTGTGGTTCTGAGATTGCAGGGATTGCTACGCAGCTGTAACATTTCTTTCATGTATCCAGGGTCCATATTATGAAGTAATTTAAATGGCAGTAGGGCGATCTTGAATAGGACCCTCCATTGTATAGGTAGCCAGTGAAGGGAGTCCAGGACTGGTGTTATGTGGCAGTGATGGGGTTGGTTGGTTGGTTAACAGTATTCTGTATCAGCTGTAGGCGGTACAAGTCCTTTTTGGAAGGCCGGTGTAGAGAGCATTACAGTAGTCCAGTTGGGATGTAATGAAGGCATGGACTAAGGTTGGCAGATCTTCTGGGGGAGTGAGGTGCTTGATTTTTGCAATGTTCTTCAGGTGAAAGTAGGATGATTTCACCACAGCAGAGATGTGAGTTCTGAAGTTTAAATCCTCATCAATTAGAACTCCCAGGCTACTCACATGCTCAGAGCTGTGTAGATCCGTGCCTTCTATTCCCAGTCGTGAAGACTGCAAATTAAGTTCTTTTGTTTTCATGTGCTGCCCTCCGATCATAAGGACTTCAGTTTTATCTGCATTTAGTCTCAGCCAGTTGTCACTCATCCATTGCTGTAGTTCGGCTAAGCAGGCATTTATAGTTGGTGTTGGGTCTGTCACACCAGGCTTGAAGGAAAGATATATTTGGGTGTCGTCAGCATAGCAGTGGTATGTCAGGCCATGTTTTTGGATTATCTTTCCAAGCGTTAACATGTAAATTGTGAAAAGGAGGGGAGAAAGGATTGCACCCTGGGGCACCCCATACTTAAGTGGTACAGAGGTGGACCGGAAAGGCCTCATAGACACTTTTTGGATTCTGCCACTCAAGAAGGATTGGAACCACTGAAGAACAATGCCATCAATGCCACAGTATTCCTGTAGCCTACTTATCAAGATTACATGGTCAACTGTGTCAAAGGAAGAGAAAGGTCTAGCAGTCTCTTGCCATGAGCAGGTGGGTGCAGATTTGCATGAGGGCAGTTTCAGTGCTGTGATGTTTCCTGAAACCAGACTGGAATGGGTCATAACTGTTGCTTTGTAAGGTTTTGGCTTCTACCTGGAGGTATACAGCTTTTTCAATTACCTTACCCAGAAAGGGGAGGTTATAGTCATTGCATCTGGGTCCAGGGACGTTTTTTTGAGGAGAGACCTGATGATTGCTTCCTTCAGTAAAGCAGGAAATATTACCAATTGTAAGGAGCAGTTTACAATTTTTAGGAATACCGGTAAAAACAGATCGGGGCAGCTCAACATGAACTCTGTTGGGCCAGGTTCCAGGTCACAGGTAGTTTGGCGTAGGTGAAGGAGGATGCTTGATGTGACTTCTTCATCAAGTTCCTTGAAGCTTGTCCAAGGAGATACGGTGTCTCTGCTAATGGTCTTTGGTGATATATTAGGCTCAGATGCTGTAAGTTGGATGGCGGACTGTATATTGGTGACTTTGTCTGAGAAGAAATGGGCAAATTGGTCACAGAAGTCCTTTGAAATCTGAACATTACATTTTTGGCATCCCGACATTTTGGCATGCCGGGTCGCAGATTTTTTTCCACTGTGTGGAACTGTTGGGCTGGTTTGTTAACTGCATTTGCTATCTCATGTGATAGAAATTATGACTTTTTCTCGGTGATTACCTTTTAATAGTTCTTCAAGTGGATTAAGGCATGTTTGTCTTCTGGGGACTGAGATTTACTCCACAGTCTTTCAAGTTTTCGGCCTTGTCTTTTCAGCTCTTTTATAGAGTTATTAAACCACTGTGCATGATGGTGTGGAGTAAGATATTTGGTGAGCAGAGGAGCAATGGTCTCAATGGTGGAGGACACACATTTGTTGTATATGTTACGGCCAGAACCCGAAGTTTGGCCACTTCTAGTTCTGGCCGGCCACTTCAGGTTCTGGCCGGCCAATGCGCGAAGTGGCCGCTGCGCTGCGGCCAATGTTAGAAATGGATTGATTCCTCTGAGGTTAATGTATCTTCTGGCCGCAGCGCAGCGGCCAAACGTATAACAACTTCGTTAATTTATTGCAATTCAGCCGGCGGCAATGTAACAATTCAAGCCGCCGGCTTTTTCTCTGCCTCTCTCTCCTTCTCCCCCCCGCCTCTCTCTCCTCCTTCCCCCCGCCTCTCTCGCTCTTCTATGGGCAGCCGGCGGGGACACGCGTGTCCCCCCTCCGGAGTCGTTCGTCCCGGCAGGGTTATCCTGCCATTCTTGCAGAGCGGGTGCTGGCAGAAGCGATGTCTGCAGCCTCCCCGCTCTGCTGCACTGGCGCCACGAACGACTCTCGGGGACACGCGTGTCCCCGCCGGCTGCCCATAAGAGGAGAGAGAGAGGCAGAAAAAAAAAGCCGGCGGCTTGAATTGTTACATTGCCGCCGGCTGAATTGCAATAAATTAACGAAGTTGTTATACGTTTGGCCGCTGCGCTGCGGCCAGAAGATACATTAACCTCAGAGGAATCAATCCATTTCTAACATTGGCTGCAGCGCAGCGGCCACTTCGCGCATTGGCCGGCCACAACCCGAAGTGGCCGGCCAGAACTAGAAGTGGCCAAACTTCGGGTTCTGGCCGTAACATATATAAACACCAGAGTAGCAGGGTCCAAGCTAGAGTCTGTCAATTCATCAAAGCTGAGATTATCTTGGATATGTTGCGGTGTTAGCCCTTTTAAGAGGCGATATTTTATTTGGTTCTTGAACTGGTGTTTGACAGCTGGTATTGAGGGGGAGAAGTGGATAGTGTGGTGGTCTGATCAGATAACAGGATTAATTTCCACACTGGCTATTGACAGAACAGTATGGCATACCTCCTAACTTTTGGACTGAGGAAATGAGGAAAAAAAGACACACAGAAGAAAAGCAAAGGGGGTGTGGCCATGCTCTGAGTGGGCGTGGTTACTGTAAGGTAGGCACGGTGTGAGGAAATGCGGAAAAGCCAAGAGCTAGGCAGCTGACTCCGCGTCCTACGTGGCGGTTTGCACGCATCTGGTTGTGTGGTGGAACGCGGAAAAGCCGCCGCATGTCCTGACAGCAAAGCGGCTGTTTGCATGCAGCAGCATGTGCTTGGTGTGGCTGGGTCTGTTAGTGCACCTAGGCAGATGGAGAGCTATGCTCGCGCGGGCCTGAATTCAGGACCTTTATACATGCAGAGGAAGTGTCAGCTGATCAGGAAGGTCAGCTGATCCTTGCAGGACTCATGATTGGCTGAATGGTTCGGGCGGGGCAGCAGAGTCCAGCAACTATATATTCTGCTGCTTATTCAGTTGCTGGTTGTCTGGCGTTGCGATCACATACGTGGGAGCACCCAGATCCGTAGTCAGATCCGTTAGTGTGCCGGGACCAGCTGGAGCTGTAATCCTACACTAAGCTAGATTCTGCTGATAGCTAAAAGTACTCGTTTGATTGTGATTATCTGTTATGACCCTTTGCCTGCTTGACTATCCTCCTGAACTCTGATCTTGTACCTTGCCATTCTGATACTCTGTTGCCGAACCCCGGCTCGTCCTTAGACTCTGTTTCTGCCTCCTGATCTTGTACCTCGATATTTCTGATACCTGTTGCCAAACCCTGCCTGTACCTAGACTCCGCCCCTGCCTACTGTATCTGTACTTTATCTGTCCGTGTGTTTACGACCTGGCTTGTCCGACCTCGAGAACCGACCTTACTATTGGAGGCGGTTCCTCGTCCTGTTAGTGACACTTCCTCCAGAGTGTCACTTGCAGAACAGTCCTTCCTACTCTCAGCCTGACTCCTCCCGTCTAGGAGAGTCCAGGTTTTCAGAAGGAATCCGTGCAGTACTCCCCTCTGCACTGAGGCCTAGTCCTCGAAGTGTTACTGTTACACCAAACACTACACTCTACTCAGGTGAACAGAGGTTAGCTGGTATATCGGATTATCGGTGATACTGCAGATCACTTATAATCTGGTATACAACTGCATTCCCAGTGATACTGCAGATCACCGGTAATCAGATCCTCTCTGTGCTTCACCGATCGTTACACACGGCCAAATATACAATAGTCTATCAGCGGCGTCCAAGTGACGGAACGCCTCCCGGTCTCTTCCGCAGTCCCCCATGTGACACAGGTGTGTGTGAAATCCCATACATGGTATACAAACCACCATGTGTCGCTGCATGTGACAGCTGGGAGTTGCTGCCCCTGAACAGATAAAATTTACAATGCATGGGCATACGGGAGGGTGGGGGAGTACATTTACATTTAGGGGCGGCTCAGTGGGAAGCGGGTGTTATCACAAGACCGATTCCTGATAAATTGAAGAAATCTATCGGGAATCTGCCTGTGGTGTAGCCACAGATCTCTACCCTAGCTCCCACTTAAAGGGAACCTAAAGTGGGGGGGAAATAGCAGTCTAACTTACATGGGGCTTCTTCCAGCCCCTGCAGTTGTTCTGTGCCCTTGCCATGATTGTGTGACCCTCTATTCACCCATAGCACCCCTCTGCCAGCTGGATGCATGGCCCCAGTCTGCGTGTCTCCTGACTGTGCTCCTATGGACAGGAACATTCTGTACATGCACTGTACATAAAATGCGCAACGGGCAGAGGGGCACTGTGGGTGCCTGGAGGATCGCGGAACCATGGGCGGGGGCACAGGACGACTGCAGGAGGCTGGAAGAAGCCCCATGAAAGTTTCCCATTTACACAAAATCACATTTAGCGCTAGAAAAAAAAATGCAGGATGCAAAATAATAAACTTACCAAGTATTTAGGGCAATGGCATTGTGAGCCCTGATATAGTATTACAGAAACTCATACTATATTAGGGCTCACAATGCCATTGCTCTATATACTGTACTTTCATTTAATGCACTGTATAGAGCACAGGGTAAAGACTGTAATGATCCGCTCAGCTGCCTGCGCAGGCAGGCAGCTTTTTGACCACTGTTCAGGTCTGCATTCTGCAGGTCTCTGGAAGAGAGACCTTTTGTCAGTTTTGCAGCTTGCTGCTGCTGAGGAATTTGCATACGTTTGTCATGCAAATTGCCTAGCCACATCCTTTGTAGGCTTGCTCTATATATACCATGTGATATCACAGACCTTCGCTGGTCATAAGGGTTTGTCCTGTGAAACACTCCTGGAGTGTCAGCCATACTTCTTGTTAAAGATTAGCTTAGAGCAGGCATGGGCAAACTTGGCCCTCCAGCTGTTACAGAACTACAAGTCTCACAATGCATTGCAGGAGTCTGACAGCCACAGTCATGACTCATAAAGGCAAATGCATTGTGGGAGTTGTAGTTCCGTAACAGCTGGAGGGCCAAGTTTGCCCATGCCTGGCTTAGAGTAATTCTCGGGACTGCACTAGGCATCCTTGCTAGAGCAGTTAGGATTGTATTATTTGTATTGCCTGTTCTGTCTGTCTGTGGGGTGCTAACCAGAGCAGCGGTTGTTACTGGTAGGCCCTTCTGTTCAATTGTTGTCTTACTCGGATCGCACTCGCTCTGGCGGAAAGAGCAGTGGATCGTATCTCTCACGTATTCCTGTTTTCGTGTATCTGTCTTGTCTTATACGAACGCTTGCTGGAGGCTCGGTGAGGTAACCGTTAAGCAAGCGCTCGCGTCCTCTGTTTCATGTTTGTCTGTCAGTGGTTAGTTAGGCGTGCTTGTCTCTGTTGTGCTTATCACGCGGAGACCGCGCATAAACGCGTGCACTGTTGCCAATGAGTGCGGTGTTCGCGTTTAGTTAGCGTTTGTTGTTTTCCTTATTATTCTCATTGTATTATTTGCTGTGCCTTTGCTCCTCTTGTGTTCTGTTCTAGTCTGTCTTGTGTCACTTCTGGCGATCGCCTTTCTCGCGATCGCGTTCCTACTTCTTATCTGCTGGTGTGTGTGCACTGTCGCGGGTTGGCGACTAGATTGGTGCACACACATACAATCTGTCTCTGTGCTCATTCTCATTTGCAATCGCTTCTCTTGCGATTACGTTCTCTCTTGGTTTTCTCTGTTGTGTGTTCACCGTCGCAGGTTGGCGGCTAGACCAAGATGGTGCCGTAAGAGGTGCCTCGGTCACATGGCTCCTTCGGTTTTCCTGTCTTTTTAGCTTTTTAGCTCTGTTTTTTTAGCCTTTAATGATCTCTTTAGCTCTAGCTTATTTCTTTTTTTTGTAGCTCTCTAGTTTTAGTTTAGTTTAGCTCTGTCTAACACCGAGGAAGGTACACTCTCAAGTCGGGCCACTCAGCTGCGGCTCCCGGAGCCACCCGCCTCCCAGCCCAGGACTCCAAATCCCCGTCCTCAGACCCTCCGGAACCCATACTGCAGCATCTCTCACCTGCCTCCTCGATCTCCACAGTAGGGGCACCAAAGTCCACAGCAGTGACAACAGCTCAAGGCCTGCTCGTCCTGTCCCCCATCAGCCGCGGACAGCAGCGCACCGCTCCGGCCTCAGGCCGCCTCCCGGACTCCACGCTCCCAGCAGCAGCTCCAGGCCTGCTCATCCCCCCCACCAGCCGAGGACAGCAGCGCACTGCTCCGGCCCCAGACGCTCCCAGCAGAGGCTCCATCCCCAGGCCTGCTTGTCCCCCTCCAGCCGCGGACAGCAGTGCACCGCTCCAGCTCCAGGCCCGCCTCCCGGACTCCACGATCCCAGCAGTGGCCTCATCTCCAGGCTTGCTTGTCCCCCTCCAGCCGCGGACAGCAGCACACCGCTCCGGCCCTGGGCCCGCCTCCCAGACTCCACGATCCCAGCAGTGGCCTCATCTCCAGGGCTGCTTGTCCCCTTCCAGCCGCGGACAGCAGCACACCGTTCCGGCCCTGGGCCCGCCTCCCGGATCCCAGCAGTAGCCCCATCACCAGCCTTCTCGTCCCCCTCCAGCCACGGACAGCAGCGCTCCGCTCCGGCCCCAGGCCCGCCTGCACGATCACAGCAGCGGCACCATCTCCAGGCCTGCTCCCCCCCACCAGACAGCAGCGCACCGCTCCGGTCCCAGGAGCACTCATGCAGCACGGGGGCCCTGGGACACTGCCCGCAGAAGATCCACGAGTTCCGAGAGGCACGCCGGGCCCCCCACTGCCGGCATCCAGCTGACCCACCACGTGGCTGCCTGACGCCCTACCTGCAAGCCACTGCCTTCCACCACCAAGGGTCCCCCACTCCTGCAGCCCTGCCTGCCACTTCAGCCAGGAGGATACGGTGAGCCTGCCTAACTTATCACAACTTATCACTCTGCTGTCACTGTGATGCATTCCTCTCTGGGCTCCCCCATCTGTGCCTGCTCCCCCATCTGTGCCTGCTCCCACCTGTGCTTGCTTCCACCTTTGCCACTACCAGCCAACCCTGTCTGCTGCTCCCTATGTGCTTTGTCTGCTCCTGGAAACAATGCCTGCTGCCCGCTCTGACTCCCTAGACTCCACTGCTCCAGCGGCTGCCCTTCCGGGCAGGAGCGCGGGGTATCCACTCTCACGGGGGGCAAAAACTGTACGCCTCCTATCCTGCACTGAACTCCTGGAATGGGAGCCCCTTGCTGGCGGCGACCGACCCTTTGAAGCCATCCTGCGGGCCTGCGGGAGACAGTCAACTCCCACATTGCGCTCCTAACTAGTAGCACCAGGGGCCCTCCACAGAATCGCCGCCACAGGGGGAGAAGGGCAGGGGCTCGGGTAAGGCTGAAGAGAAGAGGACTACTCACTTCCATACCGGCCATACTCCTAGCGAACGTCTGCTCACTCCAAAACAAGGTGGACGAACTACTCCTACTGCTTGGCCGCAAACCCTCGCTAAGCAAGAACACCCCTGTGCTCTGCTTCACGGAGACCTGGCTCAACAGAAACGTCATGGACAATGCTGTACAGATGCCAGGCTACTTCCTCTTCCGTTCAGACCGGGATCGAGACCTCCCTGGGAAAACGAGAGGTGGCGGCATATGCTTCTATGTTAACTCCGACTGGTGCACCAACATCTCACTCCTCAGCAAGTTCTGCTCCCCTGATGTCGAACTCCTAGCCATCAACTGTAGGCCCAGGTACTCACCCAGGGAGTTATCCTCATTCATTCTGATAGGGGTCTACATCCCCCCGGATTCCAACACCAGGAATGCCCTGAGAACACTGAGCGACTATATCTCAGAGTGGGAAACTGCTTTCCCGGAGGCCCTCATCATCACATTAGGGGACTTCAACAGCGCAAACCTGCGACAGGAGCTGCCCCACTTCCAGCAGCACATCACCTGCCCCACCAGGAACCTCAACACCCTGGACAAATGCTACACAGCCCTCAGGAATGCCTACAAGGCCTCTCGAGGTGCTCCCCTAGGGAACTCAGACCACTGCGTGATCCACCTGATCCCCACTTACAGAAGGCAGCTCGAGACGTCAAAGCCCATTACTAGAACTGTCAAAAAGTGGACCGAGGACGCAAAACTGAGGCTGCAGGCATGCCTGGAATGCACCGACTGGCCGACACTGGAGGCACCCACCTTGGAGGAATGGTCTGAAAACATCCTCTCCTACGTCCGCTTCTGCGAGGATGCATGCATTCCAAACAAAACCTTCAAAGTCTTCCCAAATGATAAGCCCTGGTTCAACAGCAACCTACGACGTCTCCGGAAGATCAAGGAGGAGGCACACAAGTCGGGCACCCCAGAAGAGTACAAGGAAGCCAGGAATACCCTGAATAGAGAACTGAAAGCTGCAAAAAGGACCTACTCTAACAAGGTAGGCCTCAGCCTACAGTCCAACAACTCACGGGAAGTCTGGAAGGGACTCAAGGCGGCAACGAACTTCAAACCTCCCCTGCATCAAGCAGCCTCCAGCTCACAACTGGCGGAGGAACTCAATGAGTTCTACTGTAGATTCGATCTCCAACACAAGCAGCCTGTGGCCCCAGCATCCCAGTCAGCTCCAGATCTCACGGCATCCACGACGGAAGACATCCAGCGCCCCCCAGGGGCCAGGGGCATCCCCGCTCTGACCGCAGTACAGGAGGAGGATGTGCTACAATACCTCCGCAGACTCAACCCCAGGAAAGCCTCGGGCCCGGATGGGGTGTCCTCACTGTGACTGAGAACCTGCGCAATCCAACTAGCTCCCATCCTCACCTCCCTCTACAACAGATCCTTATCAGAAGGAAAGGTCCCCTCCTGCTTCAAAAGGTCCACAATCATCCCAGTCCCCAAAAAAACAGGGAACACGGAACTCAACAACTTCAGACCCATGGCCCTAACCCCCATCACCATGAAAGTATTCGAGAGGCTAGTGCTGGCCCACCTGAAGCACTCCACCAGCACCCTCCTCGATCCACTCCAGTTTGCCTACAGGGAAAACCGATCAGTTGACTATGCCATCAATGTCAGCCTGGCACACATCTATGAACACTTCGACAGTCCAGGAGCCTACGCTAGGGTCCTTTTCCTGGACTTCAGCTCGGCTTTTAACACCATCTGTCCGGACATTCTGATCGACAATCTTGAGCATCTTGGGGCAGATTCCCTCCTCTGCAGGTGGGTAAAGGACTTTCTCTCCAACAGAACTCAACGGGTCAAGCTTGGCAGTCGCATCTCCAGCGAGAGAACCACCAACGTCGGTGCCCCGCAGGGCTGCATGCTGTCCCCTCTCCTGTTCTCTCTGTACACCAACAATTGTACCTCAGCCTCCGACTCTGTCAAAGTTATCAAATTTGCAGATGATACCACGCTTATCGGTCTCATCGACAGAAACGGGGAGGACACTTACCGAAACGAAGTTGCGAGGATCTGTAACTGGTGCAAGGACAACAATCTTGTTCTCAATACAGCAAAGGCCGTGGAACTTATCGTGGACTTCCGGAAACTTCCTCCGGCCCCACTACCTGTGTTCATCGACGGGTCCGAGGTCTCCCGAGTCCAAAGCGTACGGTTCCTAGGTTCAACCCTAACAAGCGACCTCAAATGGGGGCAGAACACCACCAGAACCCAGAATAAAGCTCAGCAGCGGCTTTTCTTCTTACGCCAACTGAAAAAATTCGGAATGTCACGGGATCTGCTCACCAGCTTTTACTCTGCGACCATCGAATCCATCCTCTGCTGCTCCATCATCGTCTGGTACGCAGGAGCAACCGCCAAAGACAAATACAAACTCCACAGAGTGATAAAAAGAGCAGAAAAGATCATTGGCGCCCGCCTGCCCTCGCTAGATCTCCTCTACTCCACGAGAATGAAGACAAGGGCCTCCAAGATCTTACTCGACCCCTCCCACCCGGGCAGACGATACTTTGAGACCCTTCCACTGGGACGCCGGCTCAGATCCATCCCCGCCAAGACCACTAGGCGCATGAACACCTTCTTCCCCCAAGCAGTCCTCCTGTTGAACTCACTGAACTCAAAACTCCCCCCCCTGGCCTACATCCCAGGGACACTCCAGCCCCAGGCATCCCCTCCTCTCAGCTGCAATCTCTGACTGACATACATTCCTCACCTGTGCTTATTCGGTCTTGTGTCGCTGTTAGCAATCGCCATCTCTGGCGATTGCCTTCTCACCTGGTCTTCATGGTTGTGTGTTCATCGTCGCAGGGTGGTGACTAGATTGGTGAACACACATACCCTCTGTCACTTTGATCTCTCTCTTTCAGGGCTATCTTGCCCTGCGTTTCTTCCCTTCGTACAATTCCTGTCTGGCGTCTGTTGCAGGGCAGAGGAGCTGTTCCTCTGCACTCCACAGCTCCACCTGCCGACAGGAATTTCCCTCTACAGGTGCGTTGCACCTTTTGCTGGGTTCCCTCAAATTATACGCTTGTGGAGGATTTCCGCAGTGTCAGCGCACGTCCTGTGCGCTGATCATGGAGAGAATTCCACAATCGTTACAAAGACATTATTGAGCCTTGTTATCAGGTGACTGAAGCTCCCATCACCCCTCCCCCTCCGGAATTCAGTGACAGTCACATCCCGTGAAATCAAGTGACTCACCAGTGTGTGAAGAGCATGGGACTCGGGAAGTCATCTCACACAGCTGGACACCAGGACAGCGTCACTTTCTTATCTACTCCTGATCTGCAGCACACGGCTGTCTGTGTCACGGGGGATCAACAGAATGGGTCTCCAAAATTCACAGCCAGCTGCCTCTGCACAAAGTGCACATGTCTCCAGTGCAGAGGACAGCACAGGGATTCCTTTAAATCATGCCCCTCCCTCCTCTTCTTACTAGATGGCCACAGCAGCAACAGCATTGACTTGTGGGAAGCTACTGCTGATGCTATTGGTCAGATTCTCCTGCTCTGAGAGGAGGGCGGGACTAGGATCCTCTCTGTGACAAATGCACTGCTGCCCCGTAATACCGTGAAGGGGGCTCCAAAATGGAAGTGCCACGGCGAAACCATGACGCTTGGACCCTATGCAGTATGGAATATAAGGTCCAGAATTTGACCTTTTTTGTGAGTAGACAGACACACAGTACAAAAAGGCTGCCCCTAAAATCTCTACACCTGATGCCTTGCTTCATGAGAGAACCGGCCTTGGCCCTGCTTAATGCTGAACAACACTAATTCTGAAACTGCTTGGACTTGAGAACATTATTGCACAGAATGGGAATATGAATGCTTCACCCCGTTTTTTTTCCTATTAATTTTAACTCACATTCTGTCCTTGATTTCTATACTGTCTGTACTTTTATTGTATTGTATGCAAAGTCAAATTCCTTGTAAGTGCAAACGTATTTGGCTAAATAGAAGTGTGTGTGTATGTGTGTTACACTTACATGATGCAATGTTATCTGCATGCCTGTAAGAAGAGTGTTATATAATTAAACAAAAATTGTGTAAGTGTACATACACGGCATACAAATGTCTTTAGTTGCAAGGCAGGAACTAAGAAACAAGACTGCAGCATGCGGTTTTGAGCACCCATTCGCACCAGCAACAATTGTACACACACGACAACATATGGAGTAATCTCACAATGGAAGCAGTTTGTCACGGACTTCTAAAGGGGTCATTCCTTGTCTGCTTCTAAGTCTGCTGACTGCTGTCCAGTGTCCACAAACTGTCCGTTTTTAAGACATTCATACACACAATTGCAAGACAGTTTGCACTTCAAAAGTTGTGAGTGATCGGACGGTTTGATCTCTCGTGTTAGGGCTTGTCTGCAATTGTTGCACAAACTGTCATTGTTGCCTGTTTTGAGAGACGTTTGTATGCCTTGTGAATGGGCCTTAAGAAGCTCACTATCACACTTTTTCAACTGACAATGCCACTGAACGACTAAACACTCTGAGTAACTTAATAACTTCCCTCCTCTGCAACTACAGTTTTGAGTGGACAATGATTGTTTTGTAGTAAACTGTAATTTTTGTATTTAACAATACATACACAATTACATTCCGTACATTCATGTTTTAGCAGACTAAATACTTGAATAAATACACCCAAAATGTATGCTATAATTAGTATTTACCAGCAGTTTAAAAATGCCACATTCTTCATGGAATTTAGCTGCTACGTAATCCAGAAGGTCCATCTGATGTTCACCTATAAAACAGAGAAAGATGTAATTTTTATTTGTAGTTTGCAGTTACAGCTGTGTACTCTGCAGGAGTACACTGGCATTGGAATATTTAAATTTCCCACTACAGCTTCCCATTAGTCCACTGTTATGGAAAAACGGAAACTGGTGACAAATATATATAAGCCCCGGCCGGAAATTCACATAAGTTCCAGTGGGGTTTATTTGTATTTTCTTCATTCAAAGAGAAACAGATTCCAGGAGCAACACACCATCTTCTTCATACAAAAATCCACATCTTTATTCAACTTCTTTATTAAACTTCTTAAAAAGCAGTGGCAACAATCTTGGTATAAAAGATATACAATACTTATCGGCACATGAAGACTTAAAGAGACTCTGTAACATCAAAAACATCCCCTGGGGGTTACTCACCTCGGGTGGGGGAAGCCTCCGGATCCTAATGAGGCTTCCCACGCCATCCTCTGTCCCACGGGCGTCTCGCTGCAGCCCTCCGAACAGCCGGCGACAGACCCGACTGTCAGTTCAATATTTACCTTTGCTGGCTCCAGCGGGGGCGCTGTGGCTGCTTTCAGCTCCGAACTACACGGAAATACCCGATCTCAGTCGGGTCTGCTCTACTGCGCAGGCGACGGAAACTTGCGCCTGCGCAGTAGAGCAGACCCGACGGCGATCGGGTATTTCCGTGTAGTTCGGAGCCGACAGCCGTCAGAGCGCCTGCGCGGGAGCCGGGAAGGTAAATATTGACGTCATCTTTCACGGAGGGCTGCAGCGAGACCCCTGAGGGACAGAGGACAGCGTGGGAAGCCTCATTAGGATCCGGAGGCTTCCCCCACCCGAGGTGAGTACCCCCCGGGGGATCTTTTGACGTTACAGATCCTCTTTAAGGAGGAGCGGAGGAGGGTCCATTATTTGTATTTTCTGCCAAGTATGCATTGACAAAATGCTCAGGGTAGGAACACACTAGGCAGAATCGCATATGAGTTTTCATCTATGTGGTATGGAAAACACATATGTGATTCTGCCTAGTGTGTTCCTTGAGGCTAGGTGCACACTTAGCAGAAATGCTAGCGTTGTGGAAAACTATGGGCTTGATTCACAAAGCGGTGCAAAGTGTTTGCACGCCAGTGAAAAGCTCCTTATCACGCCTAAACTCACTTTAGGCATGATAAGAAGCAACTCGCGCGAATTTTCCGCGTGATAACTGAGTTATCACCGCTTTGTGAATCAAGCCCTATGCGTTTTTGCTGCTAATGGAAGTCTAAGGGCCGCAAGAAAAAAACGCATATAAAAAACGCATATGCGTTTTATATGCGTACGTTTTTAAAAATGCTGGTTTTGTTGCATAATATGCAAAAACGCATAAAAAACGCACATGATGAAAGTCAATGGGAATGCAATGGTACGCATTCTCATGCGTTTTTATATGCATTTTTTGTAAAAAAAATTGTGGTGTATTTCCGCTTCCTGTTGTCTTCCTAATGATTAGCATACAAAGCAATTGAAAAATGCATTCAAACCGCATGTGTTTTGTATATGCGAAATGCAAATGCATAAAAAATGCACGCAAAACGCTTTAAAAATGTATCTGGGGGGAAAAACTTTAATGCAAACGCAGTAAAAATGCAGCAAAAACGCACACACAAAAAAATGTACATGACAGAACACGTTCACCTTTCACGCTCTGTTATGTGTGCACCAAGGCTTGAGCCTTTCATGGATGGGTGTGAAATAAAGAAACAGAGCTCTTCCTAAAAGAGACACACGTAAGAAATGTGTTAATTACCTGATGAACTTTGATGAACTTTGAAATATGCTGACTGCTTCATTCTTGAATTGCTCTTCAGGTTAGGAACACACTAGGCAGAAACACTAGCGTTGCGGAAAACGCACATCATGCAAGTTAATGGGCCGCATGGAAAAATGCATGTTTGTGTTCTGCAATATGCGTTTTTTAAGACACCGGACATATTTTTCCAAAACGTATCTAAAACGCACATAAGGAATGTCAACAGTGTTGCAGAGGTATTGCATTTTAGCACATTTTTTATGCTTTTTTTTTTAAACCAAGTATTTCCGTTTCCTGTTCACTTTCTAGTGATTAGCACAAAATGCATATTAAATGCATAAAAAATGCATATGTGATTTATACTTGTGAACTGCAAACGCATTCAAACACACGCAAAACACAGGAAAATGCATGTGCAGAAAAAAAACGCAAAATGCAAATGCAATGAAAAAGCCCAAAAGCATATGCAGCAAAACGCATACTTTCACGCACTGCCTAGTGTGTTCGCACCCTAATACTTTAGCAAGTCTGGTGACTGCTATTTGAATGACTGAGCCTTGGAATGAGCATTTAGTATCAAATAGCCAGCATTTTCTTTGCCAGTAAGGCCTGGTTCACACCCTGATTGCAAAACGCAATTGCAATCACTTAGAGTTTTTGTTTTTTCAGTGCAAATTTTGGGGTTATTTTTCTGCGATTGCGATTTCCATTCAAGAGAACAAGAATCACATCATGATCGCAGCCAAAATGCTGCAGTCAGCTTGTTTACAAAGTATGCAAGTTGCAAATGCTGCAGTAAGAATGATCCCATAGGGATACATTTGCCAAAGCCCTTTGATCACCAGCGATCAGCAAAGTGCTGGAACCTTCCCCAAAAGCACCCCGGTGTGAACTAGCCCTAACTTTTTTGAACCAACATTTCATGATTTGAGTTGCTGATTTGCAATCTGGCCTGCCATGCTGGCTTTTGGACATTATTTTCTATAATTAAACCACTGATTCAGCTTATTGACATTCAGTGGCGTAGCTATAGTGCCATGGGCCCCAATGCAAGTTTTACACTGGGCCCCCAAGCACTCTATACATAACAATTGATACAGCTCACCAAAACATGCCAAAGACAACCACAGTGTCAGAGGTGCAAGAAGGGGATTGGGACAGGGGTGTAGCAATAGCCATAGCAGCCATAGCAACTGCTATGGGGCCCAGGAACAAAGGGGGCCCAGGATGTACTTGATGTGCTCACTATTAACTTGCCTTTGCTTCTCCACCCTCTGACTTAGCCCAAGGACTATACTCAGTGTACATTGCACAGGAGTGTAAATTGGCCAATGAACTCATATCCATAGGGTAGGGGGAGGTGGCATTGCTCAAGAGTGCCTAGTTCTGAGGGCCCCATGAAAATTTTGCTATGGGGCCCTATCATTTTTTTAGCTACGCCACTGGTTGGGGAACAGTTTGTTAATGATTACTACTGTTCAAAGCATCTACAGTGCTGCCCATAATTATTCATACCACTGGCAAATTTTGACTTAAAGTTACTTTTATTCAACCAGCAAGTAATTTTTTGACGGGAAATGACATACGTGTTTCCCAAAAGAAAATAAGACGATGTACAAGAGGCATTATTGTGGACAAAAAAAAAATCTCAGCTTTTATTTACATTTGAGCAAAAAGTGTCCAGTCCAAAATCATTCATACCCCTCTCAATAATCAATAGAAAAGCTTTATTGGCTAATACAGCAATCAACGCTTCCTATAATTGCAGACCGGCTTTTTTCATGTCTCCACAGGTATTTTTGCCCATTCATCTTTAGCAATGAGCTCCAAATCTTTCAGGTTGGAGGGTCTTCTTGCCATCACCCTGATCTTTGCTCCCTCCACAGATTCTCAAATGGATTCAAGTCAGGATTCTGGCTGGACCACTCCAAAACATTAATGTTGTTATCTGCTAACCAATTCCTCACCTCTTTTGCTATGTATTTGGGTCATTGTCATGCTGAAATGTCCACTGGTGCCCAAGGCCAATTTCCTCTACAGACTGCCTGATGTTGTCATTGAGAATCCTCATGTATTGCTCTTTTTTCATGGTGCTGTTTACTGTGATTAGGATTCCTGGTCCTTTGGCTAAAAAACACACCCAAAGCATTAGGTTTCCACCACGATGTTTGACAGTGGGGATGGTGTTCTTTGAGTTGAAGGCTTCTCCTTTTTTACACCAAATGAAGGAAACATCATTGTGACCAAACAATTTAATTTTTGTTTCATCTGACCATAACACAGAAGACCAGAAGTATTCTTCTTTGTCCAGATGAACATTTGCAAAGCCCAAGATAGCTTTTGTGTGCCTTATCTGGAGAAGTGGCATCCTCCTTGGTCTGCATCCATGGAACCCAGCAGTGTCTGTTGGATGGTCTGCCTTGAGACATTACCATTAGCAGAGCCCAGAGTCACCAGACTCGCCTTGGTGGTGATCCTTGGATTATTTTTCACCTCACTATCCTCCTGGCCAGCACAGGTGTCACTTTTGGCTTACGACCACATCCTCAGTAGTTTTCCACAGAGCGGAACATTTTGTATTTTTTAATAATACTTTGCAATGTAGCCACTGGAACTTGAAAACATTTAAAACATGTAGAAATGACCTTGTAGCCCTTTCCTGATATGTGAGCAGCCACCATGCGCAGCCACAGGTCCTCACTGAGCTCCTTTGTCTTAGCCATGACTGTCCACAAACCAACTGCAGAAAGTTGCTGTTTTTCACCTGCTGAATATTAAAACAATTGTTCCCAATTAATCAGGGTGATTAGGATGCTTTAGTACAGCTTGGGCTATTTGAAATGGTATAGAACTTTGGATTTTCCCACAGACTGTGACAGTTTGTGAAGGGTATGAATAATTTTGGACTGGACACTTTTTGCTCAAATGTAAATAAAAGCTGAGAAATGTGTTTTTTCCCCACAATAATGCCTCTTGTATGTCGTCTTTTTATCTTTTGGGAGACACCTATGCCATTTTGCATCTAAAAATTACTTGCTGGTTGAATAAAAGTAAATTTAAGTCAAAATTTGCTAGGGGTATGAATAATTATGGGCAGCACTGTATAGAAGTTATTATTGACAGCAGAGGACCAAAAGAGAGCTAATACTGCGTTTGAGGGAGGGCCCCTCAGGGCCCCTCTGGCAAAAGGGTGGTTGCAACCTCTGCATCCCCTATTGCTATGCCACTGTTGACAGTAATTAACGCATTTTCAATTTATATCTGTTATACAGACTGCCCAGCAAGCTCATGGTGAACGAAAATGCCTAGAAGTGGGTAAGGAGCTGAAAGGGATGAAAAAGCCTCCTTACTAAAATGCTATATAAAGCAGAATTTTGCCTTAACCAGTTCACCACTAAGGGGTTTTCCCCTTACGTACCAGAGCTATTTTAACCTTTCAGTGTTCCTCACATTAATTTGCCAATAACTTTATCACTATTTTTCACACATAAACGATCTACATCTTGTGGGGGGGGGAGGGGGGGGATTCACCTCAAATTGGGCTTTCTTTGGGTCGTACATTTTGCTAAGAATTATTTTATTTTATATGTATTTTAATGGGAATAATAGGTAACAAAAATACAATATTCATTATTTCTTAATTTTCAGCCATTGTAGTTTTTAAATAAAATGTGCAACTGTTGATAAAACCCACGGTGAGGCCTTCTGGATCCACTGTCTTATTTCAGTTCCTATGCCCCAATCTCCTCCGCAGTCTTCACCTTGTGCGGCATGTCCCAACACCAGGTTACACCCAGGCCTTGATATGCGAAAGGTATAGAAACTGAAGGGAGCAAGAAAGAGGAACCAATACAGCCACTAGAATATACAATACACTAGACAGGTACAAGCGGTAATCAGACAGTCTGAATCGGCAACAGGAGAACAGAATAGCACTGTGCAGAATCACACAGACACAGACAATCCAATATCAAGCCAGAGGTCATACACGGAAGATCGGATAAACGGTATTAAAGAATGGGGCAAAAGGAAGGTCAATAAGGGTCCCAAGGTCGGTCCAGGCAGCAATTCAATAACAAGGTCAGTAGGCAAGCAAGGTCATACACAGAAATCCACAGTAAGAATAACACACCCAGCGGTGTTGCACAAGGCAGCTAACGCTATCACGGGAGAAGTACTCTTGTGAGCCAGCCCTTTAAATAACCCTCCATACACTCAGGACCCACCCACACCCACCAGGACTACAATACCCATGATCCGCAGCCAGGGCCGGATTTAGGCCAAGGCCGCCTAGGCCATGGCCTAGGGCACCAAAGAAGCAAGGGCACCAAAGCAGCAGGCTAAATTGGTGCAACATTTGCAAGCTTGCAAATGTTGCAATGCAGGGAGATCAGGCGAGCACCTGACAGCGGTACTCTGCTGCTAGCCGCCTGTGCAGCAGCTACCTTGCTCTCTGTGCACGTTTGCATTGTGGCCGGCAGCTATGGATTTGGGCAGCATTTGAGACAGAAAGGAAAAGGAAGCTTCTGCACTGGAGACGAGTGGAGAAATGAGTGACACTGATGGCTGCTGTGGTGTGAAGGCAAGCTAACTACCTATACTGAAAGGGGGGTGAGAAAAGGGGGAATTAAGGGTGTCACCTGGCTACCTATACCGGAGGGAAATGGGGGGGGTGTCACCTGGCTACCTATAGTAGAGGGAAGGGGTCATCCCGCTACCCATACTGAAGGGGGGCAGCAGGTGACAGTGGCCTTGGGCGATAAAGAGTACAATCCGGCCCTGTCCGCAGCAAGAGAGTGCGGAATAGGACACTCTGTACCTTTAATTCTTGCACTGCCCTGATTGGCTAGCGCCACCGGCGCGGTGCATAAGAACGGTGGGTAGCTGCGCACGCCCACCTAACAGAAAAGCCAGTGCACGCTTTTTCCTGCACCACCGCGAGGATGCCGCTGGAAGAGGAAGGCTGCGCTCACTGTGAAATTAATAATTAATAATTTCAGACCAGTGACCCTCACATCCGTTGTCATGAAGATCTTTGAGAAAGTGGTCCTATCTTTTCTTGAGGACACTGCACCAACTGGACCTGTTTCAATTTGCATACAGAGCGAATAGATCCACTGACGACGCAATCAACATCTGCCTGGAGTACATCACAGACCATCTGACCCGTGGGGGTCAACGATCCTACCGGTTACGCCGACGCTACCTCAGGGATGCTCGCTGAGGTAGCTTCGGCGTAACCGGTAGGATCGTTGACCCTCACAGCCCCGTCCATCTCCCTTTACTCTGGTAAGCTCTGCGTTGCTTTCTTATTTACTGGTATACTGACTCTTTCTCATATTCTGGTATGGTCTTTATCACTGCGGACTCTAATCTTTTTCTCTGGTTCTTTGGATGTTGGTTTCTTTTCCTCTTTTTTTCACGGGCTACACCTCTTCCTTCTTTGCTCATTTTTAATGCAGTCCTATACTGGATCTTGAATCTTTGCATTAGCACCTTATTTTCTTGGGATTCATTGCACCACATATTTGTGGTAAATATACCTCTTATTTATGGAGTAGCACTAGCACCTTATTTTGTTAAAGGGACTCCGAGCTCTGATTAAAAATAAAATTTGAACTTACCCGGGGCTTTCTCCATCCCAGCCCTGGTCGGGACGTCCCACGCCGGCCTCCTGGCTCTTCTCCCGGCGGCTGTCCGCATAGCGCGGACAGGCCGGGCCCCCGGGCGACACTGGCGAGTGTCGGGGCTTCTTCTTCCTCATACGTCACGAATGACGTCACACGCCGGCCGCCGCGCGTCATGACGGCGGCCGGCGTGACAGCACGGCGCATGCGCGATTAAACCGCGCATGCGCCGTGCTGTCACGCCGGCCGCCGTCATGACGCGCGGCGGCCGGCGTGTGACGTCATTCGTGACGTATGAGGAAGAAGAAGCCCCGACACTCGCCAGTGTCGCCCGGGGGCCCGGCCTGTCCGCGCTATGCGGACAGCCGCCGGGAGAAGAGCCAGGAGGCCGGCGTGGGACGTCCCGACCAGGGCTGGGATGGAGAAAGCCCCGGGTAAGTTCAAATTTTATTTTTAATCAGAGCTCGGAGTCCCTTTAATATTGTATTTGCACATTTACATACCAGTACATTATATGAATTTATGCTTCTGGTGATTTTCATGATTGTTTATTATTATTTTTTTCTGATCAGAAGCAACATTGACCCAGCGACCCACCTCATTTGTGATGATTATTCATTATTTTTGGTGGGCCGCATATTATTGGAGCAATGTGCTAATGATTTTGAGAACTAAGAAAGCTGAACAGACTCGGTATTAAACTGTTTATCATCAACTATGGAGTTCATGGATGGGGATAGGCCTGGGGATCTTCATTGTTTTTAATCTTGATTGTTGCTCAATAAAACTTTTTCTAAGGTACTGCTGTCGTTCTGGACAATAATTGATATTTATGACATAAAAGAGAGGGACTACTGCTTTCTTGTTTCTGAAGATACCACCATTGTTGGCCTCATAAACAAGAACGACGAGCAGGCCTACCGGCAGGAGGTGATCAGGATCTGCCACTGGTGCAGGGAGAACAAGCTGGTTCTCAACACTACCAAAACTGTTGAGAAGCTCATTCACTTCAGAAGGCAAAGCACCACACCCCGTCCGATCTACATAGATGGGTCTGAAGTTGAAAGAGTATCCAGTGTTCGCCTCCTGGGCGCAACAATCTCAGATGACCTGAACTGGAAGATGAACACTGTCTCAACCCAAAAGAAGGCCCAGCAGAGGCTTTTCTTCCTGCGTCAATTAAAAAAGTTCGGCATAATGGCCCAGAAGAACTTCTAAAGTCCTTTTACTCTGCCACTATCGAGTCCGTCCTCTGCTCCTCCATCCTCATCTGGTACACTGGTGCTTCTGCCAGTGACAGATACAAATTACAGAGGGTCATCAGAACAGCAGAGAAAATAATTGTGAAGCCCCTCCCCCCACTGGAGGTGATTTACAACTCCAGGTTGAGGTCCAGAGTGAAGAAGATTGCCAATGATCCATCACATCCAGGTCATCATTTCTTTACGCGGTTTCCATCGGGCCGGAGGTTTCGTGCTGTCCACAACAAGACAATGAGACACAGAGACACTTTTCTTCCCCACAGCGGTGAGACTCTTAAACTCCAACTAAGTCCCTAGGGCCTCCCATAAAGATGTACCTTTTTAGTTGCTGAGCCCATGTTACTGAGAGTGTTATTTTTGAACCCCCTTGCCATTCCAATTCTTACGGCAAGGGGATAGCGCAGCACTTTTTAATTTATTTTTTTTAAATCATGTAGCGAGCCCAGGGCTCGCTACATGATAGCCGCTGACAAGCGGCATCCCCCTACCCACTCCGATCGCCTTCGGCGATCAGAGTAAGCAGGAAATCCCGTTCAGAATGGGATTTCCTGCTGGGCTTCCCGGGCGGGATGACGTCACCGACGTCCTGGACGTCGGGACGTCAGAGGGAATCCCGATCCACCCCTCAGCGCTGCCTGGCACTGATTGGCCAGGCTGCGCAAGGGGTCTGGAGGGTGGGGCAGCGCGGCGGGCAGCGGCGAATCGGCGGCGAGCGGCAGCGATCGGAATATGCACGCAGCTAGCAAAATGCTGAGCTCGGGATAACCGGCAAGAAGGTTAAAGACTGCCCGTTTGTCCTTCGTTGTTACTTAACTTTATTTTTTTTTGCACTGTTATTGCTTCCTTGGAAATGTCTCTATCTTTCTCTTGCACTATCCTTTTCTCACTGTCTTTTGCTGATGCTGCTGTAACATATCTTCTTAATGTCCGTGTCACTGTCAATCAATGTTAATCGCCAATTTTTGAGCCTGTTTTGTTGCTAAAACCAATTCCGGGCATGACCCAGTCATGCTTGGAGAAATAAAAGGATTCTGATGCGGATTCTGATTCTCTAAAGAAATAATTCTTAACCCCAAAGACATTGCTAATGCATCTAAGGACTATTATACTCAATTTTATTATCTACAGTCAGATCCTAATGTTAGGTACACACGATGCAATTTTCTGACAGATTTACTGTCACATCGACTATGTCTGATCTGATTTCCGATCAATTTTCCAATTGATTTTCTGTTCATTTCTATGGAAAATCATTTGGAAAATCGATCAGAAATCAAATTGTACATGCTAGAAATAGTCTATCTGCCTGTAAATCTGTCAGAAAATTTCATCATGTGTACCTAGCATAAGACCTCCCCAACCATAATCATTGATACGCTTAGAAAAATGACAAAAAGACACAGAGATACCGGGAGCCCAATATAGTGTAATACCATTGATATGGAGGAGAAATAGTATGTAGTATTCAAAAATACTCACAAAGGTGGGTTGCAGAGGATGCAACCACTCATACAAGCATGTGGAGAAGTACCATCCCCACTCTGCCTTTGTGAGAGGATGTGGTGGTCGCTGCTCCAGAAAAAGTAGTGGCTTTACCTCTCAAACTGGGAGTTCAACGACTAAGTATACTCCTCCTCAGGGGTTACTCATATAGATTAGGGGAATGTAGGAGGCGCCCAATCAATAATAGAGGTAAGGGTATCCTACCTTGAGGTTGTCGCATTCAAGAATGTCAATTTTTCAATAAAAAGTATAACAATTTTTATTGTGCACAACAGACAACACGTTTCGCGGCAAATAAATGCTTCATCAGGTCAAGTTCAAGTGCCTTAACCCTCCTCTTATGTTAGGGTCAGAACCGACCCGTTTTCAGGTTTTGAATGTCTATAAGTATCACATAAATTTGTTTATTGCATCAATATTTTTTTACTTTGTCAGGAACCTCTATTTAAACAATGTAATAGAAAAATAATCCTTTTCACTAAATTAGAAAATACTGTGGTCAAAATTATGACGTTTATGGTGTTAGGGTCAATTCTGACCCAGTTATGATATAGGATTATAGAACACTAATAAGTGCCAAAACAGAGATACTAGAGCAAAATCTGACAAGCTTGCTCCCATAAGGGATGTCTGGGAGAAATGGGTTCAGCTCCTTCCACTAATGTTTTACCCTGGGCCTCAGGTAACAGTAGATGAACGTTTGATCCCTTTCCGTGGAAATTGCCCCTTCCGGCAGTATATGCCCAGTAAGCCAGGCAAATACGGCATAAAAATCTGGGCAGCCTGTGATGCAAAAACAAGCTATGCATGGAACCTACAGATTTACACCGGCAAACCCGAAAGTGGCATCCCTGAGAAAAAAGAAGGACACCGTGTAGTCCTTGATATGACTACTGGACTGCGGGGTCACAATATCACATGTGACAATTTTTTTACCAGCTATGACCTTGGACAAGAACTTCTCAGGAGGAAACTTACCATGGTAGGCACAATAAAAAAAATAAACCTGAGCTGCACACTGAAATTTTGCAAGTGAAGAACAGAGCTCCACTTTCTTCAAAATTTGCTTTTACAGACACCACCACTGTTGTTTCATATTGTCCCCAAAAAATTAAAATGTGATACTTACCGTATATACTCGCAAGCAAGCCGAATTTTGACCCCCCAAAAGTGGGCCAAAAGTTGGGGGGTCGGCTTGCTTGCGAGTCATGGGTGGATAGGTGCTGTCCCTCCCCGCTCCCCGCTCCCCCCGCCGCTGCTATTACCTTAGGCGGCGCCGCTTCCTCTATCCCCGTCCTCCTCCGGTAAGTAACTCATTCACAGCAGCGCGCCCCCCGCTGCTGTGATGACGCAGGAAACCATAGAGAGCGGTTCCCATAGTAACGGCATCGCCGCTACAGGAAGCCGCTCTCTATGGTTTCCTCGTCATCACAGCAGCGAGAGGCGCGCTGCTGTGAATGAGTTACCGGAGGAGGACGGGGATAGAGGAAGCGGCGCCGCCTAAGGTAATAGCAGCGGCAGCCGCGGGGGAGCGGGGAGGGACAGCACCTACCCACCCACCTACCCACCCATACTGGGGCACTATGCTAGCTATATGGGGCACTATGCTAGCTATATGGGGCACTATACAAGCTATACTGGGGCACTATACAAGCTATACTGGGGCACTATACAAGCTATAATGGGGCACTATACTAGCTATAATGGGGCACTATACTAGCTATAATGGGGCACTATACTAGCTATATGGGGCACTATGCTAGCTATATGGGGCACTATACAAGCTATACTGGGGCACTATACAAGCTATAATGGGGCACTATACAAGCTATAATGGGGCACTATACTAGCTATAATGGGGCACTATACTAGCTATAATGGGGCACTATACTAGCTATAATGGGGCACTATACTAGCTAAACTGGGGCACTTCACTAGCTATACTGAGCACTATACTAGCTATACTGAGCACTATACTAGCTATACTGAGCACTATACTGGCTATACTGAGCACTATACTAGCTATACTGAGCACTATACTAGCTATACTGAGCACTATACTGGCTATACTGAGCACTATACTGGCTATACTGAGCACTATACTAGCTATACTGAGCACTATACTAGCTATAATGAGCACTATACTAGCTATACTGAGCACTATACTAGCTATACTGAGCACTATACTAGCTATACTGAGCACTATACTAGCTATACTGAGCACTATACTAGCTATACTGGGGCATTTTACTAGCTATACTGAGCACTACCTACCTATACTGGGCACTATACTAGCTATACTGGGACATACTGGGGGGATCACGCGGCCAGCGTTTCCTACCCCCGGCTTACATGAGGGTCAATCATTTTTTCCTGTTTTTTGGGGTAAAAGTGGGGGCTTACATGCGGGTCGGCTTGCTTGCGAGTATATACGGTATGTCCACTTTTCACAAAGATGCAGCTGTGTCATCAAGAAGTGACAAAAAGCCCACAATTATCCTGGATTACAATAAAAACAAAGGGGGAGTGGACAACCTGGACAAGCTGACTGCTACCTATACTTGTCAGCGAATGACCAGCGGATGGCCGATGGTTGTGCTTTATAACATCCTAGATGTGTCTGCATACAATGCATTTGTGTTATGGACCCACATCCACCCAGGTTGGAACACAAAAAAGAATAACAAGCGGAGAATATTTCTCGAGGAGCTAGGAAGTTCCCTTGTCAAGGCCCACATTGAGCAAAGGAAACGGGTGTCTCGAGATCCAATCGCTGCAGCCATGATCAGACAGATGCAGAGTTCATCAAGCACACCATCAACAACACAAAGAGAATCAGTGCCAGCATCCTCATCATCATCTAGCCTTGCCACAACATCAACCAGCACAGCCACAACTCCAGTGATGCCATCTGATTCTAAAAGAAAGAGATGTCAGGTCTGCCCCAGCAATAAGGACAGAAAGACACACACATTATGCTTCCACTGTAAAAAATATATCTGCAAAGAACATGCTAAAAGTGTCAGCTTTTGCCACACATGCATCTAAAAACACCCACACAAACACATGCAAGTTCTTGCACAAAGATGCTTTGAAACTAGTACTTGATTTCTATTGGTTTGCCTTGCTTGATTGTGTGTTTGTTTGACCTTGCAAGTCTACATTTTGTATTATTACTTGCTTTTCATTGTTTATGAATGTTTTATGTAAAAAAAAAAGACTTTTGGCTATATTCTTGAAGTAAATATATATGGGTCAAAATTGACCCTAACACCATCAATGTTATTATAGTTAATGTTATTAAAATAAAAATATAAATATAAAAAAATATTTAAGAGATGTGTTCAAATACTCCTCAGCAACATTCTGGTGACATAACAACCTTTTATTTACTTATAATATTCTATTTAGGTTTATTTTACCATTTTTTAAATTTGAAAATGAGAAGTATGCTATCAAAAGAAAGGTTAAAAAGGGGTCACACCAAAAATATTAAAACCAATCTTTTCAAGGATAAAGAAGCCTAACAAGGTAACCAAGAGGTAAGAAACAAATTGGATGATAAATATTTGTTCAGAGGGTATTTTATGGCTGATTTAAGACACGGGTCAAAACCGACCCGTTAACATCATGGATAGTAACAGAAAGCTAACATAAGAGGAGGGTTAAAAGGAAAATTGACAGGAGCTCAGAAACCAAATTACATATATTACATTACATATATTACATTACATATAAAAAATACATATATAGCAAAAATAATAACAAAACCATAGTCGATCATAACCATATACATGGCGTATAGCTTCCCTTTAAAAAAGCTGTGATATGCTATTAGGATAGATAGCAAGGACCAAACATATGGATGAATAGAAAGATAGAGATACAATTAAGAGGAAAAAGAATGCCTATAAGGTCTTAAAACAGGAGAGGACCGAGGCTGCACTAAGCAATTATAAGGAGTGCAATAAAAATTGTAAAAAAGAAATTAGGCTGGCAAAGATTGAAGCTGAAAATCAAATTGCTAGGGATATCAAATCTGACTCAAAAAAGTTTTACAAGTACATCAACTCTAAAAAAAGAAAGGTTGACTGTATAGGACTCCTAAAGGATGAGGGTGGGAACTTAATGGTGGATGACCAAGGTAAGGCAGAGTTATTAAATGCTTTCTTTGCTTCTGTATTCACAAAGGAAACAGCACAGTTGGAAATTACAGATGCAGAGGAGTCTCTATCTTCCAACTGTAATATTAAATACTTAATGCAGGAAGAAGTGAAGGCAAGACTAAATAAATTAAAAATAGACAAGGCCCAGATAGCATGCATCTTCTGGTCCTAAGGGAATTAAGTTCAGTTATAGATAAACCACTCTAGTTCAACTGGCAGAGTCCCAGTGGATTGGCGTACAGCCCACGTTTTCTCATTATTTAAGAAGGGCAAAAAATCAGATCCAGGAAATTATAGACCTGTAAGCTTAACATCAGTTGTATGCAAACTATTTGAGGGGTTACTAAGAGATACTATACAGGACTTCATAGTAGAAAATAATCTTATTTCTCAGCATCAACATGGGTTTACTAAAGACATGTCCTGTTTGAGTAACATGCTCGGCTTTTATGAGGTAGTGAACGCTAATGTGGATATTGGGAATGCTGTAGATGTGATATACTTGGACTTTGCAAAGGCCTTCGACACTGTTCCCCACAAAAGTCTGGTGCAAAAGTTGAGGAGGCAGGGACTGTGGAAGAGTCTGTGTGCATGGATAGGGAACTGCATTTTGGTCGTACCAATGGTCTGGCACCATACAAAATAAATGGGATACAGTTGGGGACATCAAACTTGGAGAAGAACTTAGGATTACTCATCGACAACAAGTTAAATAATCGTACTCAATGCCAAGCCACTGCATCTAAAGCTAACAAAATTTTGGGATGCATTAAAAGGGAAATAAAAACTTGAGATGCTAGCATAATATTGCCCCTGTTTAACTCTCTAGTAAGGCCACATCTGGAATATGGAATTCAGTTCTGGGCACCACATTACAAAAAAGATATTGCAGTTTTAGAGCAGGTGCAGAGACGAGCAACAAAATCGATACGTGGGATGGAAGGTCTCACCAAGAAAGGTTAGATAAACTGGGTTTATTTAGTCTAGAGAAAAGACGCCTTAGAGGGGATCTAATTAACATGTATAAATACATAAGAGGGCAATATAATAGCTTGGCAGATTAGCTTTTTTTCCCTAGGCCTTCTCAAAGGACTAGAGGACATGATCTGCGCATGGAGGAAAAACGTTTTAGCCATTTCTTTAGGAAAGGGTTCTTTACAACTTACTGTAAAGAACCCTTTCCTAAATAAATGGCTAAAACGTGGAATGCATTGCCACAGGAAGTCGTTATGGCAAACTCTATACCTGCATTTAAAGGGGGCTTAGATGCTTTCCTTGCGTTGAAAGACATCCATGGCTACAATTACTAGGTAATACCTAATGATGTTGATCCAGGGATTTTATCTGATTGCCATCTGGAGTCGGGAAGCATTTTTTTCCCTTTTGGGGCTAATTGGACAATGCCTTGTAAGCGTTTTTTTGCCTTCCTCTGGATCAACAGGGATATGTGAGGGAGCAGGCTGGTGTTGTACTTTGTTCTCTGGTTGAACTCGATGGACGTATGTCTTTTTTCAACCAAAATAACTATGTAATAACTATGTAATATAAAAAATATATAAAAAATATGTATATATATCCTATATAATAAAATACAAGTGTCCCTGCATCTGTCCCTGTGTCAGTGCTTTGCGCTACTGCGCATGTCAAGCACTGACAGCCGTTGGGACAGGACGCAGGTGAGTGGGCCGGCCAGCCCCTGATAAATCACAAATCACGTGACGAAACCTGTAGGGCAGAGCCTGGAGGATGCACGCAAACCAACTTCTTAGTACTGCCAAACCGGGACATGTGAGAGGTGACCAGGACCGAAGTGGAGCGGTATTGTTATATGCAATTGTTCAAGTATACCTACTGTATGTACACAGTTTTTATTTGGGGCCATTTGGGCGCATATTAAAACGGTTTTACACTTTGAGAGTTACAGTACATGGTCTTTATAAATGCTGGAGAATGACGTTGAGAATGTTATGAAAAGTTGAAAGAATTTATCCGGTGAGCAGGGCATGAAAGGGGGGCTGTGTCAATCCATTCACTCATGGTGGTAGTTATTCTCTTGCACAGTGTGTGTTTTGCACAAGGGTGAACTGTGGAGGCATTACTCACTATGAGAGCATACCTCTCACTGTGTTTTTATTTTTAAGGTCATTCAATTTGGATTGCCTGTGTATGGCAGTCTGGCGTGGCTAACCTGGTTGAAAATTATCTGAGACTTGTCCTTCATATATAGTCAGCAGCCGGCATTAAAAGAGAATAAGGATATCAGAGACTGAGCGCAACATCACAGTGACAAGTTTAGATAGCTGTACTGCCTGAGTAATTCTGAGGTGTGTGGACAGGAATGTGATGTTAAAGGCTTAGAACAATAAAGATAAATAGAAAAATTCAAACTCTGGTTTTAAAAAATTATATATAAAAATAAGACATGGATGTGAAAACATTGGGATATGGCATTATGAGACTGGGGTGATTAGGTTCAGTACCCCCAAATATTATAAAATACTAAAAATATGGAGGAGGATGAGTAAGTCAGGCCCCTGGGGCATATGATGTGATTGTATACAGTGGGATAAGAAAGTATGGGCAACCTTGTTAATCGTCATGATTTTCCTGTATAAATCGTTGGTTGTTACGATAAAAAATGTCAGTTAAAGTGACTCCGAGCTCAGAGTAAAAATAAAATTTGAACTTACTCGGGGCTTTCTCCATCCCAGCCCTGGTCGGGACGTCCCACGCCGGCCTCCTGGCTCTTCTCCCGGCGGCTGTCCGCATAGCAAGTACAGGCCGGTCCCCCGGGCGACACTGGCGAGTGTCGGGCCTTCTCCTTCCGTATACGTCACGAATGACGTCACACGCCGGCCGCCGCGCGTCATGTTGGCGGCCGGCGTGACAGCACAGCGCATGCGCGGTTTAATCGCACATGCGCCGTGCTGTCACGTGCTGTCCCCCGGGCCAGTGTCGCCCGGGGGACCGGCCTGTCCGCGCTATGCGGACAGCCGCCGGGAGAAGAGCCAGGAGGCCCGCGTGGGACGTCCCGACCAGGGCTGGGATGGAGAAAGCCTCGGGTAAGTTCAAATTTTATTTTTACTCTGAGCTCGGAGTCCCTTTAAATACATCAAATAGGAGAGACACACAGTGATATTTGAAAAGTGAAATTAAGTTTATTGGATTTACAGAAAGTGTGCAATAATTGTTTAAACACAATTAGGCAGATGCATAAATTTGGGCACAACAAAAAAGAAATGAAATCAATATTTAGTAGATCCTCCTTTTGCAGAAATTACAGCCTTTTAAATACATCCTGTAGGTTCCAATGAGAGTCTGGATTCTGGCTGAAGGTATTTTGGGCCATTCCTCTTTACAAAACATCTCTAGTTCATTCAGGTTTGATAGCTTCCTAGCATGGACAGCTCTCTTTAACTCACACCACAGATTTTCAATTATATTCAGGTCTGGGGACTGAGATGGCCATTCCAGAACGTTGTATTTGTTCCTCTGCATGAATGCCCTAGTGGATTTTGAGCAGTGTTTAAAGTCGTTGTCTTGTTGAAAGATCCAACCCCGGCACAGCTTTTGCTTTGTCACTGATTCCTGGACATTGGTCTTCAGAATCTGCTGATACTGAGTGGAATCCATGCGTCCTTCAACTATGACAAGATTCCCAGTCCCTGCAGTGGCCACACAGCCCCACAGCATGATGGAACCACACCACATTTTACTGTAGGTAGCAGGTGTTTTTCTTGGAATACTGTGTTATTTTTCCTCCATGCATAACGCCCCTTGTTATGCCCAAATAACTAAATTTTCGTTTTATCAGTCCACAGCACCTTATTCCAAAATTAAACTGGCTTGTCCAAATTTGCTTTAGCACAACTCAAGCGGCTCTGTTTGTGCTGTGGGTGGAGAAAAGGCTTCCCCTGCATCACTCTCGCATACAGCATCTCCTTGTGTAAAGTGCGCCGAATGGTTGAACGATGCACAGTGACTCCATCTGCAGCAAGATGATGTTGTAGGTCTTTGGTGCTGGTCTGTGGGTTTACTCTGACTGTTCTCATCATTCGTCGCTTCTGTCTATCTGAGATTTTTATTGGTCTGCCACTTCAAGCCAAACTTGAACTGAGTCTGTGGTCTTCCATTTCCTCAATATGTTCTTAACTGTGGAAACAGACAGCTGAAATCTCTGAGACAGCTTTCTCTATTTGATCCCCTTCAATACTCTTTCAAATAATTGGATTCACCTGTGTATGTAGGTCAGGGGTCACTGAGCTTACCAAGCCAATTTTAGTTCCAATAATTAGTTCTAAAGGTTTTGGGATCAATAAAATGACACCTGCCTAATTTTATTTAAACAATTATTGCGCACTTTCTGTAAATCCAATAAACTTCATTTCACTTCTAAGTATCTATATGGAGGAAAACTAGACTTAAAGGGACACTTAAGTCAAACAAAAAAAAATGAGTTTTACTCACCTGGGGCTTCCAATAGCCCTCTGCAGCTGTCCGGTGCCCTCGCCGTCTCCCTCCGATCCTCCTGGCCCCGCCAGCAGCCACTTCCTGTTTCGGTGACAGGAGCTGACAGGATGGGGACGTGAGTGATTCTTCGCGTTCCTGGCCACAATAGCGCCATCTATGCTGCTATAGCATATATCATATACCATATAGCAGTATAGAGGGTGCTAATGTGTCTGGGAACGCGAAGAATCACTCGCGTCCCCAGCCTGTCAGCTCCTGTCACCGAAACAGGAAGTGGCTGCCGGCGGGGCCAGGAGGAGCGGAGGGAGACGGCGAGGGCACCGGACAGCTGCAGGGGGCTATTGGAAGCCCCAGGTGAGTAAAACTCATTTTTTTTGTTTGACTTAAGTGCCCCTTTAACCAGGAATTCCTACAGTACAAGACCAACCTGCTGCAATTCCACACTGCCCTTGCTCATGCAAAGCAGGAATACTTTACCAAACTCATCGGAGCACAAGCTTCCAACCCCCGGCGTCTTTTTGCCACTTTCAACTCCCTGCTTAAACCCACCCCCCACCCTCCATTTCCTCCCTCTTTGCCACAGATTTAGCCACCTACTTCACCAACAAAATTGTCTCCATCCGGCAGGAAATATCCAATCTCCAATCTTCACTTCCCACCCCCTCCCAACCAGCTCCTCCTCCACCCTATCCTCCCCTCACATCCTTCACTCCTACTACCACCAAGGAAGTCAACCACCTACTGCAGACTTCCCATACCACTACTTCCCCCCTTGACCCCATCCCTTCTGATTTACTCCAGCCTCACTTCACAGAATTGGCCCCAGTCCTCACTACCCTGTTCAACCTCTCCCTATCCACAGCCACCTTCCCCTCAGACTTCAAGCAGGCCACTGTACTACCCCTGCTCAAGAAACCCTCCCTCGACCCTCGCTACCCTCCAACTACCGTCCTATCTCCCTCCACCCCTTTGCCTCAAAACTCTTTGAGCGTCTGGTTCACAAACGCCTGACCCAGTACCTCAATGCCAACTCACTGCTAGACCCACTGCAATCTGGATTTCGGCCTGCCCACTCAACCGAAACTGCTCTCACCAAAGTGGTCAACGACCTTGCCTTAGCTAAAGCTGAAGGTAAATACTCCATTCTCCTCCTCCTTGACCTTTCAGCAGCTTTTGACACAGTAGATCATCCCCTACTCTTCCAGTCCCTCCAGTCCATGGGCATTCACGATCTCGCCCTGTCCTGCCTTTCATCCTACCTCTCCAACCGCTCCTTCACGACCGCCTTCAATGAGTTCTCGTCCACCCCCAACCACCTCTCGGTGGGAGTCCCCCAAGGTTCGGTCCTTGGCCCCCTACTGTTTACCCTATACACATCCTCCATTGGCAAGGTTATCTCCTCCATGGGTTTTAACTATCATCTGTATGCAGATGATACCCAGATCTACCTCCACACCCCTGACATATCCACCACTAACATGGACAAGGTATCCTCCTGCCTATCAGCCATCTCCTCCTGGATGTCCGCTAGGTTCCTGAAACTAAATCTAGACAAAACAGAATTTATGATCTTCCCACCCCGGCCATCCATGAACCTAAAAACACACTAAATTTAGCATTCAGTATGGAGGCAGTGTTGGTGGGTTTTCTGGATGTGAGAGGTCCAGAACCTGGGTGTGAGAGGTCCAGGCCCACCTGCACTCCCCTCCAGGTATCACGTGTTGGCCTTGGGGCCCCGGCCAGTGAGAGAGGTCCAGGGCCCCTGGCCATCGTGTGAACCAATCGTGTGTTTTTAAACGTTTTCTTTCAGCTCTAGGACATGGCAGACAGGTGAGCGGTTAGGGAGGGACCCCTGTGGGAGGGATGCTTGCACGGGGCGGTCCTGCTAGCGACGCAGTCTTGCGATGGCGTCCAACTGAAGCCTCCCACCTGAATGCTAATGGCTGCTAGATGTGGTATGGCAGGTAAAGGGTGTATGACAGTGCATCCTGATTGGCTGACGAGCACCTGCTGACCAATTTCAAATGTAGCTGGATGCATGTACTGCTGTGTTCTATTGCTTGTGTGTGTTGAATTTAACCATCCATGAACCTCCCAGATGTGCATGTCACCGTTAACCACACTACCATTCGCCCTACCTCTCAAGCCCGCTGTCTGGGTGTCACCCTGGACTCCGCACTCTCCTTCACTCCCCACATCCAAAACCTCACAAAGTCCTGCAACTTCCACCTTCGTAACATCTGTAAGATTCACCCTTTCCTGACCTCTGCCACCACCAAACGCCTCATCCATGCCCTCATAATTTCCCGCCTTGACTACTGCAATGCCCTGCTGTCTGGTCTCCCTATGACCCAAACAGCCCCACTGCAGTCCAGAATCAGAATCAGAATCATTTATTTCGCCAAGTACAACGGGGGTTGTACCCGAAATTATTTTTGGCACATACAGGGTCGGTGATGGTACAGAAAAAAACGCAAGCAGTAACGTACAATACATTAGAAGTGAGTACACAGTGCATGGAACATGATACTTAGTTACATAGTTACATAGTGGAAGGTCCCGAGGGGACATCCAAGTGCTATGTGAGTGGAGTCGCCACCTTCTCTGCAGCGCTCAACAGCTCTGCCGATATTTGGATGCCCCCTAGAATTCCGAGGAAAGAAGCGTAGAGAGATATAGAGAATAGAAACTTACAGATGGACCCAGGAGAAGGACTGGAGGAGGACAGCCCCACTGCAGTCCATCATGAATGCGGCAGCCAGAATTATCCACTGCTCCCATCGCTCCACCATGGCAGATCCCCTCCTAGAATCCCTCCACTGGCTTCCTATCCAGTCCAGAATCAGATTCAAGATACTGTGTCTGACCTACAAATCTGTCCACAAAACCTGTCCAATCTACATTTCCGATCTTACTCAGAGGTACACACCTAGCCGCTCACTCCGCTCTTCCAATGAACTTCGCCTAACCGCCCCCCGTATCACCCAGTCCCATGCACGCCTCCAGGACTTCTCAAGAGCTGCTCCACCACTATAGAACTCCCTACCTCCACCCATTAGGGCAGCCCCCTCCTTCAACATTTTCAAGAAAGCCCTCAAAACTCACCTTTTCACTCTGGCCTACTACCCCTCACAAGTGCTCTAAACCCACAGCTGAACTCTGGTCCCCTACCTTTCGTGTCCTTACCTCTCCCTCTAGATTGTAAGCCTTTGGGCAGGGTCCTCCTCCTTTTGTGTCCTACCTGATCATGCACCTCCATTACTGTGAACCCATGCTATGCATCTGAGTGAACCTAACTTGCCTAATCTCCATGCTCCCCTCCTACCTTGTACTCATACTGTGGTCTTTCTTGTATTCATGTATTTTCATTTTGCTGTATGTCACCCCTAAATATTATCTGTAACCTAAACTAATGTCCAGCGCTGCGTAATATGTTGGCGCTTTATAAATACAATAAATAAATAAATATAAAGTGAACAATCAAACATCAAGAAATAATGTGCAATATCGACAAAAATTCAAATCTGGGTATCCCCAGATCCAGTAGTAGTGTATAACAATGTCTATTAAACAATTAACAACATGGTGGAAATGACCAATAGATAAAGTGCATAGTGTAACATAAATATAGATGATACTTAGTCCAGGTACGATAATGGTGGCATCAACATCAGGATGGTTTGGATTGACGAGGAGCCCCCTCAAAACGACCCCACTAGTATCATGGGCGTTACCCCACTATTTCAAGGAGAGGAAAGGCAACCTATTTTTCCTACCATATTTTTGATTCTTGAGTGGTGCTATTCCTAATGGGTTTCGGTTTTCTTTACTAAGTATAAAATGTAATGTTTTATATGTAGTTTGGTTTCTGAGCTCCTGTCAATTTTCCTTTTAAAGCACTTGAACTTGACCTGATGAAGCGTTTTTTTTTTTTTTTGCTGCAAAACGCGTTGTCTGATGTGCACAATAACAATGTTACTTATTTATACTAATACTTTTACTGAAAAATTGGCATTCCTGAATGCGACAACCTCAAGGTAGGATACCCTTACCTCTATTGATTGTTATTCCTTGGGTGCCTGTCTAAATCCTACATGGAAGGGAGGCAGGGAGAGGAGAGGAAAGCACAGGGAAGGGAAGAGCAGGGCAGCATGGACATCAAATCCAAGGGAGAGGAGTATGGCAGCGCAGGGGCCCCTGCAGAGGTCGGGGGCCCTGGGGCAATTGCCCCCTTTGCCTCTATACATAGTTACATAGTTATTTTGGTTGAAAAAAGTCCATCGAGTTCAACCAGAGAACAAAGTACAACACCAGCCTACTCCCTCACATATCCCTGTTGATCCAGAGGAAGGCAAAAAACCCTTACAAGACATGGTCCAATTAGCCCCAAAAGGGAAAAAATTGCTTCCTGACTCCAGATGGCAATCAGATAAAATCCCTGGATCAACATCATTAGGCATTACCTAGTAATTGTAGCCATGGATGTCTTTCAATGCAAGGAAAGCATCTAAGCCCCCTTTAAATGCAGGTATAGAGTTTGCCATAACGACTTCCTGTGGCAATGCATTCCACATCTTAATCACTCTTACTGTAAAGAACCCTATCATAAATAAATGACTAAAACGTTTTTCCCCCATGCACAGATCATGTCCTCTAGTCCTTTGAGAAGGCCTAGGGACAAAAAGCTCATCCGCCAAGCTATTATATTGCCCTCTGATGTATTTATACATGTTAATTAGATCTCCTCTAAGGCGTCTTTTCTCTAGACTAAATAAACCCAGTTTATCTAACCTTTTGTAACGAATGGGGAATCATCTCCGTGGTCAGCGCACAAGATATGTGCTGACACTGCGGAAATCCTCCACAAGCGTTTAAATAACAGAACCCAGCTTTGGTGCAATGCACCTGTACAGAGGAATTCCCACCGGCAGATGGAGATGTGGAGTGTAGAGGAATAAACCCTCTGCACTGCCACAGATGCCAGTTGGAAATTGTACGAGGTGAAGCAATACAGGGCAAGATAGCCCCTAAAGAGAGAGAGTGAACACAGAGACAGAATGTATGTATGTCCACCAATCTAGTCGCCACCCGGCTACGGTGAACACACAACAGCGAAGACCAAGTGGGAACGCAATCGCAAGAATGGCGATTGCCAATAGCGACACAAGACCGAGTAAAGACAGAGCATAGGAAGAATAAAGACAGAACCGATAACAAACTGTAATCCAACACAAAGGAGAAAACAGGACTAACTACACGCGGTCACCACACGTTAAGCGCAATAGCGACAAAGCGCGTGCACGGCATGGTCACAGCACGTTAATCGCAACAGCGACAAAGCGTACCAACCCTGACTAACCAATGAAACACGAAAACAAATAGAGAACGCAAACGCTTGCTAAACGGTTACCTCACCGAGACGACAGCAAGCGTTCGTGGTGTGGTGCTATATATGGTCATATTTCTTGTTCTATGATACTGTTACTTGTGACTAAGCACACACCTATTTTCCACAGTGTTGCTGGAACATTTTTTGTTAGAATGCAAACGCTTGCTAAACGGTTACCTCACCGAGACGACAGCAAGCGTTCTTTCCAGACAAGACAGACAGAAGGAGTAACCAGTAGCAACCACAGCTCTGGCTACACTCCTAGACAGAGTACAGAAGGAACCACCGCCTCTACCGCTAGGGCGGATGCAATCCAGACAAGACAGACAGATGGAGCAACCAGTAGCAACCGCTGCTCTGGCTTACACTCCTGAGACAGAATACAGAGAGATCCACCGCCTCTAACGCTAGGGCGAATGAGATCCAAACAGACAGAGCGATTCCCTGTCAGCCGCCGCTGGCGACAGAACAATCGCAACAGAAAGACAGAACTAAGCAATACAGATAATAACAACCTGACTTTGCTAGAAGAAATGCTAGTGCACTCCCAAGGATAACTACTCTAAGATAATATTAGCAAACAATTTGCACAGGGCTGAGACTCAAGGTAAGTCTAGCAGGATCAAACCTTTATGACCAGCAGGGAATTCTGGGAGGAAATGGTATTTATACTGCAAGCCTTCAAAGGAATCAGATAAGCAATTTGCATGACAAGCGGATGCAAATCCCTCAGCAGAACAGCAGCTCTGAAACTTGCAGAATGAAGACAGGTCTCCTTTCCAGGGACCTGTAGCATACAGACCCAAAAAATGGTCAAAAAGCTGCCTGCCTGTGCAGACAACAGAGCAGATCATTACAGTACCCCCCCCCCCCCCCTCTAGGGACGGCTTCCAGACGTCCCTCAAAACTGATATTTCCAACAAAACAGTCTGACTGAACACTCATGAAGGTCGGGGCAGCCCGACAAGGCCCAATTCCAGAGTCAATCCTCCCGAAACCGAACTCATCGGAAGCAGGACCCACCAAAACATGCCCATCAGTACTACAAGCCTCAGCGTAACACCCATCAGAACCGTGAGTGCCAGAGAAGAACCCATCGAAACTCTCCGAGCAAAACCCACCACCTTCCAGGGACCGTCCAAAAATAGTAAACCTCCCACAATACCTAATCGAAGTGTCCCTATCAACACAGCAGCCACTGTTGATCCCATCCAGGGTACCAAGAAAAATTTCTCCCAGAATCTCCCAGAACACTTTGAAGCTCCGCAGAGATCCCAAGAGGCCAGAATGCTCTTTAGGTTCACATGGAGAACTATCAAGAACCCCTTTGGAACCTATGACAATTCCGGATTCAGGATTACCAGGACAACCATCAAGATCAGGGCTTTCAGGGACCACTTCTGGGCATGCAGGCAGGCAATATCAGAACATGTCTCCACAGAGGAAGCATCTGAGCCTGCTGGTAACCGAGACACACTTGGGCATTCTGGCTCACAGAGCGCATCGGGGTACACTAGTACAAGAGAAACTTCAGGACATGTTGAGGAACTGCAAACCTCAGAGTCAGTCATGACAAGACCAAATCCAGGACCGGGCAGAGAATCATCACGAGTAGTGGTCACAAGTACTGGTCTTTCAAAAGAAGACTTAGAAGTCTCTGTGACTGTAATTGTATCTAACCAAAACTCATCATTGACTACGCATGATTGAAGCTCCACAAGAGCTGCAAAAGTAGTCAGCATAACAGCAATGCCGACTGAAGTGGGCAATACCTCAGAAGGACCTGGGAGGCAGGAGGCATCTCCTAAAAGTTCTGCACCCTTTGGGAGGAACTCGGAGATCTCCAGAACATCAAACAAAACCTCGGGAGCATCATTTCCCAAGTTTTCTGACAAAGACATCAAGGATTCTGAACTATCAATGTTACAGGGCAAAACATCAAATACATCTTGCGGACAGGCCAAATGTCCCAGGGATTGTTCTACAATACGCTGAGACTGAATTTCATCTTCATGAACAGGATGCACAGGAATATCTACTGGAACAAACACTGACTCCCTGACTCTAATTTCACTGCACGCAGAATCCTGCATAGCAGTCAAACTAGACTGCAATACCAAACTGGCAGAAAAACAGGTGAGAGTAGTTGCAATACCTAAACAAGCCTCTAGGTTCACTGCAGGAGATTTTATGCAAGGCAACATTGACTCATCCAGAGTACAGGGTGGAGAGTCAGTACGTTCTTCAGAGCAAGAAAGGGACTACAAATGTCAGTGCGAGTGGACATCATAGTTTCATTCATGATACAGGGTAGACTCACAGAATTATTCTCTGAACTAGGCAAAGATCCCTCAGAATCAGAGTCGCAAAACAAAAGCGCTGTCTCACCCTTAGACTCGGCTAACAATGTCGAATCTGAGGAGTCAGAACGCAAATTTTGCGAATCCAAGATCGCTTTTGGTTGTGAAACTGAAGCTTCTAAAGCGCAAGCCTCCGCAATCTGTGGACCAAACTGTAAAGTGTTCAGGACAGAAATATTGGAACAATTTTCATCTGGCAACGTGCTTTCACAGGTGTGAACAGAGTGAGACATAGATTTATTTGCAGAAGAAGTTGCGACAACAACATGAGGAACTTTATTAGTCATGTTAACATTACACTTGAGGTTGCATAGTTTAGGAATTTTCCCCATAGCAGGATCATAGATGGAAGATCTTAAAGAATTACTGGGAGAAAAATATCTGTTTTTAAATGACAAGGGATCCCACATATCTTTGACTAAACTGACACATTCAAGTTGATCATAATCTGCAGGAACACCTGAGAAACAGGCATTAGATCGCACAGATTCAAACTCCACACAAGCAGTTGCCATGTGAAAGAATATTTCAGAATTCACACTGGTGTCAACAACAGTAGTACACTCATTCATTTCAGATCGCACAGTGTCTAAACTCACTTGCTTTACCCCAGAAAGGCAGGAACAATCATCCGATAACGGTGTCTCTTTATTGGAGTCAATTGGTTGGTGTGTGTGCAATTCATCCAAAATCATCTGCCACACACAAATCACCGGATCCACAAAACACTCGTCACACTCATCAGATTCAATCAAAGTGTACACAGAATTAATACAAGCATTAAGAATCTCTTCGCTTTCTGCGATGTAAAAATCGCAAAACGCCCTCCAATCAATCTCGAACTCCTCAATCAAAGCCCCAATCTCCCACGGAGCAAATGGAGGCTCAAACAACCCTGTATCAAGGTAACACTCATACGGGTTGGGATCAGGAACATGCATAGATTTTCTTACTCGTTTAATATACTGAATAATTCTGCCTATCATAGGATCCACATATGCTTTTGCTTGGGGTAATAAAACCTGAGACTGAGAAGTCTCTCTGGACTTATCACATTCAAATGTGTTCCACATTTCAGACTTTACAGAAATAATTTCTTTATTTGTAGTTGCTATGGGCAACGGATTTTTCAGCTGGGAAGCTTTTCTAGACACAGGCTGAACAATTCCATTGTCAACATCTATAGGAAGTGTTTCACTCAGGTGTTTGCGTCTTTTAGACTTTCCCTTTTTAGCAGCTTTGGGTACAGGAGCATTAAACTGATTGTCACACTGAATGGTTTTGCAAGGAAGAGATAGAACAGCTGACTGATTATCAGGTACACACTCATCAAAAACAGGTGGTAAGCAAGGCAGTTTAAAACCAGTGGGAGAAAATCAATGTAAGAAACTGATAAGGATCATCATTCCAGGAATTGCTTTTCAAAATATCATAAGCCCACGAAAACAGATCTCCCTGCAATAGAATACAAGCTAACTGAAGAGCCCACGTGGACGAATCAGTAATTTGAAAGGTAGGATTCATAAAAAATCTTACACATTCAGAAAGGAAGTCCTCTTTGGTTTCAGAGTCTAGTTTTTTAAACCTCTTAAAGGTATAAGAACCATATTTGACAAAATCGTACAAATCGGAAATTCCCTCTACACTGGGAATTTCGGTTCGGCTGGTCATACTGTAACGAATGGGGAATTATCTCCGTGGTCAGCGCACAAGATGTGCGCTGACACTGCGGAAATTCTCCACAAGCGTTTAAATAACAGAACCCAGCTTTGGTGCAATGCACCTGTAGAGAGGAATTCCCACCAGCAGATGGAGCTGTGGAGTGCAGAGGAATAAACCCTCTCAACTGCCACAGATGCCAGTTGGAAATTGTACGAGGTGAAGCAATACAGGGCAAGATAGCCCCTAAAGAGAGAGAGTGAACACAGAGACAGAATGTATGTATGTCCACCAATCTAGTCGCCACCTGGCGATGGTGAACACATAACAGCGAAGACCAAGTGGGAACGCAATTACAAGAATGGTGATTGCCAATAGCGACACAAGACCGAGTAAAGACAGAGCATAGGAAGAATAAAGACAGAACTGATAACAAACTGTAATCCAACACAAAGGAGCAGACAGGACTAACCACACGCGGTCACCACACGTTAAGCGCAATAGCGACAAAGCGCGTGCACGGCATGGTCACAGCACGTTAAGCGCAACAGCGACAAAGCGTACCAACCCTGACTAACCAATGAAACACGAAAACAAATAGAGAACGCGAACGCTTGCTAAACGGTTACCTCACCGAGACGACAGCAAGCGTTCGTTCCAGACAAGACAGGCAGAAGGAGTAACCAGTAGCAACCGCAGCTCTGGCTACACTGCTAGACAGAGTACAGAAGGAACCACTGCCTCTACCACTAGGGCGGATGCGATCCAGACAAGACAGACAGATGGAGCAACCAGTAGCAACCGCTGCTCTGGCTTACACTCCTGAGACAGAAAACAGAGAGATCCAGCTCCTCTAACACTAGGGCGAATGCGATCCAAACAGACAGAGCAATTCCCTGTCAGCCGCCGCTGGCAACAGAACAATCGCAACAGAAAGACAGAACTAGGGAATACAGATAATAACAACCTGACTATGCTAGAAGGAATGCTAGTGCACTCCCAAGGATAACTACTCTAAGATAATATTAGCAAACAATTTGCAGAGGGCTGAGACTCAATGTAAGTCTAGCAGGATCAAACCTTTATGACCAGCAGGGAATTCTGGGAGGAAATGGTATTTATACTGCAAGCCTTCAAAGGAATCAGATAAGCAATTTGCATGACAAGTGGATGCAAATTCCTCAGCAGAACCGCAGCTCTGAAACTTGCAGAATGAAGACAGGTCTCCTTTCCAGGGACCTGCAGCATACAGACCCAAAAAATGGTCAAAAAGCTGCCTGCCTGTGCAGACAGCAGAGCAGATCATTACACCTTTCTTGGTAAGTGAGACCTTCCATCCCATGTATCAATTTTGTTGCTCGTCTCTGCACCTGCTCTAAAACTGCAATATCTTTTTTGTAATGTGGTGCCCAGAACTGAATTCCATATTCCAGATGTGGCCTTACTAGAGAGTTAAACAGGGGCAATATTATGCTAGCATCTCGAGTTTTTATTTCCCTTTTAATGCATCCCAAAATTTTGTTAGCTTTAGCTGCAGCGGCTTGGCATTGAGTACGATTATTTAACTTGTTGTCGATGAGTAATCCCAAGTCCTTCTCCCCAACTGTATCCCATTTATTTTGTATGGTGCTAGACCATTGGTACGACCAAAATGCACGACTTTACATTTTTTAACATTGAATTTCATCTGCCATGTATGTGCCCATATAGCCATCCTATCCAGATCCTGTTGCAATATGACACTATCTTCCTGAGAGTTGATGATTCTGAACAATTTTGTATCATCTGCAAAAATAGCAACGTTGCTCACTACTGCATCTACTAGGTCATTCATAAATAAATTGAAGAACACTGGACCCAGTACAGACCCCTGTGGGATCCCACTGCTAACAGTCTCCCATTTTGAGTATGATCCATTGACCACAACTCTTTGTTTTCTGTCCATTAGCCAGTTCCCTATCCATGCACACAGACTCTTCCCCAGTCCTTGCATCCTCAACTTTTGCACCAGACTTTTGTGGGGAACAGTGTCGAAGGCCTTTGCAAAGTCCAAGTATATCACATCTACAGCATACCCAATATCCACATTAGCGTTCACTACCTCATAAAAGCCGAGCATGTTAGTCAAACAGGACCTGTCTTTAGTAAACCCATGTTGATGCTGAGAAATAAGATTATTTTCTACTATGAAGTCATGTATAGTATCTCTTAGTAACCCCTCAAATAGTTTGCATACAACTGATGTTAAGCTTACAGGTCTATAATTTCCTGGATCTGATTTTTTGCTCTTCTTAAATAATGGGAAAACGTGGGCTGTACGCCAGTCCACTGGGACTCTGCCAGTTGAAAGAGAGTCACAGAAGATAAGATAAAGGGGTTTATCTATAACTGAACTTAATTCCCTTAGGACACGAGGATGCATGCCATCCGGGCCAGGTGCCTTGTCTATTTTTAATTTATTTAGTCTTGCCTTCACTTCTTCCTGCGTTAAGTATTTAATATTACAGTTGGAAGATTGAGACTCTTCTGCATCTGTAATTTGCAACAGTGCTGTTTCCTTTGTGAAGACAGAAGCAAAGAAGGCATTTAATAACTTTGCCTTACCTTGGTCATCCACCATTGAGTTCCCACCCTCATCCTTTAGGAGTCCTATACAGTCAACCTTTCTTTTTTTAGAGTTGATGTACTTGTAAAACTTTTTTGGGTTAGATTTGATATCCCTAGCGATTTGATTTTCAGCTTCGATCTTTGCCAGCCTAATTTCTTTTTTACAATTTTTATTGCACTCCTTATAATTGCTTAGTGCAGCCTCGGTCCCCTCCTGTTTTAGGACCTTATAGACATTCTTTTTCCTCTTCATTTCCTCTTCATTTTATCTCTATGGCAGCACCAGCCCTATCTGTTAGTTGAGTAAAAGTCTCACCACCAGATCACTCGCAAATTGTTCATCGGTGCAGGGGCGTAACTAGAAATCACTGCGCCCCCAAAATTTTGCACCCCAAAAACAAACAAACAAAAAAAACATCCTTGTCTGATTTTGGGTTTTCTGGGCAAGAAAACTGAGAACCAATGTTATTCTCAATTGGCTAGTGCAAACTTGAATGTGTTTTCTCCATGCAGATAAAAACAGAGAGCAGTGAAGCACTGCACAGATTTTCTCTATCAATCACATTAGCTTCTGTGATAAAATATGCATGTTTTCAAACATACAGACACACACATGGTGTACAAAAAAAGGGCATACAGAAAAACACACACAGAAAACTGACAGGCCCAGCTTCTTATTATACTCACTCTGTCCTCCTCTGATGGAGCAGAACAGACTCTGCAGACTCCAGCATCACTACAGTACTATACAGCACTTGGAGAGGGGGTAGAGAGGCTGGGGCAGGGCACTGTACACAAGAACCTGCTGCACACTGAATAGGGACGGTCTACAAATCTTTGTCTACAAAACTTTGAATGATTCCTTATCAGCAGAGATGGCCCGAACCTCCGATTTTCAGTTCGCGAACCCTGTTCGTGAACTTCCGCGGAAGGTTTGGTTCGCACAAACTTTCGTGAACCACAATAGACTTCAATGGGGAGGCGAACTTGGAAAACTAGAAACACTTATGCTGGCCAGAAAAGTGATGGAAAAGACCCTGGACCCCCAGGTGGCGGAGTGGGATACATGCCAAAAGTCCCGGGGGGAAATCTGGATTTGACGCAAAGCAGCGTTTTAAGGGCAGAAATGCTAAATTACAGGCCTAAAGTGCTTTAAAACTTCTTGCACGTGTATACATCAATCAGGGAGTGTAATTAGAGTACTGCTTCACACTAACACACCAAACTCACTGTGTAACGCACCGCAAACAGCTGTTTGTGTAGTGACGGCCGTGGTGGACTGTTGCGCACCATGGCGAGATTGCTCTTCCTCACTCAGTGATGTCTGGTTAGGTAATGTCTGTCTGCCTTATCAACTTTCAATGGTTCTTTCTCTACCATTGTTAAAGCTTACATCTATTTTTTTTACATTACATTTTTTACTTGCTGTTCAGTACCTGCAACGAGAATCTATTTTGGAGAGCAAGTCTGCCATTGTGACCAAGGGTAATGGCCGGGGAATCCTTCCTGGTGTGATTCCGGTCCGGAGTTGTAGCCTAACAAACGGCTACCACCACACATCCAGGCAAGGAGGGCAGCAGGCATTCCCGCCCCGAGGTAGTGACCAAAAATAACAATACAAGACTCAGGAGGACTTTTGAGGCCCTAATGTAATGAATCTACTTTAAATCCTTTAACGAGAATCAGTTATGGAGGCCAAGTCTGATGGTGCCTTCACTGCGATTCACCAGCTTGGTCTCTGGCGAGAATCTGTTATGGAGGTCAGGTCTGCCATTGTGACCACTGACCATGGGTAATGGCCGGGGAATCCTTCCTGGTGTGATACCGGTCCGGAGTTGTAGCCTAACAAACGGCTACCACCACACATCCAGGCAAGGAGGGCAGCAGGCATGCCCGCCCCGAGGTAGTGACCAAAAATAACAATACAGGACTTAGGAGGACTTTTGAGGCCCTAATGTAATGAATCTACTTTAAATCCTTTAACGAGAATCAGTTATGGAGGGCAAGTCTGCCATCCATTCAAGGTCACTTTGGTATGCACTGACTGCCAGGTATAATACAATGTGCAGTCACAGCTGCAGTGAAAGGTATGCAGTGACTGCAAACAGCCATTTGTGTAGTGACGGCCGTGCTGGACTGGTGCACACCATGACGAGAGTACAGGTGATGGTGGCTTTACAGCCCATATAGTCGCCTGGCTGATGTAGCTGAATGACAAAACAGTGACTGTCCAGCTGATCAAATTCGGTCTGACCACAATGAAGCACCAACCTTTTTATCTTTGGTGTGCCGACCCCCCAAACACTCATATAGCAGGCGGTCATTGCTTCATTGTGATACGCAAGCCCCCTTCACTGCGGCAAGGTAATGATCATGAAGGGGGATGGGCACATGTACATGCCTTTTGTCTTGCTGTTGCAGCCGCCCGCAGTACTGCCAGAAAATTTAGGCAGGCATGTAGACGCCCCAGAAAAATTATTATAGCGGCCGCTGCTAGCTATACTCCGCCTAGAGTCCAGGACCCTGTTGGTGGTGGCGGAGAATGCAGTCAAGCATCCGGCAGGCAGTGGTGCTGTGTCGGGAGCGACTTAGTCTTGGGGCAGGCAGCCAGCAGTCACACAGCGTGCAGGCAGAGATGCTGTGTGTGGGGACTGACTTACTCTTTGGGCGGGCAGTAACCACCCGAGATCCATGCCTCATTCATTTTGATAAAGGTCAAGTACTGAACACTTTTGTGACTTAGGCGACTTCTCTTCTCAGTGACAATGCCTCCAGCTGTACTGAAGGTCCTTTCTGACAGGACGCTTGCAGCAGGGCAAGAAAGAAGTTGGATGGCAAATTGGGACAGCTCTGGCCACAGGTCAAGCCTGCGCACCCAGTAGTCCAAGGGTTCATCGTCGCTGCTCGCAGTGTCTACATCCACACTTAAGGCCAGGTAGTCGGCTACCTGCCGGTCCAGGCGTTGGTGGAGGGTGGATCCCGAAGGGCTATGGCGATCCATTGGACTAAAGAATGTCCGCATGTCCGACATCACCATGAGATCGCTGGAGCGTCCTGTCTTTGCCTGCGTGGACATGGGAGGAGGATTACTACCAGTGGTACCTTTATTGCATTGTGCTGTCACATCACCCTTAAAGAGAACCCGAGGTGGCTTTATATTACGTTAGTGGGGCACAGAGGCTGGTTGGGCACACTAACACCAGCCTCTGTTGCCCCATCGTGTGTCTCAAAGACCTCCCTGCTCGCTGCTATCCTCCCCGCAGTGCTGGCGACACGCAGCGCGTCGCCAGCACAATGTTTACCCTAGCGCTGTCTGTCAGCGCCGCTCCCCCGCCTCCTCCGCATCGCCGCTACCCGCCCTCGTCCCTTCACTCCAATCGGCGGGAGGGAAGGGACGAGGGCGGGTAGCGGCGATGCGGAGGAGGCGGGGGAGCGGCGCTGACAGACAGCGTTAGGGTAAACATTGTGCTGGCGACACGCTGCATGTCGCCAGCACTGCGGGGAGGATAGCGGCGAGCAGGGGGGTCTTTGAGACACACGATGGGGCAACAGAGGCTGGTGTTAGTGTGCCCAACCAGCCTCTGTGCCCCACTAACGTAATACAAAGCCACCTCGGGTTCTCTTTAAACGCATTGTAAAGCATCATTGTCAGCTTGTTCTGCATGTGCTGCATCCTTTCCGCCTTCAGGTGAGTTGGTAACAGGTCCGCCACTTTGTGCCTGTACCGAGGGTCTAGTAGCGTGGCCACCCAGTACAGGTCATTCCCCTTGAGTTTTTTTATACGGGGATCCCTCAACAGGCTGGACAACATGAAAGAGGCCATCTGCACAAAGTCGGATCCAGACGTACTATCCATCTCCTCTTGCTCTTCCTGAGTGACGTTACGCAAGTCCTCTTCCTTCCCCCAGCCACGAACAATACCACGAAAAACATGGAGCAGCACAAGTCCCCTGTGACGGCTGCTGCGGTTGTTCTTCTACCGCCGCCTCTTCCTCCTCCTCCACAGAAACACCTTCCTCATCATCCGAGTCTGACTTTTCTTCTTCCCCACACAACTCCTCTTCTTCCTCCTCCCCCCCCCCCTCTGTGCTGCCGCAGGTGTTGAGGAAGCATCTGGTTCTGATAAAAATTGTTCCCACGGCTCTTCCTGCCGTAACTGTTCCTCTTCACGCTCCTCCACAGCTTTATCTACCACTCTACACACGGCACGCTCCAGGAAGTAAGCGTAGGGGATCAAGTCGCTGATGGTGCCTTCAGTGCAACTCACCCGATTGGTCACCTCCTCAAACGGCCGCATGAGCCTGCATACATTTCGCATCAGTGTCCAGTTCTGTGGCCAAAACATCCCCATCTTCCCAGATTGTGTCCTTCTACTGTAAATGTACAGGTACTGGGTGACGGCTTTCTCCTGGTCTAGCAGGCGAGAGAACATGAGCAGGGTCAAATTCCAGCAAGTGGGGCTATCGCATATCAAGCGTCTCACCGGCGAGTTGTTTCTCTGCTGAATGTCCGTAAAGCGTGCCATGGCCGTGTAAGACCGCCTGAAATGCCCACACAACTTCCTGGCCTGCTTCAGGACGTCCTCTAAGCCTGGGTACTTTGACACAAATCTTTGAACGACCAGATTCAGCACATGTGCCATGCAGGGTACATGTGTCAGCTTTCCCAAATTGAAAGCGGAAAGGAGATTGCTGCCGTTGTCACACACTACGTTGCCGATCTCCAGCAGGTGCGGGGTCAGCCACTGCTCCACCTCTTTGTTAAGAGCAGCCAGGAGAGCTGGTCCAGTGTGACTCTCCGCTTTGAGGCAAGACATGTTTAAGATGGCATGACACCGTCGTACCTGGCATGCAGCCTAGGCTCTGGGGAGATGGGGCTGTGTAGCTGGAGAGGAGGAGATGGCAGCACCACTAGAGTTGAACTGCCACTCAGCCAAGGAGGAGGAGGATGACAGCGAAGAGGATGTAGCAGGAGGTGGCAGGAGGTCTGCCTGCAAGCCGCGGAGGCATCACAAGTTGTTCCGCTGCGCAGCCACGTACTCCCTGCTTGCCATCGTTCACCAGGTTGACCCAATGGGCTGTGTACGTAATGTAGCGGCCCTGCCCGTGCTTGGCAGACCAGGCATCCGTGGTCAGGTGGACCCTTGACCCAATGCTCTTCGCCAGAGATGACACATCTTGCCTCTCAACTTCACGGTACAGCTTGGGTATGGCCTTTTTAGAAAAATAGTTGCGGCCTGGTATCTTCCACTGCGGTGTCCCAATGGCCACAAATTTACGGAAAGCCTCAGAGTCCACCAGCTTTTATTGTAATAGCTGGCGAGCTAATAGTTCCGCCACGCCAGCTGTCAAACGCCGGGCAAGAGGGTGACTGGCAGAAATTGGCTTCTTCCGCTCAAAGACTTCCTTCACGTACACCTGGGTGCTGTGGGCAGAGAAGCAGGAACCGCTCAAGGGCAGAGGTGGAAAGGAGGAGGGTGGCCGTGAAGGTGCAAGGGAGAAAGCGGCTGAAGATGCTGCACCTGAAGGAGGAAGAGGAGAAGGAGGGTGGCTTGTCTTTTGGGTGCTGCTTTTCCTCAGGTGTTCCTCCCATTGCTGTTTGTGCCTTTTCTTCAGGTGCCTCCATAAGGCACTTGTCCCTACATGAGTGTTGACCTTTCCACGGCTCAATTTTTGGAGGCAGAGACAACAGATGGCTTTACTCCGATCTGAGGCACACACGTTAAAAATTTTCCAAACCGCTGAGCCCCCTGGGGTGATGGCACTATGGTGGCATCAGCAGCTGACATTGAAGGGCATGTTGGCTGGCTGTCCATAGCTGGCGATATATGACGCCGGACACTGCCACCAGCTGTTTCTGAGGACGAGCTTCCTCTGCTTCTTTCAGAAATTCGTCTCCTCCTACTCCTCTCTGACTCCCCCTCTGAACTGTCCCCCTGGTCATCTCCTCTATTGGGAACATACGTGGCATCCGTATAATCGTCATCATAATCATCCTGCCCAGCTTCGCTTTCCTCAGACAACTCCAAAACTGCACCAACACCAGGTACTTCATCATCCCCCTCCTCACACGTTACGTCCATAGTATCGCCACCTAACTCAGACGTATAAGGTGATGTAACTTGCTTAGCGCCTTCATCTTGTTGTAGCAGTATTGGCTGTGAATCAGTGATTTCCACACCAAATAACTCCTGCGAAGTGTCAAATGCAGCGGGTTTGGTGCTTGTAGTAGCGCTGGTGGCTGCGGGAGATGAGGTGTTCTGTGTTAAATAGTCAAGCACGTCCTGACAATCTTGGGAAGTGATGGGACGTGCCTCCTTCTGAGCACTGTACTTTGGGCCAGGGCCGCACGAAATCACATCAACACAACCTCGCACAGACCTGCCGGTGCCAGGTGGCCTTCCTCTGGGTCTGCCTCTACCTCTTCCGCTACCTGGTTTGTCCATTTTGTCCATCTCGGGGGGATGCTAGGTAGATGCAGTGAGGTGGGTTCACTGAACACAAAATGTAGTTATATGCAGGGAGGTGGGTTCACTGAACACAAAATGTAGTTATATGCAGTGAGGTGGGTTCACTGAACACAAAAGGTAGTTAGATGCAGTGAGGTGGGTTCACTGACCACAAAAGGTAGGTAGATGCAGTGAGGTGGGTTCACTGAACACAAAAGGTAGTTATATGCAGTGAGGTGGGTTCACTGAACACAAAATGTAGTTATATGCAGTGAGGTGGGTTCACTGAACACAAAAGGTAGTTAGATGCAGTGAGGTGGGTTCACTGAACACAAAAGGTAGTTAGATGCAGTGTGGTGGGTTCACTGAACATAAAATGTAGTTATATGCAGTGAGGTAGGTTCACTGAACACAAAAGGTAGTTAGATGCAGTGAGGTGGGTTCACTGAACACAATGGGCCTGATTCACAAAGCGGTGCTAACAGTTAGCACGCTGGTGAAAAGCCCTTTATCACGCCTAAACTCAGTTTAGGCATGATAAGTTTAGGTGTACTAAGTTTAGCCACTTCACCACTGAGGGGTTTTACCCCCTGAGCCCCAGAGCAATTTTCACCTTTCAGCGCTCCTTCCATTCATTCGTCTATAACTTTATCATTACTTATCGCAATGAAATGAACTATATCTTGTTTTTTCCGCCACCAATTAGGCTTTCTTTAGGTGGGACATTATGCCAAGAATTATTTTTTTCTAAATGTGTTTTAATGGGAAAATAGGAAAAATGTGGGGAAAAAAATAATTATTTTTCAGTTTTCGGCCATTATAGTTTTTAAATAATGCATGCTACTGTAATTAAAACCCATGAAACGTATTTGCCCTTTTGTCCCGGTTATAAAACCATTTAAATTATGTCCCTATCACAATGTTTGGCGCCAATATTTTATTTGGAAATAAAGGTGCATTTTTTTCATTTTTGCGTCCATCCCTAATTACAAGCCCATAGTTTATAAAGTAACAGTGTTATACCCTCTTGACATAAATATTTAAAAAGTTCAGTCCCTAAGGTAACTATTTATGTATTTTTTTTAATTGTAAATTTTTTAATTTTTTTTTAATTACAAAAAAAAAAAAATGGGGAGTGTGGGAGGTAATGAGTTAATTTTATATGTAAAAGTCATTTATTTGTATGTGAAAAATGTGTAGGGTGTAGTTTACTATTTGGCCACAAGATGGCCACAGTAACTTTTTGTTTTAATGCGACCTCCAAGCTTCCTTCCGGAAGCTTGAAGGAAGTATAAGGAGGCTGGACACGTGAGTTTTTTCTCACAATGATCGCGCTGCCCATAGAAGAGCAGCTGATCATTGCGGGGCTTAGATCAACGAACGGGAATGGATTTTCCCGTTCAAGGGGCCTGATTCACAAAGCGGTGCTAACAGTTATCACGCTGGTGAAAAGCCCTTTATCACGCCTAAACTCAGTTTAGGCATGATAAGTTTAGGTGTGATAAGTTTAGGTGTGATAAGTTTAGGCATAAAAAGTTTAGGTGTGATAAGTTTAGGCAGGATAACTTTAAGCACCAACTGGGTTAGCACCGCAGTGCACAGCTGATCAAAAGTTTTGCGCTAGCAAAGTCTGGTGCACTTCGCATAGAGTTTAATGGCGCTGCTTTGCATGCGGGACTTTGCACGCTATCTACACTTATCTAAACTTAGCATGCCTAAACTTATCACACCTAAACTTATCACACCTAAACTTATCACGCCTAAACTGGCTTTTCACCAGCGTGGTGCAATGGTTATCACGCCTAAAGTCTCTAACTGGGTTAGCACCGTTTTGTGAATCGAGCCCATTGATCTCTGGGCGAGCGGGCGGCGGCGTGTTTACTAGCGGCGGGCGGCGTGTTTACGAGCGGGAGCGCGGGCAGCGTCGGGAACGCGGAAAGTACGTGTTTCTCCGTCCCTGGTTGTTAAAGGATGGAAAAGGGGGCGGAGAAATACGTACGCGCGGGGGTAAAGTGGTTAGGTGTGATAAGTTTAGGCATGATAAGTTTAGGTGTGATAAGTTTAGGCATGATAAGTTTAAGCACCAACTGCGTTAGCACCGCAGTGCACAGCTGATCAAAAGTTTTGCGCTAGCAAAGTCTGGTGCACTTCGCATAGAGTTTAATGGCGCTGCTTTGCGTGCGGGACTTTGCACGCTATCTACACTTATCTAAACTTAGCATGCCTAAACTTATCACACCTAAACTTATCACACCTAAACTTATCACGCCTAAACTAGCTTTTCACCAGAGCGTGGTGCAATGGTTATCACGCCTAAAGTCTCTAACTGGGTTAGCACCGCTTTGTGAATCGAGCCCAAAATGTAGTTATATGCAGTGAGGTGGGTTCACTGAACACAAAAGGTAGTTAGATGCAGTGAGGTGGGTTCACTGAACACAACAGCTAGGTATATGCAGTGAGGTGTGTTCACTGAACACAAAAGGTAATCAGATGCAGTGTGGTGGGTTCACTGAACACAAAAGGTAGTTAGATGCAGTGAGGTGGGTTCACTGAACACAAAGGGCCTGATTCACAAAGCGGTGCAAACTTTTTCGCGGACTTTTGCGCGCGCAAAGTGCCGCGATTCGCGTGATCGCAGACTTTTGCGCACGCAATTTTCCGCGATTCACGTCAAATTGCGCGCGCAAAAGTCCACGATCGCGCAAATCGCGGCACTTTGCGCGCGCAAAGTCCGCAAAAAAGTTTGCACCGCTTTGTGAATCAGGCCCACAATGTAGTTATATGCAGTGAGGTGGGTTCACTGAACACAAAAGGTAGTTAGATGCAGTGAGGTGGGTTCACTGAACATAAAATGTAGTTATATGCAGTGAGGTAGGTTCACTGAACACAATGGGCTCGATTCACAAAGCGGTGCTAACCCAGTTAGAGACTTTAGGCATGATAACCATTGCACCACTCTGGTGAAAAGCCAGTTTAGGTGTGATAAGTTTAGGCATGATAAGTTTAGGTGTGATAAGTTTAGGCATGCTAAGTTTAGATAAGTTTAGATCGCTTGCAAAGTCCCGCACGCAAAGCAGCGCCATTAAACTTTATACGAAGTGCACCAGTCTTTGCTAGCGTAAAACTTTTGATCAGCTGTGCACTGCGGTGCTGACGCAGTTGGCGCTTAAACTTATCACACCTAAACTTATCACACCTAAACTTATCATGCCTAAAGTTATCACACCTAAACTTATCATGCCTAAACTTATCATGCCTAAACTGAGTTTAGGCATGATAAAGGGCTTTTCACCAGCGTGCTAACTGTTAGCACCGCTTTGTGAATCGAGCCCAATGGGCCTGATTCACAAAGCGGTGCTAACCGTTAGCACGCTGGTGAAAAGCCCTTTATCACGCCTAAACTCAGTTTAGGCATGATAAGTTTAGGTGTGATAAGTTTAGGTGTGATAAGTTTAGGCATGATAAGTTTAGGTGTGATAAGTTTAGGCATGATAAGTTTAAGCACCAAGGCCCATATGCAATTAGCTTTTTCACCTGAGTTATCTCCTAGGAGATCATTTTCATCTTCTCTTTAAACTAAATTTCCAGCATTTTACCATTGAAAAAGTATTCAAAAGTTGGTGAAAAAGTACTATTAAATTTATTTTGAGTATTTTTTAGCTTGCTGGTGGCTTAAAAGACATTTTATGACAAGTTGCGAAAATATCACCTAGGAGACAACTCAAGAGAAAAAGTTAATTGCATATGGGCCCAACTGCGTTAGCACCGCAGTGCACAGCTGATCAAAAGTTTTGCGCTAGCAAAGTCTGGTACACTTTGCATAGAGTTTAATGGCGCTGCTTTGCGTGCAGGACTTTGCACGCTATCTACACTTATCTAAACTTAGCATGCCTAAACTTATCACACCTAAACTTATTACACCTAAACTTATCACACAAAGGCCTCGATTCACAAAGCGGTGATAACCCAGTTATCACGCCTAAAAGACTTTAGGCATGATAACCATTGCACCATGCTGGTGAAAAGCCAGTTTAGGCGTGATAAGTTTAGGCGTGATAAGTTTAGGTGTGATAAGTTTAGGCATGCTAAGTTTAGATAAGTTTAGATCGCTTGCAAAGTCCCGCACGCAAAGCAGCGCCATTCAACTTTATACAAAGTGCACCAGTCTTTGCTAGCGTAAAACTTTTGATCAGCTGTGCACTGCGGTGCTAACGCAGTTGGCGCTTAAACTTATCATGCCTAAACTTATCACACCTAAACTTATCATGCCTAAACTTATCACACCTAAACTTATCACACCTAAACTTATCATGCCTAAACTGAGTTTAGGCATGATAAAGGGCTTTTCACCAGCGTGCTAACTGTTAGCACCGCTTTGTGAATCAAGCCCAAAGGGCCTGATTCACAAAGCGGTGCTAACAGTTAGCACCCTGGTGAAAAGCCCTTTATCACGCCTAAACTCAGTTTAGGCATGATAAGTTTAGGTGTGATAAGTTTAGGTGTGATAAGTTTAGGCATGCTAAGTTTAGGTGTGATAAGTTTGGCATGATAAGTTCAAGCACCAACTGCGTTAGCACCGCAGTGCACAGCTGATCAAAAGTTTTGCGCTAGCAAAGTCTGGTGCACTTTGCATAGAGTTTAATCGCGCTGCTTTGCGTGCGGGACTTTGCGTGCTATCTACACTTATCTAAACTTAGCATGCCTAAACTTATCACACCTAAACTTATCACACCTAAACTTATCACGCCTAAACTGGCTTTTCACCAGCGTGGTGCAATGGTTATCATGCCTAAAGTCTCTAACTGTCAGGAGCCTGAATGGAGAAACAGGGTTTGACCACAGTTTGCAGTATACAGACACTGGAACCAGGAATTAAGGTGCAAAAATAATGTTTTATTGCAAATGCAATAATGCAAGCATACATGCAAGCGTGAATGCAAATATCATACCACATATGCACAGCACACAATATATACACAAATAACCCGGGAAGCAGTGACAAAATATATAACACCTAACTATCTAACTATCTATTTACAAACGGTGTGCATGAGATATATATGTACAAGCAATTATATACAATAACGCGGTATCAAAAAGGAGCAGGCAAAGACAGGTCAAAACACATATCAGGGTCAGCAGCGGTAATTCAGATATATCGAGGTACAAAGGAATGAGCAGAGGCAAAGTCAGGACTAGCAAGGTTCAGCAACAGGAATTCAGATCAAGGAACAGGTTACAAGGAACAGGTTACAAGGAACAGGTTACAAGGAACAGGACTCAGATACAGGAGTGACCAGGAACTCAGACCTACAGACATAGACGTTCTGGCAATCGCTTGGAGGAAGAGGCAGTCTTAAATAGAAGCAGGATGCAGCTGGTGGTAATTAACCAAAGTCCCATAGAGGCCTCTGCAGGGCAGACACAGGACTGCAGTTCCTTAGTACAGGCAGCACACAGCCACCTGCTGGTGGAAGGTGGAACTTCAAGGCTGCTAAATGTCCACAAAGCCCTCTGCTGGTGGCACAGTGAAAGTCCAAAGTTCTCCAAGTAAAAGCTGCCACCAGCAGGCAGGAGAAGGCAATGCATTATTCCTAACATTACCCCCCCCTGAAGGAGCGGCCTCAGGACGCTCCACAATGTCTTTAGAAAATCCCCACCAGGGTCCCATAGAAAAGCAGGCAACAAATACCTTGGCCAGGTGGGTCGCAGATGCCAAGGCAGGGCGGGCAGGGAGGGAAAATACATACATTTAGAAACCTTGGTCTGAGGCTGCTGTGATAAAAATGGTAAATCTTCGAGCAGGAAGGCAAGTCGGGCGAGAACCTGTACAATGTCAGGCAGGACCCAGAAAGTAATAAATAATGAAGTAGACAGCAAAATGCCAACCTGGGTGGGCAACAATGCCACCCAAAGCCAGACCAGCATCTTTTGGACCGTGAGCAGAATCCCAGGAAATTGGAACATAGACCGGAAACCATCAAACAAGGTATCAGGTTGGCAGGTTTCAGGAAAAGTGGCGGACTGGCAGGTATCAGGCTGGACAGGAGACTGGACAGGATCATCAGGCTTGGCAGGAAACTGGGCAAGATCAGGCTGAACAGGAGACTGGCAGGCACCAACAGGCTTGGCAGGAGACTGGCATGCATCACCAGGCTTGACAGGAGACTGGAGAGGATCATCAGACTGAGCAAGAAACTGGACAGGATCACCCGGCTGAGCAGGAGGCTGGACAGGATCACCAGGCTGAGCAGGAGGCCGGACGGAAAACTGGCAGGTACCAACAGGCTTGGCAGGAGACTGGCAGATATCAGGCAGGACAGGAGCATCAGGCTGAGCAGGAGCAGAAATCTGTGGAGGCTGGGCAGCAGCAGAAATCTGTGGAGGCTGGGCAGCAGCAGAAGTCTGTGGAGGCTGGGCAGCAGCAGAAGTCTGTGGAGGCTGGGCAGCAGCAGAAGTCTGTGGAGGCTGGGCAGCAGCAGAAATCTGTGGAGGCTGGGCAGCAGCAGAAGTCTGTGGAGGCTGGGCAGCAGCAGAAGTCTGTGGAGGCTGGGCAGCAGCAGAAGTCTGTGGAGGCTGGGCAGCAGCAGAAGTCTGTGGAGGCTGGGCAGCAGCAGAAGTCTGTGGAGGCTGGGCAGCAGCAGAAGTCTGTGGAGGCTGGGCAGCAGCAGAAATCTGTGGAGGCTGGGCAGCAGCAGAAATCTGTGGAGGCTGGGCAGCAGCAGAAATCTGTGGAGGCTGGGCAGCAGCAGAACTCTGTGGAGGCTGGGCAGCAGCAGAAATCTGTGGAGGCTGGGCAGCAGCAGAAATCTGTGGAGGCTGGGCAGCAGCAGAAATCTGTGGAGGCTGGGCAGCAGCAGAAATCTGTGACGGCTGGGCAGCAGATTGCATAACATCAGGTGAAACAGAAGGCAGGAAAACTTCAGACAGGTTAACAGGTTGGGAAGCTTCAGACAGGGCAACAGGCTCAGTGATTTCAGGCAGGGCAACAGACTGTATAACTTCATGGATCTGGACCTTTGGCTTAGCATTTGGCTGGGCCGTTGGCTGAGCGCATGGCTGAACCGTTGGCTGAGCACTTGACTGGACCTTTGGCTGAGACCCTGATACAGTGTGTGTGAGCTGGCACTGAGACTGTGTGGACAAGATACTAGGTTCTGTAGGCTGTATGCAGGTTTCTGTATCTTGAGGCAAAGTCTCTACCAGCAGAGGGCGAGATTCTGCAGACTGAGGGCTACATTCTGCAGGATGGGTGCAGGTTTCTGCAGACTGGGGCAAAGTCCCTGCAGGCTGGAGGCAATATTCTGCAGACTGGGAACAAGGTTCTGCAGACTGGATGCAAAGCTCTGCAGACTGCGAGCAGGATTCTGCAGGTTGATTTGAAGTCTCTGCAGACTGGAGGCAAGGCTCTGCAGATGAAGACAGAGTCTCTGCAGGCTGGAAGCAATATTCTGCAGACTGGGAACAGGGATCTGCAGACTGGATGCAAAGTTCTGCAGACTGTGAGCAGGATTCTGCAGGTTGATTTGAAGTCTCTGCAGACTGGAGGCAAGGCTCTGCAGATGAAGACAGAGTCTTTGCAGGCTGGAAGCAATATTCTGCAGACTGGGAACAGGGATCTGCAGACTGGATGCAAAGTTCTGCAGACTGTGAGCAGGATTCTGCAGGTTGATTTGAAGTCTCTGTAGGTTGGAAATGAGGTTTTGCAGACCGAGCACAAGGCTCTGGAGATGGAGGCAAAGTCTCTGCAGGCTGGAGGCAAGGCTTTGTAGACAAACAAACGGCGGGACTGGATTCTGGAGCATACAAAGTCTGCAAGAGTTGTGAGAGGAAGGCAAGAGTCTGTATAACAAGTGTCACAGGAACATTAACTGGAGGCTGCACCAGACAGGAGTTGGATGGAGGCTGCACAGGAGGCGAGATGACTGGAGGCTGCACAGGAGGCGAGATGACTGGAGGCTGCACAGGAGGCGAGATGACTGGAGGCTGCACAGGAGGCGAGATGACTGGAGGCTGCACAGGAGGCGAGATGACTGGAGGCTGCACGGAAGGTGAGATGACTGGAGGCTGCATGGAAGGTGAGATGACTGGAGTCTGCACGGAAGGTGAGATGACTGGAGTAATGGAAGCTGTAGGAAAGTATTTGCGTCTGGTTTTGGTGACCACTCTGGAAACTGGAACAGCAGGTTCTCTTGATATAACTGGATACTGCCAGGACCAAGGTGTGGATCTGATAGCGGTTTGTAATGTTGCTGATTTTACAGGTTTTTTAACTATTGCAGGTTCTGAGTTCTGGACACAAGAAGAGATACATGGAGAATGAGCAGAAGGAGGAGAGTGGAAACAGGAAGAAAGGATTTCACGCCAGGCAGTAATCAACATAGAAGCAAATTCACGCTTGCAGAGCTTATGCAGCATCAATGACTCAGTTGCACGAACACAGGCAGACACATACAATTCCCCCTTCTCAAAGTAAGATTCATAAAACCCTTGTTTGTCTCTCTTTAAATAACCATATAAGTGATCAATCTGATCAGAGTTAAAAATGAAATCAAATTGTTTTGTAATGGGTGATTGGCATTTAAGCTGTTTAGTGGCTGTGGGCTGAGGATTCTGAATGTGACAGTCCTTCGGAGGGTTAACTGAAGAATTTATAACTTGCAGGACTTCTAAATAGGCAGCAATTAAGGCAGAAGCGGATTCATACTTGCAAAGCCTATGCGCAATCAATGTCTCAGTTGCTCGTATACAGGCAGACACAAAACCTTCACTTTTGTCACAGTAATACTTAATAAATCCTTCTCTATCCTTTCTCAGAAAATCAAACAAATCATCAATCAGTTCAGAGTCAAAAATAAAATTAAATTCTTCTTTGCTGGGAGACTGACTTTGCAGCTGTTTAACTGCAGTGGACTGGGAGTGAGTGGCATTCAGAGGGTTAACAGGAGGTGTGCATAATGACAAGATTTCTGAATATGCATTGATCAAAGCATGGGCTGACTCAGGCTTACATTTTCTGTCAGACAATAGACTCTCAACCGCACATTTACATCCAGAAACAAATGCAAAGCTTTGCTTAATGTAAAAGTCAAAAAATGCTTTTCTGTCTGTCTTCAAATAACTATAGTACATGTTAACTTGTTCAGAAGTAAAATCAACCCGGACAGGACTTATAACAGGTAAGGCAGGAGCTATGGAACCTGCAGAGATAATTCTCTGCCATGCATTTAGCAGAAGGGAAGCTTTCCCATACTTGCATATTCCCTGAGTGATCAGGGACTGGAGGGAATCTATACAAGCCTGCACGGTCTGTTTACCTTTGTTTGAGTAATAATCAAGAAAATATTCCCTGTCATCCTCAAACAAGTTAATCAGAGCTTCTATGGCATAATTGTCAAACGGTGGATCATAATCACTGACTACACCTTGGTCAGAATCAGGTTGCATGTAAACATTTGTCATCTTGGGGTATGCGAGATCATTCCAGATCCTGGCTAAATTTTCAATATCTTGTGTACGAATTATTCCTAATTTGACATAACTATATGTCTGGCTAATCAACTGCTGCAATTCAGCTTTAGAGAAATCAGCAAAATCTGCACGACACTCAGCTTCATCCTCATCAGCAAGCAATGCATAATAATCAATTTGTTGCAGATCCATTTTTGGACAGAACAGCCAGGTATCAGTGTGCAGTATAGCTGCAGTGGTCAGTGTATATAGGGCCAGAACGTACTGTCAGGAGCCTGAATGGAGAAACAGGGTTTGACCACAGTTTGCAGTATACAGACACTGGAACCAGGAATTAAGGTGCAAAAATAATGTTTTATTGCAAATGCAATAATGCAAGCATACATGCAAGCGTGAATGCAAATATCATACCACATATGCACAGCACACAATATATACACAAATAACCCGGGAAGCAGTGACAAAATATATAACACCTAACTATCTAACTATCTATTTACAAACGGTGTGCATGAGATATATATGTACAAGCAATTATATACAATAACGCGGTATCAAAAAGGAGCAGGCAAAGACAGGTCAAAACACATATCAGGGTCAGCAGCGGTAATTCAGATATATCGAGGTACAAAGGAATGAGCAGAGGCAAAGTCAGGACTAGCAAGGTTCAGCAACAGGAATTCAGATCAAGGAACAGGTTACAAGGAACAGGTTACAAGGAACAGGTTACAAGGAACAGGACTCAGATACAGGAGTGACCAGGAACTCAGACCTACAGACATAGACGTTCTGGCAATCGCTTGGAGGAAGAGGCAGTCTTAAATAGAAGCAGGATGCAGCTGGTGGTAATTAACCAAAGTCCCATAGAGGCCTCTGCAGGGCAGACACAGGACTGCAGTTCCTTAGTACAGGCAGCACACAGCCACCTGCTGGTGGAAGGTGGAACTTCAAGGCTGCTAAATGTCCACAAAGCCCTCTGCTGGTGGCACAGTGAAAGTCCAAAGTTCTCCAAGTAAAAGCTGCCACCAGCAGGCAGGAGAAGGCAATGCATTATTCCTAACACTAACTGGGTTAGCACCGCTTTGTGAATCGAGCCCAAAAACTGGCTTTTTACCAGCGTGGTGCAATGGTTATCACGCCTAAAGTCTCTAACTGGGTTAGCACCGCTTTGTGAATCGAGCCCAAAATGTAGTTATATGCAGTGAGGTGGGTTCACTGAACACAAAAGGTAGTTAGATGCAGTGAGGTGGGTTCACTGAACACAACAGCTAGGTATATGCAGTGAGGTGTGTTCACTGAACACAAAAGGTAATCAGATGCAGTGTGGTGGGTTCACTGAACACAAAAGGTAGTTAGATGCAGTGAGGTGGGTTCACTGAACACAAAATGTAGTTATATGCAGTGAGGTGGGTTCACTGAACACAAAAGGTAGTTAGATGCAGTGAGGTGGGTTCACTGAACACAAAAGGTAGTTGACCTTGCCGTCCCTTGCCTTCACTGGGCCCCTCATTCCTCCATCCCTTCGTGTCTGTAGCTCTGAGTATCTAAATATGCAAGTATCTTTCCCTCTTATCCAATACCTCCCCCCCCCCTCCCTTTTATCCTATAAACACTCTCCCTTCCCTTCTCCCCGCTGTCCTGTGTTGGTAGATGAGTGTCATCTGTACTCTCCATTTATATCTCTATGCAAAGTTTAGCACAGAGCAGAGCTGCAGATATCACACTTCGCCCGGTTCCCCAGCAGGTGCCTACAGTAGTAATTTTGCACCTGATGAAAATACCTGTTTGGATTTGTTGGGTTTTTGGGTTCAAGCTCAGTCCAGTTAAGAGTCTGAGCAGGGCGGGTTTGGGATGGGTTATGGTGAATTTATACTATTTTTTGCAAGGCGTATTTCAGTTATATGTACTAAGCATCGCTGTTTTCATTTTTACTAAACTGCGGAGATCCGACACTACTTCTTATCTTATCTCAAAATGACGCAGGTACTTAACTTTGTTGCATGAAATGTTCGGGGACTTAATGACAAAATTAAAAGGAGTGTGGTTTTGCAATATTTAAAGGGCCACAAGCCAGATATTGTAATCCTTACTGAAACTCATCTCACTGGCACTAAACTGCTCTCTCTAAGACGTGGCTGGATAGGATGGTCATACCATGCCTCCTACTCGCAATAATCCCGAGGCGTCTCCATTCTCATTAGCAGGAGCATACCTTTTAAAGCCCTAGAAGTGGTGACGGATCCCCTTGGCAGATATGTCTTTATACACTGCACAATTGCCAGTGAACAGCTCCTCCTATTGGCAATCTACATCCCTCCCCCATACTCCTCCTTGATACTGAAGGAAGGTCTGAAATTTTCACTTACTGTATATTCTGGCATATAAGACTACTTTTTAACCTTTGAAAATCTTCTGAAAAGTCAGCGGTCGTCTTATACGCCGGGTGTCATTTATGCCTGGTGATACGCCTTATCCTGTTACCGACTCTTAGATCTCGCTGCTGAGGACTGTAGTGAAGCGGCGCAGGCGCACTTGTGCGAGATCTGAGAGGCAGAAAAGGAGGTAAATAGGATACAAAGGTGGGCCAGAAGGGTGAAAGAAGTGTGTTTTATGGGCACAGCACGATCTATTCTTCCATACCACTCTGATAAACAGGTAGACGAGAGCTGACCAATCCACTTAGGGAGAGGGAGAGTTGACCAATCCAACCAGTCAATCACTTATATACCGTTATATACTAGGTACCACATACAGTACAGCACCAGTATCTGTTCATACATAGTACCAGTATATGATGTTTTTTAATTTTTATTTGCTGTGCGTTGGAAGAAGGGTAGTCTTATACGACGAGTATAACCCAAACTCTATATTTTAACTGGAAAAGTTGGGGGGTTGTCTTATACGCCCAGTCATCTTATACGCCGGAATATACGGTAAATATCCGGGAGTACCTGCAGTATGGGCGGGAGATTTTAACAATGTATGCAATCCAGCATTGGATAGATCCCCGCCCCAAACCAACAAACAAACAGCATTCTCCCAGTTGCTAACTGAAATAGACCTAACTGATATATGGAGAGTTCGTCACCCAAGCTTCCCGGGTTATACATGCGAATCCTCAACATACAACACCTTCTCTCGATTAGATATGTTTCTCCTCTCCAGATACCTTACCTCATTGGTGTCAAATATCTCCATCCTGCCACGCTTGGTTTCGGACCACTCTCCCCTCAGCCTTACTTTGCAGTTAGGTATTAAGCCTCCATTTAAATTTTGGAAATTTAACCCTTTCTGGCTAAGTCTACTTCCCGCTGATGATAGCCTCTCTAAGCAAATCACTGAATTTTTCTTTATTCACAGAGATGACGATGATAAAGCTTTAGTGTGGGATACATTTAAAGCCTACTTGAGGGGTATCCTAATCCAAGCAGTGGCTAGATGTAAAGGTGACACTAAGGCCCACCTTGAAGCACTTGCTAAACAAGTGACACAGGCAGAAGCACTTTACCACTCAAACCAATCACCCACAACTAAGCAAGCATGGAAATCTGCGCAGGCTGCCCACCGTGAATTAGTTGAAAAGATCACACTTAGTAAACTATTTTTTAATACGCAATCGGTATACGAGCAGGGGGAAAAGACGGGTACTTTACTCGCAAGGATGGCTAAAACGTATTCATCCCCTCCTGTTATCTCGCAAATAAACTCCCCTTCAGGTCACACTGTTTATGCCCCGCAAGAAATCAACGATACATTTGCCAAATATTATAGACAACTATACACTAGTCAAACTCATGCCTCCCAAACGGACTCTGAGATATTTCTAGCAGAATTAAATCTACCTAGACTATCAGATAACCAACGATCACAACTCGATAAACCCATCACCCTTGATGAAATAGAAATGGCAATTGCTAGTTTCCCAAATAAGAAAGCCCCCGGTCTAGACGGTATCCCATTAGAAGTATACAAAAAATTCACTGAACAACTTGCAGATCCCCTACTTGACGTACTCCTTGATGCCTTTGAAAAGCAAAAGCTTCCTTCCTCTATGAACGAGGCCTTGATAGTTGTAATCCCCAAACCTGGAAAGGACCCGTTACTCTCTGACTCTTACAGACCAATCTCCCTTCTGTCCACAGACATCAAAATTATAGCTAAAGTCCTGGCAATGCGTCTAAATGAAGTCATTCTAACCCTAATTCATTCGGACCAGACAGGATTTATGCCTGGGAAAAACACGGCAATAAATATCAGGAGGTTATTTACTAATATTCAGGCCCCTCATTTAAACTGTGGATCCTGTGCTATTGCATCACTTGACATGGCTAAGGCCTTTGACACGGTTGAATGGCCCTTCTTATACGCAGTCCTTTCCAGGTTCGGTATGGGAGAAAACTTTCAAAGATGGGTACGCATATTATACTCCTAGCCTACGGCCAGGGTTAGTACCAACTCATGGATTTCTCCCTCCTTTCCTTTGGGTAGTGGCACGAGACAGGGATGCCCACTATCTCCATTGCTATATGCCTTAGTTGCAGAACCCCTGGCCTGCCGTATTCGTAGCTCACCTGAAACTATAGGATTTAAAACGAAATCATCTGAAGATAAAATCAGTCTCTATGCAGACGACAAGATCTTATATCTTGCAGATTCTGGCCCATCCCTGTCTCGTGCCCTTGAAATTATAGAAGAATCCGGCTTCTATTCCGGACTGCAAGTAAACCGATCCAAGTCAGTTCTTCTCCCTTTAGACCCCCTGCCCACTACATCAGTTGATAATCCCCCTCGCTAGAAATTGTTAATGCCTTCAAATATCTTGGAGTCCTAATACAAGTCGATCCCTCTCAATACTTAATACAGGAAGTATATCCCCTACTCTCTTTAGCACACTCACGGTGCAATGCCTGGGCAAAACTACCCCTAACGATAATTGGCAGGAATAGTCTAATTAAAATGATACTCCTCCCCAAAATTTTATACATCATTCACCATTCCCCGATATATATTCCATGCGCCTTTTTTATTAAACTGAAGTCAGCACTTCTAAGCTTTCTCTGGGGTAAAGGCAGGGCTAAGCTGAAACACTCACTTCTACAAAACCCGGCCAACTTAGGTGGCATTGCTTTCCCCGTGTTCCAGAAATATTATTTGGCGGCACAACAACAGCACATCTCAACCTGGTTCTTGGTCCCTCCCTCCATAAACGTTGAGTCCCTGGGTTATCCATCTGATCCTACAATTGAAAGCCCAGCTTTAGATACTCTCAAGTGTTTTATTCCTAGTGAGAAAAAACGAATACTATTCTGTTACAGGCTGCACAAGTATGGAAATGTGTTAATAAAATATATAGTGACAAAGGCACTGGCTATCATACCCCCCTCTGGAACAACCCTCACCTGCTAGAATTTAGTGATTTTCCTTGGGCATATTGCCTCAAAAGGACAGATCCTTCCTTTCACCGCTATTGCAGCTGCCCATTCCATCCCCCTAAATCAAGAATTCAGATATTGGCAAATTAGGCACGATTTCCAGAAACAATTCCGCACAACCCCAGTTCAGATATACAACTCCCCTATTATAGAGATGATTAAAAATGGGCCCATCAGACACATGGTCGGTGAAATATATAAGACACTCCTAGAATATGGCACAGAGGATCTTACTACACCCTCACGGAATAAATGGGAAGCTTGTGGTTTAGACATTCAAGACGATGACTGGGACGAGGCACTCTCTGTTCCTAAAAGGGTCTCTCCTTGTATCCGTGAACGCACTTCGCAAATTTATATACTACATCAAACCTACTTGATTCCCAAGCAAATAACTAAATACAACCCACAACAATCTGACCTATGTCCCAAATGCCAAGCCACCTCACCTACTTTTTTCCACTTGATATGGGAATGCCCGTCCATTCTGCCCTTCTGGGCTCAAATTACTAAGTTTCTACATGATAAGATGGGCTGCCCCTTGAACTCTGACCCTATTCTCTGTCTCCTTGGTGTAATACAAGATGAGGCCCTTGATAACTCGCTAAAAACCTTTTTATCTGAAGTCCTCTTCATGGCTATTATTATTATTATTATTATTATTAAGTATTTATATAGCGCCGACATATTACGCAGCGCTGTACAGTGTGTATATATATATATATCTTGTCACTAACTGTCCCTCAAAGGAGCTCACAATCTAATCCCTACCATTGCCATATGTCTATATTATGTAGTGTAAGTACTGTAGTCTAGGGCCAATTTTAGGGGGAGCCAATTAACTTATCCGTATGTTTTTGGAGTGTGGGAGGAAACCGGAGTGCCCGGAGGAAACCCACGCAGACACAGAGAGAACATACAAACTCTTTGCAGATAGTGCCCTGGCTGGGATTCGAACCAGGGACCCAGCGCTGCAAGGTGAGAGAGCTAACCCCTACGCCACCGTGCTGCCCACGCTAGACAAGAAGTGGCACTCAGATGGTTATCCCCAATAGCACCCTCTTTTGAAAACTGAGTCAAAAGAGTAAACAACGCCATTCCATACAAAAAGCTTGTGTATATGCACAGAGGTTCAAGCAAGAAATTTCACCTGGTTTGGGATAGGTGAAAGAATCGGTAATGCATGTACTCTCAATGCTAAGACTTGTAATCAAGGACACGGGCTAAATCTCTGTTTACCCTATAATGTTTGTTGACTTTTATTTGTAAATCCTGACTTGTTATCCCTTATAAAGTTTATATCTCCCACTGCTCTCTTACATACAGTCAATTGCAATTTCTTCATGTATTATTCACCCTATACCTGTAATACAGCCATGCATGTATTTTTAAGATCTATGTACATATACATATGCCTTGTAAAATGCAAAATTCTGTTCAATAAACTTCTTTTTGTTTAAAAAAAAAAATGACCAGATCATCTTTCATCTTTCCCAAGTGTCTTAGACACTTAAGCCTCTAAGCTTTCCACGTTATACCCTGGGCAAAAATGGACATATAACTTCACCTATATCATTGAAAAATCTTGGGCCACCTGTTGTCCCAGCGAGCAAGAAGCGATCCCGTTGGGATCAGTCAAAGCACTCCCCAGGTGCAGGGGGCCGGAGGGTCTACACTACCACAATCAAGTGCCTGCACAAGCACGTTTCTCTCTTGAAGGTCCGTGGAACACTGGACTCCCCCTTCACATATACTTCACCATTTTTCTCCATTATCATAAAACTACCTTTATCTCTTAGCGACTTCCTTTTATCCGCAGGAGCTATTATCATGTGATTTTAGAACACCATAACAATATATTTTCCTTCAATCACTTCAACGCTACAGGGTATTTCAGACTTATATGTCCATCACCAGACACCCTTTAAAGTGCAGGCTTACCAAATTTTGAAGAGACCCAAATTATAAGGTCTAAGAAGCTTAATTGGATCCCCACAACGATCAACTCCCTCATAAGTCATTGGAGATCACCACTTCTCTTCCTTTTTACACCAATCACTCCCAGCATAAAAAGAATAATAATCTGGACAAATCTAAGTGTATACCATTTAAAAACACATTTATTGCACATCCAAGTTAGATACAATCTCAAATACTCACTTCCGGGCCCTTATGACAGGTTGAAGTTATCACACGTATCACAAAAATCTCCTCCGTGAGCCCGACCGGTTTCGCTGTTGCGTCATCAGGGGCTTGCTGATGACCAACCATTTCGAACTAATGAACAAGCAAACATGCCATAACAATAGCAGAAAACTTATAATAATGGAAACAGTATCTAAGAAGGGCATAGCCCTTTCATCTTGCCTGATTGGTACTCTCATACCACCCGATTGAAAAAGAGCAAAAGCAAGTATATGAACTTCATACAGTGCACATTAGATTCTAATATAGGCTAAATTGCAGAGAAAGAACCTCAGCTTGTGAACAATAATTTATTAATGCCATGTGAGGGTTACTGTGAGAAAAGTCAGTTCTAATGTGTAGTAAGACCACCACATTTTGTTCACTTTAACAACTCAGTCATCCCAGCTTGAGGAGCCTTGGTTGAGGAAATGGTCTCCACCCTTTATCAGTGAAACCAGGTCACCCTTCTGACTGCTCATCGGTGTATCCTGGCTGTGGGCCGGAAAGCTGGTGAGGTATAGGTAGGAGCTGACCCGTCCGGGGAGAATACCACTAATGTCGCTGGATAATTAAGAGAAAACTAAGAGAAAAATGTATTCTGCACCAAATATTGACACACAGGGCTAAATGCCTTTTTTGCTTTATTCACTTCTGCTGAATAGTCTGCAAACAAAAGAAGTTTGTGGCCATTCATTTCCATCTGTCTCTGACCCATGTAAGCCTTCAAAAGTTGCATCTTCACTGAGTAATCTAGGTAGCAGGAAATTACAGGCAGGGCCGCCATCAGAATTTTCTGGTCCCCATACTTGGCAAACCTACAGGGCGCCCCCTCATGCCAAACAACAATCTGATAGGTAGATTGTGTGGGGGCAGAGCCATGATATGTGGGGTAGAGTCAAAGCAACTTGCCTGTAGCCCATAACACCCTCCCCCCTGCATTGATGCGTGTTCACCAATCACGCAGCAGGGAAGAGGGAGATGACCACACAACTCCTGTTATGCCACGGTAGAATTGCCAGCAGAGGCTCAAGTGGCACTGCCACTGTTTGTGCCCCAGACTTTCCTGGGCCCCATACTATTGTCTCTCTTGTAGCCCCCTGATGGCTGCCCTGATTACAGGGCCCAGATTTCTGGTATCTGAGCGCATCGTGCTGATATGATGCACTCATTCCACCTTATATGCCATATTACGCCCTAACACCTTAGGAATAGCCCCCGAGCATAGCTAAGAAAGCTCTGCAGGTTTCACAATCTCTGGAATGCCTATGATCCACATATTGTTCCTGAGTGATCTATTTTCAAGTTCATCAAGCTTATCAAATAAAATCACTTGCCTATTGGCAGTTGTGCTAAGTTCACAGCTTCCTCACATTTGTCTTCCACCCCACTTATTCTGAATTCTGTGTGATTCAGACTAATTGTGTGAGAGCAGTGACCTCTTCCTGTGCTTTTTCAATTGGACGCCCTTTACCTCTGCTATAGTAGAGGTCAGCTCAGGTTCTAGCAGCTTGACCACCGCTGTAGTCAATTTCAGGCGGCTGGCTGCGTGCGGTCTCCATTTTCCAGTGCTTCGCTATTAATTGTCTCGCAGCTATTAATGTGTCTGTGATGATTTGCTCAGCTGCCTGTGCAGACAGGCAGCCCTTTGACCATTGTGTAAGTTTGCATGCTGCAGGACTCTGGAAAGAAGAGTTTCTGTCAGTTTTGCAGCTTGTGCTTGCAGAGGAATTTGCATACGTTGTCATGCAAATTGCCTGGCCACATTCATTGGAGGCGTGTACTATAAGTACTATGTCTTTCCCACAATGCTTTGCTGGTCATTTCCCTTCCATGCTCAGTTCCTGATGGACACTGCTGGAGTGTCAGCCATTGCTATCTAGTATAGTTAATTCCTGGGGGTTGCTTTTGGCTCCCCTTCTAGCCCAGTCAGGTTGTATTATCTGTATTGCCTGTTCTGTCTTGTCTTGCCTGTTTGCCATTGTCCTGTCCCTATGGTGGTTGACAGGAAATGGTTCTGATCTATGTTCTTGGAGTTGGTTGCTACCAGCTATCTCTTCTGTTCTGTTTCCTGGGATCGCGCTAGCTACTTTGTGCTAGCGCTGGGGATCCTTCTGTTCTGTTTCCTGGGATCGCGCTAGCTACTTTGTGCGAGCGCTGGGGATCCTTCTGTTCTGTCTTGTCGGTCGCGATTGCGCTGTCACCAACGGCGGTTGATAGCGAATCGTTCTGTCTTGCTGAGATCGCACTAGCCGCTAGCGTTAGCGGCTGTGGATCTTTCTGATCTATGTTCCTGCTTGGATCACACTTGCTCTGGCGGAAGAGCGGTGGATCCTTCCTGCCTAGTTCTTGTTTTTCGTGTGTCTGTCTTGTCCGCTGCGCTTGCTACAGGCTCGGTGAGGTAACCGTTAAGCAAGCGCTCGCGTTCCCTGTTTCATGTTTGTCTGTTTATGGTTAGTTAGGCGTGCTTGTCTCTATTGTGCTTATCACGTGGAGATCGCGCATAACCGCGTGCACTGTTGCGAATGAGTGCGGTGTTCGCGGTTAGCTAGCGGTTGTTGTTTTCCGTATCTCCTTATTGTATTTGCTGTGCCTTTGCTACCCTCGTATTCTATTCTGTTCTGCCTTGTGTCACGTCTCGCGATCGCACCTCTCGCGATCGCGTTCCTATTTCGTATCTGCTGTTGTGTGTGCACGGTCGCAGAGTGGCGACTGGATTGGCGCACACACATACAACCTATCCCTTTTGCTCAGTCTCATTCGCAATCGCCTCTCTTGCGATTGCGTTCTGCGCTTCGTACAATTCCTGTCTGGCACTTGTGGAGGTACAGAGGATTGGTTCCTCTGCACTCCCCAGCGCCATCTGCCGACAGGAATTTCCCTCTACAGGTGCGTAGCACCTTTTGCTGGGTTCCTGCAAATTATACGCTTGTGGAGGATCTCCGCCGTGTCAGCGCACGCGTTGTGCGCTGATCACGGGGAAAGTTCCACAATCGTGACAGTGTCTTAAAAAGTATTTTTTGGCTATTGCTATAGAGCCTGGCATCCATGACAACCGTGCAAGTTTTGGAGTCGGGTGTTTTGGATTGCCTACAACTTTGGAATATAATTTAAATGTTAGGGCCTATATTAGTAGAACCCAAAAGGTCAGCAAGACCTTTTGGTCAGCAGGGCATATACTTAAAGGGCATATCTTTAAGGGTGTATAAGACACCTAGAATTAGCCCAGAATTATTTAATATTCAGAGGAGTTCAATCAGTCAGGAAATATTGTATAGAGTCAAATGCATACCATTTGAGAAAAATAAATTAGCAATGCAGGATTCAGAGGAGTTCAGTCAGTCAGGAAATATTGTATAGAGTCAGGCAGAGGCGCTGAGTGTCGTTTGTTTTGCTAGATGCTGTAACTCCTTTTTCTATTGCCTGAGGAAGCGGGCGCTGACCCGTGAAACGCGTTGCTTTGTTTTATCTGGAGTTCGTTAATAAATAGACTGAATGTACAGTCGTGTTGTGTCTGCTTGGAGGGGGTAAGTCCACCACTGCCTCCTCTAATTACCAAGTTTTGGCTTTTAAGCTCCTTTAAAACCCCTTTTATCATTTTGGTGCCTCTGTTCTCTCTTATATAATATTGTATCCACCCTTGGTGGAGGGTTGCGACCCTTTCTACTATCTACAGAGAGCGACTTCTTATTCCTGAGTGGGGTCAGGATAATCTCCCCACCTGCCTTTACAGTGGTTGCCTATTGGTGACCCATGTTTGTGAGTATAACAACTATTACTCTTTGTCATTACCCCCTTTGTCAATACATACTACACTATTGGGGCTCTTGGTGTTCCTCTGTTTATCTCGTTTGTAAGTCAGGAAATATTGTATAGAGTCAAATGCATACCATTTGAGAAAAAGAAATCAGCAATGCAGGATTCAGAGGAGTTCAATCAGTCAGGAAATATTGTATAGAGTCAAATGCATACCTGCAAGAAAGAATATTGCGATGTCAGTACAGATGAATAAATCGATCTTCAAGTGCAGTATATATTAAATAATTCTGGGCCAATTCTAGGTGTCTTATACACCCTTAAAGATATGCCCTTTAAGTATATGCCCTGCTGACCAAAAGGTCTTGCTGACCTTTTGGGTTCTACTAATATAGGCCCTAAGGCCTGGTGCACACCAAAAACTACACTGAAAACCGCAGCAGCAATCCGCAAAACGCTAGCAAAACGCCATAGAAAAATAAAAAAAAGCGTTTCAAAATCTGCTAGCATTTTGCGGATCTGCTAGCGGTTTTTGGTGTGCACCAGGCCTTAGGGCCTATATTAGTAGAACCCAAAAGGTCAGCAAGACCTTTTGGTCAGCAGGGCATATACTTAAAGGGCATATCTTTAAGGGTGTATAAGACACCTAGAATTAGCCCAGAATTATTTAATACATACTGCACTTGAAGATCGATTTATTCATCTGTACTGACATCGCAATATTCTTCCTCGCAGGTATGCATTTGACTCTATACAATATTTCCTGACTGATTGAACTCCTCTGAATCCTGCATTGCTAATTTCTTTTTCTCAAATGGTATGCATTTGACTCTATACAATATTTCCTGACTGATTGAACTCCTCTGAATCCTGCATTGCTAATTTCTTTTTCTCAAATGGTATGCATAATTAACTTAGGCCACTTCCTGCTACTTCTTAGCTATTCAACAGAGCCTTTGCATATGCTTGAATAGCCCTGCCCCTGTGAGACAAATTGGCCAGCCAATTCTCACCTGATAGCAGTCTGCCTATTAACTACAAACTCAGTTAGGGCTGGTGCACACCGAGCGGCTTTTTGGGCGTTTTCAGATCCGCTTGCGGCTGCGGATCTGCTTGGTCAATGTATCTCAATGGGGTGGTGCACACCAGAGCGGGAGGCGTTTTGCAGAAACGAAAAATGCCGGGGTGAGGCATTTTTTGGATTGCGGATGCGTTTCTGCCTCAATGTAAAGTATAGGAAAACCGCAAACCGCTCTGAAAAACGGCACTTCAGAGCAGTTTTGCAGGCGTTTTTGTTACAGAAGCTGTTCAGTAACAGCTTTACTGTAACAATATATGAAATCTACTACACTGAAAACCGCAGCAGCAATACGCAAAACGCTAGCAAAACGCCATAGAAAAATTTAAAAAAGCGTTTCAAAATCTGCTAGCATTTTGCGGATCTGCTAGCGGTTTTTGGTGTGCACCAGGCCTTAGGGCCTATATTAGTAGAACCCAAAAGGTCAGCAAGACCTTTTGGTCAGCAGGGCATATACTTAAAGGGCATATCTTTAAGGGTGTATAAGACACCTAGAATTAGCCCAGAATTATTTAATATATACTGCACTTGAAGATCGATTTATTCATCTGTACTGACATCGCAATATTCTTTCTTGCAGGTATGAATTTGACTCTATACAATATTTCCTGACTGATTGAACTCCTCTGAATCCTGCATTGCTGATTTATTTTTCTCAAATGGTATGCATTTGACTCTATACAATACTTCCTGACTGATTGAACTCCTCTGAATCCTGCATTGCTAATTTCTTTTTCTCAAATGGTATGCATTTGACTCTATACAATATTTCCTGACTGATTGAACTCCTCTGAATCCTGCATTGCTAATTTCTTTTTCTCAAATGGTATGCATTTGACTCTATACAATATTTCCTGACTGATTGAACTCCTCTGAATCCTGCATTGCTAATTTCTTTTTCTCAAATGGTATGCATTTGACTCTATACAATATTTCCTGACTGATTGAACTCCTCTGAATCCTGCATTGCTCATTTCTTTTTCTCAAATGGTATGCATTTGACTCTATACAATATTTCCTGACTGATTGAACTCCTCTGAATCCTGCATTGCTAATTTCTTTTTCTTAAATGGTATGCATTTGACTCTATACAATACTTCCTGACTAATTGAACTCCTCTGAATCCTGCATTGCTAATTTCTTTTTCTCAAATGGTATGCATAATTAACTTAGGCCACTTCCTGCTACTTCTTCGCTATTCAATAGAGCCTTTGCATATGCTTGACTAGCCCTGCCCCTGTGAGACAAATTGGCCAGCCAATTCTCACCTGATAGCAGTCTGCCTATTAACTACAAACTCAGTTAGGGCCTATATTAGTAGAACCCAAAAGGACAGCAAGACCTTTTGGTCAGCAGGGCATATACTTAACCACTTTGAAACCCTTGCTATGCTTATCTACTCCCCACAGAACTTTACCTGGGGCTCAGGGGAGTAGATAGGCGTACTTGTGGTAAACAGTGTGCTGTATGCCCAATAAGCTATCTGATTATGTATATAGGGTATCATTTTAACCGTGACAAGTGAGAGAATAGATTTTGTGGTGTTTGACAACTGAGGGATAAGTCATGTGATTTTTTTTTTACTGGAAAACTGAATGAAAAGCAATAAAACTGTTATTTTCATGTACTCTATACCCCCAAATAAATACTTGTAAAAACAACAAAAGTGACAGCATTGAAAAGAGAATACATAGTTACCCTAGGGACTTAGCTTTTAAAATATGTATGTCATGAGAGTGTATTACTGTTAATCATGAAGAAAAGGGCTTTTAATTACTGATAGAGTACAATGAGAAAACAAAAAACACAAGCCAGAAACTAATATATTTTCGCCATACATTGTACTAGGAACATTATTTAAATGTTGAGATAACCAGGACACATTAGCAAATAGAATGTGTGTGTTTTACCTATAGTAACACTGTTTATTTGAAAACTATAGTGGATGGAAATGGAGAAATAGTGTATTTTTTCTTTTTTTTCTCTCATTTTTCCCTTTAAAATGCACAGATAATAACATAATTACTAAAAGCAAATATCACCCTCACAAAGCATAATTTGTGGCAAAAAAAAAAAAGATATAGATCATTTACATCTGATGAGTAGCAATAAAGTTATTGGTGAATGAATGGGAGGAGCGCTGAAATGTGAAAATTGCTCTGGTTTTTAAGCAAAAAACCCTGTGGTGCTGAAGTGGTTAAAGGGCATATCTTTAAGGGTGTATAAGACACCTAGAATTAGCCCAGAATTATTTAATACATACTGCACTTGAAGATCGATTTATTCATCTGTACTGACATCGCAATATTCTTTCTCGCAGGTATGCATTTGACTCTATACAATATTTCCTCACTGATTGAACGCCTCTGAATCCTGCATTGCTAATTTCTTTTTCTCAAATGGTATGCATTTGACTCTATACAATATTTCCTGACTGATTGAACTCCTCTGAATCCTGCATTGCTAATTTCTTTTTCTCAAATGGTATGCATTTGACTCTATACAATATTTCCTGACTGCTTGAACGCCTCTGAATCCTGCATTGCTAATTCTTTTTCTCAAATGGTATGCATTTGACTCTATACAATATTTCCTGACTGATTGAACTCCTCTGAATCCTGTATTGCTAATTTCTTTTTCTCAAATGGTATGCATTTGACTCTATACAATATTTCCTGACTGATTGAACTCCTCTGAATCCTGCATTGCTAATTTCTTTTTCTCAAATGGTATGCATTTGACTCTATACAATATTTCCTGACTGATTGAACTCCTCTGAATCCTGCACTGCTAATTTCTTTTTCTCAAATGGTATGCATTTGACTCTATACAATATTTCCTGACTGATTGAACTCCTCTGAATTCTGCATTGCTAATTTCTTTTTCTCAAATGGTATGCATTTGACTCTATACAATATTTCCTGACTGACTGAACTCCTCTGAATCCTGCATTGCTAATTTATTTTTCTCAAATGGTATGCATTTGACTCTATACAATATTTCCTGACTGATTGAACTCCTCTGAATCCTGCATTGCTAATTTCTTTTTCTCAAATGGTATGCATTTGACTCTATACAATATTTCCTGACTGATTGAACTCCTCTGAATCCTGCATTGCTAATTTCTTTTTCTCAAATGGTATGCATAATTAACCACTTGAGGACTACAGTCTTTCTAACCCTTAAGGACCAGGCACTTTTTTTCCACTCAGACCACTGCAGCTTTCACGGTTTATTGCTCGCTCATACAACCTACCACCTAAATGAATTTTGGCTCCTTTTCTTGTCACTAATAAAGCTTTCTTTTGGTGCTATTTGATTGCTCCTGCGATTTTTACTTTTTATTATATTCATCAAAAAAGACATGAATTTTGGCAAAAAAATGATTTTTTTAACTTTCTGTGCTGACAATTTTCAAATAAAGTAAAATTTCTGTATACATGCAGCGCGAAAAATGTGGACAAACATGTTTTTGATTAAAAAAAAACCCATTCAGTGTATATTTATTGGTTTGGGTAAAAGTTATAGCGTTTACAAACTATGGTGCAAAAAGTGAATTTTCCCATTTTCAAGCATCTCTGACTTTTCTAACCCCCTGTCATGTTTCATGAGGGGCTAGAATTCCAGGATAGTATAAATACCCCACAAATGACCCCATTTCGGAAAGAAGACATCCCAAAGTATTCACTGAGAGGCATAGTGAGTTCATAGAAGATATTATTTTTTGTCACAAGTAAGCGGAAAATGACACTTTGTGACAAAAAAAAAGAAAAAAAAAAAGAATCCATTTCTTCTAACTTGCGACAAAAAAAAATGAAATCTGCCACGGACTCACCATGCCCCTCTCTGAATACCTTGAAGTGTCTACTTTCCAAAATGGGGTCATTTGTGGGGTGTGTTTACTGTCCTCGCATTTTGGGGGGTGCTAATTTGTAAGCACCCCTGTAAAGCCTAAAAGTGCTCATTGGACTTTGGGCCCCTTAGCGCAGTTAGGCTGCAAAAAAGTGCCACACATGTGGTATTGCCGTACTCAAGAGAAGTAGTAGAATGTGTTTTGGGGTGTATTTTTACACATACCCATGCTGGGTGGGAGAAATATCTCTGTAAATGACAATTTTTTCATTTTTTTTACACACAATTGTCCATTTACAGAGTTATTTCTCCCACCCAGCATGGGTATGTGTAAAAATACACCCCAAAACACATTGTACTACTTCTCCCGAGTATGGCAATACCACATGTGTGGCACTTTTTTGCACCCTAACTGCGCTAAAGGGCCCAAAGTCCAATGAGTACCTTTAGGATTTCACAGGTCATTTTGCGAAATTTGATTTCCAGACTACTCCTCACGGTTTAGGGCCCCTAAAATGCCAGTTCAGTATAGGAACCCCACAAATGACCCCATTTTAGAAAGAAGACACCCCAAGGTATTCCGTTAGGAGTATGGTGAGTTCATAGAAGATTTTATTTTTTGTCACAAGTTAGTGGAAAATGACACTTTGTGAAAAAAACAATAAAAATCAATTTTCCGCTAACTTTTGACAAAAAATAAAATCTTCTATGAACTCACCATACTCCTAACGGAATACCTTTGGGTGTCTTCTTTCTAGAATGGGGTCATTTGTGGGGTTACTATACTGCCCTGGCATTTTAGGGGCCCTAAACCGTGAGGAGTAGTCTTGAAACCAAATGTCGCAAAATGACCTGTGAAATCCTAAAGGTACTCATTGGACTTTGGGCCCCTTAGCGTACTTAGGGTGTAAAAAAGTGCCACACATGTGGTACCGCCGTACTCAGGAGAAGTAGTATAATGTGTTTTGGGGTGTATTTTTACACATACCCATGCTAAGTGGGAGAAATATCTCTGTAAATGACAATTGTTTGATTTGTTTTACACACAATTGACCATTTACATAGAAATTTCTCCCACCCAGCATGGGTATGTGTAAAAATACACCCCAAAACACATTATACTACTTTTCCTGAGTACGGCGGTACCACATGTGTGACACTTTTTTGCAGCCTAGGTGCGCTAAGGGGCCCAACGTCCTATTCACGGGTCATTTTGAGGCATTTGTTTTCTAGACTACTCCTCGCGGTTTAGGGCCCCTAAAATGCCAGGGCAGTATAGGAACCCCACAAGTGACCCCATTTTAGAAAGAAGACACCCCAAGGTATTCCGTTAGGTGTATGGCGAGTTCATAGAAGATTTTATTTTTTGTCACAAGTTAGTGAAAAATGACACTTTGTGAAAAAAAAACAATAAAAATCAATTTCCGCTAACTTTTGACAAAAAATAAAATCTTCTATGAACTCGTCATACACCTAACAGAATACCTTGGGGTGTCTTTTTTTCTAAAATGGGGTCACTTGTGGGGTTCCTATACCGCCCTGGCATTTTACGGGCCCAAAACCGTGAGTAGTCTGGAAACCAAATGTCTCAAAATGACTGTTCAGGGGTATAAGCATCTGCAAATTTTGATGACAGGTGGTCTATGAGGGGGCGAATTTTGTGGAACCGGTCATAAGCAGGGTGGCCTTTTAGATGACAGGTTGTATTGGGCCTGATCTGATGGATAGGAGTGCTAGGGGGGTGACAGGAGGTGATTGATGGGTGTCTCAGGGGGTGGTTAGAGGGGAAAATAGATGCAATCAATGCACTGGGGAGGTGATCGGAAGGGGGTCTGAGGGGGATCTGAGGGTTTGGCCGAGTGATCAGGAGCCCACACGGGGCAAATTAGGGCCTGATCTGATGGGTAGGTGTGCTAGGGGGTGACAGGAGGTGATTGATGGGTGTCTCAAGGTGTGATTAGAGGGGGGAATAGATGCAAGCAATGCACTGGCGAGGTGATCAGGGCTGGGGTCTGAGGGCATTCTGAGGGTGTGGGCGGGTGATTGAGTGCCCTAGGGGCAGATAGGGGTCTAATCTGATAGGTAGCAGTGACAGGGGGTGATTGATGGGTAATTAGTGGGTGTTTAGGGTAGAGAACAGATGTGAACACTGCACTTGGGAGGTGATCGGACGTCGGATCTGCGGGCGATCTATTGGTGTGGGTGGGTGATCAGATTGCCCGCAAGGGGCAGGTTAGGGGCTGATTGATGGGTGGCAGTGACAGCGGGTGATGGGTGGCAGTGACAGGGGGTGATTGATGGGTGGCAGTGACAGGGGGTGATTGATGGGTGATTGATAGGTGATTGACAGGTGATTGACAGGTAATCAGTGGGTTATTACAGGGGAGAACAGATGTAAATATTGCACTGGCGAATTGATAAGGGGGGGTCTGAGGGCAATATGAGCGTGTAGGCGGGTGATTGGGTGCCCGCAAGGGGCAGATTAGGGTCTGATCTGATGGGTAACAGGGACAGGTGGTGATAGGGGGTGATTGATGGGTAATTAGTGGGTGTTTAGAGGAGAGAATAGATGGAAACACTGCGCTTGGGTGGTGATCTGATGTCGGATCTGCGGGCGATCTATTGGTGTGGGTGGGTGATCAGTTTGCCCGCAAGGGGCAGGTTAGGGGCTGATTGATGGGTGGCAGTGACAGGGGGTGATTGATGGGTGGCAGTGACAGGGGGTGATTGATGGGTGATTGACAGGTGATTGACAGGTGATCAGTGGGTTATTACAGGGAAGGACAGATGTAAATAATGCCCTGGCGAATTGATAAGGGGGGGTCTGAGGGCAATCTGAGCGTGTAGGCGGGTGATTGGGTGCCCGCAAGGGGCAGATTAGGGTCTGATCTGATGGGTAACAGTGACAGGTGGTGATAGGGGGTGATTGATGGGTGATTGATGGGTAATTAGTGAGTGTTTAGAGGAGAGAATAGATGGAAACACTGCGCTTGGGTGGTGATCTGATGTCGGATCTGCGGGCGATCTATTGGTGTGGGTGGGTGATCAGTTTGCCCGCAAGGGGCAGGTTATTATTATTATTATTATTATTGATTTATAAAGCGCCAACATATTCCGTGGCGCTGTACAAAGTAAGAAACAAACATGGGGTACATAATAATACAGACAATGGTGTACACCAATATACAAGATACATAATTAGTGACAAAATACAAAGAATGATACAAAATACAAATTATAGAATTGGTAATGACAGTGATAAAATTAACATGATGAATAAAATGTATAATGGTTACCAAGACACAAAAGGGGGAGAGAGCCCTGCCCTTGCGAGCTTACAATCTAAAGGGAATGGGGGGAAACAAGAGGAGGGGTAGTATGCAGCAAATATATAGAGGCTTTGTGTTTTAGGATACCTAGTAGGAGTGCAATTTGGTCTTAGTACAAAGGGAAGTGGCCTAAGGTAGAGCATATGCTTGTCGGAACAAGTGTGTTTTTAGAGAGCGTTTAAAGGTAGCAAAGGTTGGCGAGTGACGGATGTGTTGTGGGAGGGCATTCCAGAGGAGGGGTGAAGCGCGTGCGAAGTCTTGTAAACGTGAATGTGAGGAGTTGATTCTAGAGGAGGACAACAGAAGATCATGTGCCGATCTGAGATTGCGATTGGGTTTGTATCTGGAGATTAATGAGGATATGTACCGGGGGGAGAGATCGTGGAGAGCTTTGTAGGTTAGGGTTAGGAGTTTGAACTGAATCCTCTGGTTAATTGGCAGCCAGTGAAGAGCTTGACAAAGAGGGTCGGCAGAGGAAGATCGAGAAGAGAGATGAATGAGACGAGCAGCTGAGTTCAGTACTGACTGGAGCGGGGCCAGTTTGTTAGACGGTAGTCCACAAAGTAGTACGTTGCAGTAGTCCAGACGAGAAATTATGAGAGCATGTATTAACATTTTAGTTGTGTCTTGAGTGAGAAAGGGACGGATGCGAGATATGTTTTTGAGTTGGAGATGGCAGGAGCTGGTTATGGAGTGAACATGAGGAATAAAAGAGAGAGATGAATCGAATATCACCCCCAAGCACCGAGCTTTGGGAACTGAAGTTATGGGAGTGTTATTAACATTTATTGTTACTTCAGGCAGGGAGGTGGACAGAGACGGTGGAAAAATTATTAGTTCCGTTTTACTCATGTTAAGTTTTAGGAAGCGAGAGGACATGAAGGAGGATATAGCAGACAAGCAGTCAGGAACACGTTTAAGGAGGGAGTTAAGGTCTGGGGCAGAGAGGTACAGTTGTGTATCGTCTGCATAGAGGTGGTATTGAAACCCGAATGAGTTGATTAAATCACCAAGACCATGCATGTAGATGGAAAAGAGGAGGGGACCAAGGACAGAGCCTTGGGGAACCCCGACAGACAGAGCATGAGGAGAAGAGATCTGATCTGAGTAGGAGACTGTGAAGGACCTTCCAGAGAGGTAGGAAGATAACCATGTGAGAGCAAGGCCCTTTATTCCGACATTTGAAAGTATTTGTAGGAGTAAGGTGTGGTCGACAGTATCAAATGCTGATGACAGGTCAAGAAGGATGAGTATGGAAAATTGACCTTTGGATTTGGCTGTAAGAAGGTCATTGGCCACTTTGGTAAGGGCTGTTTCCGTGGAGTGGTTAGAGCGAAAGCCAGACTGGAACTGATCAAGTAGGGAGTTAGCAGATAAATAATGGCTTAATTCTGCATGTATATGGCGTTCAAGTAGTTTGGATGCAAATGGGAGAAGTGACACTGGGCGGTAGTTGGCAAGTGTGGTAGGATCTAGAGAGGGTTTTTTAAGTAGTGGTGTCACAACAGCTTTTTTGAGTGGAGACGGAAAGATGCCAGTAGAGAGGGAGAGGTTAAATAGCGTTGTTAGTGCAGGCAAGAGAGATGAGGATAGCTGCGGAATGAAATGGGAGGGAATAGGATCCAAAGAACAGGTGGTTAGATTAGCTTTGGCAATTTTAGCGGAAAGAGAGTGTTCAGAGAGTGGAGAGAAGGCAGTTAGAGAACAGTCAATGAGAGGTGTGGAGGTGGGATTTGAGGGCCCCATGGAGAATTCACTTCTGATTTTGTCAATTTTATCAGTGAAGTATGTTGCAAATTCTTCAGCTGATAAGCAAGATGAAGGAGGAGGAGGAGGGGGATGGAGAATGGAGTTGAAGGTGCTGAACAAGCGTTTTGGATTGTGTAAATGGGCGGATATTAGGGAAGAAAAATAGGACTTTTTTGCCACAGAGAGTGTGTTTCTGAAGTTGTTCAAGGCAATTTTATATAAGATGAAGTCCTCACTTGTGTTACTTTTCCTCCAGCGCCGTTCAGCTGCTCTAGAGCATCTTTTTAACTGTTTAGTGGTTTTGGTCATCCAGGGTTGGCGACAGACATGGTGAGGGCGGGCCTTGACGAGGGGGGTGAAGTCATCCATGACTTTTGTAATGGAGCTGTTGTAGTGTATAGCAGCCGAGTCTGGGTCAGTGAAGGATTGTTTGAGGAGAGGTGCCAGGGCATCAGAGACAGTTTGAATGTCAAGATTGCGATAGTTTCTTCGAGTATGTGAGCGTGCTTGTGCCAGGGTGGTAGGAAAAGAGGAGGAGAGAGAGAAGCTAAGTAGGTTATGGTCAGAGAGTGGTAGTGGATCATTAGTAAAGTCAGTGACAGAGCAGAGACGAGTGAATACAAGGTCAAGCGTATGGCCAACAGTGTGGGTTGAGGTAGAGGACCACTGAGACAAGCCATAGGAGGAAGTGAGTGATAGAAGTTTTAGGGGCTGATTGTTGGGTGGCAGTGACAGGGGGTGATTGATGGGTGATAGGTGATTGGCAGGTGATTGACAGGTGATCAGTGGGTTATTACATGGAAGGACAGATGTAATTAATGCACTGGTGAATTGATAAGGGGTGGGGGGGGTCTGAGGGCAATCTGAGCGTGTGGGCGGGTGATTGGGTGCCCGCAAGGGGCAGCTTAGGGTCTGATCTGATAGGTAACAGTGACAGGTGGTGATAGGGGGTGATTGATGGGTAATTAGTGGGTGTTTAGAGAAGATAACAGATGTAAACAATACATTTGGGAGGTAATCTGACGGCGGGTTTGCGGGCGATCTAATGGTGTGGGTGGGTGATCAGATTGCCCGCAAGGGGCAGGTTAGGGGCTGATTGATGGGTGGCAGTGACAGGGGGTGACAGGGGGTGATTGATGGGTGATAGGTGATTGGCAGGTGATTGACAGGTGATCAGTGGGTTATTACAGGGAAGAACAGATGTAATTAATGCACTGGCGAATTGATAAGGGGGGGGTCAGAGGGCAATCTGAGCGTGCTGGCGGGTGATTGGGTGCCCGCAAGGGGCAGATTAGGGTCTGATCTGATAGGTAAAAGTGACAGGTGGTGATAGGGGGTGATTGATGGGTGATTGATGGGTAATTAGTGGGTGTTTAGAGGAGAGAATAGATGTAAACAATGGAATTGGGAGGTGATCTGATGTCGGATCTGCGGGCGATCTATTGGTGTGGGTGGGTGATCAGATTGCCCGCAAGGGGCAGGTTAGGGGCTGATTGTTGGGTGGCAGTGACAGGGGGTGATTGATGGGTGATTGATGGGTGATTGACGGGTGATTGACAGGTTATCAGGGAAGATAGATGCATACAGTACACAGGGGGGGGGGGTCTGGGGAGAATCTGAGGGGTGGGGGGGTGATCAGGAGGGGGCAGGGGGCAGGGGGGGGGATAAAAAAAAAATAGCGTTGACAGATAGTGACAGGGAGTGATTGATGGGTTATTAGGGGGGTGATTGGGTGCAAACAGGGGTCTGGGGGGTGGGCAGGGGGGGGTCTGAGGGGTGCTGTGGGCGATCAGTGGGCGGGGGGGGGGCAGATCAGTGTGTTTGAGTGCAGACTAGGGTGGCTGCAGCCTGCCCTGGTGGTCCCTCGGACACTGGGACCACCAGGGCAGGAGGCAGCCTGTATAATACACTTTGTATACATTACAAAGTGTATTATACACTTTGTATGCGGCGATCGCGGGGTTAACATCCCGCCGGCGCTTCCGTATGGCCGGCGGGATGTTACGGCGGGTGGGCGGAGCCAGTTGCCGGGGGAAGCGCGCGTCATCAATGACGCGATCGCTCCCCCGGCATGCCTAAAGGACGCGCCGCCTGAAGGCGTATTGCGGTCCTTTAGGCGTCCACTTTGCCGCCGCCCATGGGCTGTGGGCGGTCGGCAAGTGGTTAACTTAGGCCACTTCCTGCTACTTCTTAGCTATTCAACAGAGCCTTTGCATATGCTTGAATAGCCCTGCCCCTGTGAGACAAATTGGCCAGCCAATTCTCACCTGATAGCAGTCTGCCTATTAACTACAAACTCAGTTAGGGCTGGTGCACACCGAGCGGCTTTTTGGGCGTTTTCAGATCCGCTTGCGGCTGCGGATCTGCTTGGTCAATGTATCTCAATGGGGTGGTGCACACCAGAGCGGGAGGCGTTTTGCAGAAACGAAAAATGCCGGGGTGAGGCATTTTTTGGATTGCGGATGCGTTTCTGCCTCAATGTAAAGTATAGGAAAACCGCAAACCGCTCTGAAAAACGGCACTTCAGAGCAGTTTTGCAGGCGTTTTTGTTACAGAAGCTGTTCAGTAACAGCTTTACTGTAACAATATATGAAATCTACTACACTGAAAACCGCAGCAGCAATCCGCAAAACGCTAGCAAAACGCCATAGAAAAATAAAAAAAAGCGTTTCAAAATCTGCTAGCATTTTGCGGATCTGCTAGCGGTTTTTGGTGTGCACCAGGCCTTAGGGCCTATATTAGTAGAACCCAAAAGGTCAGCAAGACCTTTTGGTCAGCAGGGCATATACTTAAAGGGCATATCTTTAAGGGTGTATAAGACACCTAGAATTAGCCCAGAATTATTTAATATATACTGCACTTGAAGATCGATTTATTCATCTGTACTGACATCGCAATATTCTTTCTTGCAGGTATGAATTTGACTCTATACAATATTTCCTGACTGATTGAACTCCTCTGAATCCTGCATTGCTAATTTCTTTTTCTCAAATGGTATGCATTTGACTCTATACAATATTTCCTGACTGATTGAACTCCTCTGAATCCTGCATTGCTAATTTCTTTTTCTCAAATGGTATGCATTTGACTCTATACAATACTTCCTGACTGATTGAACTCCTCTGAATCCTGCATTGCTAATTTCTTTTTCTCAAATGGTATGCATTTGACTCTATACAATATTTCCTGACTGATTAAACTCCTCTGAATCCTGCATTGCTAATTTCTTTTTCTCAAATGGTATGCATTTGACTCTATACAATATTTCCTGACTGATTGAACTCCTCTGAATCCTGCATTGCTAATTTCTTTTTCTCAAATGGTATGCATTTGACTCTATACAATATTTCCTGACTGAACTCCTCTGAATCCTGCATTGCTAATTTATTTTTCTCAAATGGTATGCATTTGACTCTATACAATATTTCCTGACTGATTGAACTCCTCTGAATCCTGCATTGCTAATTTCTTTTTCTCAAATGGTATGCATTTGACTCTATACAATATTTCCTGACTAATTGAACTCCTCTGAATCCTGCATTGCTAATTTCTTTTTCTCAAATGGTATGCATAATTAACTTAGGCCACTTCCTGCTACTTCTTATGCTACGTACACACATGCGACAACGATCGTTCGTTGTCAACGACGAACGATCTTTTAATTGACGAAAGAACGACCGAAGTAAAGTTAGTTGTAAAAAGTGTGTAACGATCACATCGTTAGAACGAACGTTACACCACGTAAAAGCACTTAATGCGCCTGCGCATAAAATTGTAAAGTTCCTTGGAGAAAAAGTGAAATGCGCATGTCCAGCCTGGTACGAACGATCGTTTCCAACGATGTACCACTTTTGCTAACGATCGTCGGTGGTAAAAATCCGCCAAGACAGAACTTTGTTTTGTAGCGATTTGCCTCGTTCGTCGTTTGCCTTAATAGTCGTTGGTTCGTTTTTTGTAACGATCGTCGTTGGTAAAGATCGGGGAACGATCGTTACAAACGACTATAGTCGCATGTGTGTACGCACCTTTAAGGTGCGTACACACATGCGACTATAGTCGTTTGTAACGATCGTTCCCCGATCTTTACCAACGACGATTGTTACAAAAAACGAACCACCGACTATTAAGTCTAACGACGAACGAGCCAAATCGCTACAAAAGAAAGTTCTGTCTCGGCGGATTTTAACCAACGACGATCGTTTGCAAAAGTAGTACATCGTTGGAAACGATCGTTTGTACCAGGCTGGACATGCGCATTTCACTTTTTCTCCAGGGAACTTTACAATTTTATGCGCAGGCGCATTGAGTGCTTTTACGTGGTGTAACGTTCGTTCTAACGATGTGATCGTTACACACTTTTTAGAACTAACTTTACTCCGGTCGTTCTTTCGTCAATTAAAAGATCGTTCGTCGTTAACAACGAACGATCGTAGTCGCATGTGTGTACGTAGCATTAGCTATTCAATAGAGCCTTTGCATATGCTTGACTAGCCCTGCCCCTGTGAGACAAATTGGCCAGCCAATTCTCACCTGATAGCAGTCTGCCTATTAACTACAAACTCAGTTAGGGCCTATATTAGTAGAACCCAAAAGGTCAGCAAGACCTTTTGGTCAGCAGGGCATATACTTAAAGGGCATATCTTTAAGGGTGTATAAGACACCTAGAATTAGCCCAGAATTATTTAATACATACTGCACTTGAAGATCGATTTATTCATCTGTACTGACATCGCAATATTCTTTCTCGCAGGTATGCATTTGACTCTATACAATATTTCCTCACTGATTGAACGCCTCTGAATCCTGCATTGCTAATTTCTTTTTCTCAAATGGTATGCATTTGACTCTATACAATATTTCCTGACTGATTGAACTCCTCTGAATCCTGCATTGCTAATTTCTTTTTCTCAAATGGTATGCATTTGACTCTATACAATATTTCCTGACTGCTTGAACTCCTCTGAATCCTGCATTGCTAATTTCTTTTTCTCAAATGGAATGCATTTGACTCTATACAATATTTCCTGACTGATTGAACTCCTCTGAATCCTGCATTGCTAATTTCTTTTTCTCAAATGGTATGCATTTGACTCTATACAATATTTCCTGACTGATTGAACTCCTCTGAATCCTGCATTGCTAATTTCTTTTTCTCAAATGGTATGCATTTGACTCTATACAATATTTCCTGACTGATTGAACTCCTCTGAATCCTGCATTGCTAGTTTCTTTTTCTCAAATGGTATGCATAATTAATTTAGGCCACTTCCTGCTACTTCTTAGCTATTCAATAGAGCCTTTGCATATGCTTGACAAGCCCTGCCCCTGTGAGACAAATTGGCCAGCCAATTCTCACCTGATAGCAGTCTGCCTATTAACTACAAACTCAGTAAGGGCCTATATTAGTACATACCTCCCAACATTTTAAAATAAGAAACCGGGACACTGGCCACACCCCTAACCACACCCCCAACACGCCTACCATCGTTTTTTTGAAGATTTTTTTTAATTAAATATTTATACCCTTATATTTTTTTTTATATGTATACCCTCATACACCCTGCCCGTGGGTGGGGATGAGGGTAAGGGTGCCTGTGGGTGGGGAGGAGGGTACCACTGTTAGGTTTGGGGGGTTCCCTTATCAGATAATGGACGCGGAAAAACTGATCGAGGCTCCAGCCGCGGTAATGAGGCATGCGGGAGCTTCACTGCTTCCTCCCTCTGAATACCCCCCTATGTATGTCTGTGTGCCCCCCTCCCCTTCCTGTAGGCAGAGTGAGCGCAGCGGAGCGGGCAGTCGGGTCCTCTTACCGCTGATCCACGCCGCGCGTACACTGTCTCTGGCATCCGACCTCCATGTGCTTCCTGTGACGTCATAGTAAACAGGAAGCACATGGAGGTCGGATGCCAGAGACAGTGTACGCGCGGCGTGGATCAGCGGTAAGAGGACCCGACTGCCCGCTCCGCTGCGCTCACTCTGCCTACAGGAAGGGGAGGGGGGCACACAGACATACATAGGGGGGTATTCAGAGGGAGGAAGCAGTGAAGCTCCCGCATGCCTCATTACCGCGGCTGGAGCCTCGATCAGTTTTTCCGCGTCCATTATCTGCCCAGCCGGCCGGGATTCAAGAGGGGGGGCCCGGGACAGCGGGAGGGCCCCCCCAAATCGGGAGAATCCCGACCAATCCGGGACGGTTGGGGGCTATGTTAGTAGAACCCAAAAGGTCAGCAAGACCTTTTGGTCAGCAGGGCATATACTTAAAGGGCATATATTTAAGGGTGTATAAGACACCTAGAATTAGCCCAGAATTATTTAATATATACTGCACTTGAAGATCGATTTATTAATCTGTACTGACATCGCAATTTTCTTTCTTGCAGGTATGCATTTGACTCTATACAATATTTCCTGACTGATTGAACTCCTCTGAATCCTGCATTGCTAATTTCTTTTTCTCAAATGGTATGCATTTGACTCTATACAATATTTCCTGACTGATGGAACGCATCTGAATCCTGCATTGCTAATTTTTTTTTCTCAAATGGTATGCATTTGACTCTATACAATATTTCCTGACTGATTGAACTCCTCTGAATCCTGCATTGCTAATTTCTTTTTCTCAAATGGTATGCATAATTAACTTAGGTCACTTCCTGCTACTTCTTAGCTATTCAATAGAGCCTTTGCATATGCTTGACTAGCCCTGCCCCTGTGAGAAAAATTGGCCAGCCAATTCTCACCTGATAGCAGTCTGCCTATTAACTACAAACTCAGTTAGGGCCTATATTAGTAGAACCCAAAAGGTCAGCAAGACCTTTTGGTCAGCAGGGCATATACTTAAAGGGCATATCTTTAAGGGTGTATAAGACACCTAGAATTAGCCCAGAATTATTTAATACATACTGCACTTGAAGATCGATTTATTCATCTGTACTGACATCGCAATATTCTTTCTCGCAGGTATGCATTTGACTCTATACAATATTTCCTGACTGATTGAACTCCTCTGAATCCTGCATTGCTAATTTCTTTTTCTCAAATGGTATGCATTTGACTCTATACAATATTTCCTGACTGATTGAACTCCTCTGAATCCTGCATTGCTAATTTCTTTTTCTCAAATGGTATGCATTTGACTCTATACAATATTTCCTGACTGATTGAACCCCTCTGAATCCTGCATTGCTAATTTATTTTTCTCAAATGGTATGCATAATTAATTTAGGCCACTTCCTGCTACTTCTTAGCTATTCAATAGAGCCTTTGCATATGCTTGACAAGCCCTGCCCCTGTGAGACAAATTGGCCAGCCAATTCTCACCTGATAGCAGTCTGCCTATTAACTACAAACTCAGTTAGGGCCTATATTAGTAGAACCCAAAACATCAGCAAGACCTTTTGGTCAGCAGGGCATATACTTAAAGGGCATATCTTTAAGGGTGTATAAGACACCTAGAATTAGCCCAGAATAATTTAATATATACTGCACTTGAAGATTGATTTATTCATCTGTACTGACATCGCAATATTCTTTCTTGCAGGTATGCATTTGACTCTATACAATATTTCCTGACTGATTGAACTCCTCTGAATCCTGCATTGCTAATTTATTTTTCTCAAATGGTATGCATTTGACTCTATACAATATTTCCTGACTAATTGAACTCCTCTGAATCCTGCATTGCTAATTTCTTTTTCTCAAATGGTATGCATTTGACTCTATACAATATTTCCTGACTGTTTGAACTCCTCTGAATCCTGCATTGCTAATTTCTTTTTCTCAAATGGTATGCATTTGACTCTATACAATATTTCCTGACTGAACTCCTCTGAATCCTGCATTGCTAATTTCTTTTTCTCAAATGGTATGCATTTGACTCTATATAATATTTCCTGACTGAACTCCTTTTGAATCCTGCATTGCTAATTTCTTTTTCTCAAATGGTATGCATAATTAACTTAGGCCACTTCCTGCTACTTCTTAGCTATTCAATAGAGCCTTTGCATATGCTTGACTAGCTCTGCCCCCGTGAGACAAATTGGCCAGCCAATTCTAACCTGATAGCAGTCTGCCTATTAACTACAAACTCAGTTAGGGCCTATATTACTAGAACCCAAAACGTCAGCAAGACCTTTTGGTCAGCAGGGCATATACTTAAAGGGCATATCTTTAAGGGTGTATAAGACACCTAGAATTAGCCCAGAATTATTTAATATATACTGCACTTGAAGATCGATTTATTCATCTGTACTGACATCACAATATTCTTTCTTGCAGGTATGCATTTGACTCTATACAATATTTCCTGACTGATTGAACTCCTCTGAATCCTGCATTGCTAATTTCTTTTTCTCAAATGGTATGCACTTGACTCTATATCAGAGTTCCCCAACCCTGTCCTCAGGGCCCACCAACAGTACATGTTTTGCAGGAAACCACAAACATTCACAGGTGAGGTAATTAGTGTCTCAGCAGAGCTGATTAACTACCTCTGTGGATTTCCACAAAACATGCACTGTTGGTGGGCCTTGAGGACAGGGTTGGGGAACAGTGCTCTATATGGTTGGGGAGGTAAATTAGCTAATGTGAAGATCAGGTTGTCATAGGCAAGTTTTAAGAGAATAAAGCGTCCTTGTTTGTCTATTAATGTATCTAAAATGACAAGTGGAAAGTTTTCTGTAGTCCAATTGAGACTCCTTTAGTTTTGGAGTCAGGGTTAGTTCTATGAAACCATACAGGGAAGATATTCGTCGGTCTGAGTGGTATGTTATCCGTCTTAAAATGTGTTTCTTGGAGGAAGGCTATTGACGTGTGTAGTTTATGAAGCTTATACAATATTTGTGATCTCTTGTTAAGATGATTAAAGTGGATCCAAGATGAAAAACTAACTATAACAAGTAACTTATCTATATATGTTATCTAAAGTTTAGATATTTTACACAGCATATCTATCTGCAAACAGCTTCAACAGCTTATGATTATTTATTCCTGTGATACAATGAGGGCAGCCATGTTTGTCACATTGTCACAGGCTGAGGGCTGGAGATGCTATCAGCTTGCCTGTGTGTAAATTCAGTTCCCTCTCCTCCTCCCCTCTGCCTCTGAAATCTCTGGCTAGTAACGCCTCCTCCTCCTTCTGCCCAGACAGAGCTCCCATAAGCCCATGCTACTGTCTGAAAATGGCAAGGCACTGTGAAAAGCTGAGGGCGAGACTTGTTTAATTTATAGGGAATTAGAGTATTAAAACAAAACAAAGAAAGTATTTGGCTTGAGGAATGCCCTATAAACTATATGAAAGGAACGCAATTATGGAATGAGTAAAAGTTTATCTCGGATCCACTTTAAGCCCATTGACATTCCACATAGTTAAAGTTAGCTTACCCATAATCAAAGGATCTGTTGATTTGAACAGGGTCCGAGGTCAGGGAATGAATGGGGAAGGAGGAGATGGGGGGGGGGGGGGGGGAGGAAGTAAAGAAAAAGATAAGAAAAAGTAAAATCTAAGAATAAACAGAAGATAATCATCATTAGATCAGAGATAGACCTTATAAGGTCTTCAGATCTTCAGAATCAACAGGTAACTTACAATACCCACTATATGGTGGATACTTATGACCGGGGAGTCTTCAGCGGATTTGAGCTCCACATCATCAACCAAAGTACAAACCAACTAACATTTGAAAACAGAATATAATACAACATCCTCTTATAAACTGAAAAGGCATCAAGTTGTTATACCTGGTATTAGAAAACTTTTATGATATTAGGAAAGTTTAACTTTCTCTCTAGAATTGATTGCTGATAGGGGAGGGGGAACAGGAACCATGAAAGAGTTTACAGTGTAGGGTAGGGGAAATAGTATAGCGATAGTCCCAGTATATGAGGCTTTTCCATGGTGCAAGAATATCATACATCAGGGGAGGTGTATCATGAAACTATGTCATATGAGGTGGGAGTGAGAAGATAAAGGAAGAAACAGTAAGGGGTATTCCATGTTGAAAGATGAGGGAGAGGAAAATACCTACAACCACTAGCGTCGTGACGGGGGTGCGGGGGGTGCGACTTTTACTCATTCCATAATTGTGTTCCTTTCATATCGTTTATAGGGCATTCCTCAAGCCAAATACTTTTTTTGTTTTGTTTTAATACTCTAATTCCCTATAAATTAAACAAGTCTCGCCCACAGCTTTTCACAGTGCCTTGCCATTTTCAGACAGTAGCATGGGCTTATGGGAGCTCTGTCTGGGCAGAAGGAGGAGGAGGCGTTACTAGCCAGAGATTTCAGAGGCAGAGGGGAGAAGGAGAGGGAGCTGAATTTACCACCCTAGAGGGGGTATGCTCTGTAATTGAGGGGGGAGCCGCAGCCGCGGGGAGGGCAGCCCGACCTCTCCCTTCCTCTCCCAGCGCTGCCCTCCGTGCTCCCCCCTCCAGACTGCAGACAGCAATGTGCAGGGAAGCCTGTACTAAGCTACTCACCTACCTGGTTCCAATCGCCGCTCACTAGCCGCCGGTCTCCTCTCTGGCTGCATACGCTGATATACATGCTGCTTCCTGTTTAGAGAGGAGAAGACCAGCGACTAGTGAGCGGCGATTGGAACCAGGTAGGTGAGTAGTTTAGTACAGGCTTCCCTGCACATTGCTGTCTGCAGTCTGGAGGGGGGAGCACGGAGGGCAGCCCTGGGAGAGGAAGGGAGGAAGAGATCGGGTTGCCCTCGCTGCGGCTCTCCCCTCCATTAGGGGGGGCACCTACCTAATACTGGGGGGCAGCTACCTATCTAACCTATAATGGGGGGCACTTACCTAATCTAACCTATACTGGGGGGCAGCTACCTATCTAACCTATACTGGGGGGCAGCTACCTATCTAACCTATACTGGGGGGCAGCTACCTATCTAACCTATACTGGGGGAACCTACCTAATTTAATTTATACCGGAGGGCACCTACCTAATCTAACCTATACCGGGGGGCACCTACCTAATCTAACCTATACTGGGGGGCACCTACCTAATCTAACCTATACTGGGGGGCACCTACCTAATCTAACCTATACTGGGCAGCAGCTACGCAGCTACCTATCTAACCTATACTGGGGGGCAGCTACCTATCTAACCTATACTGGGGGGCAGCTACCTATCTAACCTACACTGAAGGCACCTACCAATCTAACCTATACTGGGGGCAGCTACCTATCTAACCTGTATTGGGGGCACCTACCTAGCTAGCCTATACTGGTGGCAACTATACTGGCTACCTATATTGGAGGCACCTACCTAACTAACCTATACTGGGGGCACCTACCTATCTAACCTATGCTGGGGGCAACTATTCTGGCTACCTATATTAGCCCACTGCCTTACTATTACAGTTACCGTCACCCATGTGATGTCATGTCCACACCCATTTTTTTGCCGCTGCACGCTTCGCTTTTTTGGGGGGGAGGGGTGTCGGTAAATTATCCGCACCGGGTGTCAAACGCCCTAGCTACGCCACTGCCTACAACCTATTGGTCAAACCACCTATCCACCTCTCCCCCCATCCAGGAGCAGCAGCCCCTATTGGGTGCCACAAAGGCACATTTTATGGAGTTAACATTATAAGTAGAGTTGGGCCGAACGGTTCGCCTGCGAACGGTTCCATGCGAACTTCAGTGGTTTGCGTTCGCGTCCCGCAAGCGAACCTTTGCGGAAGTTCGGTTCGCCCCATAATGCACATGGAGGGTCAACTTTGACCCTCTACATCACAGTCAGCAGGCCCAGTGTAGCCAATTAGGCTACACTAGCCCCTGGAGCCCCACCCCCCCTTATATAAGGCAGGCAGCGGCGGCCATTACGGTCACTCGTGTGCTGCCTGCGTTAGTGAGAGTAGGGCGAGCTGCTGCAGACTGTCTCCCAGGGAAAGATTAGTTAGGCTTAACTTGTTCCTGTCTGGCTGCATACCTGTGCTGTGAACCCACCACTGCATACCTGTGTTGTGAACCCACCACTGCATACCTGTGCTGTAAACCCACCACTGCATACCTGTGCTGTGAACCCACCACTGCATACCTGTTCAGTGAACCCACCACTGCATACCTGTTCAGTGAACCCACCACTGCATACCTGTGCTGTGAACCCACCACTGCATACCTGTTCAGTGAACCTGCCACTGCATACCTGTTCTGTTCAGTGGACCCGCCACTGTATACCTGTTCATTGAACCCACCACTGCATACCTGTGCTGTGAACCCACCACTGCATACCTGTTCTGTGAACCCACCACTGCATACCTGTTCAGTGAACCTGCCACTGCATACCTGTTCAGTGAACCTGCCACTGCATACCTGTTCTGTTCAGTGAACCCGCCACTGTATACCTGTTCATTGAACCCACCACTGCATACCTGTGCTGTGAACCCACCACTGCATACCTGTTCTGTGAACCCACCACTGCATACCTGTGCTGTGAACCCACCACTGCATACCTGTTCAGTGAACCTGCCACTGCATACCTGTTCTGTTCAGTGGACCCGCCACTGTATACCTGTTCATTGAACCCACCACTGCATACCTGTGCTGTGAACCCACCACTGCATACCTGTGCTGTGAACCCACCACTGCATACCTGTTCAGTGAACCCGCCACTGCATACCTGTTCTGTTCAGTGGACCCGCCACTGTATACCTGTTCAGTGAACCCGCCACTGCATACCTGTTCTGCTCAGTGGACCCGCCACTGTATACCTGTTCAGTGAACCCGCCACTGCATACCTGTTGTGTTCAGTGAACCTGCCACTGCATACCTGTTCTGTGAACCCGCCACTGTGTACCTGTTCTGTTTAGTGAACCCGCCACTGTATACCTGTTCTGTTTAGTGAACCCGCCACTGCATACCTGTTCTGTTCAGTGGACCCGCCACTGTATACCTGTTCTGTTTAGTGAACCCGCCACTGCATACCTGTTCTGTTCAGTGGACCCGCCACTGTATACCTGTTCTGTTTAGTGAACCCGCCACTGCATACCTGTTCTGTTCAGTGGACCCGCCACTGTATACCTGTTCAGTGAACCCGCCACTGCATACCTGTTCTGTTCAGTGGACCCGCCACTGTAAACCTGTTCAGTGAACCCGCCACTGCATACCTGTTGTGTTCAGTGAACCTGCCACTGCATACCTGTTCTGTGAACCCGCCACTGTATACCTGTTCTGTTTAGTGATCAGCTGGACAGTCACTGTTCTGTCATTCAGCTACATCAGCCAGGCGACCATATGGGCTGTAAAGCCACCAAAACCTGCACTCTCGCCATGGTGCGCACCAGTCCAGCACGGCCGTCACTACACAAACAGCTGTTTGTGGTGCGTTACACGGTGAGTTTGGTGTGTCAGTGTGAAGCAGTACCTTAATTACACTACCTGATTGATGTATACACATGCAAGATGTTTGAAAGCACTTTAGGCCTGTCATTTAGCATTCAATGTGATTTCTGCCCTTAAAACGCTGCTTTGCGTCAAATCCAGATTTTTCCCCAGGACTTTTGGCATGTATCCCACTCCGCCATGCCCCCCTCCAGGTGTTAGACCCCTTGAAACATCTTTTCCATCACTTTTGTGGCCAGCATAATTATTTTTTTTTTCAAAGTTCGCATCCCCATTGTAGTCTATTGCGGTTTGCGAACTTTAACGCGAACCGAACCTTCCGCGGAAGTTCGCGAACCAGATTCGCTAACCTAAAATCGGAGGTTCGGCCCAACTCTAATTATAAGGAGGGGGATAGATGATTATAGCCCATGTGGGCAGAAGACATAATACAAGATTGACAGATCGTTTGAATCATAAATAATAATTATTAATGAGGTTTTGGTTTAGTTTTCTTAGGACCGAGGGAGCTAGTAAAAAAGGGCGCACAGGGATAGTGGACAAAAAGGGCGCCGCCATAGACTGCAATGCAAAATATCGGCTATTCGGCGCCCGACAGGAAAAAAGGGCGCCCGAGAAATAGCGGTTACAGGGATCGTGTTAACAAAAGTTTTCGTTTACAGGATAAAGTTTATAACAAATATCATTTACAAGTTCGTTTTGACTTTGTATTATACTTATTTTTTCGTTTGTAAATTTCGCTTATATGAGTTTTAACTAGTTTTTTTCGTTTTAAATTGCGCTTACAAAACTATAACAGCTAAAATTTCGTTTACACTTCTTTTATCATTTAAAATTTGTTTTCATATGTATAATGCTTAAATAACGTTTCTCAACCTGATTGTATTAGAAATACATCGGTTTTGGTATTAACTTTGTTTTTACACTTATAATGCATTGATTATAGTTACTAAAATATCGCTTTAAATATTACTGTTATTTTAAGATTTCTAATGCATACTTGATTGTAAGGCTATCTATTGTATTGTGTGTGTGTGTGTGTGTGTGTGTGTATGTATATAATATATATATATATATATATATATATATATATATATATATATATATATATATATATATATATATATATATACCTTTTTCTACTTATAATATTATTAATGTATACGTGATTTTAAGGCTAGTTATTCTATTACAAATATATAAATTATTTTATTCATGTTATTTGGAGTGAAGTATTTTAAGGATTAAATATAATATTGTTTATATGTGTTTAGCGTGTTTGTGCAGTGGGGATGGTTAGGTTTAGGCATTACTAGGGGGTCTAGGGGTTTAGGGATAGGTAATAGGGAGGGTTAGGTATAGTTACAGTGCGATATACACCACCAGGGGGGTGGTTAGTTTTAGGCACCACCAGGGGGGTGGTTAGTTTTAGGCACCACCAGGGGGGTCTTAGGTTTAGGCACCACCAGGGGGGTCTTAGGTTTAGGCACCACCAGGGGGGTCTTAGGTTTAGGCACCACCAGGGGGGTCTAGGGGTTAGGGATAGGTACAGGGAGGGTTAGGTATAGTTAAAGTGCAATATACACCACCAGGGGGGTGGTTAGGTTTAGGCACTACCAGGGGGGTGGGTTAGTTTTAGGCACCACCAGGAGGGTCTTAGGTTTAGGCACCACCAGGGGAGTCTTAGGTTTAGGCACCACCAGGGGGGGTCTAGGGGGTTAGGGATAGGTACAGGGAGGGGCTCTGTATGAGAGTAAGGTTAGGTATAGTTATAGTACAATATATGTAATATATACAATTTATTACATTATGTGTATTTACACAAAGGGGGGCA